>NC_044312.2:74642744-75267744 GCF_007474595.2 Lynx canadensis
TACCATCTTATTTGCACAAACACGCTCCTGTCCAGCCCCCTTCCTCAGCAGCTACAACCACACTTCTCACGGTTCCCCTGTATAGCAACTCTTGCAAAGAGCTCCCTAAATTTGCTGTCTGTGGTTGCTCTTTTCCTATTCTCTCTTTTTAGAACTTTTTTATTATGGAACATTTCAAACATATCCAAACGTAGGCAGAATAGTACAATGAGCGCCCTATATCGTACACCCAGCTTCAATGATAATCAACTCACAACCAATCTTAACCTATCACCTCATTCACCTTTTCCTCCTCCTTTATCATTCTGCAGCAAACTGTAACATCATATCCTGTCACCCATAAATAGTTGTGTATACCTTTAAACAAACTTTAAAAAACCCACAATACTATTATTATAGTAAAATAATCCGTTTCCTTAATATTATCAAAGACGCGGTCATATTTGTTTGAATAGAGATCCAGGTAAAGTCCATACATTGCTATTTTGTTTAGATGTCTTTTAGGTGTCTTTTAATCTATAGATTCCCTCTCCCATCCTTCTGTTGATAATAGCTTTACTGAGATAATCAGTAATTCACATACATACCCTATAATTCACACATTTAATGTGAATTATACAAAGTTCAATGGTTTTCAGTACTGGGCTGTGCAACCACAATTTTAGAATATTTTCATCACCCCCAAAAGAAATTTGTACCCTGGGGCGTGTGGGTGGCTCAGATGGGTAAGCGTCCAACTCCTGATTTCAGCTCAGGCCATGGTCTCAGGGTTTGTGAGTTCAGCCCTGCATCCGGGTCTCTGCTGTTGGCGCCACTTCGGAATCCTGTCTCCCTCTCTCTCTGCCCCTCCCCCACTTGCACTCACTCTCAAAAATAAACATTAAAAAACATTTTTGTACCTTTAGCAATCATTCCCTCATAACTACCCCCTCCCCCTCAATTCACCTTAGACAACTGCTATTTTGTTTCTATCAATTTGCCTATTCTGGACGTTTCATGTAAATGGAATCATATAATATGTAGTCATTTATGATTAGCTTGTAATGTTTATTTATTTTTGAGAGAGAGAGAGCAAGCAGAGGAATGGCAGAGACAGGGAGACAGAGGATCCGAAGCAGGCTCCCCTGTGAGCTCCGAGCCTGATGTGGCCCCAAACTCACAAACCATGAGATCATGACCTGAGCTGAAGTCAGAGGCTTAACTGACTGAGCTACTCAGGTGCCCCTACTTTTATTATCCTACTCACTATTCCTACTTCTCTATTCATAGGCTGGATAGAAAAGAAGTTGATACTCAGAACTGACATTACCACTTGTAGGAGACTCAGTTTTTCAGATATTAGGCCAAGAACCAGAAGTTAGGTAGAATGTCCTCTCCCACCTCTTCTCTATGTCCTTTTTTTGTTCTTAGGGAAAAAAGGAGGAGGACGGAGGGGGAGACAGGTGGAGATACAAAATATATTCTAAAGATGCTCTGCCTCTGTCTTTGAAGGCAGGTCCCTCTGCAGGAAGTTTAGGAAACTTGATTCATCATGGTTTTTAAAATCCAAAACCATTATTTGAACATTCTTGTCCTTATATATTTCTAGATACAGGCTAAGGAATATAAGTGACTTTAATGACTATGCTAGCAATTTAAACATCAAAAATGACATGGAATGAATACTTTTCAGTTACATCGTATGTAAAACAATGTATTGTCTTTTAAAGTAACGTATAAATGTTTTCAACATAGACCTGGGCCATAATCTACTAGGGTTCCCCCAAATGTCCTCTGCAATTAAGGAGAACTATCAAAAGAAAATCAAGAAGCCTAGAAGATATTAGACAACCAAGAGAAATTTTATTTTGAAAACCAAAACTTTCTCTTTACAGGTTATTTGCTCTTCAACCAATGGCTATGGGGACTGTTTTACTGGGGAGGAATAGTACATTTTTCAAAGAAATAAATTTATACATAATAGTGAGTTTTGTTAATAATGAAAACTGCTTAAACTATTTCCATTCCTACCATTCTTGCTTTGACAAAAGTCTCCAAAGCTAACCCGTTGAACTGGAGAAGAGTCAACTCTCAACCCCCTCACACACACCTTATTCCTAATTAGTAAATCGAAAGAAAAACCCCCACCTGAAGTCAGTTCACTGTTATCAGGTGCCACACTTAAAGTAATTATCAAAATAATTCATGGCTTTAAAATACAAAATGTCTATCTACTTTTTAAGAATTAAAAAAAAAATACACCGGTCTTGAACTGTGAAATTAGAAATTAAGTTCAAAGCAAAGAAGTTCGCGTTGTAAGAAGCCTACAATTCATTAAAGGCGGTTATTCTCAGCAAATCAAAGTCTCTGAGGCGGTCATGGAATTCTATTTATTCCATCGAGGTAGTGAGGTACTGGTATTTAGGCTTCTCTGGACGTTTTTACTTATAATTGAACCGATTCAATCAACAGTTCCTGACCTCCGCGGGTCGGGTGCTGAGCTGTGTGAAAAAGACAAAACTGAAAAGGACACAATCTCTGGGGGCCGGGACGTAAGGGCGAAGACTGACGGATCCCTACACCGGGACAGAAGTGGAGTGCCTCAGACCGAGAATGAAGTCCAACCCCCTCTCTGTGTTTATAAAAACTAGGAAGAAAACTATACTGCCCCACAGACTGTTCTAAACTCTACCCGCAGAGAGGAGGGCGGGCGGCAGGTGGCAGGCGGCCTCGGTTCCGCGCCTTTGTTGACCGTCGCCGCCCCCCAACCTCCCCTGGCCACGTATCGGGGATTCTGGCACAAGGCGACAGGCATCTTGGGGCCGCAAAGGCGACAGAGGACGGCACTGGGCCTCCGGCCGGGGAAGCACTCTGGGCTGAGTCCGGCCAGGCCCCGCCGGGCGCCGAGGGGAGTGGTGGGCGCGCGCCGGGTGGCCGGCGCGCTGAGGACTCACCTTGGACACCATTTTTTTGAGCTGGCTCTCTGACACCGCCATGGCGGCCGCCTGGCGACTCCCGTCCCCGCAGGCAGAGGGTCAGCCGCTCCGGGGCCGCCCCAGGCCGCCCCACACAATCACACACCTAGTAGCCAGCCCCCCACCCCCCCGCCTCTAACAACAGGAAGTCGGCCACCAGGCCAGCTCTTCCGCTTCCCTGACGTCACTTCCGGGTGGCCGGGCGTGGGGTGGGTTCCGACTCGTATCTTGATGGGCTCCGCTCGGTAGGTCGGGTCGGGTCCCAGTGATCAGGACAAACCTGTTGCGAGGGTCGAAACCCTGGGACAGGATAAGATCAGGTGTTTCACGGTTGCCTTAGACTAAGGGAGCAGGTGCAGGGAGGGGAAGTTGGAAGGTTTTGCTAGTGAGCGTTAATGACCATCAATCACGTGCTTTGGGAATCCTAAAACTGTCGTGCGCCTAACTTGCCCTTGTGAGAATAGAAGGCAAGTGCACTTGCAATCGGGGCTAAAGTTTTCCCCCAACTCTGAGATGAGAGGCTAGCATTACATGATGCCCAGGGCCTCTCTGATTACCAGGTTTTTGTTTTGTTAGCTTAAAAATCTTTCATACTACATTCACAAGGGCAAAGTGCAGAGCCCTGGTTTCCCAGGAATCCAGACGGTGATTTCTTTTTTTCTTTTTTAATGTTTATTTTTCAAGGAGAGAGAGACAGAGTGTGAGTGGGGGAGGGACAGAGGCAGAGAGAGAGACACACAGAGAGACACACAGAATCCGAAGCAGGCTCCGAGCTGTCAGCATGGAGCCCAACACTGGGCGCGAACTCACAAACCGGGAGATCATGACCTGAGCCGAAGTCGGAGGCTCAACCGACTAAGGCACCCAGGCGCCCCCCAGACGGTGATTTCTTCTCTGGGAAACCATTCCGCCAAGTCAGAACTCTGTGCCTAGGCATAAATCTAATACAGGCCGCATTCTGCCTTGCACTATATTTGCATACTAGCCTGCCACTGTCAGAGCCCAAGTCTTGGAGGCCAGGCTCACCTTAAGATCCTCATCCTTGAACAGAGCAAGAGTAGGTGCTTGATCTTAACTGAATTTCTACTACCCATAAACGTTCTTCATAGTCATTTACATTAGTCATTATTGCACTCACCACCAGTTTTATAAGCACACAGTGTCATTCAAGGTATTTATTTATTATTTATTTTTATTTAAATCCATATTAGTTAACATATAGTGTAATAATGATTTCAGGAATAGAGTTTAGTATATGTGCTGCCGAAGCGAGCACCAGGAATAGAGTTTAGTGATTCATCATTTACACATAACACCCAGTGCTCATCCCAACAAGTACCCTCCTTAATGCCCATCACCCATTTAGCCCATCCCCTCACTCAACACCCCACCAGTAATCCTGTTGTCCTCTCAAGCTATTTTAAAGCTCGGGTTTGGTGACATGAAGTATGATAATTTGGACGATTTTAGCTTAGTGCCAGTGAGGAACAGGCTGTGGTATTAACTCCCTTCTAATTTTTTTTTTTTTACAGTTTATTTTTGAGAGAGAGAGAGAGACAGAGTATGAGCCGGGGAGGGGCAGAGAGAGACACACACAGAATCTGAGGTAGACTCCAGGCTCCAAGCTGTCAGCACAGAGCCCAATGCAGGGCTGGAACTCACCAACCTTGAGATCCTGACCTGAGCTAAGCCGGACGCTTAACCGATTGAGCCACCCAGGCACCCTTAATTCTCTTCTAAATTGGCATCTAAGTGAGGTCACAAACACAGAGGGCATAACTGAAACCATGTGGACGTATCATTTTAAATTACTGCCAACACACACATGCACAGGCTATCCCAATAGGTATTATTGTTTTGGATATGGACACCATGTGTTAGTTAAACATACAGCACCAGTCAAACCAAATTATAGGGCAGTCTATCCTTCCACTGCACCGTTTATGTCACTTAAAAGCAAAGTCGTTTCCAAAGTGGTCTTAAAGCCATAGCTTACTCAGGAGTACCCTCAAAGTAACTGCACTTTATCAATTGGGAGGGTGCAGGTAACAACATTGTTTAAAAAGTTTTCTTGTTAGGGGTGCCTGGGTGGCTCAGTCGGTTAAGCGTCTGACTTCTGCTCAGGTCATGATCTTGCGGTTTGTGGGTTCCGGCCCCACATTGGGCTCTGTGCTGACAGCTCAGAGCCTGGAGCCTGCTTCGGATTCTGTGTCTTCCATCTCTCTGCCCCTCCCATGCTCATGCTCATGCTCTGTCTCTCAATAATAAATAAACGTTAAAAAAAAAGTTTTCTTGCTAAAAGTAATTTTTAAAAGTTGGAAAACAATTAACAAAAGCTAGTCTCTTAATTTTGCACTTAAGCCACTTAAATATCCTGGGTACTGCATGAAGTGTATAAAAGAAACTTTCTCCTCAATCTGCATAAATTTCCTTCCACTCAATAAATCAGGCATCTTTGGGTGATTTTAAAGTCAAAGTTTATTTTATTCATTGTTCTTGATATTTGAGGAAAACTACAATGTAAACTGGAAAATATTAATCTCTGTACTATAAAATCAAAGAAGCATTTTAATCCAAGCCCCACTAAAAATCGTAAGAAGACACTGCATGACTTTGGAAAAATTAAGAAGTGAACGTTAATATCACAACCGTGACTGGCAGTTATCACCAAATCATAGCGAAGTAATGTGGTGGTACCGTTTCTTGACTTACATATGAAACCTACAACACAACTGCTAATAGTCAACACTTAAGGAAATAACTGACAGAATTATTTCTATAAGGAGGGCTTCTGTCGGGCAAGGACTATTATTCAACTTTGAGTACTCAAATTCTAACACAGTATTTGGAATAACAGTAGATGCTCAGTAATTGTTTGTTGCATTGCATTGACCTTAATTTGCAATTAACATGGTGAACTCCTGGTAATTGATCTATTATACAGTATCCTGCAGTTAGGTTGTTGTTCAAGAGGGTATTAGAAATTAGATAGTAGAAATTATCTAATTTCTAAATAGATCACAGGTATTAGAAAAGGCTAGTTTAAAAAATACAACAAATGGTTCTTTTAGTCTTACTTCCCTATTTTGTGCAAAAGGATAGTGAGAATACACTGTTAAGAGCGACACCAAAATAATCTACCCATGTAGTGAACTTACACAGAACTCATGCTTATCTCTTCAAACATCCAAGGTTTTATATCCCAGTTAATTCTGGTGGGAATCTTTCCAAACATATTAAATACTCTTCTACATTCTTAAACATGGGACACTGGGTATAATTTCACTTTATCTTTATGATTTAAGCTCATCGTTATAAGCATTCAATACTATACTAAATCAGAATTAGTTTGATTCTTTTTAACTAGGATGTGTCTGCCCTACTGGGCTCCTATCTCTCGACCAGCTTTGGATTTGCCTATTATATGCTTTCAAAGCACTGGGAATTTCTTCACAGTACTTATTACGCTTGCAATTGTACATTTATTTGTGAGATTTGATTACAATGTCTCCCATACTAGATTGTATGGACCATGAGGGCTTGTACCTAGTCCAGGTTTGCTCACCACTATATTTGCAGTGCCCAGTATGGTGCCTGGTGTATTGTAGGCTTCCAGGCAATACTATATAAATGATTAAATGAACGCCTATTTCATTGTATACTCCTCTCTGCTATTTGCTGAGGGCAAGTATGGGAAGTCAGGGAATCAATCTTTCAAAAAACTCTGTTGGAATAAAAATTAAGTCAGCCTCTACATGAGAATAGAAGTAATCCTTCTATAGTGTATAGAACCCCAGCTTTATGGTCTTGTGGTAACTATTTTGGCTGTTAGGCTTTTCCTTCTAGTGCTTAGAAAAAGTAGAGGCTATGTGTTTAAGTGCCTCTTGGCTGTGACACCTTGGGCACTAAACCTCAATTTTCTCCTCTATAAAATGATAAAACCAACCTCAGTGGATTATTTTTAGGATTCAATAAAATAATAAAATGTTCATCACACTACCTGAAATGTGTTGGGTATTAGTCGTTACTAATTAGTTGTGTGTTATGTCTGTAATAATATGCTACCTTTCATATACGAAGATACAGTTACTGACCCATCACCAAGGCATATGTGCTCTGAATCATTTCTTCAGGAGGGGTTAAAGGATTTGCTCAGAATAGCCAGTCCATCCATCCTCTTCCCCTTACGACTAATGGTTTTCAGGAAAGCCTCATATTTCAAACTTAAATTGCTTGGCGTTTACTCATAATCTGTTTCCACTAAAAATACATATTTCTCGGGGCGCCTTGGTGGCTCAGTTGGTTAAGCGTCCAACTTCGGCTCAGGTCATGATCTCACAGTTTGTGAGTTTGAGCCCTGCGTAGGGTTCTGTGCTGACAGCTTGGAGCCTGGAGCCTGCTCTGGGTTCTGTCTCTCTCTGCCCCCACCCTGCTCATGCTCGGTCTTTCTCTCTCAAAAGTAAATAAACTTAAAAAAAATTTTTTTAAATACACATTTCTCTATGCTACTAGCAGTATAGTTGGTTTTTGAGATGTTAGAGATCTATTATATATCCCAAGAAGAGGTTATAGAAAATTTCAAAAAGGACAGTCCCACTGGAAATTACACTTTTTCTTCAAATATTAAAAATTTTACCTTCCCTTTTAATATTTTAAAATGCACATAAAATTCTTTTTTTTACTTTTCAGTAGCTAGTTAATTTTTTTTAAGGTTTTAAAATTTACTTTGAGAGAGAGAGGCAGGGAGAGAGAATCCCAAGCAGGCTCTGCACCATCAACACAGAGCCTGATGTGGGGCTTGATCTCATGAACAGGGAGATCATGACCTGAGCTGAAATCAAGAGTTGGAGGCTTAACCAACTGAGACACCCAGGGGTAGCTAATTAATTTAAAGAGGGAAAACAAAATGCTTTCCTATTACTACCGATTTTATTTTAAAGAAGAAACAATACCTTAAGCTGTGGATCTCTTGAAAGCACACCCAGCACAGATTCTGTAAACCAATACTGGACCTTCAGCTTATCATGTTTATTGTAATAAAGAGTAATTTTCTTTTAAAAGTATATTACTTTCAAAATATTCCCAAAGTGCTGAATGTGCTTTTAGATGAGGATCCATAAATTTAAATGATGCATGTTGTAGATTGTAGATGAATGTCTACATCTTCTATAGATTTAAAGAACAGTTTAGATATCTCAAGAATGACAAAGAAAATTAGATTTCTTCCCCCGCCTTATCTAACTCCCTAAGGATTCAAATTACAGCGCTAACTGGAAACCGTCTACCTTAACCAAGCAGTTTGTAAGGGTAACTAATAAGATACAGAAGTTCTCAACCCTGTATGTGTTGGCAAAATTAAATGACCTTTCCTTTCAGGTAACTCTGTACTTTAGGATCAAAGTTTTAACTGTTGTTGGAGACCATGGATTGATGATGCACTGCTTTGGAGTTTCTCAGTTGCTGTATCTTCCCTCACTGTGCTTTGGATGACTTCAGATACTCCACTGGATCCAAGGATGCAAGGCAAACTTAAAAACACTTCATTGTTTATATCATAATATCCCTGAAATGAAAAAAAACCCAGGGATTATGATAGAGCTAAATCACTGCAAAAAATTAATATAAATATGGATAGCTCCTTTGCTTTTCTAGTTCCAGTACAAGTTGAACTTCTAAAAACTTTTTTCATTATTTAATTTTTTTTAAATGTAATTTATTGTCAAATTGGTTTCCATACAACACCCAGTGCTCATCCCAACAGGTGCCCTACTCAATGCCCATTATCCACTTTCCCCTCTCCTCCACTCCCCATCAACCCTCAGTTTGTTCTCAGTATTTAAGAGTCTCTTATGGTTGGGGCATCTGGGTGGCTGAGTCGGTTGAGCATCCGACTTCGGCTCAGGTCATGATCTCACGGTTCGTGGGTTCAAGCCCCACGTCGGGCTCTGTGCTGACAGCTCAGAGCCTGGAGCCTGCTTCAGATTCTGTGTCTTCCCCTCTCTGTCCCTCCCCTGCTCACACTTGTCAATCTCTCTCATTAAATAAATAAAAACATTAAATAAATAAAAACATTTAAAAAAATCTCTTATGGTTTGCCTCCTTCCCTCTCTAACTTTTTTTTCCCCATTCCCCTCCCCCCATGGTCTTCTGTTAAGTTTCTCAGGATCCACATATGAATGAAAACATAGGGTATCTGTCTTTCTCTGCCTTATTTCACTTAGCATAACACTCTCCAGTTCCATCCACGTTGCGACAAATGGCTACATTTCATTCTTTCTCATTGCCAAGTAGTATTCCATTGCATATATAAACCACATCTTCTTTATCCATTCATCAGTTGATGGACATTTAGGCTGTTTGCATAATTTGGTTATTGTTGAAAGTGCTGCTATAAACATTGGGGTACAAGTGCCCCTATGCATCAGTACTCCTGTATCCCTTGGGTAAATTCCTAGCAGTGCTATTGCTGGGTCATAGGGTAGGTCTATTTTTAATTTCTTGAGGAATGTCCACACTTTTCCAGAGTGGCTGCACCAGTTTGCATTCCCACCAACAGTGCAACGGGGTTCCTGTTTTTCCACATCCTCTCCAGCATCTATAGTCTCCTGATTTGTTGACTTTAGCCACTCTGACTGGCATGAGGTGGTATCTCAGTGTGGTTTTGACTTGTATTGCCCTGATGAGGAGTGACGTTGAGCATCTTTTCATGTGCCTGTTGGCCTTCTGGATGTCTTCTTTGGAAAAGTGGCTATTCATGTCTTCTGCCCATTTCTTCACTGGATTATTTGTTTTTGGGGTGTAGAGTTTGATGAGTTCTTTATAGATTTTGGATACTAGCCCTTTATCTGTTATGTCATTTGCAATTATCTTTTCCCATTCTGTCGGTTGCCTTTTAGTTTTGTTGATTGTTTCCTTTGCAGTGTAGAAGCTTTTTATCTTCATGAGGTCCCAATAGTTCATTTTTGCTTTTAATTCCCTTGCCTGTGGAGGTGTGTCAAGTAAGAAATTGCTGCAGCTGAGGTCAGAGAGGTTTTTTCCTCCTTTCTCCTCTAGGGTTTTGATGGTTTCCTGTCTCACATTCAGGTCCTTCATCCATTTTGAGTTTATTTTTGTGAATGGTGTAAGAAAGTGGTCTAGTTTCATTCTTTTGCATGTTGCTGTCCAGTTCTCCCAGCACCATTTGTTAGAGACTGTCTTTTTTCCATTGGATATTCTTTCCTGCTCTGTCAAAGATTAGTTGGCCATATATTTGTGGGTCCAATTCTGGAGTCTCTATTCTGTTCCATTGGTCTATATGTCTGCTTTTGTGCCAATACCATACTGTCTTGATGATTACAGCTTTGTAGTAGAGGCTAAAGTCTGAGATTGTGATGCCTCCCACTTTGGTCTTCTTCTTCAATATTACTTTGGCTATTCGGGGTCTTTTGTGGTTCCATACAAATTTTAGGATGACTTGTTCTAGCTTTGAAAAGAATGCTGGTGCAACTTTGATTGGGATTGCATTGAATGTGTAGATCGCTTTGGGTAGTATTGACATTTTAACAATATTTATTCTTCCAATCCATGAGCATGGAATGTTTTCCATTTCTTTGTATCTTCTTCAATTTCCTTCAGAAGCTTTCATTATTTAATTTCTAAACTCGTTGTTTCAGAAAATTTGTGTGAAATAGGAGGAAGCTGGTCAGAGACAGCCACTTTGTGTGGAGATAAGCTAGGCCCCTGCCATATGGGTAGCAGGCTGTGGGCCAAGAAAAAAGATGGTCAGAGTGGATTCCCTGGGGAGGGGCCCAGTCAAATACAGTAACCTGTTTTAAGTTTTCCTTTCCATGTTTTATTTTCATCCTGATATTCTGAAGTTTTCAAGAAAATTGGTTAAGCATTTGTGCCTTGTCTTAGCTGTGCTTTAGGGACTTTATTCTTGGGATAAAGTGGTAAAGGACAAAGTGAACTGGAGAAGCAGACTGCCAACCAGCTAAAACTAGTTAGCACATCAGTCTGGGGTGACATGGCTGGCTGAGGTGATAAATGACTTTACCAGAAGAACCAGAAGAGCTTTATGGAATATATAAAGGTTTCTTGAGGCTTCTCCAAAATTACATGGGGGTGAGGGGCAACCTGGTAGAAATCCAGACTTCCCATAACCAAGCAGATAGAGTTGAGACCAAACTGTCTCTTCCAGTGTGTTACCCTAAAAGCTAATGACATTGAAGACACCTGGGATACAGTCTGAGCAGCACTTTTTCTGAATTTATATTAATAATATAAAAGTCTAACATATGTAGAGTATAAAAA
Source organism: Lynx canadensis (assembly GCF_007474595.2). Lineage (NCBI taxonomy): Eukaryota > Metazoa > Chordata > Mammalia > Carnivora > Felidae > Lynx > Lynx canadensis. The sequence continues at coordinate 74,653,991 of NC_044312.2, forward strand.
CAGCAATTACCTTTGCTAAAATTGATACAGAATGTACTTTCTTTTTATCATTTACAATACTGTCAACCAGGTCAGCCACTGATAGTCCAACAGACCAGGATCTTTGACCTTTTACCCGTAACACCTCCATGGCTCTAGGTTGTCAAAAAATAAAAATAAAAAATAAGTAAATCTCAGAAAATGCACAAATATGCACAGTTTTACATTGTTTAAGGTCTTAATTAGATGTATTTTTATTCAGAAATAAGACTTCTACAGCAATTGTTAGGAAAGCCTACAGATAATCTAATGACTAAATTTTTCTTAAAATGTCAGGAAGGTAGTTCACAGAGAGAAAATACAAATGGCCTAATAACATAGAAAGAAGCTCACCTCTACCAATATTCAACTACATACGAGTTAGAACAATACACCACTATTGCCTATCAAAATTGGCAAATTTAAGAAGATTGATACCTACTTTTGGAGAAGCTTCAGAGAAACAGGCATTCTCTTAACTGCAGTTGAGTGATACAGTCTTTTAGGAGGAAGATTTAGTAACAACTGATCTAGAAATTCCCCTTCAGGGATTTTATTCCACTGCAACATGCTCAAGTATGCAAATATATGCATGTTTGTCTTGGATGAGACAGAAAAAAACTCTGGAAACAACTCATCAAAAGAGCACTCGTTAAATAAATCACTATCCAAATGTAGTACTGTATAGCCCTGAAGAGGAATAAAGTAGATTTATATGACCAATATGGAAACATTTCCAAGATTTATTATTAAGGAAATGAAGCAAGTTGCAAGATAATATGAATAGCATAAACTTATCATTATGCAAGTAATAAAAATAATAATGATAGTTTGCATAAGCACTGGAAAAATGTTTGGACACCTGGACACTAAACTGTTAACAACAGTTGTCTCTGAAGAATGGGATACTCCCAGCTTTTCGCTTTCTACTTTATAGATATCTGCAGTATTTGAAGTTTTATAATAGCAAACATTCTCTATGTAAAAAATAAAAAATGATTTACGTTAAATAAACATGTTTGAATTTCTTCCTTTTATAATTTCTTCCTTACATATGCAGGATTAGGTAGAGAATCAGATTAGAATGGATTATACAGTACACTACTCTTCTCAGTAGGAGAATACTCTTTCCAGTTGTGACAGTCTAAAAACCTTAAGCTGAAGGTTTAGAAACCTAAAAGTCTTGGGGCGGCTGGCTGGCTCAGTAGGTTGAGCATCCAACTTCAGCTCAGGTCCCGGTTTCATGGTTCATGGCTTTGAGCCCTACATCGGGCTCTCAGGAGCCCACTTCAGAGCCTCTGTCTCCCTCTCTCTCTCTGCCTCTCCTATGCACCCGCTCACTCTCTCTCAAATATAGACATTAAAAAAAACTTTTTAAAGCTAAAAGTCTACACCATTCAAACTGCAGAAATGTATGTGATTATGTGATGATGGGAAAACAGATGGCATAAAAATACATGGTGCATGGGGCACCTGGTGGCTCACTTGGTTAAGCATCTGATTCGATCTCAGATCAGGTCTTGATCTCAGGGTCATGAGTTTGAGCCCCGCATTGGGCTCCACGCTGGGTGTGGAGCCTACTTAAAAAATACAATACGTGGTGTGTGGAGTACAACCTGTAAGGCATGGACCTTGGAAGGTGTCTGATCTAAGGCAAAAATACAAGGATCTATGCATTACACTTTTGTTTTTGCCTGAACCTATAATATGGCTTATCCACTCATATTAGACTAGTTCCCAATTAACACATGTTAATTTTAAGTGGTATGGACAAATTCTACATTAAGAAAATTCTTTTTTTAATGTTTATTTTTGAGAGTGAGAGAAACAGAGAGAGAAAGAGAGAGAGTGAGAGAGAGAGAGAGAGAGAGAGAGAGGGAGAGAGAGGAGAGAGAGGAAGACACAGAATCCAAAGCAGCCTCCGTCTGGGCTCCCAGCTGACACGGGGCTAAAACCCACGACTCACGAGATCATGACCTGAGCCGAAGTCAGCTGCTTAACCAACTGAGCCACCCAGGCATCCCTATATTAAGAAAATTCTTAATATCCTCAGATGTTGACATATCAAAGTAGGAAATCACTGACTACAAATAGGAAACCTCTTCCACCCTGTATGTGTCCACTGAATATCCGAAATAAAGTTTGCAAAGCACTCTTAGATCTACTTTCAGATAAGAAATCAAAGAGGGGAAAGCACTGCTCCTTTGTACTTTAGAGTTGTCCATACTAGCTAGTTTTGTTTGAGGAAGACTGGTAAAGCAATGCTGTGTACACAGTTGTTATCATGGGAGCTACGAAGTGTGTGATTTTCGGTTGGGTAAATGCAGATTGATGCTCAGTGTTACCTGTTGGACAACTGCACTTGAGAGTTATGACTCATCACTTCTTCTTGGCCACCCCATGTGGGCACTAAAAATTAAAGGAAAAATTAATTGTACTTTGCCAACAACTCCCTTAGGACTAAGATGTCATAAATGATCATTTGCAGTCAAGGGTATCTGTATTCAACTTGAAACGCTTTCCCCCTTTCTAGCAATAGTTTTCCACTGGGCTTACTGTGCCAAGTGCTTGGGGCCTGCAATCCTCCAAAAGACGTGATCCCCTGAGCCTATCTGCGGCCTCCTCACCTGTGCTCTCTCATCAACCCTGGTTCTACAAGGGCAGTGTACTGTCCAAGCAGAAAGCTTTCTTTTCTCAGCAGGCTGCACTGAAAGCACTTGGCATTTGCTCCACTTGGAAATAACACGGAGATTCATTTCGTTCACCAGGTGAGGAATAATTCAGTCACCTATTTTGGCTAGGCTTCCACAGCTGTTAGAGAAGCAGGGTCCTATTTGCTAAGAGGACCTTTTCAGCTACCATTTCATCCCACTATAGCATTTACAAAAACGATTCAAAAATTCAAAACTGTGCACATGAACTATTTACACCACATTTTAATATTAAATAGAAATTGCCAGAAGCATTTTGAAACCCCTTCTAATGGTCATCTATTTCTCACGTGCGTGAAGACAATTATTTGATACAAATCTGTACTTGGGTAGGCAAAACAAAAATACATTTGAATATATAAGACTATGTTTAAGATACAAGTCTTCTAAACTGCATTCAAAATTAGGCCATTTAGCGACAGGTCAGCAACAAAGGACACCCTATGTAATCGACTCTTCTTCAAGCTCATTATAAGCTTGCAGGGGGTAGGGACCATGTGTTCTTTTGTTTCCTCTCACACATTTTTACCACAGTAAAGAATACACAGGAGATGATGCAGAACCGACTTCACGCACAATCCATTATTATAACAAAGAAGAAAGCATACTTGCAACAGTTAAATCGAAAACTACGAAAAAAAATAAAAAAAAAAAAATCGAAAACTACGGAAAAGTTTAAAAGTTTTTATGTTAAAAAAAAAGCAAAACCAAAATTTGTTACATGAAAAATACAAATATATGTGGACAGATTAAGGGATTTTAAAAAAATGTTTTACTTGGACAGAATGGTTATATGTGAATTTTTTTCTAAAAAATTGTTGTGCATTATTGGTATATTCACAATAGGTAGAAAATTGGGGAAATATCTGTAAATGGTGTACTTCAACATTCAGCATGAGATGAAAAAAAGGGGCAAGGGAGGAATAAGAGAAGACTCAGAAAGGACACAAAAAATCTGAAATTTAATTATGAGAGAGGGAGAGAGAGAGAGTGAGTATCACATTCTTTCCTCTCTAAGCCCTGACTTATAAGAGCCGTAAGGAAAGAATGGAGAGAAGGGGAGAGCTTCACTATGTTCAACTTTGCTTATGACACAGTTATTAGAATTTTCAATTAAGTTCAGATGGACTTTTTTTTTGCTCATTTACTGCCCAGTCCTTCAAACTTCCTAAATATATGTTCAGCCTATTTTAGGGAGCCCTTTCAAATATTGTAACTAATCAATCCTGATCTTTCTGGCTCCATTCCTTAAGAACAGCAATCCTCTGGTCCCCAAATTTTAATGAACAGTGACCATGGGATGACTCTTTCCCTTGTGTAAGACAGATGACCAAAGCAGATGACCTAATAGTCTGTTCTGAGGTCCAACCCTCAGATTAATCATCATTTGAAGGAGTTATTTACAGTTTACATATGATGTTAATATCATAGCTGAAAATAGCTCCAAAGCATATTTCTGCTGACTATCTAATTTGGGGGGGTGCATAATATGAATGATCTTTGGTCACAAGATAGTATCAACATCATTCATTCCTTTCAAAACACTTTTATTGAGTCCATGCCAAGGTCAAGGAGCTTTTATAGTCTGCTGGAATAAACAGACAGGTAAATATGCAGTTATAACATAATGTGATAATGGTTATAACAGAGGCATGAACTTACTTAACCTGGAGAATTAGGGAAGCCTTCCTGGGAGAGGTGGCACTCAAGCCCAGACTGAAAGGGTAAGTAGGAGTTAGCCAAGTTCAGGTTAGAATGGAAGGAAGAATCAGGTGCAAAAGCAAGGAGGCATGAGAGTGTACAAATCATTTAGGAAACTGTAGACTGACCACCTGACTAGCATAGAAGGCCTGGCAGAATGGTGGAAGATGAAACTGGCAAGGGAAGCAAGAAACTGATCCTAAAGAGTTTTGTATGTCATGGGATTCTTTCCCCAGGCTATAGCTGCCATTTACCTCTGAAATACTTAAAGAGAATTCATTTTATTTGCACACCTGTCATCTTACAACTGTTTCCAAATCCTAATGCTGCTTTACTTCAAAGAGTAGTTTTACGTGTCCTTTTGCCAATTTTCTATTCATCACTGTCTTGTCGATTGCTGTAACAGAAACTACCATTTACTGAGTGTTTACACTATGCCAGATACTGTACTAAATGCTTTAGATAAATTATCTAATTAAGTCACAGCAAAGAAAAAGCACAGCTCTGAAGTCAGACCAGGGTGCAAATCTTACTAGATATGTAATCTTGGGCAAATAACTTAACTTCATTGTCTTAAGCTTGCTCATCCATAAATTTGGAAAACCCCCATCTCCTTTACAGAGTGTTTGTAAATTTTAATGAGATACACAACATATTTAATACAGATAGTAGGCTTTCAATAAATTATAATTGCTATTATTGTGGTGATGCCACTTATGCAAAAATATAACCAGTTGATGTCTACACATGACACCAGCAGAGGGAGCCTCTATCCATTTCTGGCTTCAATGCCAAGGTAAGTATACCTATTATGGATATATCTATCTCTGAAACAAAATACAAGACAGGATAAAAAGTGATTTGATGGTGGTGTCTAGACGGGACACAGGGAGATGGGTTGGGGAGAACATTGGTAGCTTCAATCATATTGGTAATGTTCTTAATTGAGCACAGATTCATGAATATTCTACTATTATGCTTTAACACACATATGTATTTTTTTATACATGCCAAATAGTACAAAATATTATATTTTAGTGATCCTAATGCATGTGTACCTACATCCCTCTACCTCTTGTTCCCATTTGAGGTTCAACACAGAATTACCATATCCCTTCCTTGTATTTTTATCTTATTTCCCTTGGATTTCTCTCATAGCAAGTTAATGCTGCCTTTCATTATAGTCATTTTCTGTGTTAGATCTAAGCTTCCTAAAGATATAGTCAGGTTCTTACACATCTGTATAGCTCCAACAGCAGACAGCACTGTGCCTTCGGCTTATTTATCAAGTTGCACTATCCTTTATTTTCTCTTTACAATTTGAAATATTGATATAACCATATTGTGAAATATTTTTACTCATTAAAAAATTGTAACTTATTAGGGAAACTGGCTAAATAAATTTTGACATATCCAGTAGTTTAAAAGAATGAGTGAGATCTATATATGTCATTAGGCAACCATTCCCACGTCATGTCAATAAATAAAAGGGCAAGGTGCAGGATGATGTATGTCTATTTCAGACATGTGCTTATCTATGCACAGAACATTTCTGGAAGGCTACATAAGAGACTGGTAACTGTGACTGAATCTAGGGAGAGAGCCTGAGTATCTGGCATCAAAGGGAGACTTATTTTTTACTGCATAGATCTTTTTGTACTATTTAATTTTTGTAATGTGACTGTATGACTTTTTCAACTAAAAGAACAGCTTAATAATTTACATTTTCAATAAGAACATATGCACACAAAATGCTCAAATTGGATCAGAATAAACAGCAGTTTAACAAAAGAATAAACATCACGTTTATTGGTTATATGGTTAATTACCATATAGCTAGCAACAGATTTAGCACAAAGGGGTGAAGAAATCACTGTGGAGTGATGTGATCAGGAAAGGGTTCACAATGTAAAACAAGGTCTAAGGAAAGGCTTCACAGTGTGAGTAAGGAGGGCTTGACCTAGACCTCAAAGGATGAGATTTGAGTATGTGGAGAGAGGGGAAGAGGGCAAAGTTCCCTGGGGCTGAAGCAAAGCTGTGGGGTGGGGCTGGGAGGCACAACACCTGGGTTTTAGCCCTTCTTTGACCCTAAAACTATAGGCTCTTGGGCAAGTCACTCTTACCATCCCTGTATCCATTGCTGGGTCCCTAAAACAAAATGTAATCAGTGATCCGTTAGGTCCCTTCCAGCTCTCAAATAATATTACTACATCCTTAATTATAATTGGGAAAGAAGATTAGGGCTAGATTTTGGGACATCCTGAATGCCAAGCAAAGGAATTTAATAGTTTGGTCAGAGGAAGCCAGTGAAAGTTTTTGAAAAGAGGAGTATGATTTAGCAAGACTGAATTAACACATGAAAGCATATAGTACAATTTTGGCTAATATCATTATTAACTTGGCATCATATTTACAGGGTAGACAAGAGGGGAAATAGCAAACTAAACTGGGAGATCTGCAAGAATCAGAGAAGCAAGACATAAGCATGGCCCAGAACTCAAATGGTACTACTGAGTAAAATATGGGGTCTCAGGTTTGTTTGCAGCCCTGGAGATTCATTACTCTAAGTCATCTGCCCCAAGTTTTTGCTTGCTATCCTTTTCCAGGATCCTATTGATTAGCGTTTAGTGTCAGGGAGCATTTTGAACTTGAAAAGTCATTCTACTCAATCACAGTGTTGGGTTTTGTAAAGGTTTATTCTACAACCTGACTCTTTCTAGTATTGAATTTTCTAGGTAGCCAGTACCAATTTACACAAATTTAAATACTTTTGTATTTTACTAAAATTTTCTCAAAAATTATACAAGTACTATATATCCATAGTGACAAAATTAGAAAACACTGACAAATACAAATTTTTAAAAGTTACCTTTAAGCCAGTTTTAACCACTGTTAATATTTTGTTTTAATGACATCAAAGCACATAGGAACCTTTAAATTCTAAGGAAATAGTTTTGAGAAGGTGATTTGCTTTGTGGCACTGTGGACTGACTCTCATTTAACTTTTAGTGTGCATGGTCTTTTTCTAGATCTCCAGTTAAAAGATCACCTCCTCATAGGCAGAGAAGTTCTTTTTCACATTGTGCTCTACCCCATAGGACCTACATGCTAAATAAAGCAATAGTAACAATAGTAATGTCATTTAAATGATGAAGCAATGATTAACTGCCCCCAAATTACCTTTTCAACATATCACTCTCATGCTCAAATACCTCTAATGCGTTCCCTCTGCCTGAGAATCACTTTCCAACTCTTCAATCAGGTATTCAAGGATCTCCAAAATGTGATTTCACCCAGGCTTATCTGGTTGAAATTCTCTGCGACATCTAGTTTAGATTTTTTTTTTTTTATCCCACGCACATGCCATACTTAACATACTATGTGCCTTTGTCTGCTTCTGATTTCCCATTCCTGGAATATCTTTCCCACTCTTTGCTCTCTATTCAAATCCTAATCATTCTTTCAAAGTCCAGTTCAATAACGGCCTGTACAGAATTTTCTCCAGTCATTTCAATTCAGGTTAAATGCTCACTCATAAGCTAAGCACTGTAAGTCTATAATACTCATTCTGGCACTTAATGAAATACTTTCCTATGCTTTCACTGTTAGCTAAAATATCATGTAAATATTTTTCTTACCGTTCTAGAATAATTTTTAAGTATGATGAAGAAAGAGATCATGCTCTATGCCTCTTTTATTTCATACTAACATTCTATACAGTAGTGAGTACAGAGCAGGCACTTATATAGTTGTTTAAATAAATAAAAATGAACAAAATGAGGATAAAGAGCACTTCTGTCACCTGACCAACCTCACTTTATAGCTTAAGGGAAACAGTAAAGGAGTAAAAGGAAGAGATTCTCAAGTTGAATAGGGAAAGTATTCTTTTGGGATAGGAAAGGGGCTTTCCAGTCTGAGGAATGGAATGCTTTTTGTGGTAGGAAGAGAACAAGTGGCTGGTGAAAAAGGCCATAAAGATAAAGAAGGGGTGAAAACCCTTGTTAAAAAGGTGAAAAACAGACAGGGAGGGTGGTACCTAGGAAGAAAGTCTGAACTTAGGAAACATAAGCAACAATGAAGTGTGGGGAGAATAAAGGAAAGAGTTCTATATATGCTTTAGGGTTTTTTTAAACGTGGCTCTCTAGAAAATGAAACTTTCAAATTAATCCTGGACTCTGAAACTCAACTAAAAAATATAAAACTAATCTTAAACTTACAGAAAAGTAAATAAATGAGAATGACATACTTGAAGAGTCTACTCACAATACAGGGCCTATAAAACAAAAGCCAAGTAAGTGCAACTATTCTGGAATCTTCAGATATATCTGAATATCATGGCCTCGGGTGACTTAGGTTGTCAATATAACGAATTAAAATATATTTCTTACCTTTGTCTTCTCCCTGCTCACCAATAACCCATACTTGTTTTCCTGACATTTGTGCCTTCAAAACATTTGTAATAATGTACTGTAATCTCTGTGAATCCAGATTACATCCAATTCCAATCACTCGATTTGAAGGAAATGCACTCAGTTTCCACGTCACGTAAGTCATGATTTCCACTAAATATTGCACACAAGGTGAAAATGTAAAGATTTTTAAAATACACTTCTAGTCTAGTTCTCATAAACAAAATATTTATTAAAAACTTTTTTAATGTTTATTTATTCTTTGAGAGAGAGACAGAACATGAGCAGGGGAGGGGCAGAGAGAGGGAAACACAGAATCAGAAGCAGGCTCCAGGCTCCGAGCTGTTAGCACAGAGCCCGACACAGGGCTTGAACTCATGAACTGCGAGATCATGACCTGAGCTAAAGTCGGACGCTTATGCTACTGAGCCACCCAGGTGCCCCAAAATATTTATTATTTTAATAAGCATAGTAGAGCTTCTACATATTTTTCTTAGGTCCTAAATGCACTTTGAGGCATTTTTAATGTATATTAAAAACACTAACCAGGTTTCAACATGATTTTACATAACTTTGTTGTTTAATATAAATTAAGAGTGGAAAATAAATATTTTCCTAGTTAAGTAAGAAAGATGAAAACTGGGTATAGAAAGCCAGAAAAGAATGTTTGTTTTTCATCAATCAAGTTCTCTTTTATATCTTTTTTTCCTTTCTTTAAAAAAAATTTTTTTTTAATGTTTGTTTATTTTTGAGAGAGAAAGAGAGCGTGAGCAGGGAAGGGGCAGAGAGGAGAGGGAGAGAGAATCCCAAGCAGGCCTCATGCCGCCAGCATGGAGCCCAATGCGAGACTTAAACTCACAAATCACAAGATCATGACCCGAGCCAAAACCAAGAGTCAGATGTTCAACCCCCTGAGCCACCTAGGCGCTGCTCTTTTATATCTATCTTAAGGTGAATTTCTATTTTTAAATTAAAATAATGATCATATACTCCCACTATGCAGTGCAACATTATGAACAAGCAAAAACACAACTACTTTTTTCTGCCATGCCAAAGGGATGTCAGGAATTAAAGAGACTAGTGTCTCTCAAACAATTACTACAGAAAAACAATCAAAATGTACACCATACCCTTATACTAGGAATATTAAGAAACTCTGTTCACCAATTTGAGTTCGATACCACCCAATTCTTTGATAATATTTCCTTTTCTTAGTAAACCAGTTCCCAAAACACTTTGTACTATACAAAAAGTTAGAAACACAGTGGCACGCCCACTAGCATTTTACAACACTTTAGAATTAACAAAATATCTTTCATATAAGCCACTGCATTTTTCTCTTTGGTGTTTAACCATTTTCTCACTGAAGGAGCCATGGCCAACAACCTGGAACAGAATGATGGTGATCTGTCACAAAAAATCGTTCAGGTAAAAGCTTCTAGTTAATGCCAGTCATAAGAAGTAGCTGGTTGACCGGATACGGACGTACCGTATTGTTCGGTATAAGAGCAATTTGAATAGTCTAGCTGCCCTTTTATAATCTAGTTTTATGACTTTTATCAGTACTGGCAATTATATTGATACACTGGACCATCAGACTAATTAAAAATAAAACTATTTACCTGGTTGAGATGCAACAAGCAGGATACCATGTTGACTATAGTGTCCCAGAGCTGGGACAAGGGCTCTGAACATATCCACATTGCTTTGTACCACATCAAGGTAGGACTGAGAACTACCCAAAGAGTTGACTGTGAAGATCACCACCTTGGAATGAGCAGAGGCAGACAAATCTAATGAATAAAAAGAAACAGTCTGAGCTCAAGATCTAGGTTTTCGTCAAGTTCTTGTTCTTGTTTTTCTGATTCTTTTCTACAAGTGGAGAGCCTTTAGGTATATTTGCCTCCAGATCAATCCATATCCATAGAAATATACAGAGTGCTGAGGTTTGCTTCCAGAAAGGTGATTAAGAGCAAGAGTGTATCCCAAAGGGAGAAAGACAACAAAGGGGGATAAAGAATATAAAGTACAGGACTCAGAAGCTAAAAACAAGGGCTTAAGTTTTTTCTGTAATGCACAACTTTCCTACGAAAAATAAGTAATGTGCTATAGGCAAAATGAACCTATAATCAATTAGGTCACTGAGTTTTAAATTGTGAGTTTAGGAGTCCTAGAGTTCCTTGACAGTGACTCACAGGCCATGTGGAAGGAGTGGGAATAAGTGGAAAGAAGGCTGGTAGGCACAGCTCCATGCTGTTTACTTTGACCTCTCTAAGCAGAGTAGTTCTGCTTGTATCTGTTTTACTTATGAAGGATTCTACTCGAAAGAGGAAAAAAATGGTCAGAAAATCTTTAAATCAAGGTAAAATGTCTTAGCTCATTTTTTACAGACTTTTCCTTATACTGAAGCCAGTATCCTTGGTTTTAGGTTCCTCTTTCAATGGGACTAGGTAAGCAACTGTTACGACTTAAGAAAAGCTGTTCTCTAGAGTTCGCTCCTCTGATCCTGAAGCACACAACATGCAATTTTACAACTACATCATTCTCTATTACACAATGTGCTCTATAGTTAAGTACATGTCAAAACAGCAGCCAGACTTTATCAGCATCAGAGACAACAGAAAAATAAGATGGCATTAGTCAACATTTGTAAATTAATATTAGCACCCCAGGGAGACAAGGAGTAGATTCCAGTGTTTATATTCTTAATTAAGTCCCTACGGCCATCTCTCTAAACCAGTTTCAGAAGGAAACACTTGTGCAATATATCCTCTGGGAAATGTACTTTCCAAGTTTAGTTCCTATTCTGATGCTGTTGTGGGGATAGGAGATCCAAAAGCTGAGTCCTGGATTTTAATTATGGTTCTTCATGAGTACTCTTAAATAATTCCTGTTGGAATTCCTGTTGGAATTCCTGTTCTAGTGTTTAGAGTAGATACCTGGTGATGAGTCAAAACCTCAAGAGTTGGAAGGTATATAGTTAACACTTCCAGACCACTTCTATATGCCAGGTACTATTCTAAGAGCTTTCTATGTATTTACTCATTTAAACTAATCTACAACACACTATGGGGTCATAGCCCCCATTTTGCAGACAAGGAATATGAGGCACAGATGAGTAACTTACTCAGTTGTAGAGCTAGCAAGTATCAGACCCAGAATTCAAGCCCAGGCAGCCTGGCTGTAGAGTACTGTTAAGCACCATGCTATGTTTAGAAACTGAGCCCAAAACCCTCATAAAGATGAGGAAACTGATGTCTACAGAGATTAGGAGACTTGTCTATATTATCAAATTACCAGTGAACAGTTCAATTTATGATCTTACAATTTGGTCCCAACCTATTTTGCGAGGATCATTTTATTTTCTTTCCCCCTTTAGCTTTCTCTACTTTGAATGATACATATACCCTTGCCCTCAAGGTTGCCTCATGAATAAATAAAGTAGTAGCTGTCTAAAAGGATTTCAAAAGTACAAGAAAGGCTTCCTACTCCATAAGGTTTCCTAAGCTCCCAGGCCTTTTATTCTCTTCCTTTGAGCCTAGAAGCTAGTATTTCTTGTACTCTCCTAGGTAAATCTTTGGCTTAAGTAGAATTGGTCCCTATTCTTCCCCACTATGTTTCTCTCACTTTCCCGATAAGAACTTTACTCAAATTCTTTCTTTCTTTTTTTATGTTTATTTATTTATTTTTGAGAGACAGCATGCACATGAGCCAGGGAAGGGCAGAGAGAGAGGGGGACAGAGAATCCCAAGTAGATTCCGTGCTGTCAGTCCAGAGCCTGACACAGGGCTCAAACTCACAAACCATGAGATCATGACCTGAGCCAAAACCAAGAATCGGATGCTTAACCGACTGAGGCACCCAAGCGCCCCTCAAATTCTTTCTAGCTGGAATGTTTCTCACTTCACTCACCACATGCTAGGTAGATATCTGTTTAACTGTCTACTACATTAAACATGTTATGAGCTCTGTGAGAGCAGGGACTGTTTGTCTTACTTATCTTTCCATCTCCAAGATCTAGATACTTAGCAACAGCTACATGCCCCCAGGGCACCCCTGGACCCTTTTATTATACCATACACAAAAACAAACTTAAAGTGCATTAAAGACCAGGGGTGCCTGAGTGGCTCAGTTGGTTAAGTGTCTGACTCTTGGTTTCAGCCCAGGTCATGAAATCAGTTTTGTGAGTTCAAGCCCCGTGTCAGGCTCTGCACGGCAGCACGGAGCCTGCTTGAGATTCTTTCTCTCCCTCTCTCTCTGCCCCTCCCCCACTTGTGCTATCTCTCTCTCAAAATAAACTTAAAAAAACCTTTTTAAATGGACTAAAGACCTAAATGTGAGACATAAAACCATAAAATTCCTAAAAGAAAACATAAGCAGTAATTTCTTTGACATCAGCCACAGATATATTTTTCTAGATAGATCTCCTCTAGTAAGAGAAACAAAAGCAAAAGTAAGCTATTGGGTCTACACCGAAATAAAAAGTTTCTGCACAGTGAAGAAAATGACCAACAAAACAAAAAGGCAACCTACTGAATGGGAGAAGATATTTGTAAATGATGTAACTGATAAAGCATTAATATCCAAAATATATAAAGAATTTATGCAACTTGGGGCACCTGGGTGGCTCAGTCAGTTAAGCGTTCAACTTTGGCTCTGGTCATGATCTCACGGTTCATGAGTTCAAGCCCCACATAGGGTTTTGTGTTGACAGCCTCAGATTCTGTGTCTCCCTCTTCTCTCTGCCCCTCCCCTGCTCACTCTCTCTCTCTCCCTCAAAAATAAATAAACATTAAGAATTTATGCAACTCAACACCAAAAAAAACATCAATCCAATTAATAGGGAGAGGACAAGAATAGACATTTTTCCAAAGAAGACATACAGATGGCCAACAAGACACATGAAGAGATGCTCAACATTGCTAATCAGCAGGGAAACGCAAATGAAAACCACAAAGAGATATTACTTTACACTTATCAGAACGGTTAAAATAAAAAAGATGAGAAATAACAAGCATCGCGAGGACATGGAGAAAAAAGGAACCCTCATTCAGTGTTGGTGGGAATGTGAACTGGTGCAGTCACTGTGGAAAATTAGTATGGAGCTTCCTCAAAAAAGTTAAAAATAAACTTACCATATGATCTAGTAATTCCACCACTAGGTATTTACCCAAAGAAAAAGAAAACACTAATTCAAAAGGATCTATATTTATTGCAGCATTATTTACAGTAGTCAAGACATGAAGCAACTCAAGTGTCCATCAGTAGATGAATGGATAAAGATTGTACATATATGTGTGTGTGTGTATGTCTATACATATACATACGTACATATACATATATGCATATATATACACATATATATACATATACATATATACATATACATATATACACACACACACACATATCTATACACACACATACATATACACAACACACACACAATGGAATATCACTCAGCCATATAAAAGGATGAAATCATGCCATTTATAACATGGATGGACTTACAGGGTATAATACTAAGTGAAATACGTCAGAGAAAGACAAATGTAGAATTTAAGAAACAAAGCAAATGAACAAAGAAAAGAAACAAAAAAATCAAACAGAGGGTTACCAGAGCAGAGATCGGTGGATGAAATCGGTGAAGTAGGTTAAGAGTAAGCTTATCTTGATGTAAGAGTAGGTGAAGGCGGTTAAAGAGTAAGCTTATCTTGAGGAACACTAAAAAATGTATAGAATTGTTGAACCACTATATTGTACACGTGAAACTAACGTAACACTGTATGTTAATTATACTTAAATAAAAAATAAAATTAAGTTTAAAAGAAGTTGCTGACTTAATATGGGGAAAAAAGATTGTACAGTTGTAAAGAAGGTTAAGAACCTTAAGCATAATTATGTGAAGATATGATACCATTTACAAGGTTAAGGATCATAATAAAAGTTTATTCAATAACAATTAGTTCATATACCTCTGCTAAGGTTCCTGTCATGCCAAGCATAATTATACCAGGCCCTAAGAACACAAGGTTAATGACATATTGTCCTTGCCCTAGATATAATACTTGCCCTGAATATAATACAGTAGGGCTCAAGGGTTAGAATGGAGGGCTTCAGAGTGAGATTGCCTGCTCCAAATCCTAACTTTACCACTTACTTAATTAGCGTAGTGATGTTTCCTCCTGGGTCAGGGGTGCATCTGGACCTCCAGGACAGAAACCTCTTACCTCTATCCCAGCTGCATAGGTAGCCCAGAAAAACTACATCCTTCCTGCCAAGCCACTGGTTCCCAAACAACAGGCCCTAGACCAGTGCTTGTTTAGTTATAGTAGGGGATATCAATCCATTATCAAGCATGTCAAAAGACCCAGCAAATATTTCATGCTCCGATATACCACTGTTCTCAGATTATGAGGATGATGTTGATGAATGAACTACACATTGATTTTAAATCACCGCTGAATTATTTTATTCAAAACCATGGAAAATCAATCAAATAACAATGTCCAAATGCTGTGGAGACCTCACTGAAGTATTCTAGCTTAGTATTATCAGTCTGAATATACTGGAGACAGTACAAATATTTTCATTTCTCTGGTATATTGCTAAACCATTCTAACTGTAATAAAAATTACATAAAAATACGTTCCTTTCAAATTATTTTTCTCTAGGACACAAAATTTTAGAAATGATGATGACCCTTAATTTAGAAATTGTGTTAAGTTGATAGCTACTAAAAATCTTCCTATGTTGGCAGGGGAGGGAACTACCAAAGAATGACTTCTCAGTAGCTTTGGGCATTATTTCAGTCAATGACTGGAAGGGATATTTTTGTCTGATGAATAGAGGTAGACTTTTTTTTCTTAATGTTATACAAGAATACTCCTATTAAAAAATAAGGTAGGAAATCACTGCCCAGTTCAAGTGAGTGCCTTTAACAATTACCGCCACAGTGGTCTGGGTTTGGAGCTATAGAAACAACACTGAAACTTTCTAAGATTTACTATATGTGGCAAACTAAAGCCATGAACTGAGTATGTTATGCCATATCTCTATCTTTAGGGAGGATTTTCTTAAAAATAAAAGGTATATCTATTGATAAAATGTCTCAGGAAGAGAAAAAAATGACACAACATAAATTTCAATATCAATACTAAAATCATGAAGAGTAATAGGTGATTTGGCATTAGGCTTACTCTGGAAGGTTTCCCAGAGAAAAGGTGACTCAAGGTTAAGTATGAAGGGCATGTTGAGGCTAATGAAGAAGTATTTATCTGAGGTAAGTGTAAAGGGGGAAAGGAGGCAAAAAAAAAGGGCTTCAGTCAAGATTCTTTACTTCAATACAGTGAATTTCAAAAATTTGATTGTGACCCATGCCATGAGATGGACATGCTATGAAATACGTTTTCTATTGCAACCCAAGACATAATATATGCATATGTATATATACAAAGCAAAAACATTACAGAAAATACCCTCAGTACTACTCTGATATTTTCTGTTGTTCTAGTTCATTTTTATCAAATGCTGGTCGTAGTCCCCTGTGCTGATTCCACAATCTGCAATAATGTCACTACTTATAATTTTTAGAATACTTTAATGAGTATAAGAATTACCTGAGCTACTTATCTAAAATGTAGATTCCCAGGCTCCACTCCTAGAAATTCGGGATCCACAGCCTAGGGTGGACGCCAGGCATCTGTAATTTTAAGGTGGTTCTGATATAAGAGATTAGCCCACAAGCCATGTTTTACGAACCACTGGCTATTGAGCATATTTTGCTTTACTGCATATGTCAACAACACTTTATTTTTTATTTATTTTTAAATGTTTTTTATTTTGAGAGAGTATGCACACATTCATGAGTGGGGGAGGGGCAGAGAGAGAGAATGAGAGAGAGAGAGAGAGAGAGAGAGAGAGAGAGAGAGAGAGAGAGAAAATCCCAAACAGGCCCCATGCAGTCAGCACAGAGCCCAACATGGGGCTTGATCCCATCCTACAAACCAAACTGTGAAATCATGACCTCAGCTAAAATCAAGAGTCAGATGTTTAACCAACTGAGCCACCCAGGTGCCCCAACAACACATTATTTTTAAACTTACAACTACTGAACACTTTTTTCTCCATGCATAAGCATGCATATATCCATACACACAAACATTTATGCTTGTATATGCACAGACTATTTCTGGAGTGAATCATGTGAAACTGGTAACAAACTTACAATTGAAATCCTAAATTTAGCCTCTTACTAACTGCATGTCCTAAGCCACAATCTCTCTGAGTCATCTATAAAATAAAGTAAGAATGGGGCACCTGGGTGGCTCAGTCGGTTAAGCGTCCGACTTTGACTCAGGTCACGATCTCACGGTTCGTGGGTTCGAGCCTCACATCGGGCTCTGGGCTGACAGCTCAGAGCCTCGAGCCTGTTTCAGATTCTGTGTCTCCCTGTTTCTCTGCCCCTCCCCCACTTATGCTCTGTCTCCCTTTGTCTCAAAAATAAAAATAAACATTAAAAAAAAATTTTAATAAATAAATAAAATAAGAAAAGTAACAGTGTGTGAATATATGTAAAGTATCTAGCATATATTACTGATTCCTTGAAAAATGGCAACTATTATTATTAAGAGATAACAGATAAACATAATAGTAAACATGATAATATAATAAACATAATAACCATGATCAAAATATAGGACAATGATCCAATTAGCTATATTTAATACAGGATAAAAGTAATCAAGAGAAAGGAAAAAGGAGTACTTATATACTGTTGACCAGAGTATTAACTGGTACAACTTTTTGGGGAACAATTTTAGCAATATAAATTTTAAAAACACGTATCTTTTGACCCAGTAATTCTACTTTATCCTGCTAGTTAGAGAAGTACACTAAAATTTTTGCATTACAATGTTCTCTTCACTATTACTTGTAAGCACAAAAAACCCCCACAAAAACAAACTAAATATCTCCCAACAGGAGATAGATACCCATCTGACAAAATATTATGAAGCTATTCAAAGAAATAGAGCTATTTAGATCTACATGTGCTGTTAATAAAGATCTTTGAAAGCGTACTATTAATTCACCAATAATTTAAACACAGAATTGCCACGAGCCAGCAGTTCTACTTCTGGGTTATACCTAAAACAAGTGAAAACAGTTATTCAAACAAAAACTTGTACATAAACTTTCATTGCAGCCCTATTCACAACAGCAAAAAGATGCAGCCCAAAGGTCCAACGGCTGACAACAACAGACAAATAAAATGTGGTACATCTATACCATAGAGTATTATTCAGCCATATAAAGAATGATGTACTGATACATGCTACAATGCGGATGAATTTTGAAAACATCATGTTAAGTGAAAGAAACGAAATACAAAAGGCCACATATTGTATGATTCCATTTATATGAAATATTTAGAATAGGCAAATCCACAGAGCAGACTGACGGCTGCCAGAGCCTGGGGAGAGGGAAAATGGGGAGTGACTGCTTAATGTGTACACGGTTTCCTTTTGAGATGATGAAAATGTTCTAGAACTAGATAGTGGTAATGGCTGTGGAACACTATGAATGCCCTAAATGTCACTATTGATAAATTTTACGTTATATGTATTTCAGCACAAAATAAAAATAAAGGAATAAAAATATTAAAACAAGTGCAGAACAGTTTCCCATCTGACTCCTGAAGCAACGACTCTTAATAATTTCTTTGTATTTCTCCAGAGTTAGTCTACGCATACACAAGCATAACTGTTCGTGTATATATGCATATGTATTTGCATGCTCACCCGTATATATGTGTATTCCTCCTCCAAATGTTTTAATAGCTATTTTGAAAAAGTCCAAATGGAGCCAAAGCACAACTCTAGGATGGCCAGTTGCAGTCATCGATACCTGCCATGATGGAGCATTCCTCAAATTTCCAAACTATTGACTTTAATTTCCCAAAATTATTCATATACTTCTCTCCATATTATGGAATGTATTTATGAGATGTTAGTTAACATTATATTTAAAATTCTTCATGTAATAGTGATTAAATTCAGTGTTATCAGGAATATATAACCAAATTAACAAGGGGAACATGAAAGTTGTCCCCAAGATGGTGTGGGCTCATTTGACATTCCCTACTTGGTGGCAAACACCACACACTATACATCTCCTCCGAGGATTCTATCCTTTCAATTATGTGAAACAATTGTAATTGATGGTTAATGAGACACACAGGAAGAAACAATTGTGAGGTCCTAAAAGGCCTCACAACCTCTAGGGTCCATGTACTAAAGTCTCCTGAAGTGATTTGGAAGAGTTAAGAGGTCCCTTAAGAACTTTAGTACTTGGAAATGACAGAGAATTTCCAGCTCCCCAAGGGATCCTCTATATGAAGCCTACAAAAGGATCAGTAATGCAAATACTGCACTCTTTCCAGAGAAGGAAAATGAACTCATTGTACCCTACAGAGATCCAGAGGCTTACTCCAACTAATACACCCAATTTTTATAACCTGTAGGGATAATTTCAACTTTTCTCACCCACTGTTGTTCTTAAGTACATTCAGGCTTATGACACAATCTTGAGTTTTTTTTTTTTTTTTTTTAAATATTGTCAAGGAAAGCCAAACAATTATAACATATTACAACTTGACTTTGGCTATACCCTGGTCTACCAAATTTTTTGATCATGCATCTCTAGTAAAAAAATATTTTTGGGGCACCTGGGTGGCTCAGTCGGTTGAGCGTCCGACTTCGGCTCAGGTCATGATCTTGTGGTCCGTGAGTTCGAGCCCCACGTTGGGCTCTGTGCTGACAGCTCAGAGCCTGGAGCCTGTTTCGGATTCTGTGTCTCCCTCTCTCTCTGTCCCAACCCACTCGCATTCTGTCTCTGTCTCTCTCAAAAATAAATAAGCATTAAAAAAAAATTTTTTTTAAGCCCACATCCCCAAATATGGTATTTACCTACATATATGTCTGCACTAATACATCATGTATGTTATAAAATAAATGTTTAAATAAAAAAGATGAGATAAAACACTTTCCTAACATTTAAAAATTTATTTATTAATGATACAAAATCCTTTTGTTCTTATTAAAACTTATTTTAACAATATATTTTTAGTGAAAGTGATGTGAATTTTTTTTAAATCTTGGTTTAATACTTTGCCATATGCCAAGCGGTAGGTATTATTCTCACTCTACAGATGATAAAACTGAACTTTGAGAGGTTATATAACCTGACAAATGTCAGAACTATAATGTGGCAGAGCTAGGATGCAAACTCCTATCTGTCTAACTCTAAATCCAGTGCTCTTAACCAATATATTATGAGAATGGAAGCAATCAAAGAAAACAAATTTATACTGTAGTATAAGACAAAGAATAAATCCTTCTGACCAATCAGAATGCTGTTTGCTCATCTGAATTCTTTTTAATTTAATCAATTACAATCTCTGTATGAATTAGGGTAAGTCATTTCATTTATGTGAATCTTAGTTTTCCAATATGTAAAATGAGGAGCTTCAACTAGATGAACCTTAATGTGCTTTTCAAAATTTCTTTTTAGGGTGGGAGGGAGGGGAGGGTGGGTGATGGGTATTGAGGAGGGCACCTTTTGGGATGAGCACTGGGTGTTGTACGGAAACCAATTTGACAATAAATTTCATATATTGAAAAAAATAAATAAAATAAAATTTCTTTTTAATGTTTACTTATTTTTGACAGAGAGAGACAGAACAAGAGTAGGGGAGGGGCAGAGAGAGAGGGAGACAACAGAATCCGAAGCAGGCTCCAGGCTCTGAGCTGTCAGCACAGAGCCCGACGTGGGGCTCGAACTCACGGACCACAAGATCATGACCTGAGCCGGAGTCGGACCCTCAACCGACTGAGCCACCCAGGCGCCCCTTAATGTGCTTTTTAGCATTAAAATTCTAAGACTCAAGGCACAGAGGATTTTGGGGGTAGTGAAAACTACTATAATGGTAAATACATGTCATTATAGATTTGTCCATATCCACAGAAAGCACAACACCAAGAGTGAACCTTTATGTAAACTACAGATTTGGGATGATAATGATGTATCAAGGTAGGCTTATCAATTATGCCATTCTGGTGGGGGACGTTGATAACAGGGGAGCCTTCCCATGTGTGGGGGTAAGGGATATACAGGAAACTTTTTGTTCAATGTTGCTGTGAACTTAAAACTGTTCTAAAAATATATATATACTAAAACGATTCTAGGACTCAAATACGAGAGCAAATGAGGCAAAGATCTATTAAGCAGAATAACCAGACCTTTGCTGATCTCCACATTAGGCAGGTTAAAGATGTCAAGGTCCATCACTCCTCCTTTTGTCTCTTCTGAGAGGTCCAAGAGGACCAGTCTGTCTGCAATGCCCTGTACAGTACAATAACAAAAAGAACATACAGCATTACACAAACACAGCCAGTTACTCAATTTCAGTTCATTTAGAAGGAAGCTAAAGGGGAATGCATGGGCCTAAAATGCTCTCTTATGAAGGAAAAATAACACGACAGCAATAAAAGGGACTTGTAAGCAAGAAATTACTATGAACTTGAGTAATGTAATCCTTTAGGCTTGACTGAAAACTGGGATCTAGTGGGACTTAACTAAGAGGTCACAGACGGCAGGTTTCCTTTGATGGAACAATGCGTAATAAAGATGACTTGGTGCACTCAATATATTTGCTGTCATTCTTGAGTTTATGTTTTCATTTTGATGTCACAATTTCCATTCTGAAAGTACTTAAGAGTGATTTTTTGGTCTATTTTAGCGCCTCATTTCTAGCATGAAAGTCAATACTAATGCCAAGTTTCTCTCTAAAAAAAAAAAAAAAAAAAGGATAATAGCCATATATCTAAAATAAAATCCTATTATCATGTAGAACTCTCCTCAGAAATCTTGTGGAAAACAGTCCAGGAGCACCTGGGTGGCTCAGTCAGTTGAGCATCCAATTTCAGCTCAGGTCATGATCTTGTGGTTCGTGAATTCAAGCCTCACATCGGGGTTGCTGCTGTCAGCTCAGAGCCCACTTCGGATCCTCTGTCCCTCTCTCTCTGTGCCTCCCACACTTGCGCCTTCCCAAAAATAATATTAAAAAAAAAAAAAAGAAAGAAGGAAAAGGAAAACATTACATATGCTTGTCAATGGCTCCCTGGGTACCATGTAAATGATGGCATAGAAACTCCTCAGAATCAGGTTACCTTTGTGAAAGGTCTTTTTCTCAAGTGGTAAGCGGTTTGAGGATCTTTCCTATATTAGAGTGCAGAAGCAAGAGTACCCAGGGATCCAGCAGACTATCAAGCAGAAAGGACAAAAGAAAAGCAATAGGACTCATTAGCTCTGTCACACTGGGCAAGTCACTGAACTTGGCCTTACTTCATGGGGTTATGAAGATTAATTTTGTGACACAGAGCTGGCAGAGAGCAGTCCTTTCTAAACTGTACCTACTAATTTTATTATTGTCAGCCACACTCATAAGACGAATGTAAAAAAAAAAAAAAGAAAAGAAAAACAAAACTATGAGTTACCATCTTAATTTATGAGACATGCAAAGATCCAAAAGTTAAACATCAAAAGTGCGGGGAAAACAGGCATCCTCACACACTGTGGGTATGAGAATAAACTGTTATAATTGATATGGAGGATAATTTGACAAGTTCTATCAAAATTTAAAAACATAGTAATTTGTTTATTCCATCTATCTCATTTATAGAAATTATCCAACAAGTTTATTAGTACATGTGTAAAAGGATACATTATGTGAAGGTTTTCTTTTTTTTTTTTAATGTTTATTTATTTTTGAGAGAGAGAGAGAGAGAGAGAGAGAGAGCGAGCGAGCGCGCGCGCAAGCAGAAGAGGGGCAGAGAGAGAAGGAGACACAGAATCTGAGCAGGCTCCAGGCTCTGAGCTGTCAGCCAGAGCCTGACACGGGGCCCAAACCCATGAATGGTGAGATCATGACCCAAGCTGAAGCTGGACGCTTAAACAACTGAGCCACCCAGACACCCCACGTATAAGGTTTTCAAAAGACAAGACACAACTTAAATGTCCATCAGTAACAACAACAGCAATAATGGTATTGTTATATTATTATAGCATTATTATGGCATTATTGCAATAATGGTAAACAACAGCAGTATAACATAATGGTTTAGAGAAGAACTTCCCAAGCCTTAAGGGATCAGCATTCAGTAGATCAGTGCAGCACATGGACATGGTGGCTGGGGGGGGGGGGGGGTTGTTATATGCAGATTTACTTCCATAGGTCTGGGCTGGGGCCTGAGATAATGTAATTCTAAGAAGATCTCAGATGTTGCCAATGCTGCTGGTCTGAAAGTCACATGCTGACAGTAAAGATTTAGAATACAGGCTCTATAAATAAGACTGCTTCACTTCAAATCCTGCCCCCATTTATTAACAGTGTGACTTTGGGCAAGCTGCATAATCTCCCTCTGCCTTCATTTGTAAATTGGCAGTAACCATAACATCTAACCCACAAGGCTGTTGTAAAAAATAAGTCAAGTGTCTAGCTGAGTGCCTGGCACTCAATAAGCATTCAGTTAAACGCTAGTTACCGCTGCTACCACCACAAGCGACACTATTATGACTACTATTGTATCATAATATTTTATATATTGTACCTTGTATCCAAATATTAATGTTTATGAAGAAAAATGGGAAAAAACTTCCATTTAGACAGCTTACAGACAAAGGAATACTGATAGTGAGACTCTTCTAACAGCTGAAGGAACATGACTTTAAGGGACCTTCTTGTACTTACCAAAACCAAATAAAATTGATAAAACTCAGTACTGCTAGGAATGTCAAAAATCAGGTTGATGTGCACAGTGTTATCAGCAGCATAAATTAGTTCTGCCTTTCTGCAGCGCAATCTAGCAATATGTAGTTAAGTCCCACAAAGACCATTCGTGCCCTGACTCACTAGTACTGTTTTTGAGACTATGTGTACCTAAAAGAAAATTCAGAGGAGAAAATAAGCAACTTGTAAGGCAATGTTTATGGAAGCATTCTGTTTAGTAACAAAAGAACTGAAAACAATTCAAATTCAAATTCCAGTTAAGAGGGAATAGTGTATTCACATGGAGGGTGGAGATGAAACGAAGTCAAAAGTTAGCATATGTTATTCTGTGCAGCCAGCTTTTAAAATTTTCTAGCTCCCTGGATACACTTTAATTACTTGCTGAAGTAGAACCTATCTCCAAGACATATGTGAGTCTGAAATAAGAAGGGAAGAATTTAGATGGCAAACAATCAAATTTTAATAGAAAAGAAAAAATGAAACTCCAGCTACCAAATAAACAGAGAGGGACAGCTATTCTACTGTGGGCTACATCTTGAAATGACAGACACGCTGTTACCACGATACTGGGACCCTGGAGCGTCTTCTGAACCTCTCTGGAATGGAATGTAAGCCTTTCTGCAAATAATTTATATACCAAAGATCTAGTAAAAAGGAGTGATGGAAAAATAAACAAATTGCAAACTAGTGTAAAATATCCACTCAGAAACTACGATCCTAAGAGAAAGTGGAGTTATTACACCAGAAAAGGCAATCTTCAAGGAAAAAAAAATGTTAATTTTAGAAAAAGCTAAAATTAAGTATTATATTAAATAAGAGTTTAATTAAAGCGGCATGACTCAGAAAACACAAAGGAATTTGTGACTAAGTGGGATAAATGTCACATTGAGGTTTCCCTTGGATAGGATGATGAGCCGATTGTTCAAGTCACTTTTTTAAAGCCTATTCTGTGACTAAGTACTAATTAAGAAGCAATATCTCTGATGAGAGCTTTCAGCTTTTTTTTTTTTTTTTGCCAACTTACTAAATATATTTGAAGGCAAAGTGAGGTTTTCCCACATGACAAGATGAAGCCATTATTTCTTATATGTTAAACACACACTGCTTAAAAGTGTAGCAATATGATAGATGGATTTATAACCACTGTGCTTACGTACCTTTGCTGAGATTGCTAATGTGCAGGCAATTCCCAGTTCTCCACCTCCAACCACGGTAATTTTATTGACTGTTTTATGCTCATGATTTGCCCAGTTCTTTGAATTTATGTCTGAAACACCTAGAAATAAAAGTGGATTATTATGAGAATTTTAAAATAGTATCAAAAACCTTTTTTAGCATCAAAAAAAAAATACACCAACCTTCAATAACTTGGACAGAAAACATGGTGCTAGTCTATAAGAAGCATGCAAAAATACTTGAACAAATGAAATGCAAGACAGGAATCTCATTAAATGTTATATTAAATAGAGGCTACCTCCTTAAAAAGAAAAAACCTGGGGCGCCTGGGTGGCACAGTCGGTTAAGCGTCCGACTTCAGCCACGTCACGATCTCGCGGTCCGTGGGTTCGAGCCCCACGTCGGGCTCTGGGCTGATGGCTCAGAGCCTGGAGCCTGTTTCCGATTCTGTGTCTCCCTCTCTCTCTGCCCCTCCCCCGTTCATGCTCTGTCTCTCTCTGTCCCAAAAATAAATAAAAAACGTTGAAAAAAAAAATTAAAAAAAAAAAAAAGAAAAAACCTTTCCAAACATTTAAAAAAATATTATATAAGACTAAAAACTAGGATTTCCATAATTCTGAAAAACATTCTGATTCTTACTGCTCTGGTCTACAATGCAAAAATGTTTAACGCCTTACTGAAGTTTACAAGCATGGATTTTGCTTTTTGTTCAATGAGAAACACTGAGAATCATAGATTTTCTGGTCCGATATATTGAATGAGGCAAAAAGCCACATAAAAATATAATGAAAAAGTTTGGGATCATTAATATATATCAAATGATTTGGAACAAAACACAAATTATTTTATCTGTCAGTATAAGGGTAATTCTTTTACATTTTAAGAAACCATATTCATTGGAACTATATGGTAACACACTGATAAATGTGTAGAAATTTTTGATTCAACACAGATATACATAGCTACATGAATATATTTACTTATAGAAATCTAGTAGCAGCAGGCGCCTGGATGGCTCAGTGGGTTTAGAGTCAGATTCTTGATTTTGGCTCAGGTCATGTTGTCATGGTTCATGGGATCGAGCCCTATGTCAGGCTTTGGGCTGACAGCATGGAGCCTGCTTGAGATTCTCTCTCTCCCTCTCTCTCTCTCTCTCTGCCCCTCCCTTGCTCGTGCTTTCTCTCTCTCTCAAAATAAATATCTAAAAAAAATTTTTTTTAATGTTTATTTATTTTTAAGAGAGAGACAGAGCGTGAGTGGGGGAGGGACAGAGAGAGAAGGAAGACACAGAATCCAAAGCAGGCTCCAGGCTCTGAGCTGTCAGCACAGAGCCTGACGCGGGGCTCGAACCCACCAACCGCGAGATCACCACCTGAGCCGAAGTCAGACGTTCAACTGACTGAGCCACCCAGATGCTCCAAAATAAGTATTTTTTTTTTTAAAGAAAAAGAAAGCAAGTAGCAGAGAGTAAAGGATATTAGAAATTGTAAACTCATAACTCTCTGATTAACAAAAATACAAACCTTCAGTGATTTTTGCAATATAGGCTAGCAAGTCTACCTGCCGTGCCTCATCAGACGATGGTAGAGAATACAGGGGAAGTTCCTCTTGAAACTTGGCAATCATTTCTTTAATTAGTCCAACAATGACAGACTTAGGCTGCAGAATACACACAAAGGGAAAAGTGATGCAAAGATTTTGCTCAAGAATACTACCTTATTAACCTATGCATTGTTAAAGAGTTAACCCAAAGAAAGTTTTACATTATGCTCTTATTTTTTGAAAATTATCATACAAATTCGATGATACTTTTAACTGAAAAGTTACTTAATTCTTTTACCTGAAAACTAGAGAAATGCTAATCCAGCTCTCCAAAAGATGGGAAAATAGCATGACTATGCTTACTAGCAGAGTACCTATATTCAGGAACAGTCTTTTTTTAAGCTTTTTATTTTGAAATTATTGCGGACTTATAGAAAAGTCACAAAAATAGTACAAAGAATTTTCATATACTCTTCACCCAGGTCACTCAAATGTTAACATTTTAACACATATATTTTCTCAGTCTGTGTCCCTCTACATATTTTTCTGAACAAACTGAGAATAAATTGTAGATCTGATACCTTTTCACCCCTAAATACTTTAGTGTATATTTCCTAAAAGAAAAAACAAAACAGACATTCTCCTATGTAAGCATTATCAAATCAGAAAAGTGACACTGATAAAATATTATCTAATCCAGTACTGTTTCTTTTAATTTATTAAGCAACCTTAGTGAAATTCACTTAACCTCTCTGAGCTTCAGGGTTATCAGCAATATAATATGAATAATAAATCCCAAGTAGCTATCATGAGAAACAAATGCATGCAAACATATGCTGTGAGTATAAAATATTTATTAGTATTGAAAATATTTAGCAGTTTGCTTATTTTGAAAAGGATTTAATTTCCCAAAGTCTGAGAGATTCATTACTTATATATTAAGAGGATGAAGCTATTAGGATCAAAAGCTCAAACACCTTTGAAGACCAAGCAGATAACATAATGTGGGAAGTTGGCAAGTTTAAGAACTTTGGGGAGATGGTTATTGTGACAAACTGGAGTGTACATACAGGCATTCAAATTCGTATTAAGAGCAAAACAAACCCACTTTTCTGTTCAACAAAACTCTGTAAGCCTAACACGGCACACTGAATTTCTTGGGGAAAACATCTGCAATCTTTGGCCTAGACAGCCTCTAGATTCCTTCCAGCTCCAAAATTCTATGTAATTCTATCACATAATTATAATTCCAACTACGTGAGGAACTTAAAGTTACTGCAGTACTTTTAAATAGGGCAATTTAAGACTAGTTTTAACTTAAAAAAAAAAAGACCAGTTTCAGCTTATAATAAAGAGGCTCAGAATAGTAAAGTGAAATCAATAGTGTCTGAACTCAAATCAAATACAACCTCAACTAGGTTAATAGGGCTATCTCTAAGTATTTATTAAACAAACAAAACTATGAAAAGAGATGCCAATGAAAACCAGAAAAAGGGAACTGGAAAGATGAATTCCCACAACAGGGAACAGATGTCAAAATATCGTTTGAGGATAGCTGGGGGGGGGGGGGGGGGGGAGGGGAGGCGGAAAGAAGGGTAAAAATGGCTGAAGGCGATAAACAATTAAAAAAAGAAGGAACCTAGGGGCGCCTGGGTGGCTCAGTCGGTTGTGCATCTGACTCTGGCTCAGGTCATGATCTCACGGTTCGTTAGTTCGAGACCTGCATTGGGCTCTGTGCTGATGGCCTGGAGCCCGGAACCTGCTTCAGATTCTGTGTCTCCCTCTCTCTCTGCCCCTCTGCCACTCACACTCTGACTCTCTCTCAAAAATAAACAAACATTAAAAAAAATTTTTTTAAAAAGGAACATAAGTGATCAATATATGAAAAATACTTTAATTTCTCAAATAATCAAACAACTAAACATTAAGATATCATTTTTGTCCCTCCAATGGATAAATTTTTATTATGCCCTATTCATCACATTAAATTGGCAATCCTATTAAATAAAATCACGACATAATGCAAATGATGTACAAATTCATAAAGTAAAAGGTCAATGTTCCTGCACCTAAACTCCACTACCAACCACTTGGTGTTCATCCCTTCTTGTATTTTTTTCTTCTTTTTAAAGGTTTTACATATATGAAAAATAGAGAAAACTGTAAAAACAAAGTAAAACGTGTCCATAATTGCATGCTTTTTCACAGGATGTATATAAAACAAAAAGTGATAATCCTAACACCATCCTTTACTCTAATCTCGCTTGACTCAACATACTCCTGATCTCCTTCAGGGATCTCTGGTCCTCCTGCCCTACAATTTTCTAGGTATATATAAATATATTATAAATTATCTTTTCATAAAGATCTTAATTACTTATAAAAATGAGAACATATTGTACATCCTTGTAAGTAAATATATAGAGATAAGCAAAGGTTTGTTTTGCTTTAATGATAGTATCTTCTGGTTAGGGCAAGAGTGCTGGAAAACTGGCATTCTACACTGATTTCAAGTGATGGTAGAAATACATTTTGTCTACCTTCTGGAGGCCAAGTTGGCAATATGTAAGAATAGCCTTCAAAATATTTCTAAGCTTTGATTCAGTAATTTCATTCCTAGAGATTTATCATTAGGAAATTATTAAATATTTATAATGTATACACATTTATGCTTATATGTATTTACATCTGAGGATGCTTATCATTAAATTTCTAACAACAGAGCAATCTGTAAATATATTATGCCAATATCCTTATGCTAGATCATCAGGCAACCAATTAAAGACCATGTATTTTGAACAGATTGTTTAATATGAGACATGCTCAATATAATAATGGTAGATGAAAAATACAGAAAACAAAATTACATAATGTGAGAAATTTAAAGCAAATAAACTAGTTACATATATCATTACAAAATTACATAATGTGAGAACTTTCAAGCAAATAAACTAATTACATATATCATTGTGAATGCATTTTTAAAACTTAATGCTCAGTTAAAACAAAACATGTAATAAAAGATTATATACAGTATGATTCAATTTACATAAAGGTCAAAAACAGGCAAAACAAAAAATACATTCTTTTTTTATTTAAGTTTTTATTTAGTTATTTTGAGAGAGCAAAAGAGAGAGGGGGCACGTAGGGAGAAGCAGAGAGAGAGGGAGAGAGAGAATCCCAAGCAGGCTCTGCACTGTCAGCACAGAGCCAAATGAGGACCTTGAACTCACAAACTGTGAGATCATGACCTGAGCCAAAGTCGGATACTTAACCAACTGACTCCCCCAGGCCCTCCCAAGACTATAAATAAATACATATATTACATAAAAATCTCTAATAAGGAGGGACTAGGAAATAATGCCCAATATCTTGCTAGTAGCTTTTCATGTACTTTATAAGCAGTAAACAACTATAAAAAGAGAGGGAGCAAATAATAGTTGGCTCCAGACCTGGAGAGAGTGCTTAATGCAGGCTGCTGTCTGTCACTGGGGTTCTGGAACCTAGGTGACTCTAGGGAGCTCAATTTAAAATTACTTTCAAAGACCATATGAGGAGTGTCATTAAAAGAAAATTCACTTATTTGTACCATGAGAAAAATAATTTGTACCACCAGAAAAATAAAAAAACTTTTACAAGAAAATCCAAATTGATCTTACATGGCTCCAGTTTTGAAGATAGGGCAAGTATATTCTGCCTTGAGCATCCACATGTTTTCCAACTGAGACACCCATATTTGCAGTTGGCTTTAAGAAGCAAATGGGGGGAGCAAAAGGGTGGGAATCCAAGATCCACAAACGAATTGGTATGTTATATGTATTACCTATTTGAGACAAAATAAACACATCTTCAAATAATGATGAAGCATATACATTATATTTATGGTACAGCTAGGTGGCATCTTAAGACCTGTAGTCAAGTGCATATATAAAGAATTTACATAAATCGAGGCCTACTTCTCCATTTTCATGTTCCCATTAAAGCACCAGCATAACATCTGAAGAAATTTAATTAAGACAATGGCCAGCTCATCCAATTCAATTCAATAATATTTACAGGACCTATTGTACCAGGAGTCTGGGATACAGTATCTTCTCTATGTAACCTCTCTGCCCCACCCAAGCAGAGCTATTGTACCTTTCTTTAAAGGTAGTGGACACTTTTATTTTTATACTTATTCTGCACTGAAGTTACTTGCCTACAGATCTGTGTCTCCTTTTACACAGTAAACTTCCAGAGGGTTAGGTATTATTCATTTCTATTTTCCCCACACCAAGTATAGAGCCCAACATACTGATTGCTCAATAAAGGTTTCCTATATGCATAAGAATAAGTGAATGAATAAACACATGAAAAATTAATGAATTAACAAAGACGAATTGGATACATTTGATACTGACCCGCAAATTACTCACTAACCGTCATCAAGCTGGGTTAGATCACAGAACTTAGAGCTGAAAAGAACCTTAAGCATCACCTTGCCCAGTGTACTGACAGACAGGAACTTGAGTGTATGATCTTCCAACCACACACGTGTAATGTCATGACTACTGAGAGCCAAAACCTCTGACGGCTCTGGTTGCCAGGAAGCCCAAATCTACGACCTAATAAAAGTGTAAAAACTAAACTTAAACTAGAAATCTGATCAACTCCATTAGCTGTATCTATTGTATCTCCTGATGGTCAATTCCTGCACTCACAGTCTTACTGCATGTCTTTCACTATACTTACAAACATGGCTGCTCGGGACCAAGAATGCCTACGTTTAAATCCTAGTTTCACCCACAACTACTAGCTCTATGATTTTAGGCCAGTTATTTAACTTGTCTGTGCCTCAATTCCTTCCTCTATAAAATGGAAATAGTAATAATAGCTCTTACCCCATAGGGTTGTTGTAAGGATGAAATTAGTTGAGGTATGTAAGATGCTTAGAACAGTACATCATACGGTAAGTACCATGAAGGGTTGGCAATTTTTGCAATTTACTTCAAACCCATGTTGAAGGTTTAACTATAGGGCAGGTATAAATAAAAAAGTATTGTTTTCTACTGAAATCTTTTTCTTGCTAAGAAAGTCATCCTTCCACTGACAGCTACTTTTCTCATCTTGTTTCTTCCTCTAAGGATACAACAATACTCAACCCTGTATGCACATTAGAAACACTCAAGAAACTTGGAAACATACCAATACCTATGCCACTCTCCCAGTTTCTGATCCAATGGGATGGGGTATGGACAACATTTTTTAAAAGCTTCCCATGTAATGCTAATGTGCAACTAAGATTGCAAATCAGTATTATAGAAATGCCCTAATACTTGTGGGTCTATTATTTTATGTCAGCAGTACTGAGAACAACACTCCTCTTCTATTTTTGTCTAAGTATTAAAAAAATTTCCTTAATTGAGATATAACATAACAGTTTCACCGTACAACATAATGATTTGATATCTGTACATATTGCAAGATGATCACTACAATAAGTCTAGTTAACATCTGTCACCATAGTGTCTAAGTATTTACTATTTGGCTATCGGCATAGCTACTGATCCACAGATAATTCTGATTATAAAGTCATGTGACTGTAGCACCACAAAGTGACTGACAGGTACTGAGACACCATCAAATTTCTCCAGAAGCAATTATTCTGTCTAATGTTACATACTCTCTAGAGAGTGTTTTTCAAATAGTGGTCGCAATAAATGGGTCACAAAATTAATTTAGTGGGCTGCAAGCAATATTTTCAAATGGAATTGAAAAGAAAATAGAATACATGACAGGTATTATGGTGTTTCTTTTTTTCTAATTTACTTTTGAGAGAGAGAGAGAAAGAGAGATAGGGAGAGGGAGAATCCCAAGCAGGCCCCACATGGTCAGTGCAGAGCCCAATGTGTGGCTCAAACCCGCAAACTGTGAGATCATGACCTGAGCTGAAATCAAGAGTCAGATGCTTAAACGACTGAGCCACCCAGGCACCCCTGGCAGTTTCATGTATTAATGTACATATGTACATTACGTGTACATATAATGCACATGTACTCACATGTACACGTATGAGTGCGTGCACATGCATGTATGCTAGCTGTGTATATAAAAGTACAGTATTTCTTATTGTGGGTCACAGTCAAGACATTTGAAAGCCACTGTTCTAGGCCATGCAAATTTTCTTGTTACATAATATAGCTGGAGTAGCCAAATCTCCATGGTGTCGCTTTCCGTGTTAAGTACCACACATTAAAGAAAAGGAAAGAAATGTCTATTGATGGTATCTTCCTAGTTGATCAAGGATCTGCTGCCCCCATCAATGCTCTTCCCCAGCAGCATTCATGCATTTTACTAGCCCGTGCCTGGCAAAGCAACTGATGAGCCTGATTCCCATGTCCAACTGGTAAGATTTCACTACTGGTGTTCTGCTCTCTTCTTCCTTTCTTCTTTCCCATTCTTTTCTGTCAGCCACTGCCCTGCCTCATTCCCTGCCCACTTAGCTTTTGGGAGTTCATTACCAAAGAGTCAGAAATCCTGGTAGAGTCCTCAGATCTGAAGTAATTATATCATAAAAATATAATTTAAGTTAGCTGTAAATAAAATTCAGATGGGTATCACTTATTAAGATGATACATATCTCTCAAGTACAGTGGATGAATAAAAAGTGTCATCATAACCTTCACACAATCTTGGAGAGATAATAAGAAATGATTCAGAAAATGTCTGCAGATACACATAAGGAAATATCAATGGAAGATTCATCTGGGGAATAGGACTGGGTAGGAGGTTAGTTATAAGCTTAACCTCATCCCTTCTCAATTTTTAAGTTGTTTTTTTTTAGCACAAGTATGTATTATTATTATACTAATAAAACTAAGAACTGAAAGAAATACAGGATTAAGCATTATGTGCCAGGCACTACGCCAAGAGCTTTACTTATGGCAATTCACTTAATCCTCATAATTCTGGAGTTAGTATCTATTATTGTAACATTTTACAAATTCTGGAGTTAGTATCTATTATTGTAACATTCTGACCTCTGATCAGCAGGAAGTAACTAATATGGATCACAAAGAGTTGATATAATTCTACTCAAAAGCAAAGAAAAAAGAGTGTACTGCAAAAAAAAAAAAAAAAAAAGGTACTTCGGTACCATTACTACCTTGGAAGATCCAGCTTAAGGATCAATGAAATAACTCCTCGGCTTTAGGAAACGCAGAACGCCAATGAGGGGCATTTTACCAATGATATTAAAATAAGATTTATGCCCTCCTGTTACCCCCTCACACTATCTTTGAAACCGAAATGCTATTAAGCAGTGATTCACTTGATGAGCTCCTCTGTTAATATGTAATTACCCTTGACATCATTGGGGTGGGTAAGAATTGGGAATGAAATCAATCAACCAATCACTGGGGTGGGCAATAATTCTCTCTCTCTCTAACATCTAATCATAATAAATGCAGAACACAAGTAATGGGGAACAGGTCTGAGTAAAGTTTTCTAGGCAGCCAGAAAAGAGTCTGAGAGTTTGGCAGGAGAGGAACAAGGAGGAAAAT
Source organism: Lynx canadensis (assembly GCF_007474595.2). Taxonomy (NCBI): domain Eukaryota; kingdom Metazoa; phylum Chordata; class Mammalia; order Carnivora; family Felidae; genus Lynx; species Lynx canadensis. Next base: position 74,687,937 of record NC_044312.2, read on the forward strand.
AAAAATCAATTCTGCAATTTCTGCAGAGCCCAGCTCACTGCTCATCTACTTCCATCTCGAACCATATTCTTATGTATAAAAACCAAACTGAGGGGCGCCTGGGTGGCTCAGTCGGTTAAGCAGCCGACTTCGGTACAGGTCATGATCTCGCAGTCTGTGAGTTCGAGCCCCGCGTCAGGCTCTGGGCTGACAGCTCAGAGCCTGGAGCCTGTTTCAGATTCTGTGTCTCCCTCTCTCTGACCCTCCCCCGTTCATGCTCTGTCTCTCTCTGTCTCAAAAATAAATAAACGTTAAATAAAATTTTTTTTAATAAAAAAAAAATACAAACCAAACTGAATTCCTATGCATTTCCTATGCCAAAGGAGGTGTCATAGTGGGACATAAACAGTGGCAGAATAAAACATGAGTGAACCTCACGCAGTGAGTGATCATGGAGGGGCAGAAATTAAGAAGGGTTTGTTAACAGTCTAGGACTACCATAATGAAGTACCTACTTCGAAAAAAGTCCCCCAAAATACAGCTTCTTGGTGTCTTTTGGGCAGTGTCTTTCTATAATACAGTGCTGAGTTTTTTGTAAAGGAGCAAATTCCACCATTCTCTCCCCATTTGTTTTCAGGTCCTCCTCATCCCTTTTTAGTTACCTCCTCTCTCAACTGCCCAGCAAATTCATTTATTACTAAGCCCCTTCAGTCAGTAATCAAATAAACTCAACCATGCAACAAATATTTACCAAGTATTTTCTATAAACACAGCACTATGTATTAGTGATTTGGGATATTAACCCTCTTGGGATTACAGACCAGGAATAGGTTTTTAGTGGTGGGATTTCAGACACCCCTTCAGAAACATCTATTAGAACCAAAGCTTCACTGGTTTTCTTCACATCATACCATATATGCAATCACCTATAATACCTACCTGAAAGGTTAGTCCTCTCGAACACTGACAGAAGTAGGTTTGGACAAATAGGAAGAGTTAAGAATGGGGGAACTAGAGATTTTTTGTTTGTTTGTTTTTTGGCAAACACTTAGCTATCACTTGATAGCAGGCAGATCACTTGAAAATATGATGCCTTCTTTGAGTTTTAATGGCCCCCAACTTCCTACTGGAGTTTCAAGTTACAGTCTGATACAAGCCGTGTGGATTTAGGTAAATCGCTTGACTAGGCTAAGACTGAGTTTCACCCATACAATGGGGACATCATACACAGGGAAACGGAGAGGATCAAAACATTGATGTAATGGAGAAGGTGTGATCCTTGCATTTTGCTATGGAAAGCAAAGAGAACTGTCCATAAAATCAGGCCTGTCTCTGTGTAGGGGCCCAGGGCAGGCTGCCTCAAGATGGGCCACTTTGGCACAAAGATTATTTTGAGTTAAAAGTAATCAAAACTTGGCAGATTCAGGAAAAGCTTTCTTCCTCCCTCTCAACTGCCTAAATTACAATGGGCGGAAGAGCCTGTGCCTGGAAGAGAGCTATTAAAAGAGACTCCCCTTTACCTAGAGTTTAGCTGCATAACAGGGCAACCTTTGTTTTTCCAAGTATCTCCTTTCCCTTCTTGCTAGTGGTCTTTCTCCCTCTTGTGTCCGCGGGCCCTCCCCTCTCCTTAGCTCAGATAAGCTTCATGCTCCCTCACTGTCCTTGGAATCTCATGTCTGTATGGATTCCCCACTACGCACACCTACTAAGTTTGATTTTCTCCTGTTAACCTGTCTTATGTCAATTTGATTCTAAGTCCAGCTGGAAGGACTACAGGGCAGAGGAAGGTCTTCCTCCCCAACATCTGTCTTACTCTCCTCTGTACCCCAGCACCTAGCAGACTAGTGGGCACATAGTTGATACTCGTTAAGTATTTTTTGAACTGAATTGAATTTGTCGATATTAATCTAGGCCACCTTGAATGGGACAGCATTCTGCTATATGCAATAAGGTTCTGTGTACATCATGTTATATGTGAAAATACTTTAGAGAATGTTATGGGACTAAACAAATGTAAGCTCTTGTTAAACTGTTCTTTTACAAAATTCTCACATTTTCTCAACTTCCACACTTACCATGGTACATCACAGGAATAGTGCCAGTGAAATTCAGCAGGTCTTTCTGGGAACTATCTTTGAACACTGGAAGAAAAATAAAAGCCCCAAAATGTACACTCAAAAGTAGAAAAAACTGTATGAAAGTTTGTGCACACACATACCCACATACAGAAGCACACCTAATTTTTAAGGTTCATCATCTAGGCATCTGTAACTATGTTGACAAGGGGAAATTACCACATACTTGGCTTTTCTTAGAAAGCCAAGAGGATAGCTGAAAGCACAGAGGGCTTTGATACAGAAACTCCAGATTCTAGACCTACTTTCCCCACTTAGACACATGCAGCTTTACTGTTGAAGCTGTTACTTGAATCCCTTTGACCTTCAGTTTCATCATCTATAAAATAAAGCAAGACTACATCATAAAGTGGTCATAAGGATCAAATGTGATAATGTGAAAACATACTTAAGAACTTTAGGACCATAGGGGTGCCTGGGTGGCTTGGATGGTGGAGCATATGACTTTGGCTTAGGTCATAATCTCGAGGTTCGTGACTTCAAGCCCCACATCAGGCTCGCTGCTTATCAGCACAGAGCCTGCTTCAGATCCTCTATCTCCCTCTCGCTGCCCCTCCCCACTTAAGAGTGCACTCTCTCTCCTCTCTCTCAAAAATAAACATATAAGGGGCGCCTGGGTGGCGCAGTCGGTTAAGCGTCCGACTTCAGCCAGGTCACGATCTCGCGGTCCGTGGGTTCGAGCCCCGCGTCGGGCTCTGGGCTGATGGCTCAGAGCCCGGAGCCTGTTTCCGATTCTGTGTCTCCCTCTCTCTCTGCCCCTCCCCCGTTCATGCTCTGTCTCTCTCTGTCCCAAAAATAAATAAACGTTGGAAAAAAAAAAAATTATTAAAAAAAAAAATAAACATATAAAAAAAAGTTTAGGACTATAAAACTCAGGGACATCATCAAATAACTGTCACATATTGTTGCATCCACACGACTCCTGAAACAGAATGCTACGGGCACCAGTGACAGTCACAACAAAGTTTATTACAATGAGAGACAAGGCCGACCGATCGGGACCAACACTCTTGATAAGAGTGCGTCCTCGAACAGCCGGGGTACAGAGTTTATAACCGATCACATCGTTTTATCATCACCTGGGAACAGAACAAAGAAACAGTTTCCAGATGAGTTAGAAACAGTTGTCAGATGAGTTAGAAACAGCTGCCTAATGAGGTGTTTATTTTAGACTTTCTGCCTCTAAGTTGCAACCAGTGGATCTCCTTGACCCTGCCTCTGATGCTCTTTTCTTTGAACTTTTGTTTCCTTAATTGGTGAAGCCTAATTTACAAGAGTATGAGGCATAGTTTACAAGAGCAAAGCAAGGCTGTTATCTCTTAACCTTCAGTGTCAACACAAAGCTGTTATTTTTCAAGCTAAGCGTTAGCCCTACACTACAATTTAACCCTTACAATATAAAAGTTATAATCATTTTCAGATACCAGACTCCAACTTTACAATTTTAAGATTTTATAATTTTATAATCTTTAGATGCAATTAAGAAAAAAAAGTTAGCTTTATTTTTTTTAAGCTCATTTATTTTGAGAGAGAGAGAGAGAGAGAGAGCGAGAGAGCGCGAGAGCGCACAAGCAGGCCAGGGCAGAGGGAGAGGGACAAAGGGAATCCCAAGCAGGGTCTGTGCTGACAGCTCTGTGCTAATGGTGAGATCATGACCTGAGTCGAAATCAAGAGTCTGTCACTCAACCAACTGAGCCACCCAGGTGCCTCTGTAACTTTCAGTTTAGTTTCACTTTTTTAATTTATTTATGGCTTAAATAAGTAAGATATTTTTTAATGGAGTGCACTAGCTAGGATGATCACCAGGTATTGTATGTAAGTACTGAATCACTAAATTGTACACCTGAAACTAATATTACACTGTATGTTAACTAACAGGAATTTAAATAAAAACTTAAAAAGAAAAAAAATATCTTATTGGTTTTGTTAACGTTAAAAGTGTATATGCCTGTAGAAATCTATTAAGTTACCGAAACATGAACTAAAGTGTAAGACTCGCCCATAATTCCTTTATGGAAAGACAACCATTTAGCATATTCTTCCGAAGGCCTTTTTAAAAATTCATAAACTTTTGGGACGCCTGGGTGGCTCGGTCAGTTGAACGTCCAGCATCGGCTCAAGTCATGATCTCATGGTTTGTGGCTTCAAGCCCCGTGTCAGGCTCTGTGCTGACAGCTCAGAGCCTGGAGGCTGCTTCGGATTCTGGGTCTCCCTCTCTCTCTGCCCCTCCCCTGCTAGTGCTGTCTCTCTCTCTCTCTCTCTCTCTCTCTCTCTCTCTCTCTCAAAAATAAGTAAACATTAAAAAAAGTTCATAAACTTTTTTTTACATATGAAATTGTATCACACAGTCTGTTCTGTGAACTTTTTACTTATTTAATTCATTCATTTTTCTCTTTGATTCCTATTGTAAATAACACAATTATTATACTTTAAGTTTCATTTAGAAATTATTCTTTTAATTTTGTCTTAACTCACAGCTTGGGTTGTAAAAAAATATGTAAGATAATGTAGATAAAACATTTGGAAACATATCTGGCATTCAATAAAAAGTAGCTGTCATATCCCCGATCCCACTCATTTATGCAGCACCAAATAATGAGGTGCTAATCAAGAGAGGCCAGTCACAGATGGGCTAGAATTTAATAATTTCTTCCACATGTGAAATTAACTAGCTATCCCTAAGAAATACTTCAATAACTCCTCAAAATTTCTAATATATAAATCTGAATTAGATACATACATTTCTAACTAATTCTAATATAAAACATTCCCATGGAATATAAGTAAGTTTTTGAAAACCATGTGTTTTGACTAATTTGTGGGTCCTAAAATCAATTTTGTGAATCTCAATTAGCATTTGTCTTTGAATGAAATGGAATGGAATAGAAAATGCCAGAGTGTACACACTATTTCAGTTATGTGTCTATGGAGTCAGGATATAAAATGCATTAAAAAATTTTTTTTTAAATGTTTATTTATTTTTGAGAGAGACAGAGTGTAAGCAGGGGAGGGGCAGAGAAAGAGGGAGACAGAATCCAAAGCAGGTTCCAGGCTCTGAGCTGTCAGCACAGAGCCTGACATGGGGCTTGAACCCATGAACCATAAGACCACGACCTGAGCTGAAGTTGGTCACTCAACCGACTGAGCCATCCAGGGGCCCCTAAAATGCATTTTCAAGTGTGGTTTGTGGTCAGAAATTTTAAAAGACAGTGAAGTAAAATCTTTCTTAGGTAACTATAAGTGAACAAGATAACTAAAACTTTTGTTATTAATAATTCAGACTCAACCATTTATGTGGTAGGCAGAATAATGGCTTCCAAAGATGTCCAATATCCTAATCCTTGGTACCTGTGAATATGTTATCTTAATTGGCAAAGAGACATTTTAGATGCAGTTAAGGACCCTGTGATGGGGAAATTATTCTGTATTATTGGAGTAAGCCTAATCTAATCACACTGGGCCTTAAAATCAGAGATATGACTACAGAAGAATGGTCAGAGACATGCAACATTGCTAGCTTTGAAGATGGAGGAAAGAGATCACAAGCTAAAGAATATGGCTAACCTTTAGAAACTAAAAAAGGCAAGGCGAGGTGCGTGGGTGTCTCAGTCACTGGAGCATGTGACTCTTGATCTCAAGGTGGTGAGTTCGAGCCCTACCTTGTGTGTAGAGATTACTAGAAGAAATACATAAACTAAATAATTAATAATAATAATAATAATAATAATAAAGGCAAAGAATTACATTCTCTGCCAGAGCCTCCAGAAAGGAATTAAGACCTGCCAACACTTTGCTTTTGGCCTAAATGTCTAACCTAAAGAGACAGTGTTGGACTTCTAGCCTACAGAACTCTAAAATAGTAAACTTGCGCTTTTTTGAGCTACTAATAAATTTGTGCTGATTGGTTGTTGTTTGTTTATTTATTCATACTCAAGTATAATTAACACACAATGTTATATTGGTTTCGGATGTACAATATAATGATTCAACAATTCTACGCATTTCTCAGTTCTCATCAAGGTAAGTGTACTCTGAATCCCTTTTCTCTCTTTCACTCATCCACCCTCCCACCTACCTACCCTCTGGCAACCACCAGTTTGTTTTCTGTATTTAAGCCTGTACATTTTTGCTAATTTGTTATGGCTGCAACAGAAAACTAATACAATGTAAGTTGTATTAACTTAAATTTCCTCAGAAAACACAGGTCACAAAGTATAGTTGAAAATCAGGGGATAAAAGAGAGAAGTGAGAAATTACAATTTTGTAGCTAAGTATAATTCACAATTTACTAAAGTTAATAGTAGAGGTTATGACTCTTACCATAGGTGTCCATGGAATATCTGAAATGTGGGAAAAACCTATTTACATTCTTTAGTTCTTCCACAGTTAGATCTCTGAACTTGTACTGAAAAGAGAAAGATGAGAACCAAGTAAGAATCAAGCTACAAGCTGCAGAACGATTACAATTAGCACTGAACAGAACACCATGTGCTAGGCCCCCGGCTCTGAGTTTTATGAACATGGATAGTATGTGATTTACTCTTTTTAATAATGACCCCATGAAGTAGGTAGCAGGGCTTATGACTGCTCTACTTTACAGAAGATGAAAATGAAAGCTAGAGAAGCAAACTAACTTGCTGAGTTAGACAGTTAAAGAGTGAAGCCAGAGCTCAAACTCTGGACTTGGGCCTTTTATCACTAAATCAAACTAAATTTCCAAATACCTCCTGAAAGCTTAAGAAAGAGGGCAGGAGCACCACCCCTGTCACCACTATTCAAGATCCAAGTCTCCTTCTTGAATACCTCATTCAAGGAATGAGACACCCTGAATTCCCCTCCTAACCCTCCTGGCACTGCATCCTGGGTTTTAAAGGGAGAACAGACATCACTCAAGAGTTTGCAGTCAAGTTGAGTCAACTGCCTCTTTATTCATCCAGATGTACTCCCAGAAATACTACCTTGGCAAAGTCATTTAACTTCTTTGAACTTATTTCCTCATTTGCAAAGAGAGCCACCTCCTAGACTTGTGCTGAGGATTACATGAAGGAAAGAAAAAGTATGTGAAGAATCTATTATCAATCTCAAAATGAAATTTGAGGAGACAGTTACATTTGCAATAGTATCAAAAAGAAAAAACTACTTAGAAATAATTTGAACAAGATGTAAAACTTAGTGTAGAAACTACAAAACATTGTTGAAAGAAATTAAAGTATATCTAAGTAAAAGAAAGCCATCCCTTGTTAATAGATCAGAAGACTTGCTATTGTTAAGATGGTAATATTCCCCAACGGATTCAATAATCAACAATCCTTATCAGTATCCCAACTGGCTTTTTGTTTGCAAAAATTTACAAATCGATCTTAAAATTCAAAAAATTAAAAACAGAATTACCCTAGCAAAGGAAACAATCAGCAAAACTAAAGGCAACCCACGGAATGAGAGAAGATATTTGCAAATGACATATCAGATAAAGGGTTAGTATCCAAAATCTATAAAGAACTTATCAAACTCAACACCCAAAAAACAAATAATCCAGTGAAGAAATGGGCTAAAGACATGAATAGACACTTTTCCAAGGAAGACATCCAGATGGCCAACCGACACATGAAAAAATGCTCTACATCACTCATCATCAGGGAAAGACAAATCAAAACCACAATGAGATACCACCTCACACCTGTCAGAATGGCTAACATGAACAACTCAGGCAACAACAGTTGTTGGCGAGGACGCGGAGAAAGAGGATTGCTTTTGCATTGTTGGTGGGAATGCAAATTGGTGCAACCACTCTGGAAAACAGTATGGAGGTTCCTCAAAAAACTAAAAATAGAACTACCCTGCGACCCAGCAATTGCACTACTAGGCATTTATCCAAGAGATACAGGTATGCTGTTTTGAAGGGACACATGCACCCCCATGTTTACAGCAGCACTATCGACAATAGCCAAAGTATAGAAAGAGTCCAAATGTCCATCGATGGATGAATGGATAAAGAAGATGTCGTACAGATATACAATGGAGTATTACTCGGCAATCAAAAAGAATGAAATCTTGCCATTTGCAACTACGTGGATGGAACTGGAGGGTATTATGCTAAGTGAAATTAGTCAGTCAGAGAAAGACAAAAATCATATGACTTCACTCATCTGAGGACTTTAAGAGACAAAACAGATGAACATAAGGGAAGGGAAACAAAAATAATATAAAAACAGGGAGGGGGACAAAGCATAAGAGACTCATAAATATGGAGAACAAACAGAGGCTTAGTGGAGGGGTTGTGGGGGGGGGGATGGGCTAAATGGGTAAGGGGCACGAAGGAATCTACTCCTGAAATCATTGTTGCACTATATGCTAACTAATTTGGATGTAAATTTAAAAAAATAAAAAATAAAATTAAAAAAAAAAGAATTATCCTACAACCCAGCAATTGCACTACTAGGTATTTATCCAAAGGATACCAAAATGCTGATTCGAAGCGGCACATGCACCCCGATGATTATAGCAGCACTATCAACAACAGCCAAATTATGAAAGAGGCCAAATGTCCATTGACTGATGAATGGATAAAGATGTAGTATATATATGCAATGGAATACTATTCAGCGATCAGAAAAAATGAAATCTTGCCATTTGTAACAACGTGGACAGAACTAGAGTGTATCATGCTAAGCAAAATAAGTCAGAGAAAGACCAGTATCATATAATTTCACTCATATGTGGAATTTAAGAAACAAAAGAGATGAACACAAGGGAAGGGAAGGAAAAATAAGATTAAAACAGAGAGAGAGGCAAACCATAAGAGACTCTTAAAGACAGAGAACAAACTGAGGGTTGCTGGAGGGGTGGTGGGTAGGGGGTGGGCTAAATGGGTGATGGGCATTAAGGAGGGCACTTTTTGGGATGAGCACTGGGTGTCATAAGTAAGTGATGAATCACTGGGTTCTACTCTGGAAACCAATACTACACTGTATGTTAACTAATTTGAATTTAAATAAATATATTTTTAAAAATTCAGACGGGAATGCAAGAGACCTAGCACAGCCAAAAACAATCCTGTAAAAGAACAGAAGAGTTGGAGGATGCATACTATAATTAAAAGACAGGTTATAATAAAAACACAGAAAACAGTAAGTATGGGAGAGGATGTGAAGAAGTCAGAACCCCTGTATACATAAGCTACTGCTGGTGGGAAAGTGGTACAGCCGTTTTGGAGAAGTTTGGCAGTTCTTCAAAAGATTTAAGCATAGAGCTACCGTTCGACCAGCAATACCACTAAGGTGTAGAACCAAGAAAAGGGGAAACATATGTCCACACAAAAATATGTGCACTATTGTTCAAAGAAGCGTTACGTATAATAGCCAACAAGTGAAAACATCCTAATCTCCATCAACTGATGAATGGATAAATAAAATGTAATATATCCATAAAATGGAACATTCAGCCATAAAAAGAATAAAAGAATTGATACATACTACAACATGGATGAACCTTGAAAACGTTATGCTAAGTGAAAGAAAGCAGACACAAAAGGCCACATATTATATGATTTGTATATGGAATATCCAGAACAGGCAAATCCATGAAGCAGAAAGTAGATTAGTGGGAGCCTCTCTGAGCCTTAAGTTTTTCATTTGCAAAAGATATACAGCTCCACTGCCTACCAACTGCAACCGGTATGTATGAGGACCTTATGATTAACATATGTAAAAGTAAGATATTAAACAAAAACGTATACAATAGTAAGTACAGACAGGAAGTGATGAATCCACATAAAGCATATCTAAGTTAGAGGGGCGCCTGGGTGGCTCAGTCGGTTAAGCGGCCGACTTCGGCTCAGGTCATGATCTCGCGGTCCATGAGTTCGAGCCCCGCGTCGGGCTCTGGGCTGACAGCTCGGAGCCCGGAGCCTGTTTCAGATTCTGTGTCTCCCTCTCTCTGACCCTCCCCCGTTCATGCTCTGTCTCTCTCTGTCTCAAAAATAAATAAACGTTAAAAAAAATTAAAAAAAAAAAAAGCATATCTAAGTTAGAGAAAGGCCTCCAGCAACAGCTGTCTACAATTTGCATTAGAGTCTAGAAGAGTATAGAAAATGAGAGGGAAGGGGGAGGATCATTTTAAGATAGGAAGAAATTTGGCAGAAGGCCCCTGATTTGCCTTTTTGACACCTAAAAAGACAGATCTATTTTGTTTGTCCTAAAAATTTTTCTTCACATCATTTTCACTATATATGAAACAGAATATCTTCTTATTATAATATTAAGACACACATTCCATTATTGTTCCTATTAACACCGAAGAGAAGTCTGCCTAACATTCTCTAAGGAAATGTGCCTCAGACAATCCCATGTGCTTAAAGGGTGGAGGCATGCCACTAAAGAGGAAAATTGGCCTGTGAGATTCAAAAGCTAAAATAATTATACTGTCATAAAAGTCAGTAACACTGAGAAAATTGAGAAGTTACGAAAATTTTAGCTTTATCTACTATACTACAGTATTTTTATTTCGTACACTTATATTTATGAAAAGTACGTAAGAGTGTTTTTATATGACCTATGTTCAAATGTAGGACACATTGAGGAATACTTCGTGGCATCATGTCATTAAAAAAATGTTAACAGGAGGCGCCTGGGTGGCTCAGTTGGTTAAGCCTCCAACTCTATTTCAGCTCAGGTCATGGTCTCATGCTTCACGGGTTTGAGCCCCACGTCTGGCTCTGCATTGACAGTGTGGAGCCTGCTTGCGATTCTCTTTCTCCCTTTCTCTCTGCTCCTCCTGTTAGCTCTCTCTCCCAAAATTAAAAACAAAAACATTAAAAAAAAATTGTTAACAGGAAGGTATCTTACAGATCAAGTCCAACTTACTGTTCTACGAGTGAGCAGAGCAAATCTAGGTTAAGTTACCTGTCCGAGGTAACCCAACGAGGGATGTGCGAAATACGAATTAGGGAACCAGATAATCTTTCTAAACTTAATATCTAAAACAAATTAAAGGATATATACACATGTGTGTATGTGTATATATGTACATATATATATATAAATACACACATACACAAACATATAAACTAATTTTGAAGAATGAACAGCATGCCCCAACTCACTCACATGTGATTTAGAATAGTAACATCTAACAAAACTTTCTGCTATGATGGAAAAGATCTATGTGTGATAGGTCTGATAGAGTAGCCACCAGCCACATGTGGCTGACAAAATGTGGCTGGTGTGACTGAGAAACTCAATTTTTAATTTTAGCTAGTTTTGACAAATAGCCACCTGTGGCTCCTGGATACCATACTGGACAGCACAGACCTCTCCAACACCATTACATCTGTCTGACTACTCCTCTCAACCACTCAACTGCCTCCCCTGAATTGTATATTCACTTTCCTCTGCTTTTGTCCTCTGGTTTTATCATGCATGTGCGTGCATCCCTAAACAACACATTATTTAGTATTCATATTTATTGTTTAGTTTTTAATTTTAATTTTGTTGGCTTTATCAAAACATAATTTTGCATATACCCTCCAATTTTTTTTCACTCAACATCATGTCTCTAAGATTCATTTGTATTGCTGCCATGTTGTAGCTCAGTCATTTTCATTGCCACATAGTAGTGTTTTCCATTGTGTGGATATACAACAAATTATCCTTCCTTCTGTTAATGTACGTTTGGGTTGTTTCTGTAGTTATGAATAATTATGCAGGTATCTGTTGCTTCATACACTATGAATTCTCTATGGTAGCCACCTAGAGGTAGAGGGGATATAAAACCCACATAATCAAATTAACAAGACCCAATTGTTCTTCAAAATGGTTAAATAACCATTTAACCACCAGCAGTGTGGCTGAGGCAAGTGCATCCTCCAAATCATCTAAATTATCTTAATTTATGCTAATCTAATGAGGGAAAAATTATGAAGTTCTTTTTCTACTCTCAACTTTAACAGTTCTTCCCACTGAACAATAAATACATCATGCTCCCCTCCTTAAAAAACTTGAGAGAGTGGTTCTCTGAAGAGGAGACACAAAGGGTGTAATCGTAAGCATGATGATACTTCTCTTCCTACAAGATGATACATCTGCACCTGTCACAGTAGATAAAATCATTCAAGTCACTTAAATAAACATTTCTACTCATGAGGCTTCACAACCCCGCACAGATGTACAAACTGCCCCAGCTAAGTCAAATCCAACAAAATGGCATACATGTATGGTTTCTGCACAGGGAAGTTTTAAGGAAGCATTAAGAATCACTTAACCAGAAAGCTGGATAGAAGAAAAGGATGAAATCTTGCCATTTGCAGCAATGTGGATGGAACTGAAGGGGTATTATGCTAAGTGAAATAAGTCAGAGAAAGATATCATGTGTTTTTACTCAAATGTGGATCTTGAGAAACTTAACAGAAGACTGTGGGTGAAGGCAAGGGGAAAAAAAATAGTTACAGAGAGGGAGGGAGGCAAACCATAAGAGACCCTTTAATACAGAGAACAAACTAAGCGTTTATGGAGGGGCAGGGGAGAGGGGAAAGTGGGTGGGTGATGGGCATTGAGGAGGAGGAGGGCACTTGTTGGGAAGAGCACAGGGTGTTGTATGGAAGCCAATTTGACAACAAATTATATTTAAAAAAAAAAAAGAAAGAAAGAAAGAAAGCTGGTGAAAAGGGGGTTGCCTCAGAAAATACACTGGTGGGAAGCCAAAGAAACTGGACCAAGAGCCTGGACTAACCTGGAAACTGGAGCTAGTCATGCCCTAGAAACGTAGGTTAGACTTCTGGGTCAGGCCTCCCGCTCAACCCTTCAAACATTAAGAGGATCTCTTCTGGGCCTTCAAGCCCTGTCTCCATTCCTATATCTACTCAACTCTTTCATTCAATGCACAGTTATTTAGAAGCCCCTGCTCCGGCCAGGCACAGTGCTAGGGAAGGGCAACAGCACCCTCTCTGCCGTCAGAGTTCACCGCATGAGTAAATAAATAATTGTAAATAAGTAATTATTCCACAATGTGATAATCCATACTTCTGAAGGCAAGCGGAGCGAAGGGCGTCATTCCATCTTGCAGGGAGTAACAACTGAGCTGAGTCTCAGAAGGGAAGATTGCAAAGCAAAAAAAAAAAGGGAGGGGGGCAGGCCATTTCAACATAGAGAAAGGCGTGGTTAAAGGCACAGGCGAGTGCTGGGAGCTAAGTCGCCGGAACGCTGGTGGCGTGAGAACTCACACCGCGTGGAGGGCAGGGGTTTCGGAGTCGTGGGCGGAGCCACAGCCCCGACCCGAGGGATGTAGGGCTCCCGAGAGAGAAGCCCGCGGCCTCCCAGGGACCACTCCCCAGAGCCGGCTTCTGGACAGGCGATTGGCCGCCTCCGCTCCAATCGCCGCGACTAGTCTGGGAACCCCCACGAGGAGATAGCTCAGCCCCGACACCCCGGACCCTCAGACCCGGTCCGGCGGGCTGCCTGCACCTTTCCCAGGAGCCGCCTGAGACTCTCGCAGTCGAACTCCATCTCCATCCACGTCCCGGACCCAGGTTGCGCGACCCAGCCCGTGGATCTCCTTCCGTGCCGGTTCCCGGACGGAGGCCGCCGAGGTCCAAGCCTCCCAGAGCTGTCCAAGGCCACGCCCCTTCCCAGGCTCGAAAGTCCGCCCGCGTCCAACGCCCAGGCTCAGCGGCCGCTCCGCCCGGGAGTCGAACCAGCGCCCCAGCGTGGACCCTGAGCGCCGTCGGAAAGGCGTTAGCGCCCAGGGGGTCACAACCCAGCTTGCTGGAAGGAAACTTGGGGACATCTGTAAGGAGAGGAATAGGAAAGACCCGAGGAGAAGCAGTAAAGGAGGTAGAAGCAACTCGCGCTGTTTTGGAGGAGAGTTTCTAGAAGGGTGTGTTAAATTCAGCAGAGTATTGAGAAAGATCAAGACCAAAAATTGTAGTTAGATTTAGGAAGGAGGAGGTAACGGAACTTCAAAAGCAAAATTTCGGGGAGCTAGAAAGGGAAAATGGAGTCAGGAGGAGCCTTGTCGAAAAACTGGAAGATGTGAAGGTTGGTGCAGCATGCGGGGAGGAGTTGCCTTTTTTTTTTTTTTTTTTTTTTTTTTTTTAAGGTGGGGCGCCATAACTGTTGGTGGGAGAGAGAGAGGAAAAAGCTAGGTCAGAAAGAGTTTGAGAACAAGAGAGGGGGTGTATACAGAGAGAGGGCGAAGAGATGCAATTTGTTGGCTTTGTCTGGTGTCCTTGGTTTGTGAATTACTTTCCTGCATTATCCCTGTCTTGAGCCACTGAGCTTAAAAAGTCTCAGAAGATAGGTACTGAAACTGTCAGAAGGGTGTGTAAGCAGGAGGGTGACTGTATTTACAGGAAGAGCCAAAGGCTGGAATGCTGTGACTCAATTAGGAGAATAAAGTAGAGGCTGGGCAGTGTGTTTATTCATTCACCAAACTTTTGCTCAGCATTGACAACTTGCTAGATATTTTTCTGGGTCCTAGGATACAGCAGTGAATAAAATAGACAAAAATATCACCTGTCCTAAGGCTGTCATTCTTTTATTAGGAGGAGAGCAAAACTACATATAATAAGTAAATTAGATTGTATGCTGGAAGGTAATCAAGTGTTGTGGGGAAAGGCAGGGTAAGGAGATCAGAGTAGTCTCCTTGAGAGGTGAGAGAGTAGGTGTTCTATATTAGAGGGCATTCAGTTCAAAGCAAGGTCCTAAGACAGGCTTCAGTTCAAAACAGCAAGGGGGCCAGTGTGGCTGGAGTAGAATGAAGTAAGAGGTGAGGAAACGGTAGTAGGCTAAGTCAGAGAAATAAGGGGAAGCCACAGATGGTTTAGGGAAGTGATTCTTACAGTGTGGCCCCCAGACTCAGCCTCAGCATCACCTGGAACTTGCTAGAAAGATTCTAAGACCCCATCCCCAGACTTAGAGAATCAGAATCTCTAGGGGGAAGGGGGATTCAAGCAATTATTTTTGACAAACCTGGGTGATTCTAATGCATGGTGAAGTCTGAGAACCACTTTGGTGCCTTTGTAGACATTTGTGACTCTGTCTTGTCACTGCCCTCCAGCCAGAGCCCATTGAACACACCCACACTTAAACAGGTTGGGCTGATTATTCCTTGCAGTGAGGGCGCAGACGCTATGGAAAACCATCGGGACTGTTCAGTAATGCTGTGTTAGAGGGACCTATCGTAGGATTGAGGCTTCGGGTGACTTGGGAGAGGGTTTAATGAAGTGACCCTTCACTTTGGATTGGGTGCTATCAAAGCAGAGACAATTCTGTGATTGGATATCTCCGTAAATATAAGATGGGCAAATTGGAGCAAGGCTAAAGCAGTAATTGGTAAAGAAGTAGCAGTTACTCACTAGCAGACAGAAGAGGATGTTTAGTATTACATGGGCCGCACAATGACCTTGATTTGTCTCTGCTTAGACAGAATTATGAAGTGGTCTTATTTTGTCTCATTTTATCATGGTCTGAGTGACCCTCTCTGATGTTTGTGTTCTGTGAGATTGTTTCATCCATCAGGAGAATAACAACGTAGCTGTGAGTGCCAGGTCAGCTTCTAGTAACACTGAGAGCTTTCCTAGATGAGTCAGACCAGTTCCCAGATGTCAGGGGTTAGTTTTTTCTTTCTTAGGCTCTTACCCTGAGAGAAAAAGGAAGGCTCTTACCCTGAGAGAAAAAGGAGGATTTTGAACAGAGAAGTGATGTGATCTAAGTTTTAAAAGAATAGGTCTGACTGCTGCATTGTGAAGAGACTGTATGTGGGGCAAGAGAGGAAGCCAGGAGACCATAGGAGGTGAGAAAAAGGTAAGAAGATGGAAAGATAAGAGGCCTGTAAGAGCAGTTCAGGCAGATCTAACAAACCTCGGAAACAATAGGACTTCCAGGGCCTCTTGGATCTAACAGATCTTGTCAGAAATCCATTAATCAAGGATTAGAAGTGAGGTTTGAGCAACGTTCTTCTTTTTATAAAGGAACCTTTTATGGAAGACACCTTCCATCCAAACAGCTAATTCTCTTCTGGTTTAGTCACTATGAATGACTTATAGACACTGTGAGCACTTTATGCCAGTGTGTGTGTGTGTGTGTGTGTGTGTGTGTGTGTGTGAAGCCATCATTTCCTGTGTGGAAGGTACATCGCTAAGAGTTTTATGTGCTTTATCAAAGTCAATCTTCACAAAGCTCTATGACCTAGATAGAATCATCTCATTTCTACCAGTGAGGAAACTGAGGTTTAGTGTTGTGTTACCTATTTCCCTGTTTCTGAGATCCTGTTGAGTAAGAGATGTATTGACAATGTTTTAGGAGAGAAAAGATTACAAAATTAAATATAAATACCCATTTTAACACTTATACCTATTTGAAAAGAGCTAAAATGTGAAAAAGAATGCCCCTTAAAAGAGAGGATATATGGTATAATTGGCTCCATTTTACAGTCAGGGAAACCAAGACTCAGGTTAAATTATTGCAGAAGGTGGTGTCAGAGATCATGTCCCTAATCTGTGCATTTTGCTGCTTCTCTGTGTGTGAAATTGTGATGAAATTTTGTGATTAGTAATCTCTAGCGAGCTAGAATTCTGTACCTATTGGTACTCAGTCATAAGAGGAAGATTGGGTAGTGCAAACATTGGCTGACTTCTGATAGGACCCCCCCCCCCACACACACACCCAGAAATTGTCACTGTTAGGTCCTGTGACCTAACCAGGCTGAAACTCAACTTTTCCCCAAGCACATTGTATCTTCCTTGCTTTGTGCCTTAATGCCTGCCTGGGATATTTTATCATACCCAACTAATTCTGTCTCCTCCCAGCTTCCTATCCCCAAAGACTGTAAGATCCTGGCAGATGGCTGTCAAATCTCACTTATCTCTGTATTCCCAGTGCCTAGTATGCCTGAACGTATGCATACCTTCAGTCTTCTAATATTTGGTAAGTTTGCTGAATGAATGAAAGTGTAGGGTGACCACAGCCATAGGGAGAAGATGTTATAGTGAACTAGTTGTCAGCCTTATTTGAGTTTCAGCCTTAAAAAAAAAAATCTGTTGAAAGATACAGACTTGTCCCAGAAAAATGTGAATGCCAACATAAGCAATCCATTTTGTGCTCAATTTCAGGAATGTTCATGGATGCACTGAAGCCCATCCCTGGACACTAGTTTAAGAAAATGTAGTTGGTGGGAGCATAATTAGCCACAAACTTTGGGCAAAGCAATGTGACCTACCTTTGACTCTATAACTTGACGTTTGGAAATTTGTCTTAGAGGAAAAAAAGTACACAAGATGCACGTACAAAAATATTAATTATATTAAAAGGGTAAAAAAGACCCCCAAACTAAGAAATGGGAAAAGTGTATATTCTGCATCTTTGTTTGCAGCTTGAGAAAAATCACAAGAATGGCTCGTTTAAAATTAGATTTTTTTTCTTGGTGGTCTGCTTCAGATCTCTATTCATAATCCTTTGTTTTCATAGTTATTAGTCCTATCAGACATACTGTTCAGGGATGAACTGGTATTCCAAATACCAGACACATGTATCCTTATCATTTACTTCAGTTTCCCCCCTTTTTAAATTGTGATACATACACATAACAGATGGTTTACCATCTTAACCATTTTAAAGTATACAGTTCAGTGGTATTAAATACATTCATAATGTTGCCCAGCCATGACTTCTGTACACGTCCATAATACTTTTTATCTTCTAGAACTGAAACTCCATATCCATTAAATAATATCTTCGTATTCTTCCCTCCCCTCAGCCCCTGGAAAGACCATTCTATTTTCTGTCTCTGTGATTTTGACTTCTCTAAGTACCTCACTAATGGAATAGAATAAACAGCCTAGAAAAAAAATCCTTGCCTATGTGGTCAAATGATTTTTGACAAGAGTGCCAAGACCGTTCAATGGGGGAAAGGACAGTCTTTTCAACAAATGGTGCTGGGAAAACTGGATTTGGGGCACCTGAGGGACTCAGTCAGTTAAGTGTCCAAGTCTTGATTTCGGCTCAGGTCATGATCTCACAGTCATGAGATTGAGCCCTGCATCAGGCTCTGTGCTGAGCATGGGACTTGCTTGGGATTCTCTCTTTCTCTCAAAGTAAACAAACCTTAAAAAAAAAAAAAAAAAAAAAAAAAAAAAAAGAATGAATTGGACCCTTATCTCACACCGTATACAAAAATGAACTCAAAATGGATCAAAGACCTAAGTGTAACACCTAAAACAACGAAACTCTTAGAAGAAAACATAGGGAAAAAAACTTAATGACTTTGGATTTGGCAGTGATTTCTTGGCTATTGACACCAAAGGCAGAGGCAACAAAAGAAAAAAATAGGCAACTTGGACCTCATGAAAAATTTGTAAAACGGGTGCATCAAAAGCCAGTATCCTTTACTTAGATGCATGGAGTTTTTGTTGTTCTTTGACCTACAGCGTAATGTTGCATCTTGGGCGATCCTTCCACAGGCATCCTCCATCTTTTTATGGCCCTGTTTTCATGACCTTAAGAAAAGAAGTTGTCATATTTCTTTCCTAAACTAGTTCCTTTCTTGTAAGGATTTTATATATCCTCTCTGTTTTCATACTCTATCTGACCTGGAACACCCTTTTTGTTATCTTCTTGCTGCCTTACTGGTTAACAAGTAAAAAAACCCGCAGTGCTCAAAAGAAATTGTCAAAGGAGTTTTGTTTGGCAATCACAGCATTGTTTACGGTGGTAAAAAAATTGGAGAAAACCTAGATGTACATTGTGTCAGTTATGAATTTATCACCCTTCAGCTCCAAGTTCACCATTCACTGCTTGCTCTTCTCTAGTGGAGCTGGACCTTGTAAATATTTGTTCCTTGCTCGTGGGCATGATGCTAAGTTTTATCAATGGAGGGCCTTGGGGAGATACTGTAGGAGGAAGAAACTTCTCTTCCTGGTTCCAGCGTGCTTTTGTTCTTGTGCTGTGTGGCTGCCAGTGGCACAAGGGGGGTACCCAGTGGTGCTCACCCCTGTTGAGTTTCAGTGGCCTCTCTGTGGGCTGTTTTGCGTTGAGTTTCAGTGGTACCCCTGCCACTAAAACAGTTTGCCATTGAGGTCCACCACCAGCACCCCACAGGGTGGCTTCGTGGTGTATTCTCCTGGCAGACCCAGAGGCCAGATTCTCAGCAGGGATCCGCAAACCTCCCAGAACCCCCTCTGGAGACTCCCGGCAAATTCCACCAGCATCTAGGGTCGTTCTCTAATTGTTAGGTCTGGCCTGCAGTTGACTGGATGTCTCTACCACCCAGTTAGTCCTGGCCACCACATACTCAACAAGTTTTGGATCTCCACCCTGGAGGTGAGGGACTCTTCCAAGTTTGTTTCTTTCTTGGGTGCTTTGCCTCAGCCCTAGACGTGGTGGCTGCTCCTTAGAAACACTATTTCTGTATTATGGGGAGCTTTCTACCTTTTCCTTAGTTAATAATTCTCTCTATTAAGCTTTCTCTGTGGAAATTGCTGTGTAGTTTCTGTCTCTTGACCGATCTATTCATCGTTAGGAGAAAGAGGAAATAAGTGTGGAGTATTAGGTAAGAATTAAAAAAGGATAAGTTAGATTTCTGCCTCAGCCTAGAAAGGACCAACTGCTACGGGAGTTGCCTTCTCTCCGTAAACAAGTAGAAAACTGCACAAAACCTATGAAACAATTGTCTTCAGATCTTGCAAAAGAAGCAGCAGCATGTGAACTTTGAAAGACAAGAAATAAAGGAGATGGGCCTTAAAATTGCCCCCGCCTACTGCCCGGAAGCAGTTTTCAGACTGCAGCATGGTGGGGTCACCTGAACCGAGACTAGTCTTGCTGAGTTGTAAAGAAAGACAGCAGGGTACACAGGAGGCCAGAGTGCCAGGAATTTGCAGGATGGAGTCCTGAGAAGGAGTTCCACAGGGAGAGAACTCTGGAGATCTCCGTAGGGGTCCTTGTGAGTCTTTGGCTGAGTTGGTGCGTAGATGGGCTCAAACTCCATGAGGCAGGATAAGAACTGCCCAGAAACAGCAGGCCAAGCACTTCTGGGAGCTCCCAAAGGTGCTAGGAGTTGTGGAAAATTCCACAGCATCAGAGAACGCTCAGTGGGCATTAGAGGGGCGGTAGCTCATTAGTGGGGATAATTACCCCCAGAGCAAAAGCTGCCTTTTGTCCACCATAACGAAGCTTAAAACAAGCCCCAGAAGAATCAAACTGATCCCAAGCATCCCAGAAGAAAGTCCCACACTACTGAAAGGAATATAACGAAGTCCAGCACATAGCCCTGTAAAATTCACCATGTTGAACATGCAACCAAAAGTTGCCAGGCATTCAAAGAAGCAGGAAAGTGTCATCCATAACGAAAGGAGAAAAACCAACCATCAAAACAACCCCAGAAATGACAGAGATGATAGATTTGCGCATGCAGTCCCTAAAATGTTTATTATCAATCTTATAAAAATGCTCAAGGATGCAAAGGGAAACGTGAGCATGATGTGGAGAAAAATGGAAGAACTTTTATTTTATTAAAAAAACTTTTTTAACATTTATTTAGTTTTGAGAGACAGAGGCAGAGCACGAGAGGGAGAGAGGCAGAGAGAGGGACACACACACACAGAATCTGAAGCAGGCTCCAGGCTGAGCTGTCAACACAGAGCCCAACGTGGGGCTCAAACCCACGAACCGCAAGATCATGACCTGAGCCGAAGCTGGATGCTCAACCGACTGAGGCACCCGGGTGCCCCAACGAAAGAACTTTTAAAAAGACACAAATTGAACTTGAGGAGATGAAAATTACAACCTCAGGTGAAAAATGCATCATATGGGATTCACAGAAGATTAAGACACTATAGGGGAAAAACGAGTGAACCTGAAAAAGACAGCAATGGAAACTATCCAAAATGAAACACAAGGAGAAACAAAGACTCAAAAATGAACAGAGTAGCAGCAAGCCGTGGGACGTGTTTGTCCTGGTTACTGGTCTCCTAGACGTGTACGGGAGGTCATGGAGAAAGGGAGGCAGAAAAAGTATTTGAAGAAGTATTAGCCGAATATTTTTCCAATTTGATGAAGACCATTAAACCCACAGTTCCAAGAAGCTCATCGAACCCCAGATAGAAGAAGCTTGCGGAAAATTACATAGTCACATCAAAGTGAAATTGCTGACAACTGGTGATAAAGGCTTTTTAACAGGCACTTACCATGTGATTCAAATACCCCTCCTGAGTATTTACCCTAGGGACGCTTATGTTCGCACAGAAAAAACTTCGCAAGTATTTATAACATCTCAATGCATAATAACCCCAAACTGGAAGCAACCCAAATATTCTTTGACAGGTAAATTGATGAATTGCTATGTCCAGCTAATGGAACATACGTTCATTCAGTAAAACAGGACAAACTACTGTACAACATGGATGAAGCTCCAGAGCATTATGTTCAGTGAAAGAAGCCAGTGAATGAGCTTATAATTCTCTTTACATGAAGTTCTGGAAAATGCAAAAGCAGATCAATGGTTTCCAGGGGGCAGGGAGGTCAGGGGAAGGAGACTGATTGCAAAGGGGTACAGGGAACTTGTTGAGATGATTGAAATATTTTCTCTCTTGATTGTGGTGGTAGTTACAAGATTGACACATTTTTCAAAACTCATCAACTACACACTAGAAAGGAATGCATGTTATCATATGTGATTTATACCTCAATAAAGCTTATTATTTAAAAAAAAAAGGATGTGTTTAGATTTTTTTTGTTTTTATCCATTGACTCAAGAGCCTGTCCATGATGTATTATTGTGAACAGGAGAAAAGCAAGTTGCGCGGTAGCATAGGTAGTTTGATCACCTTTGATAAAGCAACGCTGAACAAAACCCCTCTATATCCCTCTACATGTGTACTGATGTTTGCAAGCTGATGGAAGATTCTTTGCCAGAAGGGTACACACCAGGCTTGGTTACATGATGGGGGTGGGAATTGAGGGGGAAAAATGGGGAGGTTGTTAAATTTTTCTTATATGTCTTTTGGGTGGTTCCATGTTTTACAATGAGCACCTGTTATTTTCATATTTTAAAAAAGTATTGAGAATAAAGAGCATATCAAAATAATAAATAGAGAGGTGTGTCTGTAGGAAGAATTCTGGTGGAGAGAAGGGTCCATTGTGATAGTACAGCGAGGTCAAAGGGATGAAGGTGAGGTCATTAGACTGGGACAAAAAGATCTTTTGTAACTGCTGAGAGCATCTAAGTAGTGGTGAGGGGGCCAGAAGTCATAATGTGATATATGGAGGAAAGTTGGAGATTGGGAAGAAAGGCTCTGAGTGTGGGCCATTGTTTAAAAAGTTTGGTCATAAAGGGAAATTAAAAAAACAGGTTAGGAAGGAACCACAGCATCAGTTGCAGGTTTTTGTGAGGGAAGGACGAGGATACTTGTGGCTTCTTGAAGGCCAAGAGAAGAGAACCAGCAGAGAGTTATTGACCAAAGGTAATGAAGAATGGTATAAAATGCTGGTGACAGAGCCCTTGAGATGATGAGGGCTTTGCAGGGACCGAAATAAGAGATGTCTCACTTCCATAGAATTCAGTTTATTCCCTTCACAGCTTCATAGACCTAGGAACACACCCTACCGAATCCCTGTCTGTAGTCTAAGGAGCCCAGCTTCCTAACAGATAGCTGGGCCCTGAGTCCGGGCTTTCACACGGAGCATCGGCTGTGTGACCTAGTGCCAGTCACTTAGGGTCTCTACACTTCAGTCTTCTGATTAGTAAAATGGACTTGGTAATAATACCTACTTCCTGTTGTTGCTATGAGGGAATACATACAAAAAGTTTAGTTTGCTACTCAACCACTGGTCTGGGGGCAATATCTCTGACATGTTATGAGTCTGGGCCATGTGACCAATGATGTCACAATGCCCTACTAGACTTCATCTTCTCCATTAGGGCGTTGCGGATCCTTTGGAGCCAAGGACTGGAACTGCCATGCAAGACCTCTGCCAACTGAGGGTTTCATGAGCGCACTCCCTTGCCAAGATCTTGGTGAATAGTCTTTCACTGTGCAATTGTGTCTCAGACATTGTTTTACTTGTTATCATGATTGTGCTTGGCTGGATGCTTTTTGTTGGACTTGCATGTTACATGGGCACATTTCCAGAGTTCACGGTAAGTAATGACCCTGCCTGTGAATCCCTGGTAGTAGTCAGTCCTGGCTCTGACTCCACCTCCCAGCCAGGGTTTCTGACCAAATGGGAAAGACAGTTGAGGCCTCATCACTAATTAGAGGTCAGGGTGCAGTGGGAACAAAGTTGGCTTCCCAGGCTACTTCTCAACTCACTGGGATTATCTTTAAGTTCCACCCACCCCTTGGGTACATAACATTACTTATTTTAAATTTATAAGGGGTTTGCTGGAGAAAGTGGATTTCAGGCAAAGTGGATCAATGGTCGCCGGCTAGAAAGGGAAGGTGGGCATTGGTGGGACCTCCAACAGTCACGGTCACAGACAGAGGCAATTACCTGCTAGGCCAACAAGTAGAACCGCTTCTGCCTTTAAATTTCTTTCTGACTCAGCCTCCAACTCTGAAGTGGAAAGAGAAGTGGCCTGTTCAGGAGAGCAAGACACGACTGAGGAGCCTGGCTTTGGATGAAGAACCACAACTATGAGTGAGTGGTCAGGTCTGCTGGACTCAATTCCTCCCTTTCCAGAGAACATGGCAACCCCTTGAAATCTCAGTAGGAAGTTTATATTCCCCTGGGAAACAATAAACTGTAGAAAGGGAAGTGGGTTGAGATATGTGGTGGGGAAAGAGAATTCAGTGAGCACTGCTTTGGACAGCAGGCCAAGGCTCAAAGATTTGTTAAGCACATCTTACTGGTATTCTTCCCAAAGACTATTCCTGTCTATTAACTTGTTTTCTCACAAACTCTGTAGTAAGTCGGACCAGCGTTTTTAGCGCCCCTTTTGGCAGATCCCAAGACAGGTTCAAGTTCTAACTTTGCAACTCACTAGCTACGTGACCTTGGGAAAGTTTAATCTCTCTAAACCTCAGTTTCTTCATCTGTATAACGGAGATATCTGTGTATCTTACTGTTTTTGTGAGGCTTGCATCTGGGAATTCATGTAAAGCATTTGATGCAAAGCATTTACTAAATGCCAACTTAACAACCAAGCAAAATAATGAACGGGTCCACAAAGATTTAGTGGTGACAGTAACCTCAACTATTTACCCAAGGCCATACAAATCAATTCCTTTGAGAAGCTGGGATGCGAGCATAGTTCTCTGGACTTAACAGCCTCTTGCACTCGTTCCACTAGACCAGCCTGCCTTTAGGAGACAGGAATAGCAGTATCCTTTTCACAACCGTCTCCTGGCTTTCTTCCCTCCCACTCCCTTTCACTCAGATCTGGTTTTTCAAAGGTGTTCCCACTGTTAAAGAAACTTTACTCTGAGAGTCTTAGTAATGAACTGATAACAGGAGCAGATTTTCTGGGAAGCTACTCTGGAAAGCAGTGGTATCAAGTCCTAACCCCAGGTACACTGAGAGCAGGGCATGAGGGTTTGTTTGTTTGTTTGTTTGTTTTTTTCCATCGGCCCCAGAATTTCCATGCAAGTGTTGACCCAGCTCGGTCAGATCATTGTTGGGGTGGGGACGTAGATGGAGGCCCTGGGCACTTGCTTAGCTGAGGCACTGCTACCCTGATCCTGACCAAGCCACTGGAAATGTTCTGTGCCTCAGGTTCTCCAGCTTTGAAATGAGCAGGACAGCCTAATGCCCTCTCTTCCCTTTCCAGGGAAGGGAACCCTACACGATGAGGGTTTAATTGTGACATTTCGCGAAATGTGAGATGTTCATTTGTTTGGTTTTTTGCGAATAGCCTAACGATAGTCTATAAAGTAATTGCTCATAGCATACCTAGCCAATCCTCCCAATTAATCCAGGGTATTTTTTGTTTTGTTTTGTTTGCATGGCACTGCTTTTTGCATCTGATTGCATGAAAGCAACAGTTAATATTTTGACAGGTGATGAGTTAATAAAGTTCTGATGCCAGCTAGATCCTGACCGTGTAGAGTCACCAGAGAACAGGGCCCTTCTTTTAAGGGTTCTTTGGCCCCAACACACCAGGCACCCTGGCCAGTTGTCCCATAGTTACTCGATCTGATGGGTCCCTCCAAGGTCACAGGAGCTGATGTCACAATTGGTGTCTGAGCTCTGCCCCCTAAAATGGCCATGGCCAGCCATTTCAGTTCACACTAGACCACGAAGCCCCTCAGCCAGGAGCTATCATGCTGGGCGATCCGCCATCCGGTCTGGAATGAAGACAGCCCAGCTCCCAGGACTCAAGGAATAGAGCGCCACACCTTTCAGAACCACCTGTTTTCCCCAGCACATCCCACCAGTGAGCAAGAAGCCCCACAATGATTGTTGTTTTATGGTTGCTTCTCATTGCAGGAACCATGTGGAAAGGATATAAGTATCCCCCAGGAGGGGTAAGTGTGCTTTCAACTTTGTTCTCTGTTCCTCCTTTGAAATTTATTCCCCCAGATCCATGAGCTGAGCATCAAAATCCAACTTTAGAAACAAATCGTCTTTTCTTGATTAAGAAAGTGGTGGTAGCTTACCTGCCTCTATTGTTGCTCGCTGAGAGTTCCCTCTTTCACGTCTTTCTTTTATACATATTTTCCTAAGAGTCTTTACTCTTACATTTTTCAGTTTTATATAACCTGGAGGTAGAGAGGTAAAGACTCAGGCAATGCTGTCTGACATGGGTGACCTAGTCTTGTGCTCAGGGGCCATTTTCAGTGCTGGGGTCTTCAGTCCCATTTCTTAAATCAGCCCAGACCAGCAACCCACCCTTAACTCTCCCTCATCAAGTAAAGGGTGGTCTATAAAATGGTTCTGGTGCTAGAAATCTTCTCTCTTCCTGTTAGACCTTGGATATGTGTCCTTTCTCTGCCTCTTGTCCCCTCCCACATGGCTAAGCCCCTCTGGCAGTGGAGGTCAGAGACATTAAGAGACAGAATTGGACAGAACCACTTCTGCCTGTCTTTGGCAAGGAAGGCAATTACCTCAGCCGCACACTCTGGCAGACACTAGAGAAGGCCCACCTGACATACTTTTGTCCCCCCAGACCCCGGTGGAAGTAAGCAAAGATGATCCTGGTGAAGTCATGCAGCTCTGAAGCTCACCTGGCCTGCTGTAGAGTTCCTGTTGTTGGTTTCGCATAAAGTAATTGCACATTATTTTGTCACATTTTATGTAAAAAGTTACCGTACTTTTTAAGATGAAGAGCTGATATTCTGTTAGCTCAAAACAGGGAGATGGGGGAGGGTAGTTGGGTTAGACGAACGTGATTGGGTGCCTCTGTTTCAGTCTCTAAGACTAAAGTCTTAGACTAAAATACCTAGTTCAATTTGCCCCCTATTCTGAATCCTTAGGGATAGAAATTCTCTAAAGCTCCTTTGACCTAGTTCCCGGGTGTAGTCTTCCTCCTGCATCCAGGGTCCAGGGTCAAAAAAACGTTCAGAAAATGCTAGAGATTGCAGCAACTTTAAGCCTATCTTTTGGGGATACTCTTCTGTGGCCTTTTCACAGCTGTTACCAACAACCTTCTGTGGCCTTTTCTCAGCTGTTACCAACAACCTTCTGTGGCCTTTTCACAGCTGTTATCAAGAACCGAAGGCTTACACTGTGTGGGGGAAGGGATGTCATTTTAATATGAGGTGCTAGATACTAAATTAAACATTACTTTAATTCTTATAAGCTTCTGAGCTGGGCACTAGCCTCATTGAACAAAAGGTTACAAATGAAGTTGAGAGACTCAAGTATCTTACCAGCTGCACAGCTCTGGGTTGGAGTCAAGATCAAGATCCAGGCCTTCTCCTTGGCATACTTTTATGTGCCAAGGAAAAGAGCCAAACAAGAGACTGGAATATCCAAGATCTTGGCTATCTCTTGGCTCAAGTGCCCCCTTCATTTGAATAGCCAAGAAGGTGCCTGATGATTCTTTTAGCAGTAACCACTGCTAATACAGGGCAGCATGCATACATAGAAACAAAAGCTAAGTGCTCAGTCCTCAATATGATGCAGTTTGAGTTTGAGACCAAGTATGGAAACTTAAGACCCATGCAATTAATCTAGGTGTTTCAGCCCTAGGATATTCCTCATAAGCCCTCTCTAGGGGTGGTTTGGAATTTTCTGACCTTAACGGGGTTGGGGGGGGGGGGAGGGGGAAGAATCCAACAAGAACAAGTACTTCTAAAATAAACTGTATGGAAACTTTCCCATTCTGTGGCTACTTGGGGATGACTGATAGTTCCATCATTCAGAAGTGCATCCTTACCACCAAAGTAGATCTTTTTGGTTATGTAGATAACATTTTGTTGAGGACTATTTAGCACACATTTGCTAAACTATTTTTAAGTGGCCCTTTGCACTGAATGAATTGCCTTTTTTTTTTTTTTTTTTATGGAAAGAAAAGTGAATTCAAAATCCATTAGCAACACTGGAATCCTGAATCCAGGATACTATCTCTTATAAGGCTTCTTATATGACCTAGACTCAACACATCCCATTGAGCTAAGTGCCTACATTTTCTGGCTCCGTGGCTATACCAACTTGCCTCCTGAATATCCCAAAGGACTCATCTTGTCAGTTGTTTCAAGCTCTTTTATTACAGGGGATCAGAACCTTTGCTTGTTTTCTTGACAAGAGGAACTATACACCCAGTTCTTCTTCCCTCTGGTTCCCTGAATATACCTCCAAACAGTTCTCCGGCCTTCAGAGTAGCTCTCTTAAGCTGGTGGGGTGAGGGGAGATGGGTCAGTTGTGGGGGTTTAGCAGAGGTCAGTACGTCAGAGGGAATGAACAGGTGTGTGTGTGTGTGTGTGTGTGTGTGTGTGTAAGGAAGCACACCCCATGTCAAGTCTGATGAGTCTACTGGGGTTTCTAGCTGGAAAAATGTTCAGGGTGATGAAAGAAGGAATATCTGAGTTTTGGTAAATAAATGCAAACCAGTGAAAATATCAATAAAATATTTTTAATGCCTACAATTTCTTTTATACATAAATTGCAAAACTTTCACCTGTATATGCAAAAGTAGATTCTCTTGCAGGTCAACAGCACCAGAAAACAAGCTAAACTATGTAAATGTTTTTTTTTTTTTTAAACTTGATTTGTCCATTATGTAAAAGACATGATGGATTTAATAACTTCAAAGAAATCTATATCCCACTCTTAATCATACACTAAACACCTGAATATTTATTTTATCACATCCACTCACAAAATAAATAGTAGTCTAATATATTCAGCACATTGAAAATAAACCAACCAGTTTCTCTTCATATATTTATTCTCTTTCCAAACATGTTTTGGTCTCCTGCTATATCTCAGAAATGTACTAATAGCTGCTTTTAAGTTACAAAATACAAAACAGTAATTTCTTGGAGAAAATCTTGGGGTAACATTAAAAAAATGATATTTCGAGTTCCTATAGACTTTCTTTTTTGTTAACAGTCTTTGAACCTTCTCATGGCACACATGTAAGGCTGTCTGTGACATGTGGTACCCTGGCCTCCAAATGGACGTAATTGCATTTATAGTTTAGAGAAAATACAAAGACAAGTTTTTGAAAGTAGCCTTAAAAGAAGAGTGCCCCTTGCTTTGACATAGCAATATCAAAAGCAAGTGGGACTGTGCAATCAGAGCCATATGAGTTTTATGAAAACTACTTTCTTTTCACATCATCTGTTAGAGAATGCCACACCCATGATCATGTAACATTACAATCGTGAAATAACATTACTACATTCGTGAATTAACATTACCCAATAAAAGGCACATCTTCAGATATTGAATTAATAAAATCTGAAAATCAAAACAGTAGAGGATACATTAAAAACCAAGCACTTAATTTGTAAACCTTTATAAAATAACAGCTTATTCCAGTTTCTTCAAAGGTTTGTGAGCTTTTTGTAAGAGCCGTCAGGAATTGCAGAACAAAACGGAAGACAGGATTTGGAAACAAGGCCAAGATTAATTTAAAAGACTTTCTCAGGACTTTCTTTTTAAATGAGCTACAGAAGTGCCCTTTTATAATGTTGATGCCGAGGAATAATATAATCAACATCTGTAGAAGAAATACACTCAAAAGTGGTAGATGCCTAAGGACACGACCTGACTCTTCCTATGAAGTTCTAGAACTTTTATCTAGCACAGTGGTGCCTTTCTGTACAAATAACTGCACGTCGAGTAAAGTGCTAGTAAACATTAAGCCACCAGAAATCTTTCAGCTATGATAAGCACTTGATTGTAATAGATTTTCAAAGAGTCTAAATACTGAAAAAATATAGCCCAGAAAACAACTTTTGTAGGGGTGGGGCGGGAGGAAGCACAAAAGTGACAGCAAAGGAAATAATGTTCCAAACCTGTTTTATTACGTGGAACACCACACTACCCTTAAATCAATTTCACTGAAGATATTTTGAGATGGGTGAGAGGCAGTCAACAGGATTTTCTGCCAGTGTGACAATTCTATGTAGATCATTAGAGTGTTACTCCTGGTGATGAAGACCTCTTTCAGAGGATCCAGCTTCAAAGTTAAATGCTTGCACTTTCGAAATGTGAAACTCAATTCGAAATGAGTCAGAGTCTTAAGGGACTAGGTCAAATGGTTGTCCCATCAAGGGAGGTAACAACAGTAATGTATACCACCCAAACTTGGAGAATAAAGAAAGCTTTATGGATAAAAAGGAATACACCAAAACAACTTTTGGAACTGTTCTTCAAGCTTATGTCCCACTGTCCCCAACCCTCCACATTTAGAATTAAGGACAAAAGCTCTCTAGCGTCATCATATCTCATTTTCTGTTGCTGACTTTTCCTTGAGACTTGGCTTCTCTCCAGCCAGAACCTAGGTCAGCCTGATTGGAATTGCCTGGGTTTGAGGCTTAAGAGATCTCAAGTGTAAAAATAGGACTTGGAAAAAAGTGAGAATGAAGAAAGTTCCACAGCCCGGTAAAGCACCAGTAGCAGGGAACGTCCTTTTCTACCTGGGAAAAAAATCTCTTCACAGTGCATAGTTTGAAATAAAAGTGCAATATGGGCAAAAAGAGAAGGTGGTGCTCTCAATACACGTGAATTTAGTTTTTGGCTTTTGGCATTAATTGCTAAAGAATTTAAGATAAAATGCAGTCGTTAACATCAAGAGGTACAGGGGCACCTTTTTCCAAAATATCTTTATAGAGAGGGAGGAGGGGAGTCTCACATGTCACTTCCTTATTTTTTAAACTATTACTCTTCCAAATCTAATGTTTGAATAAAATAAGCATTTTTCTTCAGTATAAAAATGACTTTTCTTAGATAAAAATCAATCAGCACAGTGACCTTGTCTATTTTACGCTAAAGCCAATGTAACAGTAAATTTGAAAGGAAAACCTGGAAACATTATTTTTAAACTAAATGGCATAACTTGTATTTTAACTGGAAAAAAAAAATTTGTTAATTGCCTTACCACCTAAATTAGTGAATAAGAATGCTCGGCATCCAATCCGTGAATAATGTAAAATACGATATAATTTATTCTACTTTTTACTTCAAAGTCACAGAGATGACATCCATACGATAATTATAGAGCCTACTCTACATTTTCAAGTTCTCAATCCAAACATATACATTAGGACAGGTCACTTTATTGCTGGCAACATTCATGGAAGGGCCAGGTTCCTCATTAAAAGACAAAGTTTGATTGGGAGCTGGGCAGTGCTCTACTCACACATCAGCAGAACATGAAGAGGCAATCCTTTTTTTTTTTTTTTTTCCTTTTCAAAATAGCAAAGGAACAATGTAAGATTGGCTGACAGTGAGCAGCCCCCGTTAGAGTGCATAGCTCATCAGGATCAAGGCGGGCACCTGTGAACAGTTAACTTCATAAGCACGCTCACTGGGCATTCTATCATCTGCATTAGATTTAACCCTGGAAAGTATCTGAAAATACTTTATGCTCCAATGACAGCCTGCAAATAACAGTATGCGTTCCTTCTCCTTGAGTACCCAAGTATAAATTAAAATCATAAAGGGGCTTCTTCATTCTGAAGGCAGGACCTCCTGGCAGCAGAGTGTCTCCAGAATTTCACAAAAATAATAAAAGCAGCAGCTAACGCTTCTTCAGCTTCTTAGCCTTTCGACGCTTCATTTCTTCTTCTTCACGTCTCATTTCCTCTAAGTCCTCCTGCATACCTAGTCTTAAACTGTCACGCACAAAAAAAGAAAAAAAGTACTTGTCAATATACATGACATTACCACACTCTTTAAAAATTAAGAATGAAATTTCAACTGGGAGCTCATATGGAATGTGCTGAGGCATTAAAAACGCCTCAAGGCTTTACCACTGAAAACAAACTAGCAGGAATATTTTTTACTAGGAGCCTCGGCCACTGATTCAACTTCTAGTAGAAAAAAGACCTCACATAAAACCTCAACATAAAATACCTTAACATTCCCATTAAAGTAATAAAATGTAAATTATCACAATGGCTTTTAGAAATAAAAGAAAATTTATTCAATAAATAACATTCTATTCTTATCCCTTCGCATCACCTTAGTTGGATATTTTATGTAGTTACATGAAGGGAAGGCAAGAGGCAAGAGGTTTAATATTCTGGGTTGAGACTGAGGGGAATTATCTTACCAAGTTAACACTATAAACAAAGCAATCTCTTGTTACCCTACCCTAAGAACTTATCATGAATTTTATTATCAGGTAGCCAAATAGGATTTAGACAAAGAATTTCATATTCCTCATCAGGTCCCTATGGCCAGCAGTGGTACAGGTCAGCAAGACTGAGATATGTTTGATGTAGAAAGGGAATTAAAGACGGGGAAAGAAAAACAAGGAACTTGTTACAATGGGATCAGAGGAGGCCTCCAGCACTGACTGTGTGCCTATATAGGTGAGGCACCGCACTAAGCAACTTGTATACTTAATGTGATACCTCAATGGGTAAAAAGAGTAAATTCTCATTTTACCCATGAGAAGACAGATTGAAAAAAAAATTTTTTTAAGTTTATTTTTGAGAGAGAGAGAGCAGGGGAGGGAGAGGCAGAGAAAGAGGAGAGAGAGAATCCCAGGCAGGCTCCACAATGCCAGCACAGAGCTTCACGCAGGCCTTGAACCCATGAACCGTGAGACTATGACCTGAGCTGAAATCAAGAGTCGGATATTTAACAGACTGAGCCACCCAGGTGCCCCAAGAAGACAGATTTAGAAAGGCTAAGGAATTTGTCTAAAGTCCCACAGCAAGTAACCAGGATGGGAATTCAGAAGCGAGGGGCCCCAAACCTCTGCTCCCAATGGTGTAACTGAAGCGGCAAACAGAAAGGAACGATTAGGACATTTCTGCACAAATGTGTTCAGTTTTGTGCTTACCTCTTTGCTTCTTCCTTCTGCTGCTCTTTCCAACTACTCTCCATGTAACGTAAGGCATAATCACTTTCATCTTTGTATCTGATAAGAGGAAATCAATGTTGTTAGGGAAAACACCCAAATTCCCAAATATTTAGGAACTGCATCCTCCTGTTTTAAAAATCAGTATCTTTATAACTAATAAAAAACACAGGATTACTCTTCTTTCTTTGGCAAGGAGTGACAGAGGCAGAGGACAGGTAGCAGTGGGTTTCTGAAGTCAAGGCAAATTAAATGAGCCCTCACTACTCCCTGAAGGCAATTATTCCTGAATCTAATGTCAATGAAGGTACTCAATCCAACAATGCTTACTCACCTCACTCGCCTCTAGTTACAGAATAGTTTATATTAAAATCCTGAAAGCACACTATATATGGAAATCATTTTGTACATATTAATCTCATTTGAGCTTTGTGAGAAAGGACTTTAGAACACAGGCTGAAGCAGGCAGATTAATGGTTTGACCAAGAACATACAACTAGCCAATGACATTACTAATATTAGGTTTTTATTAAAAAAATTTTTTTTAATGTTTATTTACTTTTGAGACAGACAGTGAGAGGGGGAAGGGCAAAGACAGAGGGAGACACAGAATCTGAAGGAGGCTCCAGGCTTTAAGCTGTCAGCACAGAGCCCGATGCGGAGCCTGAACTCACAGACTGGGAGATCATGACCTGAGCCAAAGTCAGACACTTAACCAACTGAGCCACCCAGGTGCCCCATTAATATTAGATTTTTAAATCTGATTTTTATTCCAATTCTTTTTACTACTCTTTTTACCAAATTTTTTTTTTAAACACTTTTTCTCAGGATTGCCTTCTAATTTCTCATATCCATGGCTTTAAAGGAGAGGGCAACTGTCAACCGATATGCACTATGTCCCTTCTGTTTTACATATAAAACATATGTCCCTTCTGTTTTATCTCATTTAATCCTTCCAGATGTCATTCTGAAAATAATTTACTCAAGTTTATCCAGCTAGGAAGTGGTAGAACTTCTATTCAAACCCTGATCTTTCACCTATACTAGTGTTCTCAAACTTTAATGTGCATTTGAATTACCTGGGAACCGTATAAAGCTGATTTAGATTTGGCAGCTCTGAAGTAGGGCCTGAGAGCCTGCATTTCTTAACGCTGTTGTCAGGTGATGTCAGTGATGTTGGTCCCATACTGACTGCTGTCCAGGGACCACACTTTTGAGCACTAAAGCTTTTTACATCAAAGAAAAGCAGATGTCAGATCAGACCAGCTTTCAACACAGGTCTGTGATGTCAGATCAGACTAGCTTTCAACATGGGTCTGTGGATGGCTTTCTGAGTTCAAAGCCAATCTAGTTCTATTCCAGTAAGCTGCTTCACTCTCATTAAATATACATCTTACAAGGGCAACAGTTTAAAAAGGTATTTTTTGGCATGCAACCACACAAAAAATTCTGAGTTAACCGTTAGGTGGTGCCAAAAGAGTAAATCTTAAACAATCATCCAATGGTTCCTAATTAAGAATTTTATTCAATGCCTCTGCTATTAATGTTTGCTTTTCCCCCATAGCACGAGTCATTCAAAATAAGTATATCATTTATCTAAACCACCTATAGCCTTACTTTTTTCGGTCATAGCCAAAGATTTCTCGAATGTGCTTGGATATTTCTTCCTGAGGTTCTCCTTCATCTTCGATAAAATCTTCCATTTCAGAGTCATATTCATCATCATCTTCCTCCTCTTCATATTCTCGTTGCCTTTTGTAACCACTAGGGAAGGGAAGCCTTTGAGGACCTAAGAATAGAAAAGTCATTATTTATAGGAGCATTAAAACTGAAAATAGTCCCAACAAAGTTTTACATAAACTGAGATTTTAAGAATTCATTAAGACAGTATCCTCAAAAACCAGAGCCAGCAAACTGGCCCATAGCATGGACTCATTACGAAATCACCCCTGCTGCTTCATGTTGTCTACAAGGAGTAGAATTTCTGTTTATCCCAGGGCTTACCAGAAGCATCTGTCACATCTTGTAGCCTAACAGCTGCCTTCCTTCTGGATTTAAAAGACTGATAAAAAGAAAATTACAAATAGCTTACAGGATCTCTAACTTTTAATTCTGCCATGAAAAAGACACCAAAAGTAACAACCTACCATCTATTATCACAATTTCATTCCTTTTTTTTTTTAGAAGTCCAACAAAGTATGAAAGATTCCCAGAATTATGGATAATTATTGAAATGAGTAAGTCTGACTTTAAAAGAAAATCACTACATTATCATTATTTTGTCATTTTGCCAAAAGGCTGAATAAAACTTTGCAAAAGACAGGCAATGATCAATAGAACAGCATCTGGGAACAACTGCTTTCTAGTCCTTGATTACAGACACTCCTTTTATTGATCTACAGTTGTTTTTAATACGCATGGCTTGTCTCCTTAGCTCGGCTCAACTTCTGCACTGTTGACATTTTGGGCCAGATAATTCTTTGTGAGCAGACTCTCCTGTGTCCTATAGTATAATAGCAGCATCCCTGGCCTCCATCTACTAGATACCAGTAGCATCCCCTGGGCCCAGTGGTGTCAGTCAAAAATGTCTCCAGACACTGCCAAATGTTCACTGGGCATCAAAATCATCGTTGGTTGAGAACCAATGTTCTAGCCGAACTAAGAAGTTAAAGCATGGAATCTTACCTAAGTAGATTCATAAAGGACCAGTAGCTAGGGCCTTGATGTGCTGCCCACTACAAGGAGCAGAAACACAAGGGCAGTTCCTGGTACATTGTGGATACTTAAAAAGTATCTGATGAATAAATAATGCACCAAAGGCTTCAAGTTTACAAATATACTCCAACTTTTGAAGAAAGGTCTCTCTAGTTCTCATGAGAAGGTAAAGATGAATTAATTCATTGAACCATATAAGGCATATTCACTCATCCTGTCTCACAAATCACATAGCCAAGTTTCATGCACTTGGAGACGTTACAGGGGTGAACACAGAGGGTCCTAGATAACTCTCTTTGTAAAGCCTTTTCCAAGTTATGATCACTAAAGGGACTCTCAGGCATAAAGAGAGACAGAGCATCAGGATTCTATCAATACAGGAGTACATTAAAGGGCACAGGGAAGGGTTCACAGGGTCTCAGTTTATGTAAAACAAAGTACTCTTTCCAATTTCCTAGTAACAAGTCAATATCCTTAGGGTGAAGGACAGTTTTACCTTGGGCAGATCTGTAGCCAGATAAGGAAGGCTTCATTCCATTCATCTGTCCATTGCTGGATCGGCTAATTATATTCTTGGAAGAAATTGTTTCTGAGACAACGGTACACTTGGGTTTTAGGGGGAGACTGGAGCTACTAACTGTTCGCCCAGGTCCCAAGCTGCTCACTGGTCTTCCAGGGCCTGAACTACTGACCGTCCGTCCGGCTGGAACTGAGCCACTGACTGGCCGCCCAGGGCCACTGACTGGCCGTCCAGGGCCATTGACTGGCCGCCCAGGGCCACTGACTGGCCGCCCAGGGCCACTGACTGGCCGCCCAGGGGGGCCAGAGCCACTCACTGGTCGTCGGAGGTCATGCGGACTGCTCACAGGCCGCCCAGGGCCACCAGAGCTGCCCAAAGACTTCCTAGAATCACCTGAGCCAGGGGTGGGTCGTCCAGGTCCACTTGAGCTATTTGCAGGATGCCCAGGGCCACTTGTACCACTGAGTGTCCGTCCAGAGAGATTTAAGTCACTGGCTGGCCTCTTGGTCCCACTGACTGATCGCTCAGGTCCTGAGCTGGGGCTGCCATTCTGGCGCCTGGGCATGGGGCCAGAACTAACTGCGGGCCGAGCAGTCCCTGTGCTGGGCCGCCCGGGAGCTGAGCTGGAGCTGCTGCCTGGCTGCCTGACGACACCTGGACTCTTGGCTTTATTGTGTGGGGTAACCACAGGCCCAGGCCTGGAATGGCTAGGATGGGGAGGAGATTTTTTGGCTTTGTGCTCAGTAGCAGATTTCTGAGGCCCTTTAGCAGAAGTCTTTGGGACACTTGGTGAATAGGTGCTGGAGTGGGGCTTTCCAGCCCCATTGAAAACAGGTCTGTCATGGCCCTCTCGAAGTAAGGGCTGGGAGCAATTGCCAGATCCTGCTTTGGTCCTCTCTCCTGGCATGGATTTGGATGAAGACACACTTAAGTGTTTTTCATTGGCTGTACTGGGTCTGGATTTCTTCTCAGCATGAGGGAGGGGTGTACCCCTGGAGGAAGGGTGCTTGCCAAGTTTTGTGCCCACACTTTCTTTCTGAGAAGGTGCCTTTTTGGCTGGAGGTAGTCTTGCATCTGTCTCAGCTCTCTTTTTCCTCTGTTTCCGTTCGAGGAATTCTCGCTCCCTAAGTTCTTCTGCAGTCATAGGCCGCTCTTCTGTTTTCTTCACTACCTTGATCTCCACTGGTTCATACTGCTTTTTCTCGGCCAGCCTGAGTAGATCAGTGAAGTTCATGAGTGGCGGGGCACTTTTAAGGGGGACCTTTGGTTTGCTTTCAACTTTGGGAGGTTCTTGCTCCTCCTCATACTCCTGCTCTGACTCTGCTTGATTGTACTCTAAGAATTCATCATCTTCTTCCATCCCATACTCTTGTTCTGTTCCCTGGCTAGTGTGGCTTTCCATCACCTGCCTCTTCTTTGACTTTTCCTCAACGGGAATCCCGTTGTAACCATGGAAATTATCCTTTGTCCTCTTGGCCATAGCTCTTGCCTTCTTATCATGTTTTAGCTCAATTCGCTTTTTCACTAGTTCTTCTTTTCTCCTTTTCTCCTCTAAAGCTAAAATGGAGAAAACAAGAACAAAGTATTTCAAGGTCTGGAGGTCTCAAGTATGTTCATCCGAAATCAGTAGGTGGCCAAAACACAGGCAACATTCAAGTTACAGTTTGAAGACATCTAGGAATCAAAGGAGGAAGTCCTTTGAACAAGTATCAGTTGAGTCATCTTTACATAATGAGTGGGTTACATATGGGGTTTTCAATATGACAAAGCAAGCGAGAGACTGGGGTTTTAGCTTTAAATATAGAAAATAATTCATACCAAATAAAGATACCAAGTTAAGGAAACAGTAGGAACCACTTCACAGTCATTATTAACTATGAATAAATGAATACGTAAATGTATTAAATCAGTTTCCTTGTCATTTGCATGAGGTAAAACTACTGTTTAAGTTTGCTGGTCTTCAAAAATTGTCCCTATTTTTAACCTTTAAGATAGCATTCTTGATAATTAAAAAATTTAAAATACAAAATATGTAGAAGCAGATTCAGAATGAAGGTCAAAGAATGGAGTTCTTATTGGGACCAAGTGTGGCCAATTGCAAGATATGGCCGCTATCCCCAAAAGCACTAAGAAGAAATAAAAGATAACATCCATACAAATGATCAGCATGAGAACACATGTAATATGCTCTAAATACAGCTGACTCAGGCACACAAATCCCTTAGCCTATTAAGTTACTACAAGCATCCGCTAGTTAAGTACAAGCTAGTTGTGAAGGTAGAAGACTTTAAAATTGACAATAAAGCTATAGATATGTACCTTTTTGCCGGAGCTCCTCTTCTTTTCGTCTGAGAAAAGCCTGAACAGCTGCAGATTGGACACCCTTGACTTTTGGGTCTTTTTTGGGAGGCCCCACTGCCAAACTATACCTTTTCTAAAAATAAAAAAAGTTAAAGTTAAAAGCAATTCAACTTTAAAAATGTATTTGCTATTAGGTGTAAGGCATTGTACCAAGCAATAGAGAGGTTTACATACTGACTGAAAAACGGATTCTGAATAAGAGATCATATAACTAACATGGAAGCTTAGCTATAAAATTTTGGTCTAAATAGGATTATGCATGACTGTTTTTAGGTACAGAATTTCTTTGTAACATCCTAAATAATGCACACATGAAGAATTCAGAGAAATGCTATTTTTATGTTATTTTCCCAAATAGGTACTTGGACTGGGGGACTTTTAAAAAGAAATCATCACTTGGAATGGACTGTTTAAAAATTCTGAATAAAAAAAAAAATCGACCTTTAGAACTAAGCATTTCAAAGTGTAACTTTTCAAACAAACAGAAAAAACTACTCATAAAATGTTTTCTCTCCTGAATACCTTATTCCAGACTATTTTCTAGTAAGACTCACAGCTACACAGGTTATTTTGCTTACAGTATAAAACACTGAGATTTTACTTTGACCATAGGCAAAGCTGGTGGCAAACCAAAGCTAAAAAGCATTTCAAGGAAATCTAAGCAGCAAGAAGTGCCCAATTCTCTGTACTTTTAACCACAGCTCTTATGTTCATTAAATATTTGTTACATAATTAGAAAGGTTTCCATATCACCCCAAAAATACTAATCTTATCCTGGCGCAGATGATATTAATCTGGGTTTTGATTTTTATGTAACTACACTGGGAAATGACTAAAACCATAGTAATGTTAATTTGAACTACAACAGGAAAAACATTTCCATTGTATAAGTATCTATCATAAGAGAAGTATGATAAACAGAATAACTCAGACCAGGATGATTCATCTCAAGGACTATTGCACATTAAATATATGGATAGAATATGTTTTCACTCTTATGTTGATCCTGAGAAACTTAACAGAAGACCATGAGGGAGGGGAAGGAAAAAAAAACAAGGTTAGGGAGGGAGGGAGCCAAAACATAAGAGACTCCTAAAAACTGAGAACAAACTGAGGGTTGATGGGGGGTGGGAGGGAGGGGGGGTGGGTGATGGTTATTGAGGAGGGCACCTGTTGGGATGAGAACTGGGTGTTGTATGGAAACCAATTTGACAATAAATTTCATATAAAAAAATTAAATAAATAAATAAATAAATAAATAAATAAATAAATCAATCTATGGATAGCAAATAAGTTTTTAAATGCTTTCCCTCTTTTGTTAGGCTGATGACATTCTTATCCACTAAACCTGTTATTGTGCTAGTTAAAAAGGAAACACTAACCCCCCTGAGCACAAATCCAGCTACTTAAAAACCAAAAAAACAGACTCCCCAAATGTGCATGAAATTCTTGGGAGGAAAGCCAAGGATCCATGCTTACTATGTGGCTAGCCAAATACAAGACATCCGAAACAGACTGGAAGTTCCAGCTAAGTTAGTTCACCAGTGAAGCAGGCCCTAATCCAGCATGAAAATCCTGCACGATAGCAATGCTGTGACCTGACACATCCCTGACAGAAATCCCAAAAGAGAGCACCCAGATTCCTCTCCCAGTCAGCTTGGTTGAATCACCATAAAACCCAGTAATAAGTCCCTATCTTTGTAAATTTAGTTGTAGATGCTTTCCATTGTGGATTGGAGCCCAATATTTAAAGAAGAAAAGGAGAGGGAGGGCACACTGAGGAGAAAGAGAATACTGCTTTACCTAACTGCCTATATATAAATTGTCCTCATTTACAAGAACCTCAAACATAAGCTTTATCTACAAAAAGTTTATATTTTCTTAATGGAAGAGCCACCATGAATAGGACTCAAGTTGCATAAGATATACACAGACTCATACGCAGAGACATATACTCACTTCACCCTATCCAGTTAGTAAGATTAAAAGTTAGTAAGAGGAAAGATGGATTTTTTTTTTTTTTTGCCAAGACTTAAGATTTTCTTGTCCCTGCCAACAACCTAGTCCATATGTTCACCTGCCAAATCAAAGCTTATACAAAGCACCCCCCCCCAACCCCGCCCAGCCTCAAATGCCAATATACATGTTAGTGTTACCTTGAACAGCACTGGTTCATTATCTACATATTACAGCAAAAAGCACTTCCTAATTTGACTTCAGGATAGACATATTTCTTCCTAACCTGAGACTTCAAGGGATAGGTAATGGGATATGACTAGCTGAAAAGCTACTCACGACTGCATACAGGCACCAACGGCGTCAATGGAGTACAGTTTACTAAGCTTCAGTCATTTGCATAACACCTGCATGATTTTTGCCCTTTTAGTATACCATCTGCACTATTATTTACTAATTTTAAGAAAATATATAGACCTAACACTATGACTTATTATTATAGCTTTACTTCAAGCAATAATATCCATGAAATGATTGGCTTGAGGGCTAGTTACATTTCTGCAAATCATGTTAAAATATAACCATTAAACACACACACACACACACAGCATTTTGGAAAATGCCAAAAAGGAACATAAAAATACAGGAAAGGCAGAACTCAAAGAAGAAACAAGGGAGTGGGGTGTTCAGGCTCTCAGATTTACTCAGAAAAGAAGTGCAAA
Organism: Lynx canadensis; assembly: GCF_007474595.2. Lineage (NCBI taxonomy): Eukaryota > Metazoa > Chordata > Mammalia > Carnivora > Felidae > Lynx > Lynx canadensis. Next base: position 74,728,730 of record NC_044312.2, read on the forward strand.
GATTACTTTTAGCTTTTTCTTCTTTTCATATTAAATACAATTTTTTGTCAAATTGGTTTCCATACAACACCCAGTGCTCATCCCAACAGGTGCTCTCCTCAATGCCCATCACCCACTTTCCCCTCTCCCCCACCCCCCATCAACCCTCAGCTTGTTCTCAGTATTTAAGACTCTCTTATGGTTTGCTTCCCTCCCTCTCTGTAACTTTTTTTTCTCCCTTCCCCTCCCCCATGGTCTTCTGTTAAGTTTCTCAGGATCCACATGAGTGAAAACATATGGTATCTGTCTTTCTCTGCCTGACTTATTTCACTTAGCATAATACTCTCCAGTCCCATCCACGTTGCTGCAAAGGGCCAGATTTCATTCTTACTCATTGCCAAGTAGTATTCCATTGTACATATAAACCACATCATCTTTATCCATTTGTCAGTTGATGGACATTTAGGCTCTTTCCATAATTTGGCTGTTGTTGAAAGTGCTGCTATAAACATTGGGGTACAGGTGCCCCTATGCATCAGCACTCCTGTATCCCTTGGGTAAATTCCTAGCGGGGCTATTGCTGGGTCATAGGGTAGGTCTATTTTTAATTCTTTGAGGAACCTCCACACTGTTTTCCAGAGCGGCTGCACCAGTTTGCATTCCCACCAACAGTGCAAGAGGGTTCCCGTTTCTCCACATCCTCTCCAGCATCTATAATCCTGATTTGTTCACTTTAGCTTTTTTCAAAGCATCCACCTATTTTCAACCACTCACACTGCCAATTTTAAATTCAGCTTTTTTGTTTTAGCACCTTTAATACTCAAGGGTATTTGTCAAGCTGACTTTACTTTTACCCCAACAACTCTGCAGTACTTTTTGTTCTGTCCTATGATGTAGAAGGGATTCAATAAATCTATTAAAAGTCTCATTTCATGGGTCTGCTAGGAAACAAGAAGGGCAAGGTCCTAACTTGATGAGGCTTAATCTTATTCACTGACATGAGCTGAGTCATAATTAACAGTTTCTTACATCCGCTGTAGCTTGATGCACTCAAAAGCAGATACCAGGAAAATATTAAAATATTCTCTTAGGCAAACTTTAGGTCAAAACCTAGAAATCTGGGGTTAGAAAAAAAAAGGGGGGGGTCCCGTATCTCCATAGGAAATATTCTTCTTTCTTAACTGTTTTGAGACACAATTCACATACCATAAAATCCATCCTTTAAAAACAATTTTTTTTTTAAATTTTAGAGAGAGTGAGTGAGCAGGGGAGAGGGGCAAAGGTGGTGGGTGGGTGGGAGGGAGGAAGTGAGGGAGGGAGAGGGAGAGAGAGAGAGAGAGAGGGAAAATATCTTAAGCAGGCTCTTCGCTCTGTCAGTCTGGAGCCCAATGTAGCTCAATCCCATGGGATCATGACCCTGGGATCATGATCTGAGCTGAAACCAAGAGTCAGATGCTCAACTGACCAAATCACCCAGGCACATAAAATCCACACATTTAATGTGTACAATTCATTGGTTTTTAGTACATTCAGAGTTGTACAACCATCACTACTATTGGATTGCAGAACATTTACATTATCCCAAAAAGAAATACCCTTTAGCAGTCATTCCCCATTCCCTCTCTCTCTCCCCTCTGCCCCTGGCAACCTACTTTCTGTTTCTGTGGATTTGCCAATTCTGGACATTTCATATAAATGAAATCATGTACCCAGTGTACCATTATACAATAATATTTATCACAATATAAGGGAAAATTTACAGGCCATAGACAAATGGCTACATATGAGTGATTATACAAAATATTAAGATTTTTCAAATTTGAAAACACTTATTGTTAATTTTCACTTGACTCTATTATTAAGTTTGAAAATAGACCCCTTCAAAGGCCTAGAAAATATCCTTGAGAGAATGCTCTGTAAGTTAGTTCCTTACATCACTGAACTGAGAAATTATAATTATTTCCCTGGCTTATGGAAAATTAAGAAACGATTAGTTTCTATGACTATTAAGTGTTTCAGTTTCAGCAAAGGTATCATTTTAACTCTTTTGGAGTAAAAATAGAATATACCTAGAACCTTAAAATGACAATTATGTAATACCTAAGTAAATTTAAATGGAGATAATGTAATTTTACTTTGATGTCAGTGTTGGCTTTTCTATTTTTTTATTTTTCTCAAATAAAAACTTTCAAAGAAACAAAACGAAATCCTACAATATGTGTGGCTGCCATGGTCAGTTTTATGTGCCAGCTCAGCTAGGCTATAGCACTCAGTTATTTAAATCAAACACTAATCTAGTGTGGCCGTGAAGGTATTTTGCAGGTGTGGGTAACATCTACAATCAGCTAACCTGAGGTAAAGCAGATTACCCTCCACAATGTGGATGGTACTCATCCAATCAGTTGAAGGCCTTAAGAGCAAAAACTGAGTTTTCTCAGAGAAGACGGTATTGGCCCTACAAATTTCAGACCTGCCAGCCCCCACAATGACATGAACCAATTTCCTAAAATAAATCCAACTGGTTCTGCTTCTCTGGGGAGCCCTGACTGATACAGTGGCCATTTGTATCTTGGTAGTTTCCCTTAGTACAATGTTCTCAAGATCCATGTTTGTAACATGGATCAGTACTTCATTTCTTTTTATGGCTGAATATTTCACTGTGCTGATTTACCACATTTTATCTGTTCACCAGTTGATGGGTATTTGTTTTTACTTTTTGGCTATTATGAATAATGCTGCCATGAACACTTGTGTACAAGTTTTTGTGTGTGTGAACATCATTTCTCTTGGGTACAGGGCTATAGATCTTCTTAACCTTGAGCTAGCCAGACCTTTTTAAAAGGGGTTGCAGTCATACTCTGTTCAGTTGAAAGATCTGAGATTTGTTGTAACAGAATATTGTAATAGATAATCCCCTACACCCAAAGGGGTAGCCCAGTAGAGAACAATGATTTTTTAAAAACATAAAAATAAAAAGCCTCAGGCCGGGATTACATTATATTCTATTTAATAAAGCAGAAGAACTATTTGGCACTTTCTCCTGCATCAGATGGTCACATTTAGCTCTAGCAGCAGCACATTGAGATGCACCCACCAATTCTGAATCTGATTCAAGGCACCAGGCTGCTTCATTGTTTGAGCTTCATGAAAAGCAGCTGGACAAGAGTTTCTTTTATCCTAAGTGTATCCATTTTATTATACTGCAAGCCAACTCAGTCATTCTGCTGGACCCCAATGAATGATCCACAGCAGTGAAGCTTATGCCATTTAAATACAGTATCAGAGATTTTGCCAAGATTTGTAATTCTGAAGCCAACAGACCTAGAAAACATTAACTCACTTTAAGACATATGTGTTCCTTGCATTGGAATTATACTGTCATGGTCAGATAAGGAAAATGAGGAGTTTTCTGTTCTGGAAATATGTGTTAACCAAATACGTTACATTGGAATCAATAGTCAATCCCTTCTTGAAAGTTGTTCTTTACTCAGGAGAGAACAACATATTGTTGTAATTGTAGAAAATATAAATTTCCTGATGGCTTTATACATATTAGAGACTTATTATTAGAGTTAGGAATATTCAAAGAATATATCTTTGAGTTTAATAATACTACACAATTTCACAAAACATCATAGGTAATAAATGCAGGCCTGGAAAATGAATGGTTTGCATTAGGCTTGCTTAGCTGGGTGGTTAAGAGAATGAAAATAAAACAGTCAAAAAGCACGCTATTCAGGATTGCTATAGGGTCAAATGTAAATTCACTATTATTGTGTTTATAAAAATATACCTGATTATAAAATGTAGTATCAGATAGGTACCTCAGAGTCCCTAGCCCAACCTCCATGTTAGAAGTGGCCCAAAAAGCACAAGTGTGTATTAACTGGTTGTCACTCACAATTTGTAACAGAGTGTGAATTAGAATCTAAGTCTCCTGACTCAGGTCCAAGAGTATTCCCACTATATGTTTTACTTCTACGTTAATCCCAACACTTTCATCCAGCTCTAACCTCAATTTTTATGTTTACTTTGAGAGAGCGAGCGAGCGAGTAGGGGGATGTGGGGGGGGGGGCGGTGCAGAGGGAATCCCAGGCAGGCTCTGCACTGTCAGCCCAGAGACAGACACAGGGCCGAACGCATGAACTGTGAGATCATGGCCTGAGCCGAAACCAAGAGTCAAACGCTTAACTGACTGAGCCACCCAGGTGCCCCTCTAACCTCAATCTTAAACACCCTTCCCAAATTTCCATCTGCCTCTTGGATGGTGCCATGACCTCCAATAGGTCCACCACTTAACTTTCTATCTTATCCACCCTCACCCTCAGACTATTTCTGTCAACCATACTGGCACTCTCTCACCACAGGCTGTAAGTCTCTCTCTACCCACCAATTTCCAAATGCTGTTGGTTTGCCCTTTAAATTTCTCTCCCATCAGACTTTACTGTACATTGACAAATGCCATAAAAACCAACAGTTATTGCCTAAGGCAATATATTGGGTTGGAGTTGAGGGTAGGAAGCTGGATGGGTTCAGGCTTTATTAAATGAACAACCGTCCTCATATCCAATAGACTCTTCACTTAGCACAGGGTCATGATTAAGAGCAAGAACTCCGGAGCCAGTTAGCCTGTATAAAATTCTCTGCTCTACCGTTACTAGCCCTGTCACTTTTTGGCTGAATGACTTCAGACAAGTTTCCTCATCTCTCTAGGCCTCAGTTTCCTTATCCATGAAACAACCTTTCCTATATGGTCATCACAGTGATTGAATTAATCAATGTACATAAAATGGTTAGAACAGTGCCTGGCACCAAGTAAGCATTATAAATGGCAGTTGTTGTTGTTATCATTATTATTCAGAAAGAGATTCTCTTAGGTAGTGACGGGAAGAAAAATAACAATCTCTGGTGGTAGAGTTTCTAAAAGACCCTCTCCTTCCAACACTGGTTAAATAGTACTACCCCCCCAGGCTAGCAATTCAGAGCTACTTCAGACCCTGGCAAACTCCTCTTCAGATCCAAGCATGGGAGCAATCCAGTTACAGCCAATAAATCAAAAGTTGCAAAGTGATTGCAGAAACGTTTTTGTTGGCCCATACTGTTCTTTCAAAGGAAATATAACTACTGTAGCACACGGTAGGCTTCTTTTGAATGCAGAGCTTGACACCTATTATTTTATATCTAGACTACTTCAAGAGCTTCCATTATTATCATTTTATATCCAGGCTACTTTAAGAACTTACATTATCTACCTGGCCCTCAGGACATCTGAACTTGCCACCCCAGTTAAAGTCCCTGAGCCCCTTTTCCAGTACCGACATTCTTATCCTCAAGGGGCTATAGCCCCCAAACCCTCATATGTTTAGTACCACATAAATGCTTCGTCTTTACTTTTTGATTTGACGATCACACCAGAGCGACAGCATCTTCTCCGGGATGATTTTCACAGTATGACTGTGAGAAAGCCACATAAGTCATCAATTAGTTACTTACAACCTACAAGATCCATATTCTAAGCTCTACCATTCTATCAAATCAAGATACTTGGTTTTCGCTAGAGGAACCAGGGAGAAAAATTTTAAGTACAAGTGCGAGGTTACCAAAAATATCTTTTCTCCTTTAAATATAAACAGAGCTTGCGACGATAACTGGTTACATCACCTTGATCAGCTGTTTTTTAAATTCAGTTTTCCACTGGGAAATGATAGCATGCCTAATATTGCTAGGCATGATGCAATCCTTCCTTTGTTTTAATAAAACATTATAAAAATAACTATTTCTCCTGAAAAGAAACAACAGAAAAGAGTTTCCATTACAGAAATGTTCATTGCTTCTCAAACCAGACACAATAGATACCTCTTAAAAGTGAAGCCCTGGAGGGGCACCTGGGGTCAGCTGGTTAAGAGTCAACTCCTGATGTTGGGTCAGGTCACGATCTCACAGTTTTGAGATGAGCCCCGCGTCGGGCTCTGCACTGAGAGTGCAGAGCCTGCTAGGGATTCTCTCTCTCTCTCTCTCTCTCTCTCTCTCTCTCTCTCTCTTCTCTCTCTCTCTCAAAAATAAATAAACTTAAAAAACAAAAATTCAAAGTGGCTGTCCAGGTGTTTTATATTTTAGCCTTCCTTGGAGTTAATCAGTGCTAGTCACCATAGCTCCTTTCTGTAGCAAAGTCTGACATAGGAACAATGAAGACTGAAATCTCAACATCAGCTCTGATAAGATGGAAATGGAAGGTGAGGAAGAAGATGGCTAAAAGGAAAATATGAACGAAGCACTAGAGTGGGATGCAAAGCCTCTGTGGTTCTCAGACCATCATTCAGTCAATACAGCTTATGCCAAACATGGGGTGCATGTGTATGGCTGAATTCTTGTTTCTTGACTCGAATGATGGTTTACAAGGATACCTGCTTTGCCACAGCTTATTACACTGTACAATATATCACAATTGATGGTGTGCTCTCAGAGGCTTTATTTATTTTGAGCTGATAAAGCAAAGTAACAGAATAATTAGATAAACTAAGTGAAAGCAAGATCATGGATTAAATTTAACTGTCTTGCTCTGTTCCTCAATAGTTTCTTTTGTGACACATTCATCTGACGTAAAAAGAAAAGGATTAGAATGCTAACTAAATCAAACTTCTAGGCTTTCTAGCTTTTTGTGGGAGTTGAGGGTGGGGAGGAGAAAGTATGCTTTCATAAAATATATGCCTATATTCGTTTATTAAATTTTAAATGATCTCACCAATTCACCTTTTCTGCTTCCAATCTTTGTTATTTAATAGATTTGTTGATAATGTACATATTCTATAACATACACAGATTTTGAAATCTTCTGCTCTGTAATATCTGGTTTTTAGAGTAACTTGGTTCTGATTCTCCCTCAGAATATTACTGGGTATCAAAGCTAGTATTACCTATTTTTGACCTCCACTGAAATTCAGGAAGATCTAGAATAAAATATGGACCTAATTATGCAAAGATGAATGGTTACGGGATCCAATATTGACCTGTCTAGGAAATGTACATAATTTGCAGAAAATAAATTTGGTTGTTCAAGGTTTCAGTGGTTTAAGCCCATAAGTTCAACATACAGATCTTCGGGCTCATGGCTTAGGGGGGATGATTATTCAGCGTACTTGGGATGAAAGATGAATATATGGGAATTTAATAAATATTAAACGGACAGATACCAGTTTCATTTACCAATTAATTTACTATCTTCAAATCAATATTTTCAAAGGGTAAAAGAATGGGCCAGACTCAGAAGACAAGAAAAGTGTAGAAGTGGGAAAAACAAAACACTGCAAATACACAAAAATCTAAGAAATGCAGAACACATAGTGAGAGCTCAATAAATTCCAGTTGAACTGACTTTGACAGAGAGCTGTTCGAGGTCTATACCTCACTGCTCAAACCGCAAGTATCACAATGCAATTTGTCGGTTTACAGCTGTGCTGTGGGTACCATCTGAGGATCCAGAAATGATTAGTTTATGCAAAACAGCTACACCCCGCAGACTAGGCACTCTCCACCACTTCAGCGTGTAGATTTTAAAAGTCTTACATCGCTCTGCGAATACGGGCGAATTCGCAAAATTACTGAGCAAATGGGACATAGATTTCAAACAAAGGCAAAGCTGGAAGGCCACAAGTAAACGGAAGTTGAATAACTTACCCATTCTGTTGGCCAAGGATTTCGTGGAATCTGCTCAACTTCTCTTCCCAATACATAAGGTATTATTAAATCTTTGGGAGGTTTTAATTTAGTCATCTCATCAGAGAACTTGTTCGAGAAATCACACAATGTTTGACCCCATCTTAGGCGGGAACTCACCCAAAAGGCTATCAGACCACATCCCGAAAACCCCTGAAACTCCCCAACGTACACGCTTTCCATCCTTTGGGCTGAAGTTTATGCCAAAGCCAGAAACTACTAGCGCTGGATTCCACCATGTACCAGGCACGGTTTCACTCACCAGCCTTCACACAACTCTAAAACACCCGCACTGCAAAGTCCACGTTGCAGGGGTGACTAAGCCGGAGAAACCTACTCGCCGGAAGGCTGCCACTTCGCACCTCAAGCCCCTTTTCACCCATTCCCCAAGAATGCACGCCCAAGAAAAGCAAACAAGGCGTCCAGGTCTTCCCTCTCCCGGAGTCGATAGGCGGATGCCTGGAAGTTCCACGGGCCAGAAATTCCAAACTTGAAGATTAGGGTCTCCTACACTGGTGCCCGGCTGGTACTTACCGGCACGTTGTTGACACCTTGTCCTTTGGAAGCTATCAGGAGAATTTCCCTGAAATCCATGTTGACAGAGGCGGAGACACTGGGCCAGGCTCTCGGAAAGAAGTGAAAGTACGCCTTACCGAGGCGCCCAGCTACAGCCAAGTGAACTGCCTGGCCCACCCCTCTCCCACCCCTCCTCACCACGACCACTTCCGGCGCCTTCCAATGCCGTCTGCCCGCCCCCTTTCCTCTTGCGGCCTATATTCTTTTAGGTCCGCCGCTCAGCTCTCGAGTCCCTGGCGTAACTTCCGCCTTTAGGCTCCAGATACGTAGAAACGTGGTACGTGGCTGCTGGCGTCGGCTCGAAGGGGCGGGACTAGGCCCTTGACGGACCAAGGAGATGCGGCCTAGTAAAGTGAGGGGTGTGGCCAAGGGAAAGATCCACTTCCCTGGAGGCCGGGGCTCGCGACCTGACCATCTTGGTGTTTCTTGTGACCTCTGAGTAGGGAAGGCGAGGGGGTGGGGGGTTACCTACCAGGCCTGGGTTCGCTGGGTGTCACGGGTGGGCTCTCAGGTCCGAAACGGCAGGGCCCCAGCAGCTGAACCAACGGATCTCGGGCAGGGGGTTTCAGTTACCGGTTTCTAGGCGCTCGCGAAATTGCGCAGGCGCACATGGCACCGACTAGTCCTCTCGTGTACACATTACTCATCACATCCTGGCACATGGTGTGTGCTCACCTCCTGCGCAGATGCATGCATGTCGTTCGTGTATAGAGACACAGGCTTGGTGCTTTTGCCCCATCTAGATAATAAGCTCCATGTAGTGGATAAATGAAGGAACTCTTTACATACAGTCCCAGTCTGAACATACTTGCGCACTAACGAAACATACATGGCCCATATTCATATTAATTTGGAGTCCAGTCTTGGGTTCCTTTTAAGAGTATCTGGGGCCTATAAAGTCTCATTCAGTAAAATAACGCTAATTAGACCTGGGGTGGGAACAGGCCACGACTGGCTGCCAGCTAACAGGGCAGATATTTTCAGTGTGATGGAAAGCCCGTTTCAAAACTGGATTGTGGTGATGATTGTAAGTTTACTGAAAGTCACTGTACACTTAGAACAGGTGAATTTTCCAATTATATATCAATACAGATGTTTAAAAATATTAGGCAAAGCTGGTCTTATTCCTTACAACTGAAGTTTTAATGCTGAGTTGTGGCCCTGACTACGTTTTTCCGTTTAAGGCTGCCCAAACAACAGACCAAGATGAAGTCTTCCTCTGATGACAGACCTGGAATTTTCAATTCCCCTATTCCCTCTGGGGAGCCCAGCATAGCATACAGCTCACCTATGCTATGCATTCCTTTCAAATACATGCCCACCTACTTTAAGTAGATTAGGTAGAAGCTTGAGTGTAATGTACTGAAAAAACTAGCAGACCTCAGGGGCCTCGAGTGTAAAAAATTAACACTAAGATTTTTGAACTTCCTTCGAGTGATTTGCTCTATTCAACAGGTAGAATCCTCTTTCAGTGTTTTCTGATTGTTCTTAGGATAAAGACCAAAATTTTAATCCTAACTGTGGCTTGTAAGGACTGCCATGACTTGCCCTGGCCCACTTCTGTAACATCATCAGCTCTACTTTTTCACTTCTTTGTATGTGTCAGGCTCTCTTCCACTCCAGGTCCTTTCCCCCTTTCTCCCTCTGCCTAGTATGTTCCCTCTAAACTGCTGGGCCAGCTCTAACTCATCCTTCAGCATCATAAGCCTTTAGTGAGTGGTTATCAGGGTTTAAGCCCCAGTTCTGTTGATTTCTAGGTATTGTATGACCTTAGGCAAGGTTTAAACTCTGTACATCAGTTTAATGTAGAAAATAACAAGGATAAGATGGCTGTAAAATAACTCAAGTAAGGACTATAGATTAGTACCTGGCTGTTATGGGCTCAGTTGTGTGCCCCCCAAAATTCATATGTTGAAGTCCACATCCCCAAGATGTCAGAATGTGATCATATTTAGAGATAGGGTCTTTGAAAAGATAATTAAGTTAAAATGAGGTCATTAGAGTGGGCCCTAATCCGACACGATGGGTGTCCTTATAAGAAGAGGAAATATGGACGTAGACAGGTACAGAGGAAAACTTTGTGAAAACACAGGGAGAAGATGGCTATAACTCAAGGAGAAAGGTCTCAGAAGAAACCAACCCTGCCTATACTTGATCTCAGACCTCTAGCCTCAAAAATGGTGAGAAAATAGGTTTCTGTTGTTTAAGCCACTCAGTTAGTGGTACTTTGTTACGGTAGCCCCAGCAATCAAATACACTGGTGTATGCTGAGTATTCGTTAAATGTCAGGTATTATTTCAAGGAAGCTTTCTTTGAACTAGGTCAGGACCCCTTTTGTAAATTCTTATAGCCCCCAGTGTTTGACTTTGTGGAATCGTTCATGGATTGTAATTACATATTTGTGGGTTGTTTTTTTTTTTCTAACTCTGTGGTTATTGCTCATGCGAGACTGTAAGATCTGTGAGAACAGGGACCACACCCATTTTACCCATTTCTATTCCCATCATTGGCACAGTCCCCTGCTCATCCACATAAAAACACGATGCATATTTGAAAGTTGTTAAAAGAGTAGATCTTAAAAGGTCTTATCACAAGGAAAAAATTTTTGTAACTATGGTGACAGATGTTAACTAGACGTATTGTGATTCACAGTATCTACAAATATTGAATCATTGTGTTGTATACCTGAAACTAATGTTATATGTCAATTATACCTCAATAAATAAAGCAAAAAGACCTACTGTCAAAAGGCCTCCACATTTTGGGACCAAATGAATGAGTCTTTAAATGAAAAGTCTTCAATATTCAATGTCATAATAGCTAACATATATTGAGCCCTAACTATATACTAAGTGCCTGGCCTGGATATCATCTGATTAAATCACAAGTGCCTATAGTAAGACACTTCTCATTACTATTTTATAAATGAAAAAAAGTGGATTAATATTGTACACTTAGTGGGGAAGCCAAGGCTTAAATCTGTTGAGACATCGGCTACCATGCTAGACCACCTTTTCATATTTCAATTAATCCATTTAAGGGGCGCCTGGGTGGCGCAGTCGGTTAAGCGTCCGACTTCAGCCAGGTCACCATCTCGCGGTCTGTGAGTTCGAGCCCCGCGTTGGGCTCTGGACTGATGGCTCAGAGCCTGGAGCCTGTTTCCGATTCTGTGTCTCCCTCTCTCTCTGCCCCTCGCCCTTTCATGCTCTCTCTCTGTCCCAAAAAATAAATAAACGTTGAAAAAAAATCAATTAATCCATTTAAACTGGTGTCAATATATACAGATAAAATTATAGATAAACTAAGAGGGTTTGGATTAGGTAACTAATATATAGTTACTCAGAATCTTCAAGAACAGCAGCTGGAAGTGGGAGTGAAATAAGGAATGAGAGGAAGGAGTTTTCCCATACCCAAATAAAAGAAAATGTGTATCACTGAATTCAGCAAATATTTCCTGAGGAACTACCGTGTGCTCAGCCCTACACACAATACAAAGGAAAGACCCAACCCTCGCCTGGTCAGGGCTTTCATTCTTGTATGAACACAAGTAACAATGATGTATTAACTGCATTAGGGTACAAAGTACTGGGGATAGGCTTGCCAGATTTAGCAACAAAATAAGATACCCAGCTGAATTTGAATTTCAGATAAACAATAAGATCACTAGAAACAGTCGTTTATCTGAAATTCAAATTTAACAGGGTGTCCTGCATTTCACGTGGCAAGCCAAGAAGTGACAGAATTCCAGTCTGAACATAAGCAGAGACAGAGGCAGGAGAGCTTCTACAAGGGTTCAGAGAATAAGTAGGTGATGTATTTAAAAGAAATAAGAATAGGAAATAAGGCCAGAAAAGTAGGTGAAGCCATGTTGAGAAGATCTTGAGAGCCATGGCAGGAGAGAAGGAGGAAGAGGAACCAGTAAAAGACCAGTTAGAAAGGCAGGTGGAGAACCAAAGGAGTAGAGTGCAGTGTTCTGGGAAGCAGTAGAGAAGACTTGCCAAGGAGAAAGGGACAACCTAACAGGTCTGGTCTTCAAATGCAAATGTCACATGCTCCAAGGAGGTTCAGTAGGAATAGGAACCATGAAGCTCACTGAATTCAGCAACTGAGCTTAATCAGATGAAAATTAAAATCAGATGAAAATTAAAATTAAAATTAAAAGGGTACCCTTTTTACCCATCAGGTTAACAAACTTCAAAAAGTTTGAAAAGAAGCAATGTTGGGGAGTGAGGGTGAGGGAAATAAGACATGATGGTGGGAAAAAAATTCTTAGCCTCTTTGAAGGCAATTTGACCAAATAATCAGTGTAATATACTAAAGGCCAGTGCTATGTGTATATTGCACACCAGGTGCTCTTCTAAGCAGTTTTATGTGTATTAACTCATTCAATTTTCACAGCAACCCTATGAGGAAGGTACTACGACAGATGGGGAAAACTGTTGCCCAGAGTGGCTAAGGGACTTGTCCACGTTCACCCAACTGGTAGTGGCAGAGCCAACACTTGGCTCCAGGCGGTGTTCTACTATACTACACTCCGTCAAAAGTCTAAAATATAGCTACTCTAACACAGAAATTCCCTAAGAATATGTTCTACCAGAATATTTGCACATGTGTGCAATGGCAACTGAACAAAGTTATTAATTACAGCATGGTTTGAAAAACAATCTGAATGTCTATTAGAAAGAGACTAATTAAATGCATACTGGGAGCACCTGGGTGGCTTAGTTGGTTGAACGTCCAACTCTTGATTCGGCTCAGGTCATGATCCCAGCCAGGGTGGTGGGATCGAGCCCTGTGTTGGGCTCTGCACTGAGAGTGGATCCTGCTTAAGATTCTCTCCCTCCCCCCCCGCCCCTCCCTCCTGCTCTCTATCTCTCTCTGTAAAATAAAAAGAATAAAAAAATAAACCATACTGGTACAACCTTACAGTGGAAAACTATGCAGCTCTTACAAAGAATGAAGTAGATCTATACATATGCGTATTTCTGAGATACACGGTTATCAACCAATCAATATCAGTCTCTGAGATACATGGTTAGGTGAAAACAAGATGTTGAGCAACGTGTGCTACTAAGGCAGTCAAAAAAATGAATATAGATGTATATGCACACACATCTATGCTTGTACATACAAAGATTACTTTGAACAGATGTGTGCTGAGGCGATCCAGAAAACAGTTGATTCTGTGGAAGAGAGTAGTCAGGGACAAGTGGGAGGGAAGGAGGCTTACTTTCACCTCATTCCCTTTGGGGCTATTTGAATTTTTCTCCTTGTGCATGCACTGCCTTTTCAAAACAAGCCAAGTTTTTTAGGTTTTAAAAAAGGGATCCTGGCAGCCAGTGGTCTTGTAGCTCTCCCCACTTTATAATGTGCACTCACGTGCATGATTTTTTTTGGATCCTCAGTCTTTGAGGAAAGCCTGATTTACTCCTTTCTGGAGAGTCGTTTTACAGACATGAAAAGCTCCAATCGGAGACATCCTTCTGGAATGGCCTCTCTGGACCAGCAGAGCTGCTGTAGTGGTGCTTTTGTTATCCTTAGTGAGAGGCAGAGGCCTGTGGGGTTAGCTGCCTCAGCACGCAGAGCTCCCCCCAGTAATTAAGCAACCCCAAACCTGACTGCAAGGCTTTTATAAGCAGCTTCTGCAATGTGGTTTGGGGAGAACAGAGTGACTAGCGGTTAATGGAGGCGGGTGGGGAGAAAGGACTGCTGACTATGGTCTTTGAAGAAATTTGGTGAGGAAAAGGAGAGAGACATGAGGGTGGAGAAAGGCAAACTCAGAGAGATTGTGTGACCAGTCAGTAATGGGATGAGCTGGGTCTTTGCCAATCACAGGTCTAGTCTTTTATCTTAGCTCTGCTGGAGGGAAAACCATGTGTCCTTAGGCAAGTTACTTTTTTTGTTTTTAATGTAAGTATTGCACAGTATTTGAATACAAGTCTTGATGTAAAAAAATTTCATGCAGTGTGAATAACACAAAAGCCCCATCAGCCCCACTCAGTTTCACGTTCCTTACCAAAGGAACCTACCATATCACATTGCTGTGGGTTTTTCTGAGATGTTTTTATATGCACAATTATGCCTAAGGTATAGTATATATGTAATATATATATTGTATATAATATATATTATATATATATATGGCACAACGTATACAATATCTACATATCAATACAAATCTCCAATATGTGTATTTGGAAACACAGTTTGGTTTACAGAAATGAGATCATTCTACGTATGTGCTTGTATATGTACATATGTACATGTAATTTTTTTTTGTTTAAAATATGTCTTGGGGCTATTTTCATGTCAGTACATATTGATGTACTTTATTTTTTTTATAGCTGCTGCATCATATTCCATAAAATGTATTTAGCATAGCTTATTTAACCACACTACTGTTAATGAATTGTAAGGCTTCTTACACATTTTTACCAACATGAACAATGCTGTGGTGAATATCCTTGTGCATGCTTTTATGTGCAAACATTCCTCGTGTTTTTCTATGTTAGATAGTTAGATACCGAGAAATTGGATTGCTGGGATGAAGGGTATGCACAATTAAAATTTTGATGGCTACTACCTAATTGTCCTCCAGAATGTGCATACCAACTTAGATTTCCACCAGCAATATACTGGAGCATTCTTTTCCCTATATATCAGCTCTGGACATTATCAACCTTAAATTTTTGCCAGTGTGACGAGTGAAAAATATCTCATTGTTGTTTTTTATTTTTCCTGTCCTCAATTACTAGCCAGCATCTTTTCATATGCTAATTGATAATTTGTTGTTCTCTTTCTTCTTCTGTAAATTGTTCACATCTGCAATGGATATTTCCATTATTTCACTGGCATCTGCCCCTTTCCCTCTACGATTGTATAGCAGAAATTCCATCTGGGTGGGACAGACCCTATTCCCAGCTCTAGTGAGTGCCATAATCTAATCAGCACAACCTTGCCTTCATTTCCCATGTGATTGAATCAAAAGCCCTGTGTATCCAAGCTCAGACCAATCAGGCAGGAACATGTATGTATTCCTCAAGTATAGTAGGCACAGTGCCTAGGGCCCACAGTCTTTTTAAAACTTAAGAAAATGTCTTGGGGCACCTGGGTGGCTCAGTCAGTTAAGCATCCCACTTAGGCTCATGTCATGATGTCACAGTTCATGGGTTCGAGCCCCTGACAGCTCAGTCTGGAGCCTGCTTCAGACTCTGTGTTTTCCTCTCTCTCTCTCTGCCCCTCCCCTGCTTGTGTTCTTTCTCTCTCTTAAAAATAAATAAACATTGGGGCGCCTGGGTGGCGCAGTCGGTTGAGCGTCCGACTTCAGCCAGGTCACGATCTCGCGGTCGGTGAGTTTGAGCCCCGCGTCGGGCTCTGGGCTGACGGCTCAGAGCCTGGAGCCTGTTTCCGATTCTGTGTCTCCCTCTCTCTCTGCCCCTCCCCCGTTCACGCTCTGTCTCTCTCTGTCCCAAAAATAAATAAACGTTGAAAAAAAAATTAAAAAAAAAACATTAAAAAAAAAAGACAAGAAAATGTCTTCATTTTTTTCCCTAGAATTAAAAGGAAAAAAATGAACTTTTAGGTTAAAGAAGAAGCTTCAGTATTTGTTATGGACTGAATTGTGTTCCCCCCAAATTCATATGTTGAAATCCTAGTCCCCAGTGTAATATAGTGTGCCTATATTTAGACATAGGGCCTTTACAGAGGTAATTAAGGCTAAATGAAGTCATAAGAGTGAGACCCTAATCCCACAGGACCGGTGTCCTTCTAAGGAGAAAAAGGGATACTCAAAAGTTCTCTCTCTCCACGTCCACACAGAAGAAAGGCCATGTGAGCACACAGCAAGAAGGTGGCCATCTGAAAGCCAGGAAGAGAGGTCTTACTAGACACTAAGTGATGGGCCCTGCAGTCGGGCCTTGGCATTCTCTTGGAACAGGCCTTTAGAGTAATGACAGGGAAAGAAGACTGCTCTGGGTTGTTAAGTGTGCTAATGTGAGGCTTGGCCCGGCTGTAGCCACTTTGCTATCACAAGGGAAGCTGACATACTGAAGAAGATAAAGGTCACAGAAAATGCAGTCAGAGCTCTGAGCCTTCATACCTAAAAAAATTAAGAAAAAAAATTTTCTTTACCAAGTAATACAAACATGCATTCCATTTGAAAAGTTAAATAGAGGGGCGCCTGGGTGGCGCAGTCGGTTAAGCGTCCGACTTCAGCCAGGTCACGATCTCGCGGTCCGTGAGTTCGAGCCCCGCGTCAGGCTCTGGGCTGATGGCTCGGAGCCTGGAGCCTGTTTCCGGTTCTGTGTCTCTCTCTCTCTCTGGCCCTCCCCCGTTCATGCTCTGTCTCTCTCTGTCCCAAAAATAAATAAAAACGTTGAAAAAAATTAAAAAAAAATAAAAGTTAAATAGAAAATTTATTTATTTATTTTTAATTTTTTTTAACGTTTATTTATTTTTGAGACAGAGAGAGAGCATGAACAGGGGAAGGGCAGAGGGAGAGGGAGACACAGAATCTGAAACAGGCTCCAGGCTCTGAGCTGTCAGCCCAGAGCCGGACGCGGGGCTCGAACTCACAGACCACGAGATCATGACCTGAGCCGAAGTCGGCCGCCCGGCCGCCCAACCGACCAAGTCACCCAGGCGCCCCTAGAAAATTTATTTTTAATAAAAGTAGTCCTTGGTGGCTCAAACACCTGACCCTTGATTTCAGCTCAGGTCATGATTTCACGGTCTTGAGATTGAGCCCCTATGTGGAGCTTTGTGCTGAGCATGGAGCCTGCTTGGGATTCTCTCTTCCCCCTCTCTCTCTGCCCCTCCCCTGCTTGCGCTCCCTCCTCCCTCTCTCTCAAAAAAAAAAAAAAAAACTTTTAAAAAAGCAGTCTTTTATCCCACCCCTTTCCATCCCCATCCCCCCCCCCCCCAGTGGCAACCTCCCTCATCTCTTCTGGATGCTTCCACAGTATTCATGTGTCTTTATAATTGCTGTTTTTGTTTTTACTCTAATTATAATAACAGGAACTGACACATGTAAAGTGCTTAATAAATGGTAGTTTTAATGTCAGAAATCATCAAAGCAACCCAATGAGGAAAACATTATTATTCTCTTGATGAGGAAACCTGAGCTCCAGAGAAGATGTTACTTTCATGAGATTTCACACCTTGTACGTGGCCGGAGTCAGGATTCAAATCCAGAGCCCAGGTCTTAACCACAGTGATTTATGTATCACCTGCAACCATAGTTTTGAAAACTGCCAGGTTGGAATGTGGCATAGTAGAACTTGCTAAGAATAAAGGAGGTAAGGCGTGGTGACGATGGGGACCCAGATTTAGCGGGAGGCCTTAGAATAGGGTTGCCTGATAAATTACCTGACACCTAGTTAAATTTGGATTTCAGATAAACCATGCATAGTTTTTAGTAATAAGTAGGTACCAACCAAAAAGTTATTGGTCGTTTATATGAAATTCATATTTAACTAGAGGTCCTGATTTTTTTATTTGGGAACTAAGGGCATGATTCCAACTGGGAGTTAAACCCCCAGCGTGGAGCTTGCAACTGGAGCATCTGGGAGGAACTGTGCTAAATCCAACCCCTGTCACTAGGCGGCAGTAGAGAGCCGAGCAGGACAGGGGGAGGGACTACAGGTGTGTGGAGAGCAGGTCTAGGGAAGGGCCTTGTGACTGCCAAGGATCTCAAATCAAACCACAAAAGAAGAAACAGGCAGGTCACAGAAAGAACAGCTTATGCATGACTAATAAACGTGAGAAGAGGCTGAATCCCATTCATAATTAAATGAGTAAACCTAATGAGATGTTTCCCACCTCTCAAATTGGCAAAAATAAAAATATCAAAAGGATTAGTAACACTCAGTGTTGTGAAAGTGTGAGGAAATACTATGTGAGTGGAGACTGATGCATCATCTTTGGATTAATATCAAAATCAAAAATGCATGCTGCCTTTAGCCAGTGATTTAGCTCTTTCTTAGGGATTTATCAAACAGCTTTGCTCATACGCAGACATTCATTGTTGTACTAGCCAAAACCTAGTACAGCCTAAATATCTACCCAATGGGGACTGATTAACACGTGGTAACATATCCAGGTAATGGGATACCATGCAGCCATTTAATGAATGGTGTAGATCTGTGGTATATACATCTGTTGGTGAGCAGCACACATACACTGATGAGGAAAGAATTCCAGGATATTCTGCCAAGTGAATAAAGCAAGAGGAACATCATCATACATAGTTTTTCCAGTTTGTGTGTAACGGAGAGGGGAGGGAGGAGACCGATTTATAAATTCATTGAACATTTTGTAAGGATATCCAAGAAACCATCCACAATGGTTCTCCCTGGGGAGGGAGGCAGGGGGTGAAGGATGGGAAGGAAACTTACTGTGCACTCTTCTCCTCCTCCTTCTTCTTCTTTACCACAGACAGGTATTACCTTAGAAATTTAAAATAAAAAAGAAGTTTGAAAAAACAGAGAATGTCAGTGTTAGACTAACAGAAAGAAGGAAAAGTATCCAAAAAAAATAAGACGGAGAAAGACATGGACTCAGCCTTGGGGTGCCTGTGTGGCTCAGTCGGTTGGGCGTCAGACTTCCGCTCAGGTCATGATCTCACGGTTCGTGATTTCGAGCCCCATGTCGGGCTCTGTGCTGACAGCTCAGAGCCTGGAGACTGCTTTGGGTTCTGGGTCTCCTCCTCTCTCTCTCTGTCCCTCCCATGCTCATGCTCTCTCTCTGTCTCTCAATAATAAATAAACGTTAAAAAAATTAAAAAAAAAAAAAGAAAAAGAAATGGACTCAGCCTCTGGGGTTGGAGTGAGTCATCAGGCAGTAGCAAGCTGGGCAGGTCTGTCCAGAACACCTAGAAAAAAACCTTTGGTTTCCAGGACGCCTGGCCTGGCCTCCCTTGGCGTAAGCTGGGAAGATGCTCACAGTTTCAGGACTCAAGAAGCTGCTGGGGGGTGGACTTGCCCACTGGCCCCTTCTTGGGCAGCTCAAGGACAAGATGACATTCATAAAAACTTTAGGTGAGTGAGGCCAGCACAGGGCAGGGCCTGAAACCTCTTTTCACCTGAGTACCTTTCTTCAACTAACACAGTCTTGGACCTCACTTACATTTTAAATTTCACGAAGAGTTCGTGGTCAGCTTAGCCACTGAGGCTAGAAGATGAACAGTAGCAAGAAAAGAAATGCAGGGGGGCCTGAGGTATGGGCAGTGCTAAGGGAGGGAAACAGGAAGAAGTTTAGTCCAGGAGACAGAGTTTAGAATGAGAACAGTGGGTCTCAAAGTGCATACTCCAGACAGGGCCCTAAACATTGAAAAACATAGACTCTACCTCCTACCACTTAAGTAATTGAGAAATAAAAAGGTATATGGGGCGCCTGGGTGGCTCAGTTAGCTAAGAATCTAACTTCAGCTCACGTCATCATCTCATGGTTCATGGGTTCGAGCCCCGTGTTGGGCTCTGTGCTGACAGCTCAGAGCCTAGAGCCTGCTTTGGATTCTGTGTCTCCCTCTCTCTGCCCCTCCTCTGGTCACACTTTCTCTCTCTCTCTCTCTCTCTCTCTCTCTCTCTCTCTCTCTCTCTTTCAGAAATGAATAAATGTTAAAAAAATTTTTTTTAAACAGGTATGGAAGTCCAGTAAAGTTCTGAATTTTCCCATTGTGATGACTCTGATCTTTTAAATACCAAACATAAAATTCTTTTCTAACGTTTCTGCTTCCCTTATTTGCTGACCTTGTGCTTTAGTCTCTCCACTGGATAACTCCTCGCTGTCTGCAGACTACTGGTATTAAAATCATCTGGCTTTTTGATGGCTACGTCCATGCTACTAAATGAGAAGCTCTAGAGGTGGGTCCAGGAAAGTGAATTTTCACCAGATGAAGAAATAAGAGCAATAATAAATATGGTCATAGCTGGTCTCCAAGGTGCCTCCATGACTTTCGCCTCCTGATATTCACACCCTTGTCTAGTTTCCTCCCACATTGTACCGGGGCCAGCATATGGCAAAAGGGAAGCCATGTCACTTCTGAGATTAGGTTATGAATGATTTAGGCTTCCATCTGGAGTGTCCACTTTCCTTCTCTTTCTTGGATCTGTCACTCTGGAGAACCCAATTTCTGTGTTGTGAGCAGCCCTGCGGAGAGGCCCAAATAGCAAGGATAAGAAGCCTCTGTCCTGCGATGAATGGATAAGGAAGATGTGAGACACACACACACACACACACACACACACACACACACACACACACACACTGGAGTATTACTCGGCACTCAAAAAGAATGAAATCTTGCCATTTGCAACTACGTGGATGGAACTAGAGGGTGTTATGCTGAGTGAAATTAGTCAGAGAAAGACAAGTATCATATGACTTCACTCGTGGAATTTAAGATGTAAAACAGATGAACATAAGGGAAAGGAAGCAAAAATAATATGAAAATAGGGAGGGGAACAAAACATAAGAGATTCTTAAATACAGAGAACAAACTGAGGGTTGCTGGAGGAGTTGTGGGGGGGGGGATGGGCTAAATGGGTGAGGGGCATTAAGGAGGGCACTTGTTGGGGTGAGCACTGGGTATGATATGTAGGGGATGAATCACTGGGATCTACTCCTGAAATCATTATTGCACTATATCTAACTTGGATGTAAATTTAAAAAACTAGAAAAAAAAAGGAGCCTCTGTCCCACCAAGAACTGAAACTTGCCAGCAACCAGGTGACAGGTTGGGAGTGTGTGATGAGTATGGAGATGACTATTGTCCCAGGCCACCAGCTGACATCTTGGCAAAAACCTCATGAGAGACTCTGAGCCAGATTTCTTTATCTCTGCTAAGCCACTTCTGGATTCCTGATCCTTAGAAACAGTGAGATAATCCAGGTCTATCTTTTTCAGCTGCTAAGTTTAGGGATAATTTGTTAAGCAGAAATAGATAACTAATACAAGTACCATTTGTTGAAAGCTTACTATGTATCATGTTCCTTCCAAGTGTTCAACAAACTTTATTCCACATGAATTTCTCAACACATTTGTGAGGTAGGAATTATCAGACCCATTTTACAGGGGAAGAAACTAAAGTTTGACACAAGGGCTGACATACCACAATTGTGTATATAAAGCTCAAAAGAGAATATCCAAAATGTTAAGGCGAAATATCACAAACTAGTACTCTAACTTATAAAATATATCTATATCTATATCTATATCTATATCTATATCTATCTATATATTTACCAGAACCGTGCTTGGGTGCAATAATTATCAGAAAAAAATTTATATTTCTTGCAAAAAATGCACTCCCAAATGTCCTCAGAGGAGCTGAATTAGTTGACCATAAAGCATAATGTTTTCCATTTAGATTTTGGAGCATTCCTGCCAAATGCCGCGTTTTAAAATTTAGGCACAACGAACACTAAGGCAGCCTTTCTGACAATTAATTGCCATTAAAGCAGTTTCCCTCTTTTGTGAGTTTGTTTACTTATTTGGGTCAATAAAATCACGCCATCAGCACGAATGACCGAAAGGAAAAAAAAAAAAAAAAGGCCAAGAGAATTTAAATGACTTACATGGATTCTCACAGTGGTTAGTTGACTTGCTAAGCCCGGAATGGAGCCTGGGCCTTTAGACACCTGCACTGGGGCCAATGACTATAGCTTGAGGTTTTCTCTCTTTACTTGGTGAGCTCCTATCCGGTTCCATGCATTCCAGTCATATACACAAGGTGGGGCTGGGCTGCAGGTCCTGAAGGCGCCTTGGATGTCAGTGTAGACTTTACCAGCTGCATGACATGACCTTTGGGAGGAGAGAGGGAAACTGTGGCTTAAGGGGCTGAATGTTACGGACCCCTCCCACCAGCTCCTCCGCCTGTGCTCATTTCTGCTGCGCTGGGAAGCAGCGGTAGAACAAGCAGGGAGTGTGAGAACCATCTACACCTGACATCAAATCCTGGCTCTCCCAGTTTTTGCCGTGTGATCTTAGACTAGCAACGTGGCCTTTCTCTACCCGAGCTCCTTATTTTCACTAATTAATTAATGCATTCATGCAATGACACGTTTAGTTAAAAATACTTATTGAGAACTTACTAGGCATAGAATTACGTAGTGGACAAAACAAAGTCCCTTATCTTCAAGAGCTTTCATTTCAGCAGATGTGGAGGGAAGTTGGGGAGGCAGACAACAGGAAAACTCATAAATTATGTCGTGTGGGGATGGTTGTAGGTGTCATTAAAGACAATAAAAAGAGGGTAACATGATAGAGTGACTGGGGTGCTGCTTATCTGTAAAAGGAGATGGTAATTCCTACTTTACAGAGTTGATCTAAAGATTACATAAGATGTAACATACGAAGCGCTCGGTGTTGTGCCTGAGACAGAGTACTATAATGGTAACAATTATTGAGTCCTTGTTATGTAATAGACACCATTCCAAGTAGCACAGCTATATTAACTCATGTAATCACCTGGTTTTAGGGATGAGCTAAGGCACAGTTATGTTGCATTACTTTCCTAAGGTCAGATAGTAAACAGAAGTAGAGTTGGAACACGAACCCTAACATTCCGACCTCAGAGCCTATGTTTTCAATGGATTTGCTAGACGTCAGTGGTTCTCTCTGCCTTCTATAACTTGATTTATGGAAGATGGAGGGACCCAGAGTGGGGCATATTCAATTTTGTTGGAGGTGGGGGGCTGGAGGCCAGGTGGGACCTAGGGCAGCTTGTGGAGCAAATGCAAGGGCATCTGGAGAGTGAGTAACCATGTGACCTGGTGATGCAACTAGATGACAAAGAAGTTGACAGCTGAGGATAATGAAGTCATGAGATACTGGGACGAAGACAGTGCTTAATTAGCTCAGGCTGCTGTCACACAATACCATAGGCTAGGTCACGCAAACAATAGATGTTTTGTTTCTCGCAGTTCTGGAGGCTGAAGTCTGAGGTTAGGGTGCCAACACAGTTGGGTTCTGCTGAGTACTCTCTTCCTGGCTTGCAGACTGTTGTCTTCTAGCTGTCTCTTCAACATGGCAGAGAGAGAGGACAACCTCTCTGGCGTCTCTTATGAGGGCACTAATCCCACCATGATAGCCTTACCCTCATGACCTCACCCAACCCTAATTACCTCCCAAAGGCCCCATCTCCAAATACCATCATATTGGGGGTTAGGGCTTCATTAGAAAAACTTGGAGAGGCATACAATTCCGCCCATGGCAGAGGGGATGGACAGGACCTATGGAACTTATTGCCAGAATCTAGATCCACAAAGCTTTCACGGGCAGGAATCTAACAGAGATTAAACATAATAGGAAAAAGGCCAAGCCCTGGATTTGAGGGGAAAAGTTGCAAAGTCAAAGACTGGAAGAAAATATTTTGGATTTAATTAACAACAAGTTCAGCCCAAGCAGGTAGGGCAATGTGGCCACCAAAAGAGCTGACCTTTCTCCTCTGGCCAGATGCAGACATTCTTGGGACATTATATTTGGGCACTCCTACAACACAGTCCTAAGATGTTTTAGGAAGAGCTGTAGTATGGGGTCTCCCTACCCATAGCACCTCAAAACAAATCCTTCTATCTGCAAACCTCTTCCCCAGGTATTTTCAAACAGACTGTCATCTTATTATTTGTCGACTTTCTGAAGTGTGGACGTATTAATTTTTAACTATGTGTTACATGATGTGCCACTATATACTAGGTCTTTGTATGATAATAGACAGCAGGACTTAAAATTTAAGAAAAATACCTGAAATTTTAATTTGAGAAAATTACAGTTAAGAACAAGCCCAGGATTATTTTATTTTAGTGGTACGAAACCACTTTCAGGCCAGTTCACAGAACATTTAGGAATCCCTGGAGTCCTGCAGGGACACTGTTTGAGAACCATTACTTTACAATCGTCTCTATTCTTTTTTTTTTTAATGTTTATTTATTTTTGAGAGAGAGAGAGAGACAGAGACAGAGCAGGAGTTGGGGAAGGGCACAGAGAGAGAGGGAGACATAGAATCCGAAGCAGGCTCCAGGCTCTGAGCTGTTGGCACAGAGCTCGCACTCATGAACTGTGAGATCATGACCTGAGCAGAAGTTGGACGCTTGACTGACTGAGCCACCCGGGTGCCCCTAGTCATCTCCATTCTTGTCAACAACGTCACCGCCTCATTAACTGTGGAGTTTTTCCCTCTGGCCACAATATCCAGTCCTTCCCCTTCTCTCTCTTCATCATTTCCCCCTGACCTTCATCATTTCTAATTCTCCTCCCTCCATGGGACCCCGACGGGCTATATGGCATGTATACTCAAACATTCATTCATTCATTTATCCAGCAAGTATTTTTGAGAACCTACTATGTGCCAGGCTCTATGTTAAAAACTGATGGTACAACGATGGCCAGAACCAGGCATGGTCTCAAGTCTTATGGGACTTCTAGTCTAGTCGGGGAGAAGATCAGCAGGTCCAATTAATTACACTCATGATTTTAAATTGAGATGACATCTACGAAAGGACAAATTGAGGGGCGCCTGGGTGGCTCAGTGGGTTGAGCGTCTGACTTCAGCTCAGGTCATGATCTCAGCGCGGAGCCCCTGTTTCAGATCATCTGTTCCTCTCTCTCTCTCTCTCTGCCCTTCTCCTGCTCACACACACTCTCTTTCTCTCAAACATAAATTAACTTTAAAAACGACAACAACAACAAACCATCTCTCCATAAGTGAGTGGATAAACAAATGGTAGCACGGCCATAAATGGAATATTATCACAAACAAACAAACAAAGAACAAATTGATACAGGCGTGAAAAGGGCAAATACCAAAGGCTACTAATAAACAAGTTCGGTCACCTTTATTCGTAAAGTTACAGAATCATAAGGTAGAGAAGTCATAGGGAGATAATTATCACAAGTTGGGGGGTGAATTCAAAGTCTTAGGATAAACACAGTATATAACTTTGAGTAAATAACCCAGTTTCACAGCACAAACATTGTAACAAAAGTAGTTTCCTATAAATATGTTTATGGTCTCAAGGTTGTTAGTCAGCAATCCTTGAAACCATTAAAACCAACCTGTCCTATTATAAAAGTCATTTGATAGTAAACAAAAAACTCAAGTTTATAATGACAGGATATAAATAAATATAGGTTTAACAGAAACTTTACGGTAACTGACACATCAGTATTCTCCATGCTTTTCGTTATCCAAGATGTAAGGCCAGCTAAGCACTTTATCTCCAAGCACCTATGTCCACAGTCTTAGAAGATTCCTCATTGGGGCACCTGGGTGGCTCAGTCGGTTAAGCATCTGACTTCAGCTCAGGTCATGATCTCATGGTTCATGAGTCTGAGCCTGTCATCGGGCTCTCTGCTGTCAGCACAGAGCCTGGTTTGGATCCTCTGACTCTCCCTCTCTCTGCCCCTCACTCGCTCATGTGCACGTGTGCTCTCTCATTCTCTCTCTCCCTCCTCCCTCTCTCAAATATAAACAAACATTTAAAACAATCATCTCTCAACCCTCTACTGCCACTACTCCGACTTACATCTTTTCCAACTTTCTCCTGAGCTACTAGGACAGCTTCCTGATTGTTCTCTTTGCCCCCAGTATTGACGGTGCCATCCCACTCTCCATACTGGTTGCTTTCAAAAAATGAGCTTTCTACAGTGAAAATCTGTTCGTTCACCCCCATCTGCAAATCTTCACGGCTCTCCCTGGACTTGATCATGATTTGAAACTTCTTGGCAGTGCAGGCCCGCCACAATCCAGAGCCCAGACACACACCTCTTCCTGCGTCATTTCCCACCACCCGCCCTGGCACCCTATGCCCCAGACGTACCTAGTCACACTCTGTCCCACCTTTATGTCTTTGCACATATCCACTGTTCTGCCTGGTAGACCTGGCTTAGTCTCCAAGCCCTGGGAAACCTTCTCAGACATCTGCGGCTGCGGCTGCGGGTAGTGTAAGTTACCCTTCGGTTAACCCTTTCTTTGGTGCCTCTTTCATCACGAGTCCCCGCAGCTATTTATTGATTTCTATGCTTGTATCCAGCACAGAGGTGCTCAAACTTCAGTGTGCATATGAATCCTTTGGGGAGCTCATTAAAACACGGATGCCGGAGCCCCACCCCAAAGCTACTGAGGCAGAACTCCTGCGTGAAGTTCCGTCATCTGTATGTTTAATAAGCTTCCCAAGTGACTCTGATGCACTGCAAAGCTTGGGAATGTTGAGAAGTCCCACTTCTCTTCGGAAAAGACTGTTGCCTAAGTCACTGCAGGCAGATAAATGCCCCCCCCCCCCCGCCCCTCAGAGGAGGGTAAGCACTATATACCGAGCACTTATTCAGATCAGGTACCTTATTTACTTTTCTCATTAAACTCCCACAAAAACTCTCTAAGGGAGCTACTCATTTCTCCAAAGGAAATGGAGACTCAGAAAGATTAAACCGTGTGCCCAAGAGAAACTGGGTGGCGCTGCTGCCCTCCAGAGCTGCTTCTATGACATCCACACTGCCGTGGCCAGTGCCTCTCTCTCTCTCTCTCTGTGCCTCATTTTTCATGGTGCCCAAATGCCTGCTGCTGGCCTAGAAGAAATGGGAAAAATATAAGTAATATGGCCCCGTTCACTAAGCTGAAGTCTATTTAAAGGATTGGCCTCAATTCTGAGATTTTCTTTTTCTTATTTTAGGGTTAAAATTTTTTTTTTTCCCTTTACAAACTGATGGTGATAGCATTTGTTTTCCCTTTTTTAGTCTTTACGCGTCAAAATAAAAAATTGGCAACCCTGGTTCAGTGTCCTTTTTTCTTAAATTAGACTTGTTCTGGAAATCCTTAAATGTGGCACTGCCGATTTTAATGCAGTCTTCCTTCTACAGTGTGAGCCTGTTTCCCTGGCTCATCCTGCAGCAAGTGGAGATCACTCATAACACTTCTCTGCACAATGGAGTTTTGGATATTGTTGCCCAGTGGGATATGTATGTGTCCGTGTGTGTCTGTGTTAGTAACGGAGAAGAATGGGCAGATTTTTCAGGGATGGGAGAACTGCTCAGCATCCCCACTTTACTGCTGCCTTCCCTCCCTTTCTGAGCCTGGCTAAGTGGGGTGGGGGGTGGGGGTGGGGAGCCATTACGGTCGGGGGTGGGAAGAGGGGCATGGGCACAATTCTAGCTCTTTTGTTTTGCAGTCTAAACCCTATTGTAATATATGAGCACAACATGCTCCCAAAGCCCTCTCTTGTCCTGATGGGGGGCAGGAAGCCGAGCTGGAATAGGAAAGGGTTTGGAGAGGGCTGAGGTAACACAAATAATTCTCCTGGCCCCTGCACGGGGTGCCTCAACCTCGCTGCCTTTGCCCTGGTCCCATTAGGAGGAATCCCCTGGAGAAAGTCCAACCAGTCACTGTTGTCCCTGCCCAATGTTCTGGTCTAGGGAGATCTGAGGAGAGGAGGCAGCATGGAAATGGGAAGCTGAGGCCATGGTCATTACGTTGGCCGTTCCCCCTAGACTGTGAACTCCATGAGGACAGGGAAGGTCTGTTTTGTTCATGTCTGTGTCCCAGATACGGCCTGGCCCATTGTAAGTGGTTAATAAATACCAGTTACATGAATGAATGGTTGTATCTGAGTCGGGTAACAGAAGAAGGGCCTGGGCAGGGGACATCATCTGCTTGGGAAGATGGGGTCTTTGAGAGGAAGAGACAGGAGGGTCTGCTCTGGCCTGTTACCCTAAGACTGTTCCTCAGGCACTGGTGTTAAGGGGATAATTACTCATTCAGGGTTCTGGGGCTTAATGAGTGGGATCATCTAGGGTTTTTGTGTTTTTTCTTCAAAGACTATCCTCTTGCTCAAACCCCAGATAGCTCTCCTTTCTTGTTTCTACTTCCTCATATTAACATCCCAACAAGGAAGAAGGAACAACACAAAAAAAAACAACCCTGAGAGTGTAGGGTCTGGATGGAGAGGGAAGGTGATGGACTGAGGTTGGTGAGACAGCTGAACTTGGGTGACCCCAACATAGGACTGACTAAAACATTTGAACTTCACAGAGCTAGGGACTCTAGAAGCTTGGGTGTTAGAGGTCATCCAATCCCATACACCCAATTGAAATCAGGGATCCCTCCTGGGGCATCTCTGGTATTGAACCACATTAGGAGACCCTTGGTTTGGTAGCTTTATAGTCAGAGAAATCCACTTAGGTGTCAAGGCCTCATGATGCCCTTGTCAACAGACAAAGAAAAGGAAAGAGGAGTAAAAACCCAGGTGTGTCTGTCCCCAAGACCAGAAGTCAACCAAAGAGCTCAGAATGGCCTTAGGGACACTGACCCACATACTATCTCAAGACAGCATTAAAATTTAGCCCTGAGTGGGGCACCTGGGTGGCTCAGTCAGTTGGGCGTCAGACTTCGGCTCAGGTCATGATCTCACAGTCTGTGAGTTCGGGCTGTGAGTTCTGTGCTGACAGCTCGGAGCCTGGACCCAGCTTCTGATTCTGTGTCTCCCTCTCTCTCTGCCCCTCCCCTGCTCACACTGTCTCTCTCTGTCTCTCAAAAATAAATAAATGTAAAAAAAAAATTTAGCCTTGAGTGACTGGAAAGATGAGTCCTGCTAAAATCTTTGTCTTTTTTCTAAAGGCTCCAGGAGCAGACCCTGCATCATGGGCTACACCAGCAACTCCAGGGCTCACCTGCCAGGCCCAAGTGGGCTCCAGCATGACAGAGGCATTCTGGAATGGATGTCTTCACAGGAAGGGTGACACCGGGATTTTGTTTGTTTTTTTTTTTTTAATCTTTTTTAATGTTTATTTATTTTTGAGACAGAGAGAGACAGAGCATGAACGGGGGAGGGGCAGAGAGAGAGGGAGACACAGAATCGGAAGCAGGCTCCAGGCTCTTGAGCCATCAGCCCAGAGCCCGACGCGGGGCTCGAACTCACAGACCACGAGATTGTGACCTGAGCTGAAGTCAGATGCCCAACCGACTGAGCCACCCAGGCACCCCAACACTGGGATTTTGTATTCCTAGGCTGCCTCCTGTAAGCAGAGAAGGACCTGTACGAATGCCCTGGGCTGGGATTGGGGAGTTGAACCTCATACAGACCATGAGTTGATGAACCACCCAGTCAGGAATGGAGATGAGTCATTGTCCTCTGTCTTCAAAGCTTTTGACCTACCACAAAGGGGAAGCAGAACTACCATCTGCCATGTGTCCTAGAAGGAGGTGTCCAAACACAAATCTGCATATCATCTGTGTCTGGGTGTGTCTGTCTCTTTCCTTGTGAGTGTACTTGGCCATGGGTGTATCTGGGTATCTTGGCCATGGGTGTATCAGCATATCTTTTCACCTGCGTGTTTGTTTCTTTTCTGGTTCTCCTTTTTTTCCCCTCTTAAATATCAGGTCCCTCGGGGCTTGGTCTGGTCCGTCTTCTCTACCCTCTCAAGACCTCTCCCTGGTTAATCACATCCACATATCTTCAGTATGGCTATGAATTCCAAATCTATATCCCTATCTTCACCTTGGCCCTGAGCCCCAGATTTGTATCCAGGTCCTCCCAAATATGCACTTGGCTGACACACATTCAACTTGCTTCTAACAACTCACCAATGACCCCACAGTGTTATCAGAACTTCTGAACTTGTCACACCCTCCTGAACACCTCTTCACTGGTATCTAATTTTCTTCCCTAGATTCACAGGTGGGACAGGAGTGGGATGGGATTTGGTAGGGTGGCTCTGAGAGTTGGCTAAAAGGTAAACAATTTAGAGCTGGATGACAATGCCACGTGGAGTCAGCCAGGTGAGCACAAAGTATCCTGTTGCAAAACCACAGGAATCAGAGCTACTGGGTTAGCTAAGCCCCACAGGAGAAAGCGAGGCTAGCCCAGAATGATGGTTGGTCACCGTTCCTATGCGTTATCCATGTTTCTGGTGTGTAAGAGCTGGGAACAATCAGAGAAGCTAAGGGACAGAAGACACCTAGCTTACTGTCATCTATAGATCGAGACCAAACTCTTCTGCAGAATATCCCTCTCCTTTGTGACCTGGATCATGCTTACTTCTACAGGCTCACTCTTTCCACTTTTCCAGCTTATGCCAGTACTGCAGGCATTTCCTAGAGTTCAGTGTGTCTTTTGGGCTCCTATGTTCATGTGCCATTGTCTTTGCCTAGAACGTTATTTCCATTGATGTTTACTCAGTAAAGACCAATTCAACCTTTTGGAGATAGCCCCAGTTCCTCAATGCCTCCAGGCACAACGAGTGATTCTGACATCCTTCTAATGTCACCTAAAACATACCTTTATACCTAAATTATTTCAATTGCCACGCTACATAATAATCATTTACTTGCCTGCCTGAACTGAACTGTGTGCTCTACAAGAACAGAACCTATATCTTACTGCAGTTTTTAGCCCCCAGCATCTAAATAGTGGATCATACATACTTGCAGCCCAGTAAACATTTGTTGGATGGATGAATGAATGGGTGAATGGACTTACACTCTTACAGGGGAGATAGACAAGTAAAGAAAAAAGTTACAAAATTGTGAGGAAAAGACCATGCTAACAGGTCATTTTGGGTACAGAAAGGAAGGGATGCCTGATTTCAGGCCCCTATCCCACTTTCTGTTCCCTGTAATATGCAATTCAACACAAAAACATAAACGGTAAAATAAAATTTTATTTAATTTAT
Organism: Lynx canadensis; assembly: GCF_007474595.2. NCBI lineage: Eukaryota > Metazoa > Chordata > Mammalia > Carnivora > Felidae > Lynx > Lynx canadensis. The sequence continues at coordinate 74,759,657 of NC_044312.2, forward strand.
TTTCTTTAAAATTTTTTTAATGTTTATTTATTTTTGACAGAGAGAGACAGAGCATGAATGGGGGAGGGGCAGAGAGAGAGGGAGACACAGAATCCGAAGCAGGCTCCAGGCTCTGAGCCGTCAGCACAGAGCCTGGCGTGGGGCCTGAACTCACAGACTGAGAGATCATGACCTGAGCCAAAGTTGGACGCTCAACCGACTGAGCCACCCAGGCGTCCCAATTAATTTATTTCCCTAAGTAGGCTTCACGCCCAGTGCAGAGCCCAACTCGTGGCCTGAAGATCAAGACCTGAGCTGAGATCAAGAGTCAGATTCTTGGGGCGCCTGGGTGGCTCAGTCGGTTAAGCGTCCGACTTCGGCTCAGGTCATGATCTCACGGTCCGTGGGTTCGAACCCACATCGGGCTCTGTGCTGACAGCTCAGAGCCTGGAGCCCGCTTCAGATTCTGTGTCTCCCTCTCTCTCTGCCCCTCCCCTCCTCATGCTCTGTCTCTCTCTGTCCCAAAAATAAATAAAAACGTTTAAAAAATTTTTTAAAAAGTCAGATGCTTAACCGACTGAGCCACCCAGGTGCCCCTAAACTTTTATTTTTGAAACAAACAAGAAGTCTTATCCATAGACATGAAATTGCATAAGCTCCTTCTTTTTGGGAAGGGGGCATCACCTTTGCTTTGTTGGCAACTGTATCAGTCCAGGTGCTTGTACACTCAAGAATACAACAGAAGAGGGGCGCCTGGGTGGCTCAGTCAGTTAAGCGTCCAACTTCGGCTCAGGTCATGATCTCGCAGTTCATGAGTTAAAGCCCTGCCTTGGGTTCTGCACTGATAGCTCAGAGGCTGGAACCTGCTTTGAATTCTGTGTCTCCCTCTCTCTCTGCCCTTCCTCCACTCATGGTCTGTCTCTCTCTTTCTCAAAAATAACGTTAAAAAAAATACAACAGAAGAGAATGTGATGACTCTTAGCAGAGATGTGGGCAGGGTTAAGGAAAACAGTTAAGGCTGGAGAGGCACCTACCTAAGACCAGCAACAGCAGAGAGAGGTTGCCATCCCTAAGTCTGAGGTCCAGCGCAGGAGCCTGTAGGTGCAGCCATGGAGAAGCACAGCCATTGCCAGAACTTCAGCTCAGCCCAGCAAGCTGGTGAGGGGGAACCCCACCCACACTTTCCTTCCACCTTCAGATCTGCCTCTGACTCTCATGAGCCAAGCTCAATCAGAAGCCAGAGGGCAAGTGAGACCTGGAAATACAGTTCATAGAGGTCAGTTTCCAGGGGTAGGGTAGAGAAGGGCCGAGAATGGAACTGGGTAGTGAGAGGACAGAGAATAACCAGAGAATAACCAGGGGGGACATGCCCCTGCTTTGCATGTGACCCATATATATGATTATTGCCTATTGAGTAATCAAGCATTGGCTCAGGCCCTGCAGATGACATTTCTAGGTCTTATGTAATTGGGTATTTGGGTATCCAAGCTTATTAAGATCTGTGCCACTCAATTAGTAGGTCTGGGGTAGGACAAGGGTATGTACGTTTTTAAAAAGTTTCCCAAGTAATTTTGACACGTCTCGCTCGTTAAGAACCACTTTTATAGTCCCATTCTCTCATGTTTATCACAGGGAAACTAACATGAAGAAAAATGAAAAGTGCCCTGACTCAGCCATGCTCTGAGAACTATCCCTTAGGTGACAATAAAGGGTTTGGCTGGAAAACTGAAACGTCTGCACATATCTTCTAGCCCTATTTCTCCATTTTCTGATGAGGAAACACAGGCTCCAAAGATGGAATGATGTGCCCAGTTACACAGCTAGGGAGTCACAGAGATTTACATAGCTAGTAAATCACTAGCACTAAGTACAGTATTGGTAACTCTCAATCCAATCTTTTTCCTAGGCAGGACACTGCAGGAAGGAGTGTGTGTGTGTGTGTGTGTGTGTGTGTGTGTGCACGCGCTGCACCAAGTCCCCAGGGCAGCAATTCTAGTTTCCCATTCTGGTAAGGTAGGTCTCCCCACAGACCCTGACTGGGGATAAAGCAGGGCAGGCAGAGTTCACTGCCCACTGAGGCTCTATGCAGAAGGGGCCTGGAGGGGATGGGGGAAGGCTGTGGGTGACCCCCAATCTCAAGTCTTGATTCTCACCCTATTTCCCCTGGCTCTGAATCTCTGGTTGTCAATTCCATCACTGAAAGAGGGCTCCTCCCCACTCCAAGTGGGTGTCAGGTCAGCACAGGCTTTGGGGAAAGCTGGGCAGGTCCCAAAAGAGAAAGAGGCCCATTGTGGGAGGCTCACAGAAGGTAGCCTATAGGCTTCTCCTGGCCCAGCATGAGGTTGGGGTCCAGCACTAGGGCCTTAGTGTCATCCCAGGATGTTTAAAACTCCTTGTTGGCTACTAATTAGGGCTAATGAGGGCTGCTTACTCCCTCCCACCCAACCCGAGTCCCCAAAGCCTGGCACACAGCTACTTCCCTCCTACTGCAGGTCAAAGACCCCCGGTCATACTTTAAGAAGTATCTGAAATCTCTGTCTTCAGGAAGCCTCTTGGACTTGTATTTCCTGACACCAACAGCCCGCTCGTCCCCATGCTACACAACACGTTGGGCTTGGGAGGAAACTTACAGATTATGCATTCATCTTATATATAAGGAAATCAAAGCCAGAGAGGGGAAGTGATTTACCAATCACACAGCATGCAAGTGGCAAAACTGGGACTAGATTTCAGTCCATTTGCATACCTGTCCACCCATGTAATTCCCATGGTTCTGATGAGACTTGGTTCCAAATGTGCCTGTGTACCTTTAGTCTGTGTAATACAGACATTAAATTTGCTTAAGCTGGATTTTTGAGAAAGTTAGTATACTCCTTCGGGTCCTTAAGTATGCTCAGGTCTGCCTGTCAAGTCATTCTGGTATGTTCTCGTGTTACTGTCTTCTCTGAGCTATGAGAGGCATGTGCCCAAGAGCAATTAAGTATCGGTGCTCCGGAGGCTGCTGCGTGCCTGTATATGTGTCCCTGTTTTTACCATGAGGGATGGGAGTCCAAATGCGGTTTCTGGGTTTGTGTCTGAGTACTTGTATGATGCCTAAAGGTAATTGTGATTCTGTACATGTTTGTATATACGTTAGGACTACGAGTCTATGGGCTGCTGTGTACCTATTTGAGTGTCTCTTTTCAGCTTGAAGACTGTGTGTACCCTGCCCATTGTGTGTCCTGTAGACGTGTGTGGGTACGCAGTGAAGGTTGTGGGTCTAATCGTAACTATGTCTGTGTGTGCTGCATGTTCAAAGACGGGAGGGAATCGCCTTGCATCCCCAGGGTTAGGAGAAGATGTGTGTGGCCGCGTGTACACTACAGCAATGTGTTTGTCTCTCAGTCAAGCTCGGTCCTCGTCCAGGGCCTGGGGGGGTCACGGTCACGTTCTGGGATGCCCTGGCCCAGGTTCCCAGAGGGGCGGGGTCTCTAGCGCCCCGCCCCCCGACTCCAGGCCGCTCATTGGCCGTGGGTGCTATGACGTCGTGGGGATCGCAGACAGAAACCCCAGCGCCCGGCGAGCGGGAGGTATTGTCCGTCACCCCGGGCTTTGTTACGTCTTCGCCTACTCACCTGGCCGCGGGCGCGTCCTGGCCGCTGCAGCCCGGAGCGGAGTGCCAGCCGCTGCCGCCGCCGCCGCCGCCATGGTGTCCCCAGTCACTGTGGTGAGTGCGCGAGCGAGCGAGCCAGTGTCCGGCGCCCACCGGCCTGGGGACTGGGCTGCGGCAGGCCAGGCCGCCGGGGGCCGTGGAAGGGGCAGGGATCTCGCGGCAGTCGGCGTCCCCGGGAGGGAGGTGGGCGCTGTCAAGGCCCCCCCCCCCCACCGCTCCCCGGACCCGCGGCGCCCCTCCTCCACGCAGCCCCTGCCCGGCCGCCTGCCGGAGGGAGGAAAACAGTGGGCATGTGACTCGGAAGCGTGACTTTGTTGATGTCGGTGTGTCTGACGCGGGTCGGCGGGCTGGTTGCCGGGGAGAGGTAGACGACAGCAGCTAGCCGGCGGTTCTGCGTGGGCAGACCACAGGGAGGCGTGGGAGAGGGCGTGGGAGAGGGTGGGGAGGGCAGGAGGGTGACTGGGCCCTCCTGGGAATCCTGGCCCAAATCTGTTCCCTCGGTTCCTTATCTCATAAACAAGTCTGGGGGGGGGGGAGGGGAGGAGGGGATGTCCCTGAGTCCAAGCAGCATTGGTAATGTGCTGGAGGAAGAGGGGTCATTCTCCCTTGACATTGCTTCCCATTCAGACTTTCTCAACTCGAACGTTTGTCTCTTTTCCCCACCCTTCCTCTTCTAGTGTTGGATTCTCTATGATTGTCAAAGTCTCGCCAGCTACTACTGCCTGTTTCTCCTCATAGGACACATGGGGCTGGGGGACGGGTATGGAGCAGACCTTGATGCTTCCAAGGGCAGGCTGGTGGTTGATGGGGAGAACTGGGGACTGTGTGGCTGTCCATCTCCTCCAGTCTCCTCCTCCGCCCATGCCCCTGCCCTGACGAGCCTGGATGGGGGGAGATCTCCATAGGAAGGGACTTAGTCATCTTTTCTCCCTGCTCTCACTCCCGTCAGAGCAAGGGCAGGCTTGGACCTTGGACCTACCCATCTGCCTCTTCCCAACCTCCTTCATCACAGTCCGATCAGCCGTCAGGTAACTGGCAGTCTGGAAGTCAGTGTGCTCCCAGAGCCTTGTGCTGGACAGCTCACCCAGCCAGAGGCACAATCATTTTGGGCAGAATGTGGGTATACAGGGAACCTCAACCGTTCTGAACCATCCACAGAGACCCTGTACCAGAAGCCCAAGCAAAGGAGCTTCAGGGTGTCACAGATTGAGGATATCTGCAGTAGCCCCCCTCCCTAGCTTGGAGAGTACCTGCAGTGGCCTCAGACACACCTTTCTTTAGTGGCCCTCCCCCCTGATCCATCTGAGGCCAAGTCAGCTGCTGTTACTTCCCCCCTCTCAGTTCCACATCTCCTCCCAGCCGGTCTGCTGGCTCCAGCGCAAAAGCTGGAAAGAGAACTCCTCCCCCGCTTCCTGCCTCTTTCTGATGAGCTCTTGAGTTGCTCTTGTTCTCAGAGAAATGAGACTGACCGACAGACAACCCCCTGCAACTCCCCAATCCCTGAAATCCTTCTCTAGCCGGCATCCGTATCTCCTCTCCTTGCCCTTCTTGGCACCTTTAGGCTGGTACCTTTAGGGGCAGCTGGAGTGGAGGCTGAGGAGCAGACTGGCCAAGGAAAGAGCCTGTGGGGGCTGAGGTGCCCACCCTCACACATTGCTGGCACTCACCCGGTGTTGCCAGGGCCCTCAGCCTGTGCCCTGGCCCCACTGCAGAAGATCACAAGGCGGCTAGTTGTGGCGTCTCTGTGGTTTCCTGCTGACTTCACTCCATTCCAGACAGCTGGTGGCTGATGGTGGCAGAGACGGGTTAAAGGGGTTTTGGAGGGACAGGGAGGGGCCAGGAAAGGAGAAGCATTGGCCTGCCGGAGGGGACTTTGTCCCGAGACCTGTTTTCTGCTCAGTGAGTGACCATTCTGGTCCTGCCCTAGGGCCAAGAGTGGATGTGGGCAGCAGGAAAGCGGAGCCCCTCCCCTTCCTAATCAGTTAAGCCTCAGGGTGATGATGGGTATGTTCACACTCTGCTGGCTAGTTGGGACAGGCCAGACTGAATTTCTGCGTGTCAACCCTCCCTACTTGGAAGGTGGGCCTGGCTCTGGGGTATACGTCTGGGCTGAGGGTGCTGGCTCTGAACACCTCTGTGATCTTCTGAGCTCATAAGTGCTGAGTGCTGCCCTTGTCCTATGTCCTCCAGGTGAAGAGTGAGGGACCCAAGCTGGTGCCCTTCTTCAAGGCCACCTGCGTGTATTTTGTGCTCTGGCTGCCCTCGTCCAGCCCATCGTGGGTCAGCGCCCTCATCAAGTGCCTGCCCATCTTCTGCCTCTGGCTCTTCCTTCTGGCCCATGGCCTAGGATTCCTGCTGACCCACCCCAGTGCCACCCGCATCTTTGTGGGGCTCGTCTTCTCCGCTCTTGGTGATGCCTTCCTCATCTGGCAAGACCAGGGCTACTTTGTGCACGGTCAGTTGCCACAGTAGCTGTTTGGGAGGAATCCTGGGGCTGGGTGCTAGAGGGTCTTAGGTGGCCAAGGATTTGGGAGAGGGAGCTTTTGAACAAGAATATGGGGCATCTGAGGGGTTGTGAGGCCAAAGACCGTGGGACCCTTATTGGAGGATTGCCTTACAGAGGATCTGGTGATCGGCTCTGGAGTTCCTCAGGGGAGGGGGTGGTATCTTTACCTTTGTGGATTTCTTCCCACCCCTGATACTCCCCAAACAAAGTTCCTGAGTTATCCCAAGCACTCCCCTCCCCCCCACCCCATGTCTCTCATTACTCATCCGAGCCTGCCCTCAGCATCCCCTCATCCCCTCTCACTCCCAGGTCTGCTGATGTTTGCTGTGACCCACATGCTCTACGCCTCGGCCTTTGGCATGCGGCCACTGGCTCTTCGGACAGGTCTGGTGATGGCAGTGCTGTCGGGCCTGTGCTATGCTCTTCTCTACCCAGGCCTCTCAGGTGCCTTCACCTACCTGGTGGGGGTCTATGTGGCCCTTATCAGTTTCATGGGCTGGCGGGCTATGGCAGGACTACGGCTGGTTGGGGCAGCCTGGCGCTGGACTGAGCTGGCAGCAGGCAGTGGTGCACTGCTCTTTATCATCTCAGACCTGACCATCGCCCTCAACAAGTTCTGCTTCCCTGTGCCCTACTCGCGGGCACTCATCATGTCCACCTACTATGCTGCCCAGATGCTCATCGCCTTGTCAGCTGTTGAGAGCCGGGAGCCAGTGGAAGACTACAGACTGAGCAAGGCCAATTGAGAAGCCAGGGCGTGGTTCCCCCTCTCTCCTCCTGGGGGAGGGGTCCAGAACCTGCAAGAACTGAGTCAGGATGGCCGCAGGACTGACCTGGAGAGTAGATACCACTGGGGAAATGTACACGTTTGAAGGGGGGTAAGCAGGAAAAGGATCTCTCTAGCAAAGTCGGTGTTCCAGAACGATGCTTAAAAAGAGCCAGCCTAATTCTCCTTGCTGGAGCCAGAATTAGACATCTCCCCACCTCTAACCCCGTAGGGGCTGTCAAAGCCCCTCCAGAGGGCAATGGTGCTCAGCGTCTTGACCTCCCCCCGCTTCTAGATGGAAGAGTCTGACTCACCCCACTCCCATTCTTTCTGACCTGCACAAGAGTCGAGTGAAGAGGGGAGAAATCTGACCTGAGATGACCCAAACCCAGGGCTTGAAACCCGTTTCACAGGCCCCTAGGTGAGAAGACTGGATGAGAATGGAATCTTCCTTTCCCTCATCTATCCTTGTTACTTGAACTATCTCCGTTTCTAAGTGGCGGGTGGGAAGGTGAAGGGGTGTCTGCCCAGGTGGGGAAGACTGGGGACTTCACTGGCCTAGGAGCTTGGGCTATCAATGATTCAAGTTGGTCCCATCTCTCTCAGAGGCCAGTCCAGAGCTCAGGCCCACCACCACCACCGCCACCTTTAGACCCTATCCCTAGGGTTAGGGTGAACTATACCAAAGGAAGGGGCCAGCCTGTATGTGTGTCTGTGCGTGTGAATTTCTGTGTGTGTGTGTGTGTGTGTGTGTGTGGTCTGTCTCCCAGACTGTCTGGGTCTTTCTGTGCCATCTGTCTCTGTCCTGCTGTCTAAGTCTTATAGGGAGAGGGCCTCAGGGAGTTGCTGAGGGGGTGCTGAGCCTGGCTTAGAGAGCTGGGACCCCATCCCACCACCATCAGTGCTTTCTTCTCTGCCCCTTCTGCACTGGGAGCAAGAGGAGAGGGCTCCAATGACATTCTAGGGTCATAAGACCTAAGGCACATTCAATGCAAAAGGAGCAAGGATGGGACAACGCCATCCTTTGCTGTTCATGTGAAAAAAATAAAAACCAAGGGCCACTGGCTGCTCTGCTTGTCTGCTTGTGTGGCGTGTGCCTGTCCTGGAGAGAAAGGGGTGGGGGCATGGTGCCAGGGGCCCTGGATGTCCTTACAGCCTGGGTCACAGTGCTGGCCAGTGCATCTTGGCGCCAGGCTGGCTCCCTGGCTCTGGTGACATGGTGCCTGTTGGAGTGGGTCTCCCTTCCCTGGTCACGTGTATGGGTGTGGATATAATTCAGGAGGGTGGGGGATGGGCAGTATCTGCCACCATCGGATTTTGTCTTTGATGCATTCCCCTGTGCACGGACACCTAGCACCTTTGCTGACTCTTAGTGACCCAGTGCCCTCTACTGCTGCCCGCCTCCTCCCGGACCTACTGCCTGTTCCAAAATGATCCAGATTCCCTTCAAGTGTTTCCTCTCTCCTTGAACTCTGGGCTCCATTAAACAGTGGGGAGGAGTAAGATTAGATTAGCTGATTTGTACTTTAGATGGGAAGCTCTGGCAAAATAATGTGTCACCCTGTTCCAGGGACATTTGCATCTTAATGGGCAGTGCTCTGACCCAGAAGCAGAGAGGAAAGCCTTGGGTGGTGGTGAATATGCCATTAGTAAAAGGGTTGTCGAGTCGTGGGGACAGGATAGAGGAGGCTCAGCCCCGTGTGGGTGGTGGGTGAATTAGTGATTTTCAGACTAGGATTTTTACAGAGATACCTGGTGGGAGACAGGAAAAGGATAAGTAGAAGAGAGTGGCCCAGAGACAACCCCCCCCCCATCCTTGTTTGGAGTCCAGTAGTTTCTTACAATTTTTTTTTAATGGGGAAGATTCTGCAGTAAAACCTAAGTATGAGACCTAGTGAGCTGGATGACCAATCGTTTCTAGCTTTGAGAAGCATTAATTCCCAAATACCAGGAACTCTAGACACTAAAGAAGCAAGGCCCTGATCCCTTCAAACCCCAGAACTCTTGAGGGCAGATCTACCTGGTGAAGAAGTGCTGGGGGGGGGGCGGTGAAGGGGGGAGGACGGAGAAGAATGAAGCCTATAAGATGCGTCCTCCCCTGCCCTGAGGGGAGGGGAGGGTGCAATGTCGCTGCAGAGGAGGGGAAGGCAAGCCAAGGCCCAGTCAAAAAGCGGCTGGTCACCCCCAATGCGGGTGGGTTTGGACTAAGCTCTGGGGGTGCGTGTCCTCTGTATCCCCATCCACTCCCGAGCCCATATCCTTGGTCCCTGCTCCATGCCAACCTCAGGAACAGGCAGGGGTGAGCTTAGTCAGTTTATTGTCCTATGACTTCACTGACAAGCACCAGGGAGCGAACTGGGCCGCCGTCACTGGGGACACACACAGGATAGGCCCAGAAACCACCTATAACAACATCCTCCCGATGCCTGGGCTGGGCCGGAGATCACATAAGGTGCTTGGACTTCTTCTGCAGACTCTCGGTGACTGACGCTAGAATTGACTTGTCATCCTTGTCTGAAAGAGCAAAGCAAGTATTTGTCAGTGTTGCTAGGGGGAAGGGAAACTCCAAATTGCTGGACTTGCAGTTAAGGCCCCCGTCTCCCAAGGTCAGCTGAGCGTGTGGGGCCAAGAGCTGCCAGTTATTTGGAACTCAATATTTGCCAGGCATTGTGCCAGTCACTTCTGTGCACTATCTCATTTAAGCCTCAAGACAGCCCCCAAGAAGTAGATGAGAAAACAGGCTCAGAGTGGTTTGCCAAGGTCACGTGGCTGGACGGTGGTGGAGCCAGGGCCGTGGGCCCATGTGCTTACAACCAGAATTAAGCTGTCAGGGATTTCTCTAGCTGTGGAATGAAAGCTGGATGTCTCCCACAGTGCCTTCCCTGGCCCAGTTCTGTCACACAGTTCAGCAGCCGCCCTGGAGGCATCATCTCAGGGCCAGATACCTAGCTGAGTACTTGAGAGACAGAGCGACAGGACGTGGTCTTTCCCGGAGGAATGGGACTCACAGCAGGACACCAGAGGACCGCCGCAGAGAGTTCAGGGAGCGGCAGAGGATGAGGCTGGAAAAGTAGACGTGGGGGACAGGGGAGACAGTGTGGGGAGCCTTGCTGCTTGGGGTTTCCTCCAGAAGATCATGGGAGAGTTAGGGAGTTTAAGTAAAAGGGAGCAGGGCAGGTCAGCTCTGCATTGGGAGAGGTCCTGCTACTAGCTGTGTGGTTGTGAAAAGAGTGTGTAGGAAGAGAAAACACTTCCCCTGCACGTACACACGTTGGGTAGAGGTGTGGCACACCTGTGCAGAGGAAGGGTCTCCACTAGGTTCCGTTCCGTCCTCCCATTGGTGCTTCCCACCTGTCCTTATCCTAGACCAGGAGCTTTCAATCTTGGTCGCACATCAGAATCACTTGTAAAATCTCGTAAACATAAAAATTCCTTCCAGAACCCGGCCACGGAGATTGTGCCTGGCCAGTCTGGGTTAGATCCGATCACCAGTATCTTTTTCAAAGGCAAGTCTAGGCCCACTAAGGGTTGCAAACTACAGTCTACCGAGGGATTGCAAACTCCCAAGCCTGGAGGCTCCAGACATGTAACAAATGACATCGAGAGGATGGGGGAGAGGCACCGAGTACGGCCCGTTGGTGAAATGTTTACACCACCTGTTGGCAGAGTAAATGAAAAAATGCACCCCGAGACGGCCATCCTGCGCCTCTGGCCCAGATGGGACGCAGGGCCGCCTCCCCGCCCCCAGGCGGGCTCTGCGGGTGCCCTCACCGTAGACCGTGAGCGCGCAGCTGCTGCGGTCCTTGCCCAGCTCGTTCTCCACCAGCACGCTGTACTCCCCGCTGTCCTTGAGCGTGCAGGTGGGGATGACGATCGTGCACACCCCGCTGGTGGAGTTGTACCAGAACTTGGAGTTGGCCGTGATGTTGACGTCGCCCTTGTAGAGGGTCACCGTGGGCCGCGGGTTCCCAAGGAAGGCGCACGTCATGGTGCAGTCCTGGCCGCGCAGCACCGTGTGCGGCTTGAGCGGGATCAGGAAGCGCGGTGCGTGGCGCCAGTCCTTCTGCTCATACGGCTTCAGCTTGGCGCTCAGGTCCTCGACTGCGCGGGCGGGACGCGGTGGGCTGTGAGCGCGCCTGGGACCCCGGCCGATGCCCGCCCGCTGAGAGCTCGAAGGCTCCCAGGAGCCCCCCAGGCCTGGGCTACATTCCCACGCCCTCTCAACCCTGGGGCCCTGACCTTACGCCGGCACCCGAGGTTCCATTCGGCCACCCTCCCACTCCCTTGTCATTCCAGGGCTCCACTATCAAAACCCAGTGCGTGGGATTTCACGCTTTTCCAGACCCAGGGGTCCTAACTTCTTTCCAGCTGCCAACTTCCTGACCGAGCTGTTAACTTCCATCCGAGCTTTTCCAGCATCAGGTCAGCCTCCGTGGTCTCTGCTAGTCTCCATTTAGCTCTTCATTTCCAGTTTCCTGACGCAATCTCCACCCCTAGCCCCTTCCCTCCAGGGTTCCTGGACATCATCCCCAGCCCTCATCCCCGTGACCCATTGGCTCAGGGGACCACGTCTCAGCTCTAAACAGCCGGCCTGCCCCTGTCATCCCCGTCCCCAAGGGCGCCCCCACCTCCACTGTCATCCCCACCCCCAAGGGTGCCCCCCACCTCCACCCCCTCAGAGTAAGTACAAGGTAGTTCCTCCTCTAGGCTTCTGGATCACTACTTCTCTTCCCAGCATCCCTGACGTTAGCCTTTTCCGCCTCAGTGGTTCTCAGATTTTACCTCAAACCCCGGGTACCCCTGGCAATCCCTATGTCATCCCTGCCATCAGGGATATAACCCAAACCCCGGAGCTTCCTGACTCACTCTTGTCCTTGACGATGAGCCAGGTATCCTTGGAGTCGAGTGGGTCACTGTCACCGATTTCGTTCCGGGCCACTACTCGGAAGTAGTACTTCCTGCCAGGGAGTAACCCGGTCACCGTGTACTTGTTGCTGAAGACGCGCTCCGCTGCTGTGAACCAGGTGGGGCTGCTGGCATCCCGCTTCATGATGACGTAGTGGGCCTCACTATCCTCCTGCACGTCAGGGCTGTGGTTCCAGGTCAGAGTCACCGTGTTGGGGACCTCCTCAAACAGCTGTAGGTTTGTGGGCGGCCGCGGAAAATCTGGAACAACCACAAGGTCCAACAGCCACCCTTGGGGGCCTGAAGAATTATGCCCCACCATAGCCACCTGCCAAGCCCCATGGAAGATGAGACGGGGAATGTCCCTTCTTTGAGTCTCAGGCCGCTGGTATTTTGGAGTCAGAAAGAACTATTTCTGAGGCGTAGCTCTGCCATTTACCAGCCCTGTGAACTTGGGCAAGTGACTTATCTTTTTTTGAGACCGGTTTCCTCGTTTGCAGAATAGGGCTCACAATAACTATCACAGAAATGCTGAGTAAAGTGCTTGGCACATAGTAACTATTCAATAAAAGTTTATCCCTTCATCCCTTGGGAGTTTAAGGCTTTATTATAAAGCTTCTAGCCCTCACTACTATGAGGCCACTGCAATTATTAATGGACTCATTTCCATCTATCGCTCCTGATTCCCACTCATTTTCTGCTCTCTCTCTCTGCCATCCATCCTCTGCATATGCCTCAAAGCTCATCAGATATGCGTGTGGAAACTGAAACAAGGATTTGGTCCTAGTTCAATGCCTCTAGGGCTTCACGGCATTGAGAAAAAGCGGAAAGAAACCTTCCCATTAAGGCAAAGGCCAATAAAGTCCTGTTTTGTGGTGCCAGACAAGACTTCACTACCTTAAGGCCTGGCTTGACAGTGATAGCAACTCCCCCAACTCGAGCAGCAGTGGGGAGTTATATTTTGGAGTGTGTGCAAGGATACCTCCCCAAGGCCTCTGCCTACTGTCATACCTGCCACACGCACGTGGATGTCATAGGATGCCTCTCCAAACTCATTCTGGAGCAAGATGCGGTACACCCCTGAATCAGAGCGCTTGGTGCTGTTGATGAGGAACTGAGAATGGTTTTTGCCCTTGGTGATGGTTTCCCTGCCCTTGGTGGGGATGCCGTCTTTCTGCCAGATCACGTTAGGTGGTGGTGAGCCCTGTGGGGTGACAGGAGATGGCACTGGGGTCACCCAGGTGATATTTGGGGCTCCCACTGTTGAGAAGTCTCCTGCCAGGCTCTAGTGCCAGGGTTCTGGCGAGGGGCCGAGACAGAGACTTTGATAGCTACAGCAGCCATCTCGGTGGGCATCTGGGGGCCAGGATCTGGAACAACTCACAGAGAAGGCAGCATGGATGCAGAGGGCTGTCCCAGCACGAACCACCATGTGACTCTTCAGTCGGGCACTGAGGTCAAACTTGGGGGCAGCTGAGAGGGAAGAGACCAAGGTGGGGCCATGGACCTCTCTCTCTCTGGAAGACTCAGCTTTAAACCTCCCCATCCAGAGCCTTTCCCAACCTCTCCTCTATGCTCTTGTTAGAGCCCATACAGACCGTTAGCAGCCCCAACACTGTGAAGCATTTATTTGTCCCTCGTCTGTCTTCCCCTATTAGTATGTAAGACTCTAGGGCAGGTCCTGTGTCTTAGTTGTTTCTGTATTTCCAACACCCCTCTTGGCACACAGTAGATACTATTTAGCATACAATGAGTGGGGTGTTTTTGGTGGGGGCGGGTCACGCCTGGCTCTGTCCAGGCACAAGTATGGACGACTTCTTGCCCATAGCATCACCCAGTTTTCCCCTGTGGGATGAGGTCCTAGGGAGGAAGGTATGGAGCTGGGATGTTGAGGCCTAAACCCCAGCTCTCTCTGCGTCCTCACCTGGTGGTGGCATGGCACGAACCCCCTCATCCAGTTCCACAGGCTCCCCAACCCCAGCCTCATTCACAGCCCGGATTCGGAAGAAGTATTTCTGCCTCTCGGTGAGGCCTCCCACCGTGTAGCAGGTGCCTGAGATGGGGATCTTTGTGCACTTGGACCACTCCTTAGTGTCTTCGGCCCGCATCTCAAGGATGTAGCCAGAAGGTGGGTCTCCCTCTGCAGGCTCCCGCCAGGCCAGGGAGATACTGGAGTTGGAGGAATCAGACACGTGCAGACCCTGCACCAGGCCTGGGGGCTCTGGGTGGCAGAGACATCCAGTCAGCCTCCCAACTCATCCGTACTCATCCCTGTGCCCATTCCCACACCCGGTACCCCTAAAACCTAGCTGTCAGCACTTCTTCCTCTGACACCCAGTTCACACCTTCAAGGCCAACCTTGCGCACTCAACAACCTCCAAGTTCAATTCTCTCGCTGGCTCAACACTTTCACCCTTGAAGTCACTACCTTCCAAATTCAACATACCCTACAGCCTCAATTTCCTTCTATTCTATTTTTTAAGGTTATTTATTTTGAGAGAGACAGAGACAGCGAGAGCAGGGGGGAGGCAGAGAGAGAGAATCCCAAACAGGCCCCGCGCTGTCAGCCGTGGGACCCCACGCGGGGCTCGAACTCATGAACCGCAAGATCATGACCCGAGCCCAAACCGAGAGTCAGTCACTCAACTGACGGAGCCACCCAGGCGCCCCATCAGTTTCCTTGTGTTCTAAACTCCACCCTAATTTAGCCCAACCATCTCCACCGCCTCCGTTCGTGTGCGGTACCCCCATCTCATCTCCCAAACTCAGCCCCCTCCCGACCATCCACACTATACTATCCCCCTACCCAATCCTCAGACCTGCCTCTACCACCTCGCCTAACCAGAAATGCTCAAAGTTTGATAACTTTTTTCCCACCCTGCCCAATCTTTATTTGTTGGTTTTCTCTTATGTGTGAATCCTGTCCTTCTATTAGGCTGGCAGCTCCCACAGAGTGGAGACTGTGTGGAGGGGTCATCCTGTTAGGCTTTCCCAGAGAAGAAGTCGGCTGTCTACCTTGCATCAGATAATTCTACTACGTGCTGGGGTTTGGCACCCCATACTCACTGACAGGGTCCTTGGCTACCACTGAGTTGGATGCCATACTGGGCTGTCCAGGGCCTGCCTTATTCACAGCTATAACTCGGAATTCATATTCTGTGTCTTCCAGGAGACCATCCACAGTGCACTTGGTACCTGAAATAGGAGTTTGAGGGGTCCTGAGGCCAGGGGGTCCATGAGATGGGAGACCATAGGGTGAGAGGGCATGGATTAGGGGGTGGCGGGATGCTATGAAAATCCTCAAAGGAGTTGGGGAACAGAGTATGTTCAGGGCAGCAGAAGTACACAGGTCCACCCAGCAAAGCCTCTCTTGGTCCTCCTGAGCCTCTCTCCCTAGGACCTCACCTTGGATGGGCTCCTTGTTGACCGGCACCCAGAGGCTACTGCCTTTCTTCCTCCGCTCCACAATGTAGCCGAGCACTGGGGCTCCCCCATCCTGGGTAGGGGCATTCCATGTGATGGTCATGCTGTCTTTGGTCACATCAGTCACTTGAGGCTGGGAGGCAAGACCAGGGGGCTCTGTGGGAGACAGAGGGCAGAGGTTAGGAGGGGGAGCATGTAGACATTTCCCACCCCATGTTGATCTCTGGCTCCCTCCTTAAAAAAACAAAACAAAACAAAACACCTTAAACCAATGATTCTTAACTAATGTCTGGGTTTTACCTCCAGAGAGTTTAATGTAATTGGCCTGGGGGGTGGAAGCCAGGCATGAGCATGTTTTTAAAGACATCAGGTGATTCTGTGGAGCCCAGATTGAGAATCGCCCACTTGGTTCTTTCGACCCTTGTCATCCCCAAAGCCACAGTTCCTAATGTACTGTCTTGACACATGGACACATGGAGACTAGTTGGGAGGGGTGTCGCCAGAGGTTAATTCGCTTTCATAATTCAAATACCCATGTTGTCAAGGGGCTTCTTTGGGGGAAAAGTTAGAACAGATTCAAGGTTATCTCTAAAGTAACACTACTCTCACTTGAATTTGGGGTGATTTCTGGAATGGAGAAACAAGTGGAGTCATTTCCCTGCAATTGAATGCAGTTCTGGACATACACACGGGGGATGTGTTGTGCATGTGATCTGACTGGGAAAAGTAGAGAATTCCTACCCAAGATAATGTTCTGCTCGTACTCCGGATTCCATCTGTCTCATCGGATAGCCACAGAGGTGACCCCACAGAATTCCCCACAGACTAGCATCCCTCACTGGCCGAAGGCCTCCATCCCGACCCCTGAGTTTCCCACTGAGCATAGGGCTATCTCACTGACCAATGGGATTTCCTGCAAACACTTCATCTGTTTCCAGAGGGTCGCTCACTCCTTCTGAATTAACCGCCAGGATACGAAATTGGTAGGCTTTTCCCTCTTCTACCTTGTTGGTGGCAAATTTCGTGAGTTTGCTGTCCACCTCGCCTATCTTAATCCAGGACTTCTTGCCGACCATCCTCC
This sequence comes from Lynx canadensis, assembly GCF_007474595.2. Classification (NCBI taxonomy): domain Eukaryota; kingdom Metazoa; phylum Chordata; class Mammalia; order Carnivora; family Felidae; genus Lynx; species Lynx canadensis. Next base: position 74,775,969 of record NC_044312.2, read on the forward strand.
GTTCCACTATGAACTGGGTCACAGGCCGCCCACCGTTGTCTTTGGGGGCCTTCCACTTCATGTGCACACAATTACCCGAGAGTTCCAGAAATTCCACCCGGCCCTGGGGAGGTTTCGGACGGTCTGAGGACAGAAGATAGCATCACAACAGGGACCAGGAAGGCTTTATCCCACTTGCCAGAGGTCCACCAAACTGGGGCATAGACTTCCCTCGCCCTTCTCTGTGTTCGCTGTGCCTCCTTGTAAGACTTGCCCAAAGGGTTTGATCTTTGGCCACCTGAGACTCTCACTTGCCTAGGAATAGGTGGACTGGGGACCCGGGGAGCCCCTGTCTCAGCTTGTCCCCTTCCACACAAGATCTCCCCCTCCTCGCAGCTTCCAGAACTCCAGTGCTTTGTGACATTATAGTTTATCTTATGTTATAATTACACGTTGGCCAGTTTTCATCCCTTTTGGGTTGAGAAACAGCTGGAATACTTCCATCCCTGTATCCTCAGAGCTGAGAACACAGAAGAGGGGTTCAGTCATGCTGTTGAATTGAGTCAAAACCCAAACCTTCTCACTCCACAGCTTGATGGCATGGGCGTGTGTGTGTGTGTGTGTGTGTGTGTTGCATGTTGACCATGAGCTAAGGTCAGCTCCTCATCTCTTGTATTCCAACCCATCCCCAACCCCATTCCTAGCCCCTTCCATCTTTCCAGCTTCATTTTGTCCTCAACCCCATTCACCCACCCTCACTTCATGTCACTTCCAACCCCAAAACTCCCGCGCCAACCCCACTTCTATCCCTAAATGCCCCTCTTTCACTTCATTTCTACCTTATTTCCAACCATGTCCTCATCTCCAAGTCAGTAACACTGGAAGGTCTGCTATGTGCTGTGCGCCCTGCTATGTGCTTTAAATTCACTTGAAATAGATACTGAAAACAAAACTCCTGACACAACAACAACAAAAACCAAAACCAGCCCCAAATCACCCCATGGCAAATGAGAAATGGAGGCTTCAGTAGGTTCATCCGCTTGCCCAAGGCCACCTAGTGAGGAACTTAGAAAGCGGGCTTCTGGTGCAAAGCCAGCACTCGGATCCCATTCTCAACCCCCAACTCCAGCTCCCATCCCCAGCCTGCCTCCCGCCCTGAGCCCAGAGCAGCAGATGCCCTCAGCTCAGCCCAGTGGGGGGCCAGCCCTCACCCAGCACGCTGAGGTGCAGAGTGGCTGTGGCTGTGCCGTAGTCATTCTTGAGCTTCAGCAGAACGAGGCCACTGTCCTCACGCACGCAGTTGGAGATGGTGAGCAGCGCCTGGTCTTCCCCGCGCTCCATGGACACACGTTCCTCTTCTGTCACCTCCATGCCGTCCTTGTACCACGTCACTTTGGGCAGCGGCTTCGCCCGGAAGGGCACCTTGATGTTTGCCGTGTGACCCACCTTCACAGTCACGGGGTGCGCGGCCAGCGCCTCCAGCACCGACGGGTCGATGGTAGGTGGATCTGCGGGTGGGGGGGGGGCGGCGGTAGGGCAGGCTCGCCGGGTAGGAGTGGGGGGTGGGGCGATGAGGGGTGGAGGAGATCCCATGGGGGTGGGGGAGGAGCCCTGAGCACGTGGGCTGGCCCGGAGGGGTTGAGTCTTGCCTACAGCGGGCAGTGACCTTACCTGCAATGAATACGGAGGCCTCGCTCTCTGCGCCCTTGGCCCGGAAGGTGTACTTGCCCTCGTGCTCCGGGCCCATATTGGGGAAGATGAGCTTGTGCACTGCACCCTGCTTCACGATCTGTACGCCGGGCAAGTCCGTGATCTGGGGGGGCGAGGGGCAAGGGGCGGCCATGAGTGCGAATGTATGGCCAGTCCACCCCTTGCTCCTTGGCCCCCTTCTATAGCCCTTGCCTCGGACCTCCTTGCCATCCTTGAGCCACACGCCCTCCACCTTCTCGTCGTTCAGCACCACGCACAGTTCAGCTGGGCTCCCGGTGGCCGCATGCACGTCGGACATCCCGCTCTTCACCGTGGCCAGACGCTCTGGGGGAGAAAGGGAGCAGGTGCTGGGTGAAAGGAACTCACGTGAAAATGGCTGGTGGTGATGGCCATGGGAAGGGGCTGGGGTGCCATGTCTGTCAAAATAATTTATGATGAGCAGGAGATTTGGAAATGGTCAATGGGCGATAGGAGAATGGTCAGGGAGGGAACTGGAGCAAGTAGGTGGGAGGTTGGGGAAAAGTCCAATTAGCATTGGGAAATGGTTAATGGGGGCCTGCTCATCGGAAGATGGTCACTGGGGACTTGGGATGCTCAGTTGAAGAAGAAGAATAGATGGTGGGAGTGTAGATGGGTAGAGCAGTTGGGATGGTTAGTTGGGGTTATGCTAGACTGTGGGATGCCCAGGGTTTTTAGGAGTTGAGGGTGGTCAGGGTCAGTGGGGACCGATCAGGATTAGTGAGCAGGGGCTGGTCAAGGTCAAGGAGGATCGGATGATCAGGGCTGCTGGGGATGGTCAGAGTCTGGAAGTGAAGGATGGATAAAGTCAAGGGATTTTGGATAGGGTTCCAGAGATGGGGTATGACCAGGGTCTAGGAGGTAAAGATGTTCAGGGCCTGGGAGGTCAGAGAGGGTCAGAATTTGGTAGATGGGGGTGATTAGACTGGGAAGTAGAAACTGACCATGATTTGAGGAGGCTGGAGTCAATAGGGGGCTGATCAGTGTCCATGGCAGGGAACCGCCAGGACTGGGGGGATTGGTCAGTGGGAGCTGACAGGGTGAGCACATACCCTCCACGGTGACCACAGCAGTACTGTAGTATTCAGTGGGGTCTCCGTCCTGCATGGCCACCACGGTGTACTCGCCACTGTCACTGAGCTGTGCGTCCTCAATGACCAGCTCTGCTCGTTTGCCCTCATGGCTCATGCTGTACTTGGTGCTGCGCTCCAGCAGCCGCCCATCCTTCTTCCAGTACAGCGTCACATCCTTGGAGGTCAGCTCACACTCAAGGCATGCACGGCTCCTCTCTTTCACACGTACGTTCTTTAGGGTTCTCACAAACTTGATGGGGATGCCTGTGGACAGATAGACTGGGATCTGCATCCAACCCCCTACATCCCTTTCTGCAGCTACATGCTGCCCTACTCCTCTTTTTGGTCCCAGAAACACAGGGACTTGTGGCATTGAATGTGTTTGTGTGCAACACGTGACCCACAGAGGTAACCGGCAGAGAGAGTCCCAGCTCTGCCCCTTACTTGCTAGCTGACTGTATGCAATGCATTCACTCTCTGAGTCTCAGTTCCTTCATATGTAAAATGGGATAACAGTTTACCCCCTCACAGCACTGCAGTCAATATCTCTAGTGGCCCTTTGGAACTCCAGCCATAATTGCATTGTCTTTCTGGTGTCTGGGCCTTTATACACCTGCGGTTCCCTCTGCTGAGAATTTCCTGTCTTCATCCCCATTTGCTGAAATATGAACTCCTTTTGGTTCTTGGTAAAACTTGGCCATCACCTCATCACATCCTTTCTGACATCACTAAGTGGTGCTCCTTCTTTGGGTGCCCACAGCCTCTGTGTCTCCCACCATCACAGCCATGATGATTCCACGTTACAGGAGTCAAGTGCGGTTCCCACGTGTGACATGCCTCACGTGTAACTCTCCAAACGAATTCTAATGTAGGAATACAAGTGGTTAACAGTGATGTGCTATAACATATAAGGTTAGAGCCGGAAAGGCTAATAATTTCCTGACCCATGATCTCCCAGCTGGTAATAAGACCCCAGTCTTGACTCCCTGCTTAAGAACTTATGTTCCAAGTCCATTTGGTGCCTCCCCCACTACACTAGGAGTTAGTGGAGGAGAGAACCCTCTGTCTTTCTAGAACCCATCACAGGGCTTTGCAAGGAGAGATGGATGGATGGATGGGTGGATAGATGGATGACTGCCCGCATGGAGGTGGCTGTGGCATGAGGCCCACCCCTCAAGCTCTGGCCCAACCACTCACGGTCAATAGTGAGCTGGGCTTTCTGTACCAGGTCCCCCGCCTCAGCAGAGAACTCGCCGGCATCGCTGAGTCTGGCATCCTTAATCTTAAGTGTGTGGGTCAGACCATCCTCAGACACTGTGATTTCATACTTTTCATCCCTCTTCAGCTCCTTCCCATTGAACTTCCACACAAAGTTGGGCACTTTCTTGGAAAGGCGGATCTCAAAAACAGCTGTCTGGCGCTCTGTCACCTTCACTGGTGTCATCTCTCCCAAGAACTTCAGCGGCTCATCTGTGGAAGAGTAGGAGGGGCAGTCGTTGGGCTGCAGCCCTGGTCCCTCCTGAGGGGTGGGGTGATGGAGGGGACATGAAGACTCAGGGGTCACTGGCCTCCTGTAGCCCACAATTGGGAAAAGCATCCTTCCTTTCGGTCTGCTTGTGAATCCTGGAGTCCCCTCCCATGATGGTCATATGGTCTCCTCCCCAGTAACGTTAACACAGCAATTTTAAAAGGTACTTATGTAGTTTCAGATATGTGCCAGGCACTCTTCTAGCCAGTGTGCACATAGGATGCATCTAATTCCCATATAGATAGATTTTACTATGATTTCTCATTTTACATATGGGGAAACTGAGGCAAACAGAAGTGAAATAACTTGTCCCAAATCACAAGCTTCTAAGTGACAGAAGCTGGGATCTGAACCCCAGCAGTCTAACTCTGGAGACTGTGTACTTAACCATGATGCTACACTGCCCCATGGCACTTACTGTCTCATTCTCTCCCTTATGCCCCATGTTTCCCTCCTCCGTTAATGTCCATCCCCACGCAGTCCTCTCCTGCATGGCCCCGCCGTCCTCTCTCCCACATCCCTGGCAATTCCTCCCCTGATCTGACTGCATCCTCCTTGTTCCCCCTCATGCCCACATTCATACCCAGCACTGTGAGCTCTGCTCTCATCTTCTTGTCACCCACGGACAGGCTGTAGGTTCCTGCGTCGTTCATGTTCACATTGGTAATAACCAGCATGTACTTGGTGCCTATCTGCTTCACATCATACTTGCCTAGGGAGTACTGGATCCTCAGTGGCTCATTATCCTGTCTCATGAAATGGGTAGAAAAGCTGAGGGAGGAGTTTAGGAGGAGGCTTCCAGAGGTCCCCATTCCCCAAGGCCAGCCTGAGCTGGAGGGTACGACGTCTGCCTCTCTAAGATCCTCAGACACACCAGAGGCCCCCGAGATCTCTTTAGCCACATCATCTAGCTAAGCGGGACCCTGGGTCCCTGCCTCCCTTGAGACCTGAACTCTTAATGTTATCTTCAGGACTACCTAACTCATCCTTTTCAGATGGGTAGACTGAGGCATGGAGAAAGGAAAGTAAGTATCTCAAATCAAACAGCAAAGTGATGAAACAGCTAAGAATAGAGCCCAGCTCCCAGTCAGTTTCAATCATCCCAGGAGGCATCAGCCTCTTGCTGGAATAGAAGAAGGACCTGGTTGACGGATAATGAGAGTGTCTGTGAAGGGAGGAGGTGCAGAGAGGAAATGATATTGCCAGGGCAGGCCCTGCCTAGGTGTCCCCTCCCCACCTTCATCCATATCATCTTGACATTGGGGTCCTTCAGCTCCATGATGCAGTCAAAGACCACAGTGGTGTCAATCTTGGTCTCTATGTCTTCCAGGGGCTTCAGAATCCGGATGGTCTGTGAGATTGTGATAATAAAATGGCGGGTGTCAGGGACATCTGGGGCCTGCCCAGTCTGTTAACCCAATTCTGGAGGAGCTCCTTAAAGGTTTGGGGAGAAATGACTAGGCTGATTGGACAGCTGTGCCTCCCCCAACCTCCTGCCACTGCCTGCCTGCAAGATTTAGGGGCAGACAGATATGATGGACCATGAGAAAGGAACTCCATTCGTGGAATAGTCACCATGGACCATGAGAAAGGAACTCCATTCATGGAATAGTCACCATGGACCTGGGCCCATTACCTAAGTCCTCTAATTCCAGTGTAGATGCTCAATAATTGTGAGTCGGTTGAGTGAATGCATGATGACAACACAAAAACATATGAAAGAGGAAAGTAGAAATTTCATTTTGCAAATGAGAAACTGAGGGGCAGTTCACACAGTTAATAAGGCAGTAGAAGTGGGACTTGAACCCAGGTCTATCCTACTCCAAAGTCTATGCAAACACATTTGGGTGTAGTGGGGAGAGAAGTAGAGATCCTTTCTTGCTCTTGCCTTTGAGCATGTGTGGACAGGGTGGAGAGACCTTGCCACTGGGAGACACACAGGCACCAGCACTTTCGGAGAGACCCAGACCCCTGCCTGCAGACCCCTACCCCTCTATGGTCACTGACCTCCACCTCCACTTTCTTCATCTCTTTGAGCTTCTTGAGCAGCCCCCGGAAATCAGTGAAACCATACTCCATGCAGACCTTCTCGAAGTCCTTCTTGGGTACCTTGGACAAAATCTCCAGCATCTCTTTCTCACCTATCCCCTTCTTCTGCTTCTTCTTGGGAGCAGGGAGTCCCCTGGGAGGGGGTGGGTACCAAGCATGGGCTCAGCACCTCCCTCTGAAGACAGAGGGAGGCTCTCCTAACCTTGAGATTCCCTTCCCTAATTCATGGGTTCTTGGAGCCTGGGCCATTAACTCAGGGCCCCAAAGGCCTTTGAGAAGTTCTGGCCTGGAGGGTGGAGGGACAGTACCCTGGGGAGAGGAGCCTCCCAGCCTCACCTCTTCTTCAACATCTTTTTGAAATCCATTTTTTCATGACCTGAAGACAGAAAAGGGGACAGGGTCAGACAGAGGAGTCTGATCCCTACAAAGAAAGACCAGGAAGAGGGAGCTGGCTCACCTTCTGTCACCAGCAAGGACACAGTGTAGATGGCATCTGCATGGTCATTGCTTGCAATGCACTTGTAGTTGTCAGAGTCATCGGAGGTCAGTGGCTCCAGCTGGATCAGAGTCAAGCCATTAGTGGGGGAGTGAGGAGGACCCCAGGGAGACTTTCTGTGAGGAGGGAAAGGAGGGCGTTTTGGGGGGGAGGGGGAGTGGGGCTGAGTGTGGGTATATGTGTGGAGGACTGAGCAGCCTCTATGATGTGGAGGTTCCAGGGAGCCATCAGTGTGAGTGTGTGTGTTTGTAGCCTGATTCTTCACAGGATTCTCCCTCTTGGCTGTGAGCTAGACGACAGGGATTTCCTCTGAGTTGTAACTGTGTGCAGTTTCTGCCACTAGACTGAGTGTTCCTTCCTTTAACACATATTTACTCCTTTGTACAGGTGCCGGACTGAGCCTGAGGAAACCGGTGAATTAGGCTGAGGAAACCGGTGAATGTTGGTATCTGCAACATGGCACTCACAGCCCAGTGGGGTCTCGGAATGAATGACTTTGTGTAAGGGGTGGCCAGTAGGGGGACCTTGGGGCAGCCTGTGTGTACTATGTGGGGCTAAGGGTCCAGTAATGGGGCCACTGGGAGAAGGAACGTTCTGTATGGTGGGGAGAGGGGAGGCTTCACAATGGTATGTCCTCGCAGGACCAATTGGGACATGTTTCCCCATGACCCATCTCTCCTTTTCCTCAAGGGTCTGGAACCAGAAGTTGCAGAAGCTGGTTAGATCTAAGGATGATCAGCTCTTGGCCAGAGTCTTCTAGAAGTGTCCCCTGAAGAGCCCAGGAACCCTGACCTTCACCCCTTCCCTAGGATCAGTTCCTCCCTTGGTGCCTGGCCGCCCTGATTTAACCTGGCTCCACCCACTACGGCCACGCCCCCTTCTAGCCACGCCCATAGCCTTGGCCTCCCTTCCCTTTTGGCTCTCTCACCTTCTGGAAGAGATGGGTCTCCTGCCCCTCCTTGGCTTTGCCCTAGCTCTGCTTCGCCTCACCCCTAATTTTGGTCTCCTGCCCACTCTAGCAACACCCCAACTCCTGATTCGGCCTCTCTTATCCTGCCCCTCCTCTAGGGCAACGACAGCTTCTTTCCCCATGGCCCTTCTTGGTTCATTCAGTTGTGGCTCTCTCGTCCGTGATGGGGCCGGCGGCATGCCCTGGGGTCCCTGCCTCTGGCCTCGTCCGTAACTGGCTCTCTGGCTCGGGTCCTCGCACCTTCAGCACGTGCTCCTTGTTGATGCTGTCGTAGAACATCTTGGCCGACTCCTTGATGGGGATGCCGCTCTCTCTCTTCCAGGAGATGTTGGGTTTGGGGTTCCCCTGCACCCGGGCTCGAAACACAGCTTTATCCCCTGCAGTGGGCACGGGACACAAGTTCACCTCTTAGCCTCCAGGTCGGACCTTCGGACCCTGCCTCCTCCCAGGGGTCTCATGTCCACCCGGGCAGGGGAGCGCCCCTGGGCCTGGGGCCGCCAGTGTTTGCATTACTGGGGGACAGTGGGGTCGTGGTGCTGATTGGGGCACCGGGAGAAGAACAGAAAGCAGCCAGGGGTTTGGGGACACACGGGGAGCGACACACCCTCGGGCGCGGTGACCGGGTGAGGCTTCTCCACGAACTCGGGGACGCTCTCGCCTGCAGGGATGTCAGTACTCCGAGTCACCAAGCTGAAGAACTCTACAGTGCTCGAGGACTTCCTTGTCACGACTTCCTCTGTGGCGACAGGCGAGAGGTCAGAATGGGCCCGAGACTGGAGGATTGACCTTTTCTTGAGGGGACGGTGGAGCATTTTAGGGCCGCGCGGGGACTTTGGCCAGAAAAGGAGGACCTTTAGTCAGTCGGTCGTTGTGTTATGGCACGTTTCGGCCACCAGGGGGAGCGAACTCCTCTTCCAGGCCTCTGGTCAATCACGTTTATCCGGCCACGTTACCGGGTCCCAATTGTTTTCTTTTCTTTTTCTTTTTTTCCAACCTTTTTCTTTTTTAAAAAGGAGATTTATTTTGATGGGGGTTTCTTGGCCTCTTGGGCTTCTCTCCTGGAAATCCTAGTCCCCCAGCAGCCTTAAGAGGGGCCCGGTGGCTTAGTTGAATTCTGCTGTCTGCCTTCCCCTAGCCCTTCTGTGGTTTAGCATTCATTGCTATGGGAGGAGCAGTGATTCTTGAGCGAGGGACAGGAAACATTCCCAGCCCAGAGGGGCTATGGGTGGGAATCTCATCTGAGAGAGCATATTCAATGCAGTCATGTAATTTTATGTTTGGAAAATGAAAAGTTTTTTTAGCATAAACTACAGACCGTCTTGTTGGCTAGTGAGCTGACAGTTAACAATTTCTCTGATTCACAGAGCGCGTTCCTTTTGTCAGGAACCGTGCTAAACACAGTTCGGAGGTTATGTTATTTAATCCTCACAATACTCCAGCAAAGTAGGTGCTTTTATTATCCCCACTAGCCTGAAGGACTGAGATGAGAAAAACGTGTTCTGACGCACTTTTAAGTAGCCATCAGAAGGGTCAAACAAGCAGTGTGCAGGCTGCCCGTAACCTGCAGATGTTTAATCTCTACAATGGTCAAACAAAAAGTAGCCCTACATCTAAAAAATGAGAGATTTCACATAAAAATTCACATTTCTGGATTCTCAACATGGAGCTCATACCCCCCATATGGCAACAATCGGGGGCAGTGAATAGCGGCTGCCCCTTGAGGTGGGGGATGTCCTCTGCAGTTCACTTCGGTCTTTTTTTCTGCATTTATATTCCGTGCCTGGACCCTGCTGGCCAGTGGTTTTAAACTAGGCTACATGCTAGAATCTCTGGAGAGCTTGAAAAACAAACACACACACACACACACACACACACACACATACCCATACACCTGATTTAGCAGCTGGGTGAGACTTATGTATCGTTATTTTTTTTCATTCCCCTTCCTTGCTCCCCGCTACACTAAGCCAATCGAATATGCAGCCGGGGTTGAGAATCACTGCTATCATCACGTAAGTTTGCAACTTCTGGTCTTGAGCCCCAGCTGTTCCACTTGCCTGGCCTCACTGACCAGGAGGGGTTGGGATAGAGTGTTCATCTGGCCCTGACCTCTGTGCACGAGGACTTTGAGGGACTCTGTCCCTCCAGGACTTTGAGGGAGGGGGCGGTGACTGGGAGGGGATATTGGACACTTTGGCCTCTGGCCATCTTTTAATCTCTTTTCACTAGAGACATGACTGAAACAATCTGTTCTGCTCTGAGACCATTTCTCAGCTTTCCCTTGGATCTGTTTTCCCCCAAGTCCGGTCCCCAAGGGTTGAGAGCCTGGAAGCTTAGGTCACTTGTTTACGTCTTCATCCTCTCCACTGGCAGCTCCAAATCTCCTATTTCTGAAGTGGAGCAGGGTCAGCATTACTCACATCTAGATAAGGTAGCTACTTCCCTAGCTTCCTCCATGTCTGAAATTCTGCCATCAGAGATACATCCATTTGCTTCGGGCTCTGATCTCCTCAAGCAATTAAGTTCATCAATCACTCACACACATGCATGTGACTGACTTTCCTAAGCTGTTTTCCTGGAGATCGGACCTATGGGTAAGCATTCCACTGGCTGAAGCTTTATCAAAGTACAGATTAGAAGCACAGGTTAGGAGAGGGTTGTCCTTTGTATATTGGGCTCCTGAGGGGCCCAGAACTCATAACGGCTGAGCGCCCACCCCCGCCCCTCGCCCCGTCGCCGCCCAGAGGCTGGATGTGGAGAAAGAAAGGCTGCCCTTTCCCGATTTCCCCTCCCATCCACTCTACTTGCCTCCCACGATCCTGGTTGTCTGGGAGAAGGTCTGCACGTGGGTGGTGGAGCTGGAGAACTCCATGGACACGTGCTCCTGCAGCATCTGCTCGTGGTGAATGGTCGTCATGGTGACAGCAGGCGTGGGCACTCACCTGGGAGGACCAGGGAGAGGATGAGGCCATGAAGGAAGGGCCTAGGAGGGAGATCCAGAGTTGCTCTTCTGTGTGTGTGTGTGTGTGTGTGTGTGTGGCGGGGGGAAGACACGGGGCAGGTGAACACAAGGGGAGACGACTGTGCACAGGAGAGAATGAGGAGAAGTAGGGCAGCAAGCTTCTCTCCGGCCTGTCTTTTCTTCCCATTGTATCTCACCTTCCCAGACTGGTTACAAGGACCAGTGGGCCTGTCACCCACCAAGTAATCGCAAACCATTCCAAGTTCTCAGGGGGAGAGAATGTAGGGCTGAGATTTACCCAGGGGGAGCTGGGGATTCGTATTCATAGCTACATGGAACTAGGGAGGCAGTGTTAGCTGTCTCATCAGGAGGCAATGAAGTCAGACCTAAGAAGGAACTTCCTGACTAAGCCATACTGCAGTGGGCCTTGGAAGGAAGCTGGGGATTTTCCTCCTGTGCCCTGGGGACCCCTGGCATCAGTGGAATGCTAAGACGGATAGATGAGAGTGTGTGTCTGCAGCCCTGCTTTCACTTGTGACTCGATAAAGACAGAGGCTGAGGTTTTCTTTCATTTTTTTTTTCTTTAAAAAAAATCAGTAATTCGATCTCATCGTTAATAAGTGAAACAACATCCACATCCATATGAAGAGGCCCCCTCCTGAGGCCCCATCTCCCGGCCCTCCCCCAACACGAACCACCCGTGGTCACTCAGCTCCTTCTGGAGCTCCTTCATGCAGAGACACGTATGTTTTTGTCCTCGTCCCCTCTTTACACTTCAGGTACACACTATTCACTATTCCGCCCTTTCTCTTTCACGGAATCCATCTTGGAGATCTCTCCGTATCGGTTCATGAGGGCTTTCCTCGTTCTAACAACTACACAGTATTTCCAAGAATGGATGTTCCTACCATTTTTGTTTAACCAGCACGGCAGTTTTCCACCTACACTTTGTGTGTGAGGAAACTGATGTCTGCGAGAAATAACCTGTCCAAGGTCACTCAGCCTGGAATCCCGGCCTCCTGATTCCCAGTCCACTGCCCTTCTGAAAAGGGCCTTGTTCTGGGCAGGAAGGTTGAGGCTAAACTTTATCTCCCCCACCCCCCCGTATCTCTGCCTGGCCTATTTCCACCTCTGAGTTCTGAGACTGTCACCAGCTAGACCCCAAGAGCTGACCTTTACTGCTCACCTGCTTGGTTCCACTGACCTTTGTCCCACATTCTTCCTTAAACTCTTCTTTATTTTTAATATGAAATTTATTGTCAAATTGGTTTCCATACAACACCCAGTGTTCATCCCAACAGGTGCCCTCAATGCCCATCACCCACCCTCCTCAATGCCCATCCCCCACCCACCTTCCCCTCCCTCCCACCCCCCATCAACCCTCAGTTTATTCTGTTTTTAAGAGTCTCTTATGGTTTGCCTCCCTCCCTCTCTTTTTTTTTTCTCCCCCTCCCCCATGGTCTTCTGTTAAGTTTCTCAGGATCCACATAAGGGTGAAAACATATGGTATCTTTCTCTGTATGACTTATTTCCAGCTTATCTCTTAACTCAGGCAAAAGACCTGCGGGGCAAAATATCCTGTGATGGAAACTGAAACAACCCCAAGCAGTAACAACTGCCTGGACAGGAGCTCTGGTGGCCCAGACCACCCAGACCAGTTTAAGCTTAACACCTACCCTGACTCACACCTGTGCAGACGGACCCTGGCGTGGCCTACAGTTACCTTTACCTCCTCATGATACTAAAATCTCCACCCAACGAGCCTCAGCCTCATTTACGTAACATACAATGTACATATGGGCATGTTTCCTTAAGGAACAGGCGTTGACCTTCTGCTCGCCTGTGCATGCGACATGGCTCCCCATCTAAATGTTCATCCTAAATAAAAGAAACCTACTCACCCTCGTTCAGGGAGTCACGACTTTGGAAGATTTTCCCCACGATCTGATTTGCTGCAAATAAAGTTTCCTTCGTGCGATTACCCACCTGTAGTTTCTACCTGGGACCCCCCGCTCCCCCCACCAAGGAGCGAACTCACACGAGTTAGCTTACTCTGGCTGTCCTGCTCTGGGCTCCGAAGGTAGCAGGTTCTGCACCCTTCTTGAAGAAAGAGGGGAGCCTTACCTTGAGGAAAGAGGGGAGCCTTACCTTTGTGTGACCTGTCCCTCCTAACCCTTGAATGCTGTGTCCAGGGCTTTGGGGGTGCAGCTACGCCTGGGCTGTAGGCGGGCAAGTCTCCTTCTTTTGTCCCAACAGTGGAGTCACCGGTCCCTTAAATGTCTGGCCCCTTGGGGGCGATCCCTTACTGAGCCTCCACAGCTGCCCCGGCTAGATTGGCACGCTGCTCTGGTGGGGGAGGGGAGGGGGGAAGTAAGGCTGGAGCCAAGGCTGGAGGAAATGCTGGGGACCAGGCGTGTGGGCAGGAGACTGAGGGTGGTGGTCCAGGCTTACTTTTCCTGTTCTCTTTCGCCAGAGGTTTTGGTTCTCACTGCTGGTGGGCGGGACCTCGCTGAGCTGAGGGGCTCAGGGTAGCGTGTGTGTGCGCACACGCACATACATACACATATGTACATGTGTGCACAGTCCAGTGGGGCCGGAGTCAGGGAAGTCTGCCACTTCGCATACATCCAGGGGGCACCGTTCATGTTGGACTCTATGTGTGGTGCCTGCACGGCTTAAGTGGCCTCACAGGGCCACCCTGGAGGAGGAGATAGACATGTTAGCTCCCCTCCCCCTTCCCACTCCTATAGCTCGATCCTTCTCTAATCCAGGTAGAGGGTAAGAGGGCCTACCCTCCTGTTGGCGGATGGCTGGAGAGCATGCCCATCCCCCGCTCTGGGACCTGCATCCCAGCTGTTCAAAGCCCCTCCCCGTTCTTTCCTTATTGTCTGCACGCTTGGGACAGTCTACCAACACACATGAGGTTCTGGTGCTTTGTAAGGACTCACTGGTCGGTCAGCAGCCCTGCCCTGGATCCTCCCATGCCCTGGAGTGACCCCCGCCTGCCAGCAGCAGCATCACAGCTACTTTTGCTGCATCCCTGAGGGCAGGGGTAAGAATAGAGCAGGAGTGTCCGGGTGGCTCAGGATCTGAGCCCTGGGGCAGAGTCCCTGGGCGCTTTGGGGGGGAGGCTACTGTCAGCCCAGGCCTTATAAGGGAAACGTCCAGGTTGCAGCTGCTATTGGGACCTGTAGGGCTCATGGGATAAGTGGGCTGGCCTACAGGGAGGAGCCTGGGTGTGACCTGAAAGTCTCCCTGCCCGAGCCTTGGCCTCTCTGGCCCATCTGTCGGAGCTGGTGGCCCTCCAGACACTTTGCCTTCTCTGGAAGCCTCCCATACCTGGCCTTGAGGCTCCTCATGGTCCAGGCCTCCTGGATGGGTTGGAGGTGAGGGTGCAGGAGACCCTGCCAAAATCAAATGGATTTGGCCCATACTTCCAATCTCCACAGGGGGCACTAGGGAGCTGGAGGGTGTGCCTCTGCGTGTGTGTGCATGTGTGTGTGTGTGTGTGTGTGTTGTGTGAGCATGTGTGTAGAGGGTGCACAGAGACCAGGCGCTAGGGACCTTGAGTGTGTGTGTGTGTGTGTGTGTGTAGAGGATGCACAAAGACCGGGTTACAGGGAGGCAGGGAGGGGAGAGGCAATTATACGGACGCAGGAGGCTAGTTTTGCTCAAAATGCTCCGTTTATTGCTCTATTCAATGACCACGAGCAAATTATAAAAAGACACCAAATGTCTCTGTCTGCCGTGGAATAAATATTTAAAGTCAGCAATAAAAACACGTGGCTCCAAGATAACACATGTTGCCAAGAGTCATGCACGCCCGACTGACGGGCTCTCAACACACGCATGGACACAGGAACACACGCAGAGCTACACGCAGCGAGACTTCTGGGAAGGCTTTCCCACGGTGACACAGAAAAGTGTTCCACACGGATCTGGGGCCCAGACCCCACCCCACCCTCAGAGCTCCCCCTTCTCCCACCCCCCACCAGGGCTCAGGTCCTCTGGGTTCACAGCCCCCCTCCGTCCCCTGCTTCCTCAATGCCTCACAGGCTGGTCACTGCCTCCTGAAGGCATCTGACACCAAGAGGTCATCCTGGCTGTGATATTCCCCCCACCCCAACCCAGAGACCTCTCACCCAGCTGAGATCTCTCGGCCCATTCCTCAGGCGCTCCCCATCCCGAGCTCAGTAACTGGGGCAAAATGCAATCTGCCGGGTGGGAAGTGGGGGTGGGGGCCCAGGGCAGGCGCCTCTGCCTGGGCTACTGTGGGGCTGGAGCTCATCACCCCTTTCCCCGGGCCGAGGAGACACAGTGTCCGGTACAGACAGCAGAGATGGACGGACAGACAGACACGCTACAGCGGGACGCTTGCGGCACAGAAACGTTTTGGATCAAGTAGCAATGGAACTATCATTAAAAACTGAGGCCCCAGGTCTGCATGGCATGGGTCAGGCCCCGGGGCCCCAGGCCTGGCCTGGCACATCCCTCTCCCACCCTGCCCCAGTCCCCAGTATGTACAGTAGGAAGAGCTATGTCGGGGAGCAGGGGCCAGGCCAAGGCTGCCGGAGGAGGGAGGAGGAAGGAACAGACTAGAGAGAAGGAAGCAGGAGGGGCAGGGACGGGGGGGCAGGCGGGGACCCAAGGCAGGGCCCCGCATGTAACTGGGGGGAGGGCCCAGACTCAGGTTGGGCGGTGCCCAGAGGACCTCGGGGCAGGAGCGCAGTCACTCTGGGGACTGGCGTGACAGCTGCTTCTCGTAGAGGCTCATGACATGGTGTACAAACTGGTATTGCTCACATGTCTGGATCATGCCGCCCCTGCGGGCAGAGATGCACAGCGGAGATGGGATGGTTGAGAGACGACGGGCTGCGGGAGGGTGCCCCCAAACCCACGACTGCCCATCATTCGCGAGGGGCCTGGTCTTTGTGTAGCGCGGAGGGGTCAACCCTTGCCAGCCACGTCCCTCTGCTCCTTCCTGTCCTGCCCAGCTCTGGCGCACACAGCAGGGACAGAGAGGACGCGCCCCACCACCCCGCCCCCCTCCCCCCTCCCCAGCTGGGTTCCTTTCCCCTCCTCATCCAGCCAGCAGCTGTCTGGATCCAGCTCCTCTCCCCATCTGTGTCCTCCACTCCCCATCCGCCAGCACGTCCATGTGCCGTGGGGCCTCCTGCCCCGCACCCCACGCGTGCCTCAGTCTCTCCCCATGCGCCCCCACCCCTGTGCACGGGCCGACCTGTCCTGACGGAGCTGGCACGTGGTCTTAAGGATGTCCACCACTCCCTCCTGCCGCAGCTGCTGGCAGCAGATGCTGGTGGCGATGAAGCAGCCCGTCCTCCCAATCCCTGCACTGAGGGCAGAGGGGACGCTGGGGTAAGGAACAGACCGGCGTGGGGAGCAGGGAGGCTGTGCTGCCCTGGTGGGTGGCTGGGAGGACCCACCTGCAGTGGACGACGATGGGGGCGCAGCGGGGCCCCTCCTGCCGGGCGGCCTCCTCCACCTCCCGCACCAGGTGCAGGAGTGGGGGGGCCCGGTCTGGGGTCTTCTGGTCGGGCCAGGACGTGAACCAGTAATGCTTCAGGCCTCGCTCTTCGGTCCCGCTCTGTCCAGGAGACAGAGACCCACCCCAGATACATGTGAACTCTTAGAGTCCCCAGCGCAGCCCAAAGTTGGGAAGGGAGCAGCGAGAACACAGTGGGGAGACCCCGGCGTGGGACCCACGGCCTCTGCCACCTACACCGTGCTGCTCGTACTGCTCAGTGGCATCAGAGACCCACAGCCAGCTTGGTAGTGGAAGCTGCTCAGTGACAACTGGTCTTCCCTGGTCCGTTCTGCCTCAACAACTCCAGGGTCCTCCAAGAGAGGCAGGGAGTCCCTCTCCAATCTGCTCCTGTCCTCTGCTCCCTTATCTTAAACAGCCGGGTCACCCCTCAGTCTCATGACCCGGAGCCTGGGGGCTCTCCCGCTCACGTCACTACGCTTCGCCTGCCACCACCCCCAAGTCTTGTCAGTGTTCTTGCCTCTCCACCAGCTCCACCTCCGCTTCGCCCTTTATCGTGTCTCCACCGTCTCTCCCTCCTCCCTGACTGCTCTATCCCCACAGTGGCCAAACGTGGTCCGTGTGCAGCACAGATCTGGACACGCTGCTCTCCTGCTCAGAACTCTCCAACGGCCCTTGTTGCTCTCCGAATAAAACCCACTCTCCTTAGTCTTCAGTCTGGCAAATGAGACACACCGTATAGGACCTAGCCCTCCAGGCCCGTCTCCTACCCCCGAACACGGGTAGTACTCAATCTGGAGTGCTCCTGCACTCCAGATGGTTTGTACATAAAACCTCTGCTGTGCGCACACGCGCGCGCACACACACACACACACACACACACACACACACACACACAGAGCTATTCCATCTTCCGTGCCTTTCTTTTTAACTTTTTTCTCTGCCTGGAATGTTTTCTCCCTTGTTTGCCCCTAGTCAACTCCTACTCATCCTGCCAACTCCATTCAGCACCACCACTTCCAGGAAGCCCTCCCTGAACACCCTGGCTAATGGAGTGGCCCTCTTCTATGTTTTTGCCAGTCTCTAGCCTGGTACTTACCATTAGGGGTGCTCCTTTAGGAGAGAGTCCAGGCTTTGGACAGTCTGTGTTCCCAGTACCCACCCAGAACCAGGCGTAGGGAGGCTTCTTGCAGAGACTCAGGGACTCACGGACAAAAGTAAATACTCCCCACGGCAGTGTGACAATGAGGCAGCCCTCACCTCACCTCAGCCTCTCTTTCTGGGGAAGCAGAAAGCTTCCTGGCACTTGGCTCACCTCTCCCAGCCTTTGGGGTTATTACATTGGGCTCTACCCAATCCAGAGGATTCCAGAGGAACAATCTCCTCTCTTATGTTGAGCCTAGAAGAAGCACCACTTCAGGGTGGGAGGATACCTCCCCCCCACTCTTTTGGGCTGTTTTGTATTGCTCACATTTTGTATGTCTTCCTTTTTTTTTTCTCCCTTTTTGTGTAACCATGACTTTCCTGTGCAACCCAAACGCAGCAAGAAGTGTCTGCCCTCTGGTGGACAGATTGAATACTACAGGATCTCAAAGTTCTAACGGACCTTCAATTCTAAGGACTGGAGGTTGTTTGGAGATCTCTTACCCAGGCAGTTCTGGACTTGAGTGTATCTGAAGCAGAGTTGGAAGGCATCATGAATGACAGTGTAGACAGAGAGAGAGCCCAAGAGCATAAAATACAACTGATATCTGGTCCTGCCTCTGGCCCCCAAGTCCATTCACCCCTCCCTCATCCCTGTTTATCAGTACATCCTGAGAGTGACAGAGGCCCGGATTTCAGCTACAGACCCCGTTATCTGTGGAGGCCCCCGGTCATGGTCCTGTCCCCCATCCTCCCAGTCCGGCCCAGTCCGGCCCAGCCCAGTCCCTGGCCTCACCCTGAGGGAGATGAGTCGCAGCCGGTAATCCTCGGTATGAATGACTTTCTGCACAGTGATCTCCACTCCGTCGTACATCACCTGCTCCTCCGGCCAATACTCAGTGCACTTCTGCAGGGGCCCAGACCAGGCTGCAATACACTCCCAGTTCCCCACCCGGTTTCCCCAGTGCCCCACCAGGGCCAGCAGGGCAAGACATAAAAGGACAACAGGTTCGCAGTTAGACGGCAGTTCAAACCTCAGCTTCATAACCTGTACGTTACTTCCCTTTTTTGAGCCTCAGTTTCCTCATCTGGAAACCGGAAGTGATGCCTACTCTGAAGCACTCTAGTGGGGATTCGATTAAATGAGCTACTACGGGTAAAGAAGTAGCCGGAGTGGGCCCCAGCGGGCAGGGAGGCAGGACCCGATCAGAGCATAAGCCGGGCAGGTGGAGAGGGCAGGGCCTGGACTTAACCTCGCTCAGCCTCCCATTTCCTCCTCTTGGCAGTGGCGTGAACACTACCACCCTCACGAGACTGTTGTAAGGATTCATACGGAAACAAGATGCTTAGCCGAGGGCACAAAGCAGCAGACGCCTGGCAGTGGCATGGGGTGCCTACCTCATTCATCTCCTCGATGTTGGTGATCATGACGATGATGGGTGTCTGCTCCTGCCACACCATGCGCCAGAAGTCGCTGACCGTGCTGACGATGGGTCCCTGCGTGGCAATGTACACCTTCTCCTCCCCACCGTAGCCCTGTGGCCAGCCAAGTCCAGGCTATCAGGGTCGGACGCAGCGCTCCCTGGGCCCAGTCCCCACACTCAGGCCCTTCCCGGGGGGCTGGCAGGAGCCACGCTGGCTTAAGGGCAAGCCTGGAGGTCAGATCCTGTTGGCTTGGGGCTCCCTTTCAGGGAGAGGTCGCTGGGATGGGGCTACGTACCCGAATGTAGTTGGCGTTGATGTAGGAACTCAGAGGGTCATCGGGGTCTGGCGAGGTCAGACATACTCTGCTGTGGGGGTCTGGGGTGCGGGGGGGGGGGAGACAGGTGAGGCTGGTATTTGACAGAAGCAGCACCCCTCTAGTGCAGGGCTCACCTTATCTGGCCAGCTTCCAGGCACCCACATTTTTCCTGGGACTCCTGAAGTTCCTCCTTCGCCTACCCGCTAGCAAAACACAGGCCCGTCTCCGTGACCCTGGGTCTCCACCTCCATAGCGTCACTGCCTGCCCCCTGCCTGTGTCCCTTAAGCTGCCCCGGGCTCACTGTGCGTCATGTTCTGGAGAGGAGTGAGCTAAGTCCAGAAAAGGAATTACCTACAGTGCACATCCTGGTCGGCAGGGGTGGCAGAGTTTGGGTACGCACGGTCACTGACGTGCTGTGCACACTTGAAAAGCACACGTCCTTCCTAAGCCTCGACTTTCCTATCTGTAATACGGGGGGGTAGACACGCCCACTTCCCAGCGTTACTGGGAAGCTAAACGAGAAAACAGCTGTGAAAGTGCGAGGTAAACCGTCAAGTGCTTTATAAAGAGCTATTAAGATCTGGGGGTAGAGAGCCAAGGGAGAGCCCAGGGATGGATGACATGGTAGGGTCTTAGCAGCAGGTGCACGTGTGCACGGAGGGCTTTTTCCTTTTTCTCCCAGTCTATTCCCGTGTCAAATCCCACAGCTGCAGATTCTCACAACCTCCTGCTCCTCTTCTTGGAGTAGAATCTGTTTTGTTCCAGCTACAGCCTCCCTGAACTGACTATTCTGTCAGCCAGCAGAGGCTGGGACTGGGACGGGGAGGCCATGTGAGGCGGGCAGGGAGTTGGCTGGGGGCCCGGGGCCCTGGCCTCTGGTCTGGCTCTGTCACCAGCTCACTGGTCTTAGCCCTTCTCCGGGCTTCGGTTTCTCTCCCGAGAAACTACAGGCTGAACTACAGGCACATCCGGCATACAGTCTGGGGCTCTCCGAGGCAGCACAGGGGAGCCAGAGGGCGGGGTCCAGGTCCTGGCTCTGTGACGTGCTACGAGTGCCAACGGGCACGATTGCCTTAGTTCCCCTGTGCCGCGTCTGTGAACCGGAGACATCCCTTCCGTCATGGCCCCGCTGGTCTTGTAAAAATAAAAGGAGTGAATGGTATCCAGGTGTCCTCAGGCCAGTAACTTAGCCCAGCACGCACTGTATCGCATAGCACGTAGCTGTGATCGCTGCCATTATTACAAGTTTCCCTGTAGGTTAACAGGTCGAGAGGATCCCAGACCTGGTAGGAGAAACAGGAGGTGACCCTCACAAGCCTCCGTTCTCCGGACCTTTTGTGGGGAGGCGAGTTCTTCTCCCTCCCATGAAGTCCTGGCAGGTGATCTGGGGGTGGGGCCCCCTTGTGGACAGGGGCACAGAGAGGTTAGGGGTGGAGGAGGGAGGGTCCATGAAGGAGACTCTGGGTGGCCAGCAAAAGAGAGGAGCGGGGAGTGCTGAGGGGCCACCTCCCTGCCTGCCCAGATTAGGTGCTAGAAGTGGGCACACCCCTCTTTGACCAGCCACCAGGGCCTCTGGCGTTAAAGAACCACTGTGGGAACGGGAATGGTTCTACTGACCCCACTGAATACTGCCTCCGCGCCTGGCACTGTGCTGGAGGATAGGGACTCCCCAACAAACAAGACACGGTCCCTGCCCCCAAGTGCCAGGCAGGCAGACAAGCAGCGTGTGGTCTGAAAGCACCCAGGCTGGGTCTGAAGGCCCTGTAGGAGCAGGGGTAGGGAACACCATTCTGTCTGATGCCAATGCACGGGGCCAGGCGGGGGGTGGTGACATGAGGTGGTGAGGAACCAAATGACAAAGGGTCTTATAAGGCTTATAAGGCTGGACCTAAACCGGAGGATTATAAAGGTGGCAATGACAGGGTAAAGGAGAAGAATGACATGCCTGGATGTCTGCTTTGCACCATTTCGGGGACAATGGTAGATGATGGACAGGAGGGGAGACCAGCCAGGAGATTATTGCCCAGCCCAACTCCAGGGGCATTATGTCAGGGCAGTCCATGTAAATGGCACCCCTGGAATTGGGCAACATACAAGCCCTGAACCCCAAAGAGTCATTTGGCAGTGAGGATGGCGAGGGAGAGCTGATACGAGATTTCCTTCCTTCCTCCCTCCCTCTCTTCCTCCCTTCCTCCCTCCCTTCCTTCTATCCTTCCCACCCCTCCCTCCCTCCCTCCCTCCCTCATTCAAACAGGAGCAGAATGTCTGCTATGTGTCAGGCACTATTTTGGTACTTGGGACACAGTGGCAAACGGACAGAAAGCGCTCCCCTGTATCTTGTCCTCAGTGCTGCCAGCTGGGTTACCAGTCACTTTGCCCTAGTAACTGTCCACGGATGTTTCTTCCATTAGACGGTGAACTCCCTGTGTCTCATTCATGCCTGAATTCTCATCCCCTGGGGTAGGGGCTCAGCAAATGTGGGCCAAACGAGTGAGAGAACAAGCCTCGGGGTGTCCTGGATCTGGTGGGCCTCTGCCAAGCCTGACGTGTCCTCTTGTCACACACACCCCCGCGCGGATCCTGGGCTCTGAGGCACAGGGTCAATTCTTGCTGGCCACAGAGGATTCTCTGTTGAGCTCCAGGGCGTGCAGGCTCAGAGCATGGTGGAAGTGGCCCAGGGCCTCTCAGCAATCCAGTGGGGACCGCTGGAGCGATGGCCGGGCTCCCAGCCTCCCCCAGGGGTCATTCCGAGTGGCCAGCAAAGCCCCCGGTTCTGGGGTACCCGAGCCCCTCCCTTCACGCGGGGCTGCCTGGTTGGAGGGTGGCAAGATGAGGGACGAGGTGAGCAGCCCTGAATAATGCATCCTGGCCTTAAATGGTGCTTTGTTTAACCGGAACTACCTAGAGACTGTGTAACCATAGCAACCACAAGTCGATATTTTAAAAGTTAAAAATAAGTCATGACATCTTACATGTTGTTGGAGATGCTGATGGGAAAACTGCTTTTTTAAAGCCTCGTTACTCCACCAACCGAGCAGAGTAGGTTGGTGGGGACTCACTTCCAACACGTCACCCCCTAAGCCAGCCTCGGGGCCTGGGGCCTGAACTTGGCAGGGGTGACAGGCAGACAGGGGCTTGATGAAAGTTATCCGAAAATGACACCCCAGGCTGAAAGAGGAACATTCGGTCACCTGGTCTAACTGTCCCTCTCAGACCCGCCAGGGGACTGACCATGCAGCTTCATTTGCACACCCTGAGTGACGTGGAGCTCACCCTCTGACAGGCAGCTCATTCCCTTGTGGGCCGTCCCTTCCCGTGAGAGGACTCACAATCAGAACAAAGTCAACTCAAGGTAGACCAAAGAGTCCAGTTCCGGGGTCAAGGAGGCCCAATTTGAAACTTCCTGGCTGCGTGACTGTGGATGAGCCAATCAACCTCTCGGAGCCCTCATTTCCTCCCTTCAAAATCTGCCCACTCTGAAGAGATAAAAGAGAGTGAAAATACTCTCCAGTCACCACGCACCGTCTAGGAGCTCTTACGACCCTCACTCTCTCTGTGTTTCCAGAGCCAGGCACAGCCAGGGCAAGGGTGAAGGAAAGAACTAACCTCTGCCCTGAGCAGGGAGACTTTCCCGGCACTCGGTACCCCCGAACCCTCCTTCCCTCCTTCTCGTGACCCTGAAGGCCTAGCTCAGGGCAAGGGGCACCCAGGTGAGGGTGAGCCTGCCCTCACCTTCTGGGGCAGCGAGTACTCACTGGGAAGGATGGTTTTGTACCGGTTCTTCCGCACCAGCCCAGGGATGTCATACTCCTTCGGATCCACAAAGTTCATGGGGATTTCCTGCAAGATGAGGACACGGGGGAGTTAGCAGCTGTGGGCTGGCTCTCACAGACGTTGGAATCCAGGCACCGGTGTGCCCCTAACTTCTAGTCCAGACGTTTGCTTGAGTGCATGCCTTCATTCAGTAAACATTTAGTATTAAATGAGTCACTGCACATAAAAAGCATTTAGAATAGCACCTGGCACGTAGTGAGTAAATAATAAATGTTATTATTATAGTCGATCAAGGGCCAACCTGGCACATAGTGGACACTCAATTAATGGCTGCCGAACGAAGAACAAGGAGAGAACCAGGGACCTGACCAATCACACTCCCTGCGCTGCAGCCAACCTGAACGGCTTCACGGATCTGGGTTCCCACCCAGGGCGTCCCCACCGCAGGAGCTCAGGCAGTGCCTCACTCTTTGTGGTCAACATCCACCCCATCCTCTGTCCTGTCCACCTTAAATGCCATCTCCTCCAAGAAGCCTTTCCCGATTCTCCCTGGGAAAAGAGCCTCCTTCTGAGCTCCCAAGGATATGTTTGCACCTCCCAATCATGCTCTGTGTCGAGAGCCCCAAGTTCACACTTCTCCACCTGGCGTGTGAGGTCGCCTTGCATCTGGTCTTTGTTTACCGCGGGTTGTTCTCAGTGACCTGCTCTCTAGTTACAGGCAGGTCTCTTCTGTGCTGCAAATACATCCCTCTCCATCCCGCTCCAGGTCTGAGCTCCCAGCGTGCCTTCTGACTCTGCTAGTCGGGAGCCCTGATCCCACCCCTCTCCACCTGTCCAAACAGTTCCTAGGCTGTAAGTTCACCTCTTGGCCCCTCCCCACTGTTCTCCGGGATGACTCCCCAGTGCCTCGGGCTTCTCCCCCCCCCCCCCCCTTCCATCTGACCCCGCTGCTCAGCGCCTGACTACACGTAGTTTCACAGTGTCCACAGTTTTTGGACATAGTAAGTATGGGCTTTAAGTATTGAGAAAGATTCACTTTCTTGGGTTACTGTGAGAATCGAAAAAAACAAAAAAACAACCAAAACCAAAACCAATGTGTCCAAAAGTGCCCACGGAGTGAGTGTGCAGGCCATGTTCTTTTCTCTCTGGGCAAAATCAACAACAATCTACTGAACAGGAAACACCAGAGAGGATTCAAACCCCTTCTTCAAGGGGAGGTGATGATGGGGGACACAGAGCAGAACTGAGGCTCGGGTGGTTAAGGAAGGCTTTCTGGAAGCATCCAGTGGGGCAATGATGTGAGTACAGGCATGGGAGGAGAAGCCCGGGGGTAGGGGGAGGTGGTGGTCCAGTTTGAAGTGGACAGTCGCTCTAGGGGTGGGGGGCATAGGGCTGAACAAAGAGGCTGGGCTAGCCCAACTCGGATAAGACAGGCGATGCCCAGCCCTGGAGAATGTGGAGCAGTGGGTCGGAGAGTGACTGCGGTTTTCACAGAGGAAACGGCCATCCAGTCCAGGTAGGAGACAAGGTGGCCTGGGCAAGGGGAGCTGAGGGAGGTTCATGGCTTCCCCATCCCTCTGGCCTTTCCCCGAATACTCAAGGCCTCTTTCCTATTCCTGCCCATACTGGTGAGTTACCGGATGGGTAGGTTTGAGTGAGGAATCAGCTTTTGGACCCAAGCCCTTCCTTCCTCCTCCTTTGGGGACCCTCCTGCAGAGAAACAAACATAGGGATGGCCCCCATGGGGTGTGGGGTGCACCACCTGGGGTGGGTAGAAAATCTGCAAATTCTGGGGGTCAGTATTAGAAAGCTCACTATTACGACACACCTAAGCCTCATTTCACACTTTGCCTTCATCAACGAAAATAAAGGAGACACTGTCATTACGTCTTAGCTGATGACTGGTTGGGGGCTCAGGCAGGTAAAGCAGGTAAATGTCATTTATCGGGCCCCTCAAAATCCCACAGGAGGCAGCTGGACCAGGCTGCTGCAAAGGGTCTAGAGGGGGACGGGGTGACTGGAGGGATGTCAGAGGATGAACGACGCTTGGCGATGTCAGCCGGGCGAAGGGAGGGAAAACAGGAAGTCAGAAGGAAGGCATTCTTTGACTTTCAAAGCATCGCAGTGGGCAGTGAGGACTTGGGGGCGCCACCGAGCACCAGTCACCCAGCGGAGCCCTCTGCACACATTAGCCATGTCTTTCATCCCTTGCAACATTCCTATGATTTCTACCCCCATTTTCCAGGTGAGGAAACGGAGGCTCAGAGGGGAAGCAGCTCGCCCAAGATGGTGGGAGAGCTGATAAGGAAATAACAAATCCATCAGATGCTGGGTTCTGGGCACCCCCACCACTGCCTTGCTAGGTGTGTGATCGGTGTGAGCAGAAAGGTCTACCCAGAGTGGCGTGACTGGCACGGGAGGACTCACAAAGAATTCTGCCTGCAGCAGGAAGGGGTCCAGGGCCTTCTCGTGAAGCTCCTTGGCCTGCAGGACACGGGAGGCGCTGAGCAGGTACTCGCGGGCTGACTCCTCACGTGGGGACATGAGATAGCCGAAGCCCTCCTCATTGCAGCCTGGTGTGCACATGTCCAGGGTCAGGGAGACATTGGAGCCCCTCCTGGAAGGACCGGGAAAGGGGGAGTGAGTCTCAGGGGTGGGGAGGTGGGGAGGGAGAGATCAAGGGTGGCCGCGGGAGGAGTGGGAGGGTGACAGCGCCCCTGACGGGAACAGCATGAGTCTCAGCTCTGGGGCTTAGGCCTGATTCCCCGTCTCCTGCCTCCTGCAATGGAGATGCTAACTGAGGTGGGGGGCTTGGGGCCCCGGTTCCAGAGGTTCCATCCAAGGCGGCCTCAACACAGCCGTCCCCGGACTCTCTTCTGTCACTGCCCGGAGGCAGTGCCCAGCCCTGTGGCCCCAGAAAGCTCATGAGGAGGGCACCTGACTAGAGCAGGGAAGCGACGCTCTACCCTCCGCATCATGGCCTTGGTCCCGCCAGTCCTGGCTGACGCTGGCCATGAGTCATGGAAATCTCATCCAGGAGAGGCCAGGCCCCTTGGCTGTCGGGGGAAGACGGAGTCCCGGGGCTGCATAGCAGCAGCAAAGATGTCTGCGCTGGACAGGCTCTACCCCATTCGGTGTCTAAAGCGTCAACAGAACAGTCGAAGGGCGCTGACCACATAGAAAGGGAAAGCGAGTCCCAGAGAGGGGACAAGAACTGCCCAAGCTCACACAGTAAGGGAATCGCAGAGCCGATACTAAAAGCTAGGTTTTCTGACTCCTCGTCCAGGGCTTCTTCCAAGATATCATGTGGAGAACTCAAACCTGGTGTGATCCAGCTTACCCAACGAGGCTCTGAAAAGGGGCTGACACCTCCCAAAGTATGTTCTGGGGAATACCCCGGGACATTCTATAAAAGCAGAGTGGTCAGCAGACTTTGAGGAATAACACACGCTACCCGCTTGCTGATTTACAATGAACGCAAGCGTGTTACAGGCCCTGACAAGTCCTGTAATAAGGGAACCTACCCGAACTTACTTGAGCACGGCAGCGTATGTGTGAGCGTGCACACACATACACCTGTATATGCCTATGCGCTCGTGTGCACTAACGGCACTTCTCAGCATTTACCTTGGGGCACTCTGATCTATAGGAATCAGACCTGACGAGCATGTGTCTACACTGGCTAAACTAAGAGGCCAGCTCTATCCTGGGCCCTGGGAGTCAGAGTCAGGCGTCTGCCCTTCTGATGGGGAGCCGAGAGCTCAAAAGCCCATAGAGCCCACCCCTTCTCCACCCCTCCCACCTTTCCTGTAGACCCATGGACTTGACGGTGAGTGAGGCAGGGTCGGCCTCCGGCTTGATGTCCATCACGAAGTCAAACACAGGAGTCTCAGGGACAGGGTCCAGGTCTAGGAAGTCATCCTCGACCTTCTCTTCCATCCACTCGGAGTAGGTGAAGGAAGGCTGGCGGCTCACGGACTGGCGTCTATCCTCAGGGCGCGGTGGGGCGGGTGGCTCTGGGGGAGCCCTCAGGAGGTGCCACACCTAGTTGGGAAGACACAGCATCGTGGACCTGGGGCCGTGTCAGCTGGCCCCTGAGTGACGGGGTGTCGATGAGATGGAGTCCCCTGCCCTCAATGAGTCTAGAGCAGCCCTGCTCTCCTGGAAGCTGTCTGCATAGCACCGCCCTTCACCTAGATCAGAGTTTCCAGTCCCCACCCGACTCCCTGCCCCCACCCTCCCCCAACCCTCAGTCTCTTGTGGACTGAGGTCTTCTCGGTGGGGTGTGGGGCTCCTACACCAGTCTTCTCTGGCTTTAGTCCTTCCCTCAGCTTAGAACATCGCAAACCCATCTTCAAGAAGAAGGTGTCCCTCAACCCAGGCTGGGCTCACCAGTGGAAGGGCACAGATACCCTGTCCTTGCCCCGACCTGAAACATCTAGCTCGGAAATCAAGTGGGAGCTGGGGGGGACTGGGCCTCGGGGTCAGAGGAGGGGTGCACGGAGGTCAGGCCAGGAGGTACCTTACCAGGGTGGTAATGAGGATCACAGACAGAGTAACCAGCAGCAGATTGGGGACTTCCCAGGTCCCAATGCCCAGCCAGGCCTGGGGAACATGAGACAGACAGTCACCACAGGGTGGTGGTGGCGGGGGGCCAAGTTCTCATTCATTCCGGCAGCGACAGAACTGAGGCTCTGAAAGCTGCTGACCAGGTCTGGGTGGGGAGCAGGGAGATGGGTTTCAGGGGCATGGAAGTATCTTCTGAACTCGGAGAAGCCCCATCCAGGGGTTGGTGGGGCTGGAGGTCCCCAGTCGCTCCCTCCTACCTTGGAGCTCCCTGGAGCTTACTCACCATGGGTCCCAGCTGTTCCGGGAGTGTGAGCAAGGAGGAGATGAGGTCTGTGGCATTCTGTGACCAGATGGGGCCATAGCCGCTGAGCCAGAGCACCCCGCAGGCAAGCTGGGGCAGCCAGGGGGAGCGGACTGAGTTTGGACCCTGGGCTCCTGGCCCCCATAGTCCCCCTGCAGAGCTCACCTGCAGCCTCAACCTGGCCCCCCCCCCCCCCAAGGTCCAGACTGCAGAGCTCAGGGAAGAGCCCAGGTACTGTGTGTGCAGAGCAGGCCTCAGGACTCTCCCTGGAGAAAAGCTGACTGGAGGGCGCCAAGATAAAACCCTTCCCAGAAGGGACCCCCACCAGGTACCCACGTAAAAAGAAAAAAAGAAAAGTTTCCCAGAGATGTATCTCCATAGACGGGAAATTCTTAGAGAGACCCCTGAAGGCCTGGCTGCTGGGGAGGCCTCAAGTCCTGCTTCTCGGGTTAGGGAAGGCAGGCTGTGAGGGTCTTAGCTGCTGAGGCTGTTGCTGAGACCTCCAGCCTCCTGTACACACCAGCCCGAGGCTTGGAGTCACTGCGGGACACCGAGAAGGCCCCTCACCTCCCACGATCCCCAGGTGGCCATCCTGGGGAGGACGCGGGGGGGCAGTCCCTCCACCTGCCCTCAGTCAGGCCCTTGTAAGGCCTGTGGATATCCTTACCAGGAACTGGGAGGCGGCCAACAGGCACAGGCTGTTCCTGACAGGGAGGGAGTGGCTCCCGACGCCTCGAGGTGGTGGCTTCTGAGCTGGCTCTGAGGGCTGTGAAGGCGGTGGGGGCGGTGGCATTTCTCTCGGAGAGTCCGCGAGCCCTTCGGCCTGGTCCAGCGCCTCCATCACTACCGGCTGGGGGAGACCTGTGGAAGGCGGGACACGCGCCCGGTGACTCGGGTCCTGCCGACCCACGGCGGGCCGCTCCTTCTGGGGTTGCTGTGGCTTCCGCTCAATCTGGGATCAGTCAGCGTGGCTCCACTTCCAGCCGTCACCCTCGATTAGCAAAGCAATATTCACCTACCTTCGTCAGAAAGAGCTAAGTGTGGGTGGACAAATTATTTCTCTTTTATTTCTCCAGTAACAGAGTTAAAATGGCAGGAGGTTTTTCAGGGAGTTAGCATCGCCGTGTTTACGCAGCTCCGTTCTTTTCCATTTCTTAAGGAAACAAAAAACAACCACCTCACACTCAATTAAAAGAGAGAGAGAGAGAGGAAAAAAAAGACACGGCGTAACCAGGCCGTGACCCTGAACAGCCCTCCCACGCCCGCCCTCCGGATTCGTGTCTCTTGGGGTCCATGCCCCCTGGCTGAGGCTGGAGGCTGGACCCTGGGCAAGATCACAGCCACGCGGCCCTTCGCCACCTCAAGGCCACACCGTGGGGTGTGGAGGAAAATCTTGGTGTAGTGGAATTGGTATCAAAGGTCTAGTCCTGGGTCTGTGCCTCTCAGATAATTTCGACACGGGGCTCCGCTACTATGAACGTGTGATCACCACTGGCTTACATCTGAGGCGCCGGCTAAAGTTTGGGATTGTGTCAGCACCCACGTTAGGGAGTCCCAGATGTTGGACGCCCTCTTTTGAACCCACCTGGTTTAATCTACTGCCAAGAAGAGAGGGACTAGCAAAGTGGGTGTGTGATAGCTTGGCGGTGGGGATGGGGCTGTCCATACAGCCCTGCGTCAATAGGACGATGGACCCCTTTTCTAGTCGGGTGATTAATAGAACACCCACAGCCAAGATCACGTGAGGCCAACGGTTTTTCTGGCCGTGTGCTTGCTCGCTCACTGGACGCATCCTGAGCGTCTTCCATGGCCCGGATCGACGGTGTGGTGCCAAGGGCCCAGGTCCTGGTGGCGGCTGTATTTGTGTCTATCACAGGCCCCTCCTCCTAGATGCTGACCTGGTATGGCCCCCCACGTATGTGTTCCAGCCACACTCCTTGCAGCGCCTCAGGTGAGCTCACCTACCTGCCCCGCTCCCCACGCCTCCCCCTGTGCTTTGCCAACGCTATTCCCTCTGCCCGGAACATCCCTCCAGCATCCTGCTTCCCTCCCCTGCCCACTCCCCACACGCTGCCAAGTTAACTCCTATTCACCTTATAGAACTCAATCAGATGTCACCCACAGTAGGTCCTCCTCTGTCACATTTACCTAGCACCACGTGCCTCTCCATAACCACCACCAGCAAGGACACATGTGGAATGTGCAAGGCCCCGCTGTGGGTGCTTTAGACATGTGGATTCGTTCACTCTGCACAGCACTCGTATGAAGTCAGTATGCCAGCTGTCCTCATTTTATAGACGAGGAAGAGGAGGTCCAGAGAGGGTCCAAGACTCTCCCCAGGTCACTTAGCTAATAAGTGGCTGAGGTGGGTTCAAACTGAGGCATATAGACGGGCTCCGGGCTACACGGCACTGGCCTTGGTTTGTAAAATTATTTGTTGAATATCCTCTCTCCCACTTGTCTGTAAGTTCCATGAGGGTGGGAGTGGTGTCGGTTTTGTTCATCACGACTGCCCACAGCATCTAGCAAAGCCCTGGCATGTAAGTCTATAATAAATATTTACCAAATGAGCGAATGATGGTAGGCAAGTGCTAAGTTTCCACTCAGTTTTCTTACCAGATAAATGGGGATAACCACGTATTTCTTTGGAAAGCTATGATGAAGAGAGTCAATACTATAAATGAAACACTCCGCATGGCACCTGGCGTCCAGCCAGCGTTCAATAAATGTCAGATGATGGTAACAATGTTAGCACATAACCCCTGCCGTCGCCAGGCTCCCAGTCTCATGGGTGAAACAGACCAGTGGATACGTGCCTCTCATCCAGTGCATTTCGTGGAAGATCAAAGTGCTAGTGTAGTTACTTTTGAAGGTTATCCACTTTTGCCCATGGAGGCCACCTACATGAGCAGACAGCTCAGATCCTGACCAGCAAGGTGAAAAAGGAAAAGCCGCTGCTAAGAGATGGATCATGCAGGAAGCCGAGAGTTTCCTCTGTTGAGAAGCAGAGGCTGGATGACTCAAGTGGCAAGGTCTCCCTTCACACCCTCAGAAAATGCAGTCGAAGTGTGGTGCCACATACGGAAGGGTGGGAGGGGTACAGGGTCACCTGGCTAGGCTCTGCAGTCACACTCTGTGGACCTCGGGCAGTCCCTTCTTCTCCCTGTGTCTCAGTTTGCTTCTCTGCAAAAAAGAGGGGCTCGACCTAGAACCTGGTGCTTCTCGGGTGTTTCTGCCATCCTCAGAGAGGGGCCATGGGTCTTTGTGGAATAAGAGGAACACGCAATGTTGGGCTTTTGCTGTTTGAAAATTCATGGGTGCTCTGTGTTCTATACTACGGTATATCTGTACTTGTTTTGATATTAAAATAATGGGCTTTTTCCCCTCCCAAAGCTTCGAATCAAATTTCTCCTTCAGGAAAATGTGCTACAATTTATCCTGTGGCTCTGCCCTCAGGGGTACACGCACCCCAGTCTGGGAAGCACGGAACCCGCCTGCAATAAAACATGCTGCTGTTACAAAAGATCCTGTAAATGAATATTTAATATCACGGAAAGAAATTTCGATGGCATGGAGAAAGGCAAGGTGACAAAACAGTATGATCTCCTTGGCCTTAAAAATTAAGCAAGCATAAACGTGCGTGTAAGAAGGTGGCAAATACCCACCGTAAGATGAGATGTTAACATGTGACAGTGCTCGGGGAGCATGCGGCCCAGCAAACCCCTGGCACACAGTAAGTGCTCAATAAATGTTGTACGTGGTAAGTGGGACCAACCGAAGCCAGGTGTTAACAACAGTCCTTTGGAAGGGGAGGTGACAAGGTGATTTTTTTCATTGTTTACGTATTACAAATTTCTTCCAATAGATACATGCAATGATATGTAGCTACATATATGCACATACATACACAAACATACATGTACACAGATACGTGTATGTATTTATAGAGAAAGAGACATTTTAAAGAAGAGATCACTGCTCTGAGTTCAGATACCATGAGGCCTCGTTAATACTCCTAGGTTCTGGGCCCTGACTGTCACACCTAAATGCACAAGGTGGGATACAAGAGAGTGAGAGAGTATATACACAGCTCTGTGACCCACCCAGCATGTAAGAGGCACTCAGAAGACAAACCCCCTGATGATGCGTGATCATCACTTTTCCATACGAAAGATGGCAGGTTAACTGCCTTGCACCTTGCGGGGGGAGGGGGGGAGCATTAAAAAAAATTGCAGGCTGGTTGGGTCCTCTATGCACATCTCAAAGAGAAAAAGGGAGGCTGGTCTTTGTTTTGTTTTGTTTTGTTTTGAGATCCAGAGAGCACCTGGCAGTCCTGGGGGCCAGATGAATCCAACTGATGGGTATTCACTCAGCACCTGGGAGACGTTCACCTTTCAGAGCAGAGTTTACTGAGAAGTTTTTCTGGGCAGAAAGCGGATGTTTAATTCAGGAAGATACAGTTTTTTAAGTTTATTTTGAGACAGAGAGAGAGAGAGAGAGAGAACGAGAGTGGGGGAGGCGCATAGGGAGAGAATTGCAAGCAGGCTTAGACTCGAGTGGGGCTCGATCCCATGAAGTGACCTGAGCTGAAATCAAGAGTCGGATGCTTAACTGAGCCACCCAGGCGCCCCAGGAAGGTACATTTCCAAACACACAGAATACTCTGCATATAATTTTGGAGAGGATCCACAGACTTCACGTAAAGAACCTCTGATCTCGGGGTTGGGGTAGAGGTCTGTGATAGAAAGTAGTGGAAATAGGGGAGGTGGAGAACAGGTCTGGGAACTCATCTCTCTTTTAGTCTCTGTTCATTCAGCCATGAGTCCAACACACACACTTATTGAGCACCAACTGTATACTTTGCCAAGCCCCGGGCCAGGCTCCGGGGGACACAACAGTGAACAAAAAGCAGTCGCCGGCCGACAAGGACCACCGTGCTCCTGGTCCCTCTCCTAGAGATGAGGTCACTCTTGTTCTTGCCCTGCCCATCTTCCAGTCACTCTCCCGCTCTGGGCGCGACACCGTCACCTCACCAGGCAGGCTTGCTTCCCTCGGCAGCCCCGTGAGGTAGACATTCTCATCATCGGCCCCGTTTTGTCGGTGAGAGGCGGCCGCTTGTGTCAAGGGCTGGCTTTTCAATAGTTCACAGCGAGGTAGCTGCTCTGCCACGCATGAAACCCTGACTCAGAGGCAGCTTGCTGACAGTGATTTAACATCGGGCTCCTCACGGGCTTGCCTCTTGCGCAGGGTGAAGGGGATTTTCCAGGCATGGAAATCGAGGCTTACAGAGGTCAAATGGCTCGCCCAAGTCAGTGAAGACCCGAGATTCCAACCCAGGGCCTCCTGACACAGACCGAGCCTTCCGTTTTGCCACACTGCTTATCAGGAAGGGTCACTGCAGCAAAGGAGAGAGAGGCGGTGAGAGCCTGGGAGGGAGTCCCTGCGTCTGGGGAAAATCCTGAACCCTAACCAGCTGCATGGGGGAGGGGGTGGGGTGCAGCATTTGTGCCCAAGCCCCCCTGACGGATCCTCAATGGCCACACGGTATGGAGGGAAGAAGCATGGGAAGGCAGGTGCTCAGTATCCCTGGCCAAAGCTCTGGGGCCCCTGGGTAAGGCTTGCAAGCAAACAGCCTTCGGATTTTACCCCGGGCTTATGGAAGCCCTCTGATCGCTCTCCTGTCACCTAGCACCTGAATCCCACCATTCAACTCTGCAGCTACCATGTGCCCTGGGGCTGGCGCCGCCTGAGCTCCAGAACCCGAGGCTGCTGCTGTCAGTGACTCATCCTTCCAGCACTCCGGCTGCCAGCCCACCGGAACTGGAACAGGAGGCTGGCTCAGCCTGTTCCTGTTTACATGACGAAGGAGGTTCTGTCCCATTCAGCTTTTCTTCCTTCCCCAAACATGGCCACGAGTGACTTCTCAGCCATGCCCACATACTCACAGGGGGCCCTGACCAACAGAACATCACGCTCAGTCCCGACCAGGCTCTTGGAATTGCTGACAGTCAGAGGCTGACAGCCCCCAAGGGGCATCTAGTCTCGTCTACTAGTTTCAGACAGGGAAGCTCAGGACGGAGAAGGGGAGTGGCTCACTCAGGGCCAGGAAGTGGCAGAACTGGGGTTTGAACTCAGGTCTGTGGACCTCCGCGACCCATGATCTTTCTGCTATTTCCCAGAAAGATCTGGAAACCACGAGAGGATGAGGCATGGCAGGCCACTCAGGCCTATTCTGAGGTTTTGTTTGGGGAAACCCTGAATGTAGAACCAAGGGAGGTAGGTGCTGCCAGGGGAACAGAGAAGGGGTGGAAGAGTCTAGAAGGAAGAGGCCCAATCAGCTATTTCTGCCACCACAACTATCACACTCCTCAGTGACGTCCTGGGCTGGGAGAGGGACAACCTGGCCTCAAAAGGCATGGGCACTGCCATGGACTCTGTCCCCCCCTGGGAGAGGCTAGAGTGATGGTCTCCGTTTTCTGCCTTTTGGGGGGGTGGGTGTGAAACGCAAACTAGGAGTCAGAGGGGATGTGGTGGAGGGTGAGAAGATTCCCCAACACAACATTTTCATTTGACATTCACCAAGCACCTGTCCTAGGCTCTTGAGGCTGTTTTATGTCTCAATCCTACCACTGACCAGCAGGACTCCTGGGCGTGAGAAGAGCTCTGGCAAAAAAGAAAAAAAAAAAAATCTAGCCTCTCTGGGCAAAGGCAGACTGATGGTGGGTGTGGGGTCCTGGAAGTCTGCACTGGCTCCCTATAACACGTCTACTGCACGAGTCCTGCTGATCAGCGAGCAAGAAGGCAGACATACCCTTAGAAGGAGGTAGTGAGATGACAAGAACTGGGGCTGGCAGTGAGTTAAGTACTCCAGATGGGAAGCTGGCCGAGGGTAAGGCCAAGTCTTGTTTACTGCTGCATTCCCCAGCAGTGCAAGCAGGATGGCTTGGGAAAAGGAAACCAATTTTGGCCTAAGAAGATTCTGGAATAGGACATGGGTGCTCACCATTTATCAGCTACGTGACTTAGGCAGGCCATTTAACCTCCGTGTAACTTGATTCCTGTGGTGGTTTTCAAATGTGTCTGTGAGTTCCTCAACATTCTTCCCATCGATGGGAGTGGAGTCTATGTCCCTTCCCCCTGAACTAGATGAGTGCCTTGAAAATGGGAATGTGGCAGAAGGTGATGAGTGGCCGTTGAGGCTAGGTTAGAAAAGTTCTCGCAGCTTCTGCTGCTTCTCTCTGGACGCTTGCTCTGGAAACCTTCAGCAGTCATGTAAAAAAAAAAAAAAGTAGCTACCCTGAGGCCTTGCGGGGGGAGAAAGAGAGAGAGAGAGAGAGAGGGAAACTTGAGAATGAGACGGTGAATGCATTAAGACGCATTAGGTGCTCTGGAAAATTTGAATGCTGAAAAGAAACCATCTACCTTGACCTTCAGCGCACAGGCCAATGCAGCAAGAGGGTACCTGCACCTTAGGCCCCCTAGAGTTTGATAATCAAACTACCCTATGTGTGGGACTTTGGTTTTAAAGCTGATGTTCTGAGAACTCACCTCAAGCAAGGTGAGAAATTTGTACCACAAAGGAGGGGGTGGACAGCTATACTATTCTCTTTCCTGTCTGATGCCGAATTCTCCAGAACTTTCCTCAGTGACTTGCTTCAAGCTAGGGACCCTGGTTCTCAGATCAATACAAAGTGCAAGCCTGTGGGTGTGAGGTTTGGGCTATACAAGCTCTGCTTCCTCCAAGCCACAAAATTCAATTTTGTCCTTCCTCTTTTTTTTTTTTTTAATGTTTATTTATTTTTGAGACAGAGAGAGACAAAGCATGAACGGGGGAGGGTCAGAGAGAGAGGGAGACACAGAATCGGAAGCAGGCTCCAGGCTCTGAACCATCAGCCCAGAGCCCAATGCGGGGCTTGAACTCATGGAGCACGAGATCGTGACCTGAGCTGAAGTCAGACGCTTAACTGACTGAGCCACCCAGGCGCCCCGATTTTGTCCTTCCTCTTAACCAGCCTAGCAAAGCACAGCATCTAGCACTCCCTGACTGCTTTACAAATACCAACCCGTTCAGGCCTTATGACCAGCATATGAGATAGGTGAGAGGACTGTCCTCTTTCACAGACAGGACACCAGGAGTTCAGGAGGCCAAGTGACTTGCCCAAGGCCATCACAGCTGGTGAAGAGCAGAGCCAGGCCTCAGACCCAGGCAGCTGTGTTTCAACATCTGTCTTCCTGACCAGACCCCATGTTGCCCGCCCTCTGCCTGGGCCTCCACTGTTTCTTCCTCCTGCCTGTCAGGGGAAGTCAGCCTGGGAAAGAGCTCCAGCCCATTCTAGGACAGAAGGGACAGGGACCACCCCAGGATGGAGGGGAGATTAGCACCATCACACCCCAGCATGGGGGCAGGGTTGGGAGTGGGAGGGGCTCTAAGGGCAGGGTGGGCAGAGAAAAGCAGGATGGGTATGTAGATGAGGGGCAGAGGTCTGGGAACTCAGGTCTCCCTCCACGTTCAGTTCGGAGCAGGGGAGGCGGGGGTGGGGGTGGGCAGGGGTGCTGAGGACTGTCTGCGGACACCTGAGAGACTGTGCTAGGGGAGTGCGCGTGTTAAGAGGCGAGAATAGGACCCATGAGTGGATGCTCTCAGTAGGCAGATTTAAGTAACCAAAAATATCTCCAGGACCTGACCTTGTAGTTCCTCCCATCCCCCAAAAGTGGCTTTGTTTCTGGGGAGGCAGCTTTTCTAGCGGCTTGTGGCAAAAGCTTTGGAGCCATCCCAACTTAGGTTTGATGCCTGGCTTTGCCATTTTCTACCTCTGTGGCCTCCGGTAAGTGACTTAATCTCTCCTCTGGACAACCGGTATAGTAAGACTTGCCTGTTGGAGTTTGAGGATACCATAAGGTAAAACATGCCAAGTGCTTAGTCTGGTGCCCGCACATGGTGAATGAACAGTAGCAGAATTTAGAGAGGAGGAGGAGGAAGAGGGGAGGGAAAGGGAAGGGAGAGGGAGGGAGGGGCAGCAGTAAGGACTTCCTTTTCATCTGCCTGCTGGGCCCCCCAGGAGGACAATAGATGCCTTGCTCCCTCCAGGGCAGGAGCTGTGAGGCTGTAGGCCTGCAACTGGGGTTGGTGGAGAGAGTGGGCATGGACTGAGGGTGGCAGAAGGGAGGGGGGCATCTTTGTCTCTGCCAGCGCATTAAATCCAGAATGCTAACAAGCTTTCAAAACAAAACACAACTCAAGTAATCTTTCGATGGGATATAATGAAATGGTTCTATGTGAAATTGCAAACAGCTTTGTTGCTACAAACAAAGCCTCAGTTCTTGGTGCCTCTCTGGAGCGGGGGCCCAGAAGTACAAGGGTGAAAAGGGTCAACGAAACTCTGTGGGTGCGGGCCACCCCCCGCTGCCCACGCTGAGAACTGAAAGAACTGACAGAGAGGCCCTGGGGTGATGGGGTGCCAGAGGTCCTAAGTGCCTGAGGCTTAAACACAAACGCATGGCAAGGAAGGGACAGACTTGAGAGTCAGTCTACCGCCCATTTCACAGCTGAGGAAACTGAGGTTCAGAGAGTCAGAGGCAGAACGAGGATTGGCGCGTGTGTCTCTAACCCTCTAATTCTGTGCTCGCTGGCGAAGACAGCATGGGAAGTTTCACAGGCACTGGCAGTGGGTTATCTGAAGGGCGGAGGCCTAAGGCCCTATGGCCGCAGAAGCCTGAGCCCTGGCTTGGGGTTCTTTGGCAAGTACAGGAAAGTCCAGGTGGCAGGAAGGGAGACTCTCAGGATGGCAGCGTCCACAAATCCCAAGCCTCTAGAGGCTGCCATCCTGGGGTGGCCCCCTGCAACTGGGGAGCCTCACAATGTTGGTAAAGTGTCGAGAGGCCGCGACGGCAGTCCTACCTCCGCCTCTAGCGAGCTACGTGGCCCAGGGCTTCTCACTGCCTCCAGGGCCTCTGAGGCCTTCTATAAATTCAAAGAGTGTGACCAGGGGCCTTTAAGGGCCCTTCCAGTGCTAAAGGCACACACCCATTTTTAAAAAACAAATCTGAGTCCCTGCTTTAATTTAATTCAATGGTTTCCCCTTGTTCTTAGGATAAAGACCAAACTGCTTACCTCCCCAGCCTCCACTCATACCACCTTATTCCTAGCTCTCCCTCTCTAGCTTCTTCCAGATCCTCTGCTGGAACTGGCCTGGGAAGCCAGTTCTGGAAACCAGTGGTTCTGCTCCAAGAAATTCTCACCCAGTCCCTATGGGGGCATGTACGCTCATACTCTCTGTGGTAGGGGTGGGAGAGGTGGGGGGATCTCCATGTCCTTCGCTTGGAGGAGCTGGCAGGCCGTGTCCGGGGACACGCTGGGGAGTACTGTGCAGTCCTTAGAGGCAAAGAGTCAGAGTACATGCAGCACCACACGATGGATCTCGGGAACAGCGCGGTCAGAGTGGACAGAACGAGATCTAACACAACCCAGTGAATACAGATTAAAAACACACGCACACAAAATATCACCGCCCATTCTGCAAGAGCACACAGAGAGACACGCGGAAAACATACACTGAATCCCTCAGAACACATTAACTACGGGGAGGAGTATGGCAGTGGGAGAAAAAAGAGAATGAATAAGTGAAGAAAACCAGACAGAAGCCTCCTGTAGACCACTGAGGATAACGGGGCTGCGCACCCACGAGTATGACTGACAACACGCTAATACCTAAAGCGATCGTTGCCTGCCTCCCCCAAGGAAACATGAAACAAAACCACCACCGAGTTGTAAGTTGGATCAAGGCCCAACGGGGAAAGAACAATGGCCGAAGGAAGGAAGGCCTGTCATCTTGTCTGGGTCCTGGACCTGGGAGGGCTGAAGAGAGGGACACTGCTCTTCTGGCCCCATGGCAGGTTCTGGCTGCCTGGGAATCGATGCCCTCTTTAGGGGGCAGGGCTCACGGACTTGGCTGAAGCAAAGCCAACTGCCAAGGAGACCCCTGAACCTCTTTCTCTCTGAGCTCATTCACCAACATATTATCTGAATCATTTTGTTGGATTTCTCCAGGGAGGGGGGATTTTGGGGCCTAGTGGCTGTCTCCACAGATGCCCCCAGAGGATTAACTGGCCCCCATTAAGACCCTTGGGGTTGGGTCAGCCTGAGATTCTGGTCCTGACAGGCTGAGCGACTCAACCTAGAGGGAGGTGACTCACCCCAGACAACCTCTGCTACCCCCAATTACCACTCTTGCCTGGCAAGGATTAATTAATATTCTTGGGTGGCTAATCATTTTTTAAATGATTTTGGAATATATGGGGGGGGG
This sequence comes from Lynx canadensis, assembly GCF_007474595.2. NCBI lineage: Eukaryota > Metazoa > Chordata > Mammalia > Carnivora > Felidae > Lynx > Lynx canadensis. The sequence continues at coordinate 74,815,089 of NC_044312.2, forward strand.
ACCCTAATAAGAACATAAAGGAAACTCAAGTCACTCATAATCCTACCACGCCGAGACAGGCACTGGTTTCCTTCTGACATATTTTCTGGTATTTTTTCTTTCTTTGTGGGTGGATTTTTTCCCTCATAAGTCATTCTGTATAGAGGCGTATCCTTAGAATATGCCTCTTTGGATTTCAAGGGTTCAACTTTTAAGCAGTATGGCAGACAGCCTCCAAGGTGCCCTAACGATCCCTACCTCCTGGTATTCACGCTGAGATGCCAGACATGTAAGAAAAGCTTTCTTGGCCCTTCTATCCCAGCCCAGCACCAGGTGAATAGAGCTGAGGGAGTGACCTCAGTTGAAGACACATGAGCAGAAGAATCACCCAGCTGGGACCTCCAAGACCCCCTGAATCATGAGCAAATAAGAGGTTGTGGTTTTAAGCCACAAAGCTTTGAGACCATTTGTTATAGATTAAGCAAATAGCAATAGATTATAGCAAATAGCTATAGATTAATCTATAGCAATAGATTAAGCAAAACAAGAGGCTGGGACTTGAAAAGAAGAAATGGGCTCAAATGAAAAGACGAGATTTTTTTTTTTTTTAAGGCATAAAGAACTTCCTGGGAGCTGGAGTGATGAGTCCCTGGGCCAGGCCCAGGAGAAAGAGGCCAGCATCTGTCACTGCATATCTTAGGGATGCCACGGATGTCCATTTGTTTGAAAGGTCTTTAGCAATATCCTGTGTGGAGGCAGATAGCCTTTCTTCCCATTGTGAAAACTCCAGTCACATCACACATCCAAGTAACTCTCTAAGAATATCAGAACCATTTCTATACTGATGGAGGAAAATGGGTGATTGTCCCTCCCTGCAACCCTGGCCCCTTTCCCCACCTGACTCTGCAAGTAGACAACGCTTCCCCATGTGTCTGTGCTGGTTCAGGCCTGCGGCGGGGAGTCAAGAAAGACTCACAAAGCTATACTGTCCATTCCGGGGCTGAAGGACTGGCGGGGGACTTGATGCCCGGGCCCTTGGGAATATGCGGAGGGTTTTCTGTTCACATTCCATATCCCGGAACAATCCTCACCACCATTAGAAGCTAGCATCTACAGGGCACTCAACATGCATCAGCTTATTTAACCCTCACAAGATCTCTGTAAAGATCTCATCACGGTACTATCTCCTTTTAGAGTAAAGGATATGGAACCCGAAGCAGTCAGATAACTTACCCGAGGTGACGCTGCTGGTCAGTGGCAGAGCTGGGATTCGAACCCAGATTGGTCTGCCTCCCCACAGCATCCCAAGACGCAGCTACATGGGTTCATCCCTCCATATCTGCCCTGGTATCTGAGAAGAGTTACCCTATACCATCACTAATCAGTAGTACCTGGGTTGGTACTTCTTTTCCCAATACAATGGTATCATTACACAATGCTCTCCAATTAGGGTTCTTAGCACATCCAAATGCTGTTTTTTTTTTTTTTTTTTTTTTTTTTTGTTTGTTTGTTTGTTTTTTCTTCTCTAGTTTCCATTCTGAAGACTCAAGACAAAGACGATTCACTGTACCGCTAGCCGGTAAACAATCCCAAATGCATTAAAAACTTTGGATGAAAACAGAACCCCAATTATACAAAGAAATAAAAGCCAACAGAACCCAGGCTGCTGTCGACAGGCACAAGACCCCTCAGCAGTACAACTATATCCCCCCAGGCCTGTCTTCTCTATGTTTGTCTATCTGGGCTCCTGCACTTCCTACTAGACCAGTGTGAACCAATACTAGGTACCAGTCAGAGGGGTTTTGCTGAGAAAAAGGGTGAGGAGATGGGAGACATTATGAGGTTAATCTGTTCCTTAAAATGCTTTGATAGCTGGTCCCAAAAGACACGAACCAGGACCAGGCCCCTGCTCACCCCTCAGGTGACAATTTAAAGGCCATTTCTTCTGGGAAGACTTCCGTGACCCCCCAAGATAAGGTTACATTATTGGCACACCCTTCCATGGGTGCCCTCCTCCTTGAAAGCAGGAACCAGGGTCTGTCTCACTCTTCACTGGGTCACCAAGGCCTGGCACAGCCTTGGGTATGGAGTGGATGCTCAATAAAAGTTTGTCAAATTGATAAAAGGGCTTTTCTTTTTTTAAAAAAAATTTTTTTTTAAATGTGTATTTATTTTTGAGAGAGTGACAGAGCGAGTGGGGGAGGGCAGAGAGAGAGGGAGGCACACAGAATCTGCAGCAGGCTCCAGGATCTGAGCCGTCAGCACAGAGCCTGACATGGGGCTCGAACCCACCAACCATGAGATCATGACCTGAGCTGAAGTTGGATGCTTAATTGACTGAGCCACCAAGGTGCCCCGATAAAAGGGTTTTTCGATTGGCCCTTCTTCCTGGTTTCTGGCCCAAGGCCTTGTCTGTGTCATGATGGGACAGCTGTGAAAACTATAATGTGACCCTCTGTGATGGCCAAGGACAGTCACTGCAGGTTAGGGTAATGAAGATTTCCTCAATAATGATATCCCCTTTACTGTATAAAAGGCCACCCAGGAAGGGCAGTGGGCCTCTAGCTGACACCTAGACTTTGCCCCCTTCCAAAGAGGGTCAGCTTGATACCCGTGATGATTTAGAACCTAGGGCTGGGCAGAAGGTAGCCTTTAAGGCACTGGCACTCAGGTGGGAGTCAGTACAAGAGTCACCAAGAGGCCAGCTGGGCAACGGCCTACTCAGGCCTTCAGGGTCTACTCACAACCTTGCACAGAATCGGTTAATCATGGCACACTTAAATCCCAGGGTGGCGGTGACTGTCATGGCTCCAGCCAGCTGTCGGCTGTGGGATGCTGTGGGAGCACCTTATTTCTAAAAGCAGAGCTGTCCTCAGACCCAGGCTGAGGCCCTTCCCCTCTGGCCATGCCAGTCCCCATGGGGCAAGGAGTCCACAGGGCCCAGTGGGTGTGCCCACGCTTTCCCTTCCAGGCCATGCTCTGGCTACTAGAACTCTCTAACCAAACATCCTGAAGCCTGCACAGGTGCAGTAGACCCTCCTGCGGCTGGACGTGGCCTCCTGCCTGGGTACCTTTAGGTTTGAGGGGGTGGCCGAAGGGCTGCATCGGGGTGGCATGTGGACCATGTTTGGACCCACAGACTGACGTGCCCACATGCCACACAAGGGCCCTTGCAGAGCAGGACTCAGCAGAGGGTGGTGTGCCACCAGGGGCCTCTTCTGCAGTGTGGCCTTGGTCCCTACAAATGTCAGGAGCAGGCCAGCCCTGGGCCCGCCCCCTGGAGACAGTGCGAGCAGCACCTGGTGATGTCATGCCATCACTAGCACCTACGGTGGCCTTATCCACCTCCTTCCTCCAGCCCGTACCCTAAAGGAAGCTGCTGGTGACAGGCTGGGACTGCAGTGGTGCCGGCTGGGGAAGGAGCGGAGGCCCCAGCATCAGCGGGGCTGGCTGGTTTCTTGCAAATATGAACACCTACACATGGTTGGGGGGGTGGGGATAGTGTGAGTTTGAATGTATAAATGTGTTTGGGTGAATGTGAGCAAGTAAATGAGCAAGGAAGGGGGAGTGAGAGAGAAGAAAAGAAGAGTGACCATGTGTGCAAGACTGTGTGCATGAGGGAGAAGAAAAAAGCACGCGCGTGTGTGTGTGCACGCACGCACAGAGAAGCAGAGAGGGGACACCAGCGCCTGGGACTGTGCACAGCTGAGGGCCTGGGCAAAGGGTAGAGAATGGTAGGGAAGGAGTGTGCCCACTCATCTATAAGTGTACATGAGAAGGGGCATGGCTGCGGAAGAAAAGAGACCTAAAGCGGGAATGACGGAGCAGGCAGAGCAGTCTGGATGATGGCCCCATGGAGCCAAGAGATCCCGAGTGCGCAAGAGGAAGGAGGCTCGCAGGTGCGGGAGCTTCAAGTGGGTGTGCACCCGTGGGGCTGCATGAGGCAGAGAGAGGTGGGGCGTGTGCCCGGGGAGCTGCGTGTGGGTATGTGCACGTGCACACACGAGCACGGGGCTGGGACAAGTGAGCACTAAGACAAGCGTGTGAGCACAGGCGGGCAGTGCCCCGGGGGGTGTGGGTGAGCGAGCCTGTCCTGAGGCAGCTGCGGGCTGCCTGGGGGTGCTGGCGATGCCTGAGGATGTTTCCACCCAGAAATCTCCATCTGGGAGGACTCCGCGACCTGCTTGGTGCTGATTCAGGTCCGGGTGACCGTGGCCGGGCGTGTTGGCCATGCCGCCCCTTGCTGGCGGTGCGTGTGGGAACACGTGAGTCACGCAGGCACGGCTAGCCCTCACTCCACCTCGTCTCGCCCCGCAGGAAGCCAGCTTGGAGGGGAACAGATTACTGGAGGGCTGTATTTTTACCCCATCATTATGCAATTGCTTGCAATGCCCGTGAGCTCATTCTCTGAAGGCCTTGCACCCCGATTCTCTCAGCCTTTATAACCGCCCCCCTCCTTTTATGTCCAGGTTGCTGCTCAGGTCAGTGGTTCTGACTGATGAGCATTTATGGAAGTCTGCTTCTTACCAGGTTCTGGGGCCATCCTACTTACAATGCCAAACCACCCCCCAGGTCCTTTCTCATGCCTCCTTCTTGGCTTTAATTTTCTCCACAGCACTTACCACTATCTGCCATGCTAAATATTTTATTTATGTTACTCAGTGTCTATCTTTCTCTAAATAGCGATGCCTATAGCTCACTTGCTATGTGCCAGGTACCGTTCTGAGGTTTTCATTAACTCATGTGATCTTACAACAACTCTGCATGGTAGTAAATAGTATTCTTTTTTTAAATTTTATTTTTCTTAATGTTTATTTTTGAGAGAATAAGAGTGCGAGCAGGGGAGGGGCCGAGAGAGAGGGAGACACAGAATCCGAAGCAGGCTCCAGGCTCTGAGCTGTCAGCACAGAGCCCGATGCGGGGCTTGAACCTGTGAATTGCGAGATCATGACCTGAGCCCCAAAGTCAGTTGCTCAACCGACTGAGCCACCCAGGTACCCCAGTATTCTTGATTATATTTTGTAAAATCAAGGCACAGTTGTAAAATCAAGTTAAATAGCTTGCCCATGATCATCCCAGGCGCAAGTGGTAGAATCAAGCCTAGGTCCAGAGTCCCTGCTCTTACTCAGGACACAACACTGCCCTGTGAGTGTGGAGATTTTCTGTTTGGTTCACTGTTGAATCTTTACTGCTTACAGGAGTGCCCTGTGCAGGCAGGTGCTCAACGAACAGTCATTCAATGAATGAAGAAATGAGTGAATGAAGGCTGGTCATGGAGGATGAAACAGACAGGCATTTGCTTTCAAAGAACTCATGGTCCCATGGAGGAAGCAGGGTAGAACATCATTGCAAAACATCATTGCAAAATCCAATCACAATGGCATCATGATAGTCTAGAGGGGCCTATGACTTGCCTAGCCCTTGGAAGGAAGTGCTTTCCAGAAGAATGCAGATAAGGCAGGCACAGTGACACTGCCCATCTCTTGCAGGCTCCTCCCTGGGGACAGACACACCTTAGCTCTTCCTGCTTCAGTTCACAGGGTGCCAGAAAATGATGGGTGTCCACAGTGACAATGGCGGCAGAATGGGGAAGTGGCCAGGGGCATGGGCTCTGGAAAGAGACTGCACAAAGTGAACCCTCACTCTACCAAACACTAGCTATGTGACCTTGGACAGACTCTCACTTCCCTGGGCCTTGGTCCTCTCATCTCTAAGTTGGGACAGGAAATGATGTGAACTACTTAGGGCAGTGGACAGGATCACGTGCGATGTGTATGTGAGAGTATTTAGAACAGTGCCTATCATAAGGAAGGCAATGTGCCGGCTCCAAAGGAGATGACCAATACTCCTCGTCCATTCTGAGTCGGCTGCTGGCTTTTGGGGAGAGTTGGAATTTACCCTATTATTCTTATTACTGTAGTCTCTCTCCTGTGGTTCCACCCCATTTTCTAGAAGCGGCTCACAGCCAGGCAAGGACAAGTCTGTTTTATTCACCACTGTATTCCTAGCACCTAGGATAATACCTGACACATAGTAGGTGCTCAAAAAGCATTTGTGGAATGAATGTTTGTGTGATTATATTTATTTAATCCCTGTAAGGATAAATATACCGCTGTGAGGATAAACACTTGTATTGCTATTGTTTCCATTTGCAAATGAGGACTAGAGGCCCAGCAAAGGGTAAGGGACTTGTCCATAAACAGCCTAAAGCCAGACTCAAATGCCAAAGCCGCTGCCCTTCCCTTCACACTGTGCTCCTTTCTGGACTCCTATACATCATGTCCTATTTTCCGTGGATTTTTTCTAGCCAGCGGGCCATCCCCGGTCGTACAATCATCTCTGAATTCTATGACTCATATCTGAATCACAGAACGCTTAATAGTTGAAAGGGACTTTTGATGTCATCTCGACCTCCCACCCATTGTGGAAATTTCCTCTCCACTGTCTATCCAGACAATACTTGAATGCCTCCAGTGATGGAACACTCATTTTCCTCCTCTTGAATTATCCAGCTCTACGACCGGACTACTTTCAGAGTCAGGAAGAAAGTTCTGCATCCCGTGGGCCAGCAGGCCTCTCTTTAGTTTCTCCGTATCTGGTTTATGCCAGCCGGTTAAGACACGCAGTACGAATCTGCTGCCCCCTCCACAAAGACAACCTTTCATATAATCACAGACAGCTCTCATGTCCCTCTGGAGAATTCTGTTCTTCAAGCTAGCTGTTTCGGGTCCCCACAAGGGCACCTGTAAGATGACACCCATCCTAGACCATCTCAACAGGCCTTCCAAAGTGTTTTGAGCAATGGCACCCCCTCCTGGACACGGCATGAACTGCACCAAAGGGCTCAATCCTTACCTGGAGGCCTGAGAAAGCTTCCCCAGTAGCTGGGCCACTGGCTCAAGGTGTGAGTAAAATAACTACCTATTGTAAAGAATCATCGCTTCAGAGTCATACCTCCTTGTTCTCAATGTCCATCCTAAAGAGTATCACTGAAGACTCCATTCTAAGGTTCCTCACCGATCATGAGGTTTCTGACAAGCTACAGGTTTGGTTTGGAAAAAAGATGAAAACGTACTGTGTTATGGGATGATGATAACTTTTTTCACTTGTCAGATTTTCTATTATTCCTACAACGGATATTTGTTGTAAGTAAGAAAAAAAAAAAAGACTTCCGTAAAAAAAAAAAAAACAATATGTTGAAAACTCCTCCTATTCTCCTTTCCTTTATTCCTTCCATGGCCTGGGTACTTGGTCCGCATGCTGCCACCCCACAGGCAAGAGTGCCTCGGTCGTGTCTCCGCGGTGACTGCAAGGGCCTGTGGTTCAGCCGCCCAGGTTCCCCACAAGCACGATCAACCAGACTCAGGCGGCACAAAGCTGACACTCGCAGCCAGCTCTGTCAACAGGGCCGCTGGGTGGTTTCTCCACATTACCTGCCCCACCGTCAGCTCACGCCACACTCAGCCTGTCTGTGTTTCCTAACCTTACCTCCGGAAGTCTGCCCCGCACACCGCCGGCCGGCGGTCACGTCCCCAGCAGCCCTGGCCTCCCCAGCTCTTCACCCTTCCCCCTACCCCTCCCGGCACACCCTCGGTGCCTGCTCTTCCCTCCACGGGAGCCCAGAGCAGCTTCATATGACAACAGGTCAGAAAGACATCAGGGATTAGAAAAACAAATCCTCATTTAAACGGAGACCTTGTGACCAGCTGAGTCACTCCTCTCGAGCAAGTTCACAGCTAAGCGGGCTCTTCTCCAGCCCGTGTCATCCAGGGCTCTCTCCCTGCATTCGGGACTCTGGGGGCACCTGGGTGCCAGGAAGACTCACCCGGCAGCTTCTCGCTGCAGCACATGTCCAGGGCCCCTCCCTCGGAGTCATCAGCAGGGTGCTTCTCTCTCTCACTCCTGCAGCAGATGGAGAACGGGAGATGAACAGGGATCAAGGCAAAACCCTGAACAAAGACAAAAAAGGCTTCTGGCTTGCCCTGCGTCCCTCTGAGTAACTCTACCCCAGCGGGGGACCCGAACAGAAGGACCGACCTACAGAAGGGACAAGCTGCAGAGGCAGGAGCAGAATTCTGCAGGCATTTTCCCTGTGGAATAATCAGCAGTAGCATTCCCTACAACCATCACCACCACCATCACCTCTGCCATGGAGGGAGGGCTTGCTATGTGCCAGGCACTTACAAAATTTATCACACTAAATCTCCAGCATGGATGAGGGATCAACCAACAGGCTCAGAGAAGTTCAGTAACTTGCCTAAGGTCACAACAGCTCACTAGGGCAGAGTGGGGCATGAGATTACAGTCTACGACTCTAGGCTAGGCTCTCACTGTTGTGCTGCTGTGCCTCCTAGCTCCTGTGGGTTTGAACCACGCATGAGCAAGAAGGGGGGTGTGGGTAACACACGGTCTACGTCCAGCTCCTCAAGGCCTGCAAAGACCTTCTGCCTCAGTGGCCCGCAGAACTCTTCTCCAGAAATCGCTAGAAAACGTAGCTATACGTATTTTTTTGCATATTCTAAATGTTCTATTTCTTTCTGACATCAGAGAGCCCTCTTTCTAGCCTACCGGGGCACTTTCCAAGCCTATCATGGGGCTTAGCTTTTCTCCTTTAACCCGTGACCTGGGAAAAGGTTACTGGAGATCAGCTAGACCTCATCAAGTGTCTGTAGAGCAGACATACCCTGAGGGCAACTGTGCAGCTCGCAGGGGTTCCCCTACTCTGGGGACGGCCTGAAATCAACTATGGGCTCCAGCGGCTGTCTGCCCTTCATGTTCTGATCCCTGGCAGCAGCTGATTTATCAAGGCTAGACACACCAACTAGGTTGGGTCGATCAGATCCTCTCCCCTATGTTTTTCAAATGCATTCCGGGGGCGGGGAGGGGGGGGGCCTGGAGTCTGCAGGTGCTGGCTCTAAATCATGGCAGCTACAGTGCCCTGGAGAGAAAGTCCTAAAAACCGCTAATGCTGCGGGCCTTGGAGCCGCTCCATTTCTGCCCATCCTGAGTCTTGAGTGGGCAACACGTCTGTCAAAACCATGAGATGCCCCAGGATCCTTCCAATAAATTCCAACATTTTAGCTTAAGCCAGTGTGAACTGATTTCTGAAATTGGCAGCCAAAAGAAACTTTAATACAGCACTGCCGGTATAATACTTCCATGAAGTCCAAGAGGTCAGCTGCCTCTCTGCCCACTGCTTCTGCAATCCTGACTCTCGGACTGGTCCTGAGGCCAGTTTCAGGCCCAGCTGCAGATCTGAAACAATTAAGGATAGACAGACAGGGTTAAGGGTGACCCCTTTCATTCTGACTTCTTCTGCTCTCAACTGGCATTGCGTTGTTTTGTCTTCTCCTCATTCTGACCGGCAGGGTCTCTGAGAATCTCAAATCTCGGAGCCTGGCCCTCCTGCAGAGAGAAGGCGGCTATCTTCAAGGCCCTTTACATGTCTCCTGAATCTCTCACTTTTCTTCCTCTCCACCACCTACATCTTGGTCCAAGCCAGCTTCTCTTGCCTAGATTACTTTGGCAGTCTTTTAACTGGTCTCTGGCATTCATTCAGGCTGGCCCCTAAAACATTCTCCATATGGTTCCAATACATATGGCTTCATAGTTTGTGCAGTTTACAATCTGCACAACTGGATGGGGCAGGCCTGAGCTAGAATCAACTGTTTTAAAACTCAACCTTTTATCATCTAAGCTTCTTTTTAAAAAATACATTAATGGCATCCTATTGTACTAAGAAAAAATACAGAAATCCTTTAACATGCTTTACTAGGTCTTGCATGATTTGACCCCTATTTATCCCTCCAGCCTTATTTTATACCCCCTTTTTCCCTTTGTCCTCTGCACTTAAGCTGCACTGGACAGGCTCTTTTCTCCACAGGGCCTCTGCACATGCTTTTCTCTCTGCCTAGAGAGCTGCCCCGGCTCTACTTCCTGGTACTTTTTACTCCTAGAACTTGACACTGTTTGAAATTTCATTTTAATTTATGCCATTAGGAGATTAGCATTAGTTAGACTGTAAGTTATATGAGGACAGGGGCCACCATTTCTGTTTTATTCATCACTGTGTCTTCAAAGTCTTGCACAGTGCCTGGCTCATCATAGGCATTCAATAAATAAGTAAATAATCACTTGTTGAATAAGTGAATGTTGCCCTGACCTTCTTGGAAAAAGCATCAGGAACCTCAAACACGGCCATTATCTGAGCTGCCTTGTGGGCAGGTCTTTGTGAAGCCACCTGGAACCCCCCTCCACAGCTGTTGTCCAGAGCAGGCACAGAATCACACATCCAGAAAGCCCCTCATTCAGAAGAGAAGGAAAATGGAGCACAGAATCGGGGTCTGACTCGGTCCGGGTAATATATCAAGCCGGTGGCCAGGGGGATTGGGATCCTGAGGCTTTTCTCTCTTTAGAGTAAAGAGCACCAGGAGCATGAGGGTTGGCTCCCGGCTGGGTGCAGAAAGGTAACCAAGGTATCTAGAAACCTCTGGAAGGGGACCCATGTGTGACTCACAGCTGTTTTCACACCTTAAGCCTCCGAGGCCCCAAGCCGTGTTCAGAATAGCTCAGGGCTGCATGTATGCAGCGGACTCTATAAATAAGCTTCCTAGAAAATGACTAATTTCATAATCAGAAAAGCAGAAAGAGTAGCACCTCTCATCTGTAGAGGAAAATGGAGCAAAAGCCCGCTGCTCGGCCTTGTCGCTGAAGGACTCCAGGCGACCTCGGCCAGAGCCTGCGTGGCTAGGCTGTTCGGGGAAGGGTTTTAATGAGATTTCTGAAGAGAAGAGATGGTCCATTCAGGGAGGATGGAGAAGCCCAGTCTCTGGACACTGCCCTCTCTCCCCCCCCACTGCCAAGAGCAGAAATAGCTGCTTACAGTAAGATTACTGCAGGCTCCTTCTCTCTCCTTTTCCATTTCTAGGAGGTGGGCAAAAGGAGAAAACTGGTCTCCTGCGACAACAGGCGGCAACTTGCTGGGCTGGCCCCGCACCGCCGCCCTTACAACCAGACAGCCCCAGAGAGAAAAGGACTTGGAGATTACCCAGCCTGTCCTTCCTTCATTGATGGAGAGTATCTGGGTGGGGACAGAACCTTCCCAAAGCCACTGCCTCATTCAACAAGCATGGCCTGTGAGCAAGGCACCAGAGCTGTCCTAGGAATACAGTGACGAACAAGCCAGGCCCCTCCCAACGGAGCTCCCAGTCATCTCTGGAAGACACACACACAAACACGACCGACCGCACCCACACCTGCTTTAATCGAGGATGACCTATTCACTAGATACCCTGGGGAGCTCGGCCTGCGGTGAGGGGGCAGGCTGTGTGTGGGGCAGTCTTCTGCAAGGGGAAGATAGCAGCAGGTTCTTAAAGGATGCTTCTAGAGGCACCTGGGTGGCTCAGTCGATTGAGTGTCTGACTTAGGCTCAGGTCACGAGCTCACGGTTCACGAGTTCCAGCCCTGCATCGGGCTCTCTGCTGTCAGCACAGAGCCTGTTTCAGATTCTCTGCCTCCCTCTCTCTGTCCCTCCCCTACTCACGTTCTCTCTCCCTCAAATAAATAAGACTTTTTTTTTTTCTTTTTAAAGGATGTTTCTACATGGTTGAGGGGTCACGAGGGAAAGAACTTCTTTCATGGCACAGACGGCAAGAGCAAGACACAGAGGTCTGAGACGTAAGAAACATCGGGCACTAGCTGGGAGCAAGATGGTCAGTGGGATGGGTAGGTGATGGGGGCTAGGCCCCAGGCAGAGGCACGTGACTAAGGAGCAGGTCTCACCACCAGGAATCCTGCCTTCCCGGTGAGGCAGCCTTCCACTTGACCATGGGGCTTCCCTTGACCCGAGAGGTGCCATGGGCTCCCCCACCCCTAGCCTGGGCAGGGGAGGTCTATAATAGGACAGGGGACCAGTAGCATGTGGTTGAGGAAGGGACATCAGACCTGGCCGGTGGTATGTGATCCAGTCCCAATCTACTCCTTTTTAAAATTATGGTAAAACACACATAAGATAAAATTCACTCTTTTAGCCAATTTGGAAGTGTACAATTCAGTGGCACTTAATATATTCACAATGTTGCACAACCACCACAGCTATCTAGTTCCAGAGCAATTTCATCACCCCAAAAGGAAACCTCGTACCCATTAGGGAGCCCCCCCGCCCATCCTCCCCACCCCCAGCCTCTGGCACCCGTTAATCTGCTTCCTGTCCCTATAGATGAGCCTGTTCTGGGTATTTTATATAAACGGAATCATATAATACGTGGTCTTTTGTGTCTGGCTTCTCTTACTCAGCATGTTTTCTAGGTTCATCCAGGTTGCAGCACATATCAATACTTCATTCCTTTTTATGGCTGAATAACATGCGACTGTGTGGATACACTACCTTGTATTTATCCGTCCATCAAGCAATCGACATCAGGGTTGTTTCCACCTTCTGGCTATCACAAACAGTCTGCTGTGAACCCAACGTCTCCTTTAAACTCTGCCTCCAACACACTTACGACTTTGGGGAATCTTCTCTCAACCTGGGCCCCTGAAGCCTCATCTATAACATCAGGTGGTCAGACCCCTCGCAGCCTGCGTGGCAACACCGCCCTCTGTTTACGTGCGTGTGTGCGTGTGCGTGTGTGTGAAGATAACGTGTGCCCCACAGCTATTCCACCATTGCTGGATGCCGGAGATGGGACCTGGACCAGCCCACCTCATCTTCTTGGAACTCATGGCTGGTGGGGGAGACACGGGACAGGTACCTGCTGCGGGATGGGTGAGTCAGCATTCTAACAGAGGCCTGTCGGGGATGGGCCAGGCGCACCTCACCTCTGCCTGGGGGGATGGGGGTGGGATGGGGGATGGGTGGGTGCCGATAGGAGGTATCATGGAATAAATGCCAGCACTGCCCAGGACTAGTGTAGAGAAATAGCTGACAGGTTTGGGGAGGGAGGCAGAGCTGCATCCTCTTCCTGGGTGGGTGAGGGGCCAGGCGGTGCTAGGATGGTAAAGCCTGATTCCTGGGCCCCCAGCAACCTCCGGACCCAATGCAGGCAGATGTGCCTCTACCCTGGGCTTCATGCTCCTGGGGCTCCGGGGCCCCCGGGACACCCGTCACTGTTAACATGGAGTTCCTATGACCCTCCCAGAGCTCTGATACCACCAGACCTCGCTATTCCCCGTGTACTCCGACTTCTAGGCCTTTGTTCCCACTCTTCCCTCAGCCTGAAGTTTCCTTCTCCCCTCCTGCCAGGTCTTACTCATCCTCAACATGACTTCTTTCATGGAGCAGTCCCTGATCTCCTGGGGAGAATCAAGCTCTCCCATCTCGGGGCCCCCCCACACTCCTGGCTCACTACTTCTCTCTGCCTCTTACTTTGTTCTGTTGCTATAGTTAGCTGTTTATGCACCTGCTCCCCCCACCAGCTTTCCAGTCACTTAAGAGCATCCCCACCCCCTCAGCCACCTCTGCATCCCAGGTGTTCAGGGCCTGAGCCTATTGCTGGACACATTAGAGGTCAAGTGGAAGGCAGTGTCTTAGGGTTAGTGGCTTTGGGGGCTCTGGGAAGACAGACTCTAGTTAGGATCTTCCCAGCCTGAAGAAGACAGCCAGACCACGATCAGAAAGCAGCCCATAATGCCATCGAGATGTTCATCAGCGTGTTCAGCACGTATGGGACAAGGACATGCTGCTTTCATGAAAGACAAATGATCGGGCTGACTGCTTCATGCAAATGAGTCACACGTCCCAGCGCATGCACATGGAGAGGGCGTGTCCTCCTCAACGGGTTGAGCTGCAGGGAAGCCCACACACATCACTCACCTGGCTTCCTCATAATTCATTCCCAAGGTGTCTGGATGGGGAAAGGCGCCATCGGGGGCCAGGGCAGGAAGTTCCTCCGCAGAAAAGCACACTGGAGATGTGAACGGAGAGAAGCCAGCTTTAGAACACCCAGATGGGGGACCGAGGCGAGAGAGGGTAAGTGCCTGGCGGCACGTCACACAGCGTGGACAGCTGTTTTCAGAGAGTTAGAAAGTCCAAATGTCCTCTCGGGAGTCGCCACTCTCTTCTCCTGGTGCCCTGCTTATCTGTTGCCACAGGAGGGCCCAAGACCAGAGGTCTGTTACCTGTTATTCTGTGTTAGACCTTTCTGCCTAAATGTCTGAGTCAGTTTCTGTTGCTGGTTACCAAAGAACTCAGACTGATGTGTGCAGAGAACTTGGGGAACAGATAGGCTCTGAGCCCTGGGCTCCCAATGCTTAGTTCACTGCTATTTCCATCCTGCCAAGCTGCCTACCCTCCCTGCCCAGCTGTCCACTGTCCAGCCATCTGTCCCCACGTCTGAGCAGACTGCAAACTTGGAGTGTTCTGGATCCCAAACACAGGGTCTGAGTGTTCTCTGCTTGGGATGTGCCCAGATAAATGATGACTTCTCCATCCTGCTCTGTTGGTGGGAGACAGGGGTGTGGGTGTGGCAGAAGGGAAGGGAAGGTGGATGCTAGAGAGGTCCAGCCTGTGGAGGGGCTCGGGCAACATGAAGTTTTCCATCTTTCGTGTGAGTCAGATTCAGGGACTAGAACATTCGCTTGCTCAACAAGTGTTTATTAAACAGCTCCTCTGTGCAGGCCATGGCGTGAACCGTAGCTCAAGACATAATGGGGGACTGCAGGTCAGCAAAGGCAATGGTGACATAGGTGGCCAGTCTGATGGAGAAGGGCAGGGTGCTGGGGGGGCACCAGTGAGGCCCCTAATGAGGCAGGGATATCAGCAGAGGTTCCCGGGAAGGGATTTAGGATGTGAAGGAGGAGCTGGGGTCAACGGCTATGGAATGTGAGAGGGGCACATGGGCTGTTCTAGGCAGAAGGAGGGCATGGGAACAGGCCTGGAGTTAAAAGAAATCAGGGCACATACAAGAGATGGAGAGAAACTCTGTCTGACAAGGGGAGAGTGAAAATGGAGAGTGACATGGGACGGGGACACTGACTGAGATGCTCATTTGTGAAACACTTCCTTCTTGTTTTCCATCTCCCTCCTCTTCTTTCTAGGGAGGTGAGACAGACCTTAATTCTTCAAACAGCCCTAGGAGGAACATACTTTCATTACCCGTGTTTTCTAGATGAAAAAATGGAGATTCAGAGAAGTGAAGTGACCACCCCCAGGCCACACAGCTAGTAATGACAGATCTGCCCCTCGCCGCCCATATTCCTAAGCTCTCTTCTCTTCTGGCTTTCAGCCTTTGTTGAAAACAATGCTCTGAAAATAGGAAGAGAGTGGACACGAACGCATCAGCAGACTTTCTTTAAAAAAAAAAAAAGTCCTCACTATAGGCCTAGGTGGCTGCAACCCATTTTACAGATGAAGAAACTAAGGCTTGGGGGCCAAGTGACTTCCAGGCTCACACAGTGGGCAAATTAGTGAAGGAACCAGAGGGGTGGATCCTAGCGTGCCTGTCTTCCTGCCCAGGGCCCTGAAGGAGCTCACTCTGAGGGGCCATTAGCTTTGTGTGCCTTTCCCATGACGGGAGTGACCGGAAGTCCTCCCCTGGCCTGTGGCCTCAGGTTTCCCCGTGTGAGGAAGCAGCCCAGAGAGACTGGTTTGGGTGAAGAGTGTAGGTGATGGTGGCAGCCGTGTTCCATTACGGAAGCGACAAATGCACTCACTGGCCAAGGACCCAGCAGCCCTGGGCTCTTGTCCGAGACCACCTTGTGACTTTGGGCCAGTCATTTCCTCTGAGTCTCAGGAGAGCCAACTGAAAATCAAGAGAATCAAATTTAATGGCTTTGAAGGGCCTCTCCTTAAGGTCAAGTTCAATTTCAGGGCTGTCAAGGTGGATTTAATGAGGCGGATGGAGGGGAGTGACAAGGGACCAGCAGAGGGCGCTCCCAGCAGCAGGGAAACAAGGCCTTGGTCCATGGAGACTGGCAAAGGCCGCCCTATCTCCAGGTGTGTGGAACGGTTCCCACCCTAGCCAGTTACTGACAGAGGCCATGTCCAGTTCTGGTGATTAGTATCTGCTGTGGGTGGCCCTATTTGTGTGGTGAGCCCCCCCCCCCCGCCGCCCCCACCAAAATCAGTCGAAGATTTCAGAGTTCAAAGGTCATCTGGTTTAACCATGTTTTCCAGCACTCTGAAAAACACTCATTCTGTGCCCTCTCTCGACACCTCCCAAGCCCCAGCTACAGAGTTTAGCTGTAAACTAAAGGGGAAAACTGGCAATCACCAGCGCAAAGGCATGATCGTACCTCTTGTGACGGTGTTCTGGCATCTCCATTCAGTTATATGCTCACGCCTACCTGTAACACCTTGGAATATACTTTTCCCTTCACTAGAAAAGCTCCCTTTTCCCTTCCCTGCTTGGAAAGCTCTGTAAGCCCCTTCTAAGATCCTGTTCAAACGTCATCTCTTCAGCAGAACTGTCCCTGAGTCCCTTAGGAAGAACTGGGCACTCCGTCTTCGGGTCTCACGTCTCTGTTCAGAATTGATCTCTTGGTGCCCGCATCCCCAACCCACTCGGGGTATCTGTGCACAAACCTGTGCTTTACAATGAGTGCAGATTCCTCAGTATAACCCAACCAACTAGACACAGTTGTCGTCCTCCTCCTACACACGGAGAGACTGGGACTTGGAGAGACTGAGTCATTGCTCAAGGTCACACAGTTGGTAAGTGGCAGAACCAGGCTTCAAACTCACTTTGCCTCAACCCGAGGCCCAGGCTTTATTTAAACCACTAAGCGTACGGCCTCGGACACGGACCTCCCTGTCTCCCGTGCCTGTACTCTATCTGACACCAGGCAGATGTTCAAGATCTGTTTCTTGAAAAAATAAATTAAAAGCAGGTTAGACCCCGAGCATGAATAAATAGCTCACTAAAAAACACAAAGTACAGGGACTCCTGGATAGCTCAGTCAGTTAACCACCTGACTCTTGGTTTCAGCTCAGGTCATGATCTCACAGTTCATGAGTTGGAGCCCCGCATCAACAGCGTGGAGCCTGCTTGGGGTTCTCTCTCTCCCTTCCTGCCCCTCCCCCTGCTAGTGCTCCATCTCTCTCAAAATAAACACATAAACTTACAAAACACACACACACACAAATACAGGCGTTGGGATTGGACTGCCCAAGTATGAACTCCAGATCCCTCAGTAGCTGCCCAGTCTTGGGCAAGATCCTTGAATTTCCTATGCCCTCAGTCTTCTCACCTGTAAAATGGGAATAACCAGTGTACTTCAAAGGATTCTTAAGGAGATTAAGTGAATTTTGATCTTCCCAGAAGTTTTGATACAAGATACACGGAAAATGCTTAGAACGGGGCCCAGTAAACTCCCAAAACCGTCAGCTGCCACCATCTTGCATGTCAGGTGTAGCCTGTTTCTCGGTTAATACAGCCCTCTTTCCCCACATAGCTGAGGTCCACGGAGACTCTAGAATAAGTCTTGTGTTATGCTAATAAATTGGTTCTCAGGAAAGTAAATAAATAAATGAATTTTCAAAGCCCTGATGAGTGGCATTCGCCAATTTCCCTGGTGTAAATGATCCCACGGTGGCTGATTTCAAGCTATGAATGTGAGGGGTCACGCTGCCAGTCTTGGAGGAGGTCAGGAGTTTTACTCCAACTCTCTGTGCCTCAGTTTTCTCACCTTTGAAATAGCATCGCTAAAGCTCCTGGAGGAATGCCTGGCACACTGTATCCTCTGGAAGAGTTAGCGGATCTAATGGTTGTTGGGAGCTGTTAACCACACTCACTGCTGCTTGTCTGGTTCTGACCCTGGCCCGGTCCCAGCACCTGGCCTCTCGCCTGATGCCCTGGCAGGCAGTCTCTGCCTTGGTCGCTTGCCTTCTAGGACTGAGGCCTTGTCCACTCTTGCGACTCTCTCCCCAACCCACCTGGAACCAGCATTCTCACTTAGCCTGTGTCGGGTCACCACATCCACCCTGATCACAAATGGTTTTGTGCTGCTGGTATCTAACCTACCTCTGGTTTCAGCCCTAGGTGTCCCTGATGCCCACCCACCCCTGGCCCGGACTAGCTGTGCCTCTGCCTTGCTCTGGACCGTCCACGATGGTCCCCTGTGTTATCTGCTTTGTTCTTCATCACTTACAAAACCACTTCTCGGAGGGCCTGTATGCACTTCCAGAGGGGAGAGCCAGAGTTCAGAGTGAGGGAGGGTTGTCCCCCCCTTCCCCCGTCGCCCACCCACCCGCTGCAGCTAGTGAGGACTCCAGTTCCTGCCACACCCCACAGTGAGGGCCAGAGTCCCCCCCACCTCTGCCTCTGATTTAACCCTACTGTGCTCAGGCCTGGCCCCAGCAGTGACAGCACAGGCTGGGAAGACCCTGGTACTTTAGGATTTGGTGAAAGATTCAGGAAAACAGAGTCAGATGCAGGGCCTGAGAAAGGCGAGGCAGAGGCAGCATCTGGAAACAGGTGGGTCTGAGGCTCCTTTGCCGGGAGAGACTACAGAGGGTATAATGGAATGAGAAAGAAAGAGACCAGATGGAACCAGGAGTCAAGGTTTAAATGGAAGCGGGTCGGACCTCCTGAATTCAGATGTAATAAACATCAGCCGCATACCTACTATGCGCCAAGTGCTTTCCAATGCTTTCTTTCATTGGACCCTCGCAGCAACCTGGTGAAAGAGGTATCGTTACCTCACTTCGTACAGGAGCTAATCGGCACCTGGAAGGGTTAGGGACCGGCACGGGCGCAGGTAAGTGTCACTCTAGTCCTGCTCAGATGGCCAATGGAGAAGACGGGACAGAGCCTGGTCCTGGGCCAAGGATAGTTAGTCCTCTCAGTGCCTCGTGCTACTGCACAGCTGGAGACCTGGGGCCCAGGACAGGTTGTCAACAAAGGTCCTCAGTTATGGGTAGAATCCCTTGAAACATGACAGCTGACCATTCTGAGGTCACACACCTTAGAGCAATCATGGCACTCGGAAGAAGGATGGATTGAGAGGCAGAGAGACCTGGCTGAAAACGCTGTGCGCTTTGCCACCTTCTCCCCACGGGATCCCTGGCCAATGTCTGAACCTCTCTGAACCTCAGTTTCTTCCTCTGGGCCGCAGGAACAACAGAGCTGCCTGCTGCAGGGTAGTGGTAAAGTGCAAGTGACTGAAGTACAGAAAGTACCAGGCCACCCGAGGCAGACATCCTCCTCGTTATCACAGCTGACCTGGCTCAAAGCTTCATTTCCTGGCTCCCTCTAAGTCAACTCCGCACAGGAGACGCTCCAGCTCTTTGTACCAGGCAGTGCCATCAGCTACAAAGGTCTGTTTCCTTTTTCCTCGGGCTCTGTCAGGTGTTTCTGGAGCTAATGAGAACAACTCAGGGCCTCTCCAGCAGAACAGACTCCTTTTCCCTCTGGAGAGCCCCGGGCTGTTTCCAGGTCCCCCTCGTCAGCCCCAGAAACCCTTGGGAAGGTGGGTCAAAGAACTGGCAGGCTGACTTCACAGGATTCCCCAAATCCTCCTTCACCATGAAAACTGCCCCACCTCCCACACTCACTCTTGATTCTCAGCCTTTGTCTCTCCTGTTCCTCCTTCCTGCATAGGCCTCCCTGCTCCTCCTGTCTGAGCTGTGGCCTCGGGCCCTTCCAAGGTCTGCCTCAGCACCATGCCTCCTTCAGGAAGCCTCTCCAGTGAGTCCAGGGCCCGCTAACCTCTCCTCTGGCTAAATTCTTCTCCCAGGATTTGATTTGTGACTCGGAATCTGGCAACAGCCTGCACCCCACCCTGGGCTGCTCCCTGGCTCTCCTGCCCTTAACTTGGGCTTCCGTGAGTTGCCCAGGCTAAGAAGGGGCAAAGGACAGGCTTCCTCCTATCTGGGCCACGACAGGGAGCCCAGAGCAGAGGAAGAGGGATGGGAGGCAGGGCAATGTGCATCCAGCATTTCCTTGTACACTCAGATTTGAAAGGAAGATAGGGAGGGGGGACTAAGCGGGAGAAAAAGAAGGAAGTGAGTGAAAAGTGAAAGGAAAGGGAAGGGCAGCCATGTGAGACTCAGGACCAGGGTCACAAGAGGATGGATCTAGGCAGCTTTGGATCATGCTTTAAGGCTCTCGGTGAATTATCCCCTGATTATGTAACTCTTTGAAAACTGCTGGAACTTGACCTCCTCCAGGCAGCCTTCCCTGATTGACTCTGGTCTCTTCCCTGGCTCCCTGAGCTACACTACTTTGAACCCACTGACGCCATTTCCCATGATGCTAGACCCTCTGCGGAAGGGCTGGAGGTTTCTGCCTCACTGGCGGTGAGTTTCACTCTACATTTCTAATCTATAATCAGAGATGTCTCACCGTGTCTCTTTTATCAGCTTCAGAGGGTGGCTGAGATTTGTTTTGCACAGTTGTTGTGAATCCAGTTTGCCTCCAACACAATCTTGAGACAAAGCCTGCTATGATCTTATACCCATTTCTTTACTCTCAGGTTCTGTTGGGTCTAAGACTCAGTCCCTGCCCTCAGCCAGCTTCCAGCCTAGAGCATCGAATCAAAAGTGTGCTAATGTCAGGAGCACCTGGGTGGCTCAGTCACTTAAGTGTCCAACTACAGCTCAGGTCATGATCTCACAGTTTGTGAGTTCAGGCCCCACGTCGGGCCCTGTGCTGACAGCTCGGAGCCTGGAGCCTGCTTTGGATTCTGTGTCTCCCTTGCTCTCTATCCCTTGCCCGCTCACACTCTGTCTCTTTCTCTCTCTCTCTCTCTCTCTCTCTCTCTCTCTCTCTCTCTCAAAAACAAACATTAAAAAAAAATTCTTTTTAATGTGCTGTCAACTGAGGCTGTCTTACAGGAGTGCCTAGGAGGGCACAATGGGAGGGTCTGGGAAGCTGCACAGAAAGACGACGAGCATCTTCAGGACAAGTGGGAGTTTGGCAAACAGCGGGGAAGGCATTCCAGGCAGGGAACACTGCTGGGGCAAAGACCAGGAGAGATGAAAAGAGCAGGGCGGCAGGAGAAAGAGGGCACCTTGGTGCAGCTGGAGAGTGGGCAGCAGAGGGGACTGTGTGCAGCAGGCTAGGGCGTACGGACTTAAACCCGGAGGTCGCTTATTCTCAGTAGGATGAAGGCAGGTATCACCACTGGAGCTGGCATTTAGAAATCCGTGTCAGTGATGCTGGGGGGGTGCAACACCATGGGTGGATCCCCCAAACTGCTGTATTCCACTAAAGACCACATCTATGATACAATTCATATGAAGATCGAGAACAGACACAACCGTTCTGGTTGGCTCAATAGGTTGAGTGTCCAACTTCAGCTCAGGACATGATTTCACGGTTCGTGAGTTCAAGCCCCGCCTTGGGCTCGCAGCTGTCAGAGCAGAGCCCGCTTCAGATCCTCTGTCTCCCTCTCTGCCCCTCCCCAGCTCTCTCTCTCTCTCAAAAATAAATAAACATTAAAAATTAAAAAAAAAAAAAGAACAGATAAAACATCCAGAATGACAAAACAAGGAACAACAGTTAACCTCCGAGGGCAGGTACTGACTGGAAGGGAGAAAGAGGGAACTTTCAGGGCTGCTGGAAATGTGCCACATCTTAATCCTGGTGATGGTTCCATAACTTCATTCAGTTGTCAAGACTCACTGAAGGCAACATTTAGGGTTTGTACGTCTCCCTGTTCATAAAATATATCTTTTTTTTAAAAAAAATTATTTTTAACGTTTATTTATTTTTGAGACAGAGAGAGAGACAGAGCATGAACGGGGGAGGGTCAGAGAGAGAGGGAGACACAGAATCGGAAGCAGGCTCCAGGCTCTGAGCCATCAGCCCAGAGCCCGACGCGGGGCTCGAACTCACGGACCGCGAGATCGTGAGCTGAGCCGAAGTCGGACACTTAACCGACTGAGTCACCCAGGCGCCCCTCTTTTTTTTTTTTTTTTAAGTTTATTCATTTATTCTGAGAGAGACAGTACACAGGAGGGGGAGAGAGAGAGGGAAAGAAAGGGAATCCCAGGCAGGCTCCGCACCGTCAGCACAGAGCCCGATGTGGGGCTTGAACCCAAGAACCGTGAAATCATGACCTGAGCGGAAACCAAGAGTTGGTCGCTTAACCGACCAAGCCACCCAAGGTCCCCCCATAAAATATATCTCACAAATGCGTGTGAGCGCTCTTGGTTGTCACAACGACTGAGGGTGCCGCTGGCAACATTTGGAGGACGGGGCCAGGGATGCTTTCACAATGAAGAGCTCTCCCACTCAAAGGACAAGAGGGGCCCTACTAGGAAGTATTGGTGCAGGCCACAGGCAGCGCCAGAGGTTTACAGAGCAGAGAGAACTGCCCATTTCTGGGTTTGGGGAAGATGGGGCTTTGGCCATGATGGGAGCCCATGAGGTCCAGGCATCTCAGGGCAGTGAAATGGCAGAGAATGACCTATGACCGGCACTGCCACTCTGGGGCTTTGTGTTTGGTCAACTTCAGCCTGCTGTCCTGAAGCTGCTCAGGCCCAGGAGGGGCCCTGCACGTCCCTCTGAGGCCCCCCAGAAGAGGCTGAAAGGAGGCCAGCCTGAGTGGTCAGAGACAGCTGATGTCAGAGGGAAAAGGAAATGCCCCCCGTCTGGCCTCCGGGGCTCATGATAAGCACCACGGATGATGAATGATCATCTTCCCCTGAAATGGAGTCTCAGGGAGGAGGGGCGCCCTGGGAGATCAGGTCACCGGCAGTGGGGCGGGACGCTGCTGCCACAAAAAACCATTTCCTGACATCATGGGCAAAAGAAGGACACAGCTGACTTACACTCAAATGCTTGCCTCACCCCTTCCCTCAGGAAGCCTTCTCTGATCTCCATGCCGGGCAGGTGTCTCTCCTGTGATCCCACAGCCACTGGCCCTACACGAGAGGACAGCGACTGCCTTGGTCTGAATTCTGGCTCTGCCACTGACTTGCTGTGTGTTCCTGGCAAGTTCCTTAAGCCTTCGGAGTCTGTAAGCCGAGGGAAATAAAGACCTTCTGTACTGAACTGTTATGAGGATTAGGTGAGATAATATAATGAGCACTCAGAAAAAGTCAGTGTTTATGATTATCATCATAGCACACAGCAGTACGGAGCACGATCACCGGGTTACTTCTCTGGCACACCTAAGAGCTGTAAGCTCCTTGTGGGCAGGGTCCTTGTGGCCGTGTGGATTCCCTGGCACAGCAAATACTTGCATGCATGAATGAACTGCATCCACTAAGACCTCTCCTGAGAGCTTTCTTTTCCACCCACGATGTCTCCACATCACAGTAATTCTTCAAAAATGGAGGCTGGATTCATTTGTACTCCATTCTCACCTTCTTTCCTCTCTGCTATCTCTAAGGCCACGCAGAATCCATAAAAATCTACTCTTTAATTTATTTATTAAGAACCTTTTTTTAATGTTTACTTATTTTTAGAGAGACAGAGTGCAAGTGGGGGACGGGCGGAGAGAGACAGAGACACAGAATCCAAAGCAAGCTCCAGGCTCCCAGCTGTCAGCACAGAGCCCGACGCTGGGCTCAAACTCACAAACTGTGAGATCGTGACCTGAGCCAAAATCGGATGCCTAACTGACTGAGCCACCCAGGCGTCCCAACTGTTTATTTATTTTTGAGAGAGAGAGAGAGAAAGAGATTGGGAGCAAGGGAGGGGCAGAGAGAAAGAGAGAGAGAATCCCAAGCAGGCTCCACGTTGTCAGTGCAGAGCCGGGTGCAGGGCTCTATCCCACAAACCATGAGATCCTGACCTGAGCCAAAATCAAGAGTCAGACACCCAACAACTGAGCCACCCAGGTGCCCCCAAAAATCTACTTTTTAAACGTTAATGGCTTCTTCCCAGACTCCAAACTCCTAAGACTTCAGTCAGTGACCTTTTTTATGGTGGGCCCACAAAAATCCTTTTTAATAAAAGCCCCCATGGCTTCTCAAAAAGTTAAACCATATGATCCAGCAACTCCACTTCTAGGTCCATAGCCAAAAAACTGAAAGCAGGGGCTCAGGTGCGTGTTCATCGATAGTCATAGGAGCACTGTCCATGGTAACCGAAAGCTGGAGGCCACCTCAGTGCCCATCAATGGATGATGAATGGATACGCAAAATGTGGTATATATGTACAATGGAATATTACTCAGTCTTTACAAAGAAGGAAATTCTGACACATGCTACAACATGGAGGAATCTTGACAACATCACGCCAAGTGAAATAAGCCAGACACAAAAGGGCAAAATATTGCGCGATTCCGCTTGTATGAGGGACCGAGAACAGGTGAATCCACAGAGAAAGAAAGTAGAGTGCAGGTTACCAGAGGCTGGGAAGGAATGAGGAATTATTATTTCATGAACAGAGTTTCAGTTTTGCAAGATGAAAAGAGTTCTATAGATGGATGGTGGTGATGGTTGTATAACACTGTGAATGTACGTAACCCCACTGAACCGTATGCTCACAAATGGTTAAAAGAGCCAACTTTATGGACTTCATAATTTTAAAAAAGCACCCCGAACTGAACCAACAAAATGCTGGAGGGACTCCGTCTCGAATCGGAGGGTGCTGGGTACCACTCTGCCATGCCCTCAATGCTCTACTGACTTTGGCCTCCTGACTCATGACCTCCCTATCCATCCTTTCCTTGGCTCTTGCTCTGGTGTCCCCTGTTCTCTTTCTGCCCCAGGACCCAGGGCCACATCATTGGTGTCCATGAAATCAACTCACATTTTCCCACAGTCACCCCTTCCCCTATCCTTGGGCCCCTCTTTAGATCCCCCTTGGTCCCATCATCTACCCTCTTGAGGATGCTTAAAACGGATGCCTTGAGAATCAGAGACAGAAAAGCTGTGGTTGAGGATGTTCACTTCTATATCGACCGATGAGGAAATGGTCAAGCAAATACAGTAAAGCCACTGAGGCTAAAAAGAAGATCATGATGGAACACAGAAGTTATGATACAATGTTAAGTGAAAACTGCAATGTACTACAATTAGATGTGGGCTGATTTCATCTATTAAAAAATACAGACCTTTAGAGAGAGGCAAACCAAGAAACAGACTCAACGATAGAGAACAAACTGACGGTTAATGGAGGGGCGGGGCGTGGGGTGTGGGTGAAACAGGTGAGGGGGGTTAAGGATTGCACTTGTCACGAGGAGCACCTGGCATTGTATGGACGTGCTGCATCACTATATGGTACACCTGAAACTCAAACTATGTTAACTAGCCGGAATTTAAATTAAAAAAATATGTAAAACAAACTGCAGGAAGAAAAAAAATACTGATCTTTAGAAGAAACAGAATGGGACATCTAAACCCATGGCTAACCTTACATTTGCTTTATAGTAAGGTCATGTTATTTTTACAATACAATTCGTTTTTTAAGGCCAGGCAACACCCTTAGGCAGATGATGAAACATACAATCTTTGGAACTGACACCCACATGAAATCCACAAATCCCCCTGAGTGGCTTCCAGAGAGTTCCAGGAGAGGGGAACGAACACTTCCACTCTTAAGACAGACATGTGGAAGCCTCTCTAATGACTTCAACAAGCACCTCACCATGCAAAGGAAGGACAAATTTAGGGTCTTTATTTTTGCCATCACAGTGACAAGGAGATTTGGCCATGAACAGTTTATCCCCTACATTAGCCCAAAGTTAGAAATTCTCACCAAGATGCTTGCTCTTGAACAAATCTGCAAACTGAGGACTTCTCATACTTGAATGACAGCCCATTCACATCATCTGAGTGTTATCATTTTGATCATACTGCAGCTTACTATGCCATAATATCTTTATTTAGGGGTTCGTATGGTTCCGAGGTATGAAGCTTCATACATAAATGGTCATTTCTAATATTCATTCATTCAACAACTATTTAGTGAGCCACTGCTGCGTGTCAGGCTCGGCCTGCTAGTCATCAAGAATACAAGGAGAACAGGACTCTGGTTCCCTTGGGACTCATTAACACTGGGATTTCTTTTTTTTTTTTTTTAATTTTTTTTTCAACGTTTTTTATTTATTTTTGGGACAGAGAGAGACAGAGCATGAACAGGGGAGGGGCAGAGAGAGAGGGAGACACAGAATCGGAAACAGGCTCCAGGCTCTGAGCCATCAGCCCAGAGCCCGACGCGGGGCTCGAACTCACAGACCGCGAGATGGTGACCTGGCTGAAGTCGGACGCTTAACCGACTGCGCCACCCAGGCGCCCCAACACTGGGATTTCTTATTCCTCAGGCCTGTAAACATCTACAGGATCTGGCCCTGCCCCTCTCTCCTACCTCTTCCCTTACTAAACTTCCTCTCCACCTATCTCTTATAGCCCCTCAAAACACCAAGGTATTCTTACCCCAGGGCCTTTGCACTTGTAGTCTTCTCTTCTTAGAATGCTATTCCCCCTGGTCTCCCCACATCCTTTAGGTCTTTGGTCAACTATCACCTTCTCCAAGGCAATTCTATCTAAAGGCAAAAGTCTTCCTTCACTCTTCCTCCTCCCCACCCTGTTTTATTTTCCTCCAGAGCACTGCTCACCCCCTGAAATGTCATATCTTTACTTATGTTTTATTTTCTGTCTCCCTTGGTAGAGCTTGGGCAGGAAGTTCATCTTTTCCAGCAATGTATCCCCAGAGCCCAGAACAACCTGGCACATAACAGATGTTTGTATGTATCTGGAGACTGAATGAATGAATGAACAAACTGGCTCTTGACAGTCTGGGGTGCTCAGTGAGCCAGCTTTGCAGGAGTCATTATGGTTCCCCGTCAGATCCATGGCCCCCACTCAGGCTTCCCCATTCCTCCTCCTGCTGGGCTCGCTCTGTGAATGACATTCCTACCCACTCAGGCTCAAAACCTTGCCACCACTTCTCATTCCTCCGTCCCTCCAGCACCCATAACTGCCAATTTTGGTGACCCTCTGGCCTCCTGCATCAACTCCTTTCTCTCTTCATTCTGACAACGACCCCCCGCCCCCCTTATCTCTCACCTAGACCACGGTCATTATTTCCTACTTGGGCTCCCTCCCAGCAAGTCCTCCCCTCCTGTCTGTTCTCCACAGGGCAGCCAGGATGAGTTTCCTCATGGCCAGGCTTGATCACATCTCTCCCCTACCCAGAAACTAAAGACCAGATGCCTGGACGGCAACTGCAGCTCAGGTCATGATCTCACGGTTCGTGGGTTCGAGCCCAACATCAGGCTTTGCGCTGACAGCACAGAGCCTACTTCGGGTTCTCTGTCTCCCTCTCTCTCTCTGCCCCTGCCCTGCTTGCACTCTCTCAAAAAAAAAAAAAAAAAAAATTTAAAAAATTAAGAAAAAAAGAAACTAAAGACCAATCCCTTAGGTCAGCATTCAATCCTCCCAGAAACTGCCTCCACCTTCCTACCTAGCTTTCCGTCTCACAACCCCTCGGTTCTCCTTTTTGCTCCAGTTGGAATGAACCGCTTTTAGTTTCTACATGTGCCTTAGAAGCCCCCACTGCCTGTTTCCTGCTCATGCTGCTTCCAATACTTGAAATACTTTCCCTTCTTTCTTCTAGTGTACTCATCATTTAGACCCAACTCAAATGCTACACAGCTTCTCCAAGAAGCGGTTCCCGATTTTCCGGAAGAATATAAAGTCCATCCTTCTCAACTCTTTCCCCAAGGTCATCTGTTTCTCTTTTGGGGCAGGTGTCAGAAAGCACAGGCAACATGAGATGTAGAAGAAAGAGTTCAGAACCCGGGTTCAGATGATCTGAGCTGGACCCACAGCTCTCTGGGTCTGAGACTTACAAAGTATGCACCCTTAGATAAATTAAACTCTAGAGTCTTAACTTCCCCATTCGTGCAATGGGAACAATCACACTATGACTATCATGGGTGTGTTAGGAGAATTAAATGTAAGTGACAGCGTAAAAAAAGCTTTGGCACTAATAAATGACTAAATTCGGTCATGATCAGCAGCTAAACCACTGGTAAACAAAAGTGTGACTTGTCCCGGGGAGGTTTCATGGAGGTCTCTTGCTGGATGAGCCCTAAATCCAGGAATAGGTCAGTGGGGAAGGGATTTTCTGAGGCAGAGGGACTCTGAGGCCCTAAAATCCCATATCCTCAGGCAATCCGAAGAGGGAAGAAGCAGAGGGTATATCCACAAAGCTGGGGCCCTAATGGTATTAATAGCTACCGATTCTGGAGCTTTTCCTGTGCCCCAGGCACTGCGCTAAGTACCCTACATAAATTATCTCATCTCATTTTATTCCCTCACAGAGTAATAGAAGAGGAAAGTCAGGCCCACAGCAGTTATATAAATAAGTGCTCCCCTCCCCCACCCCACCCTTTCAACAGTTCAGACCTAAAAGATATCCTGAAAATTTCCAATCCAGTGATCTTATTTTTCAGATGGGGAAACTGAGACCCTCAGAGAGGTGATGAGCATTTACCGAAACTGTCCAGCCAGTGAGGAAGAACCTGGGCCTGGAACCGAGATCTCCTCACTCCCAGGGTGGGAGTCACTGCTCAGCAAAAATCCAGGGGTACCACTCATTTTAGAGTATATGTCAATGGTGGCTCTGGAGGACAAAGCCATTTATGTGGACCACAGTGTGGGTGGTGGTCCTTGGAGTTATGCCACCTAGTCATCCTGGTTCTGCTCCGTGCCAGGCTGCTCACCCCACTCAGGAAGGCAGCTCTTGAGACGAGAGCCTCAGGCCCCCAGAAGCCGAACACTGCCCTCCTTGCCAACCATCTCATTCAACGAAATCTCCTCAAAAGTGACTGACTTCATCCATTCACCATCCAGCTTGCACTCCTTCAACGTACCTCTCGGGGCACCCTGTCTGCGCCAGGCACCGGGCTCAGCTCTGGGGACACCCAGCTGCCCTTGAGGGGAGCCTTGCCCTGAGTTACCACCTGAGCCTGGTGAGGCTGTAGCTCAAGCTTCCACCAAAGCTTTGTCAGCAACACCAAGGGCCATACCGAACAGACATGAAGGAGGAAGGGGTGGCCCGACATCAAGGACTTGGGGACCTCTGCAAAGAGATGATGAAAAGGGCCCGGCTGGAGTAGAAGACCCAGGCCCTTAAGGAGGAGGAGAGAGTGACTGGGATGGCATACGGTCAGGTCAAGGTGGGGGAAGGGGTGGACTCCTGAATGCCATGTCAACCGGCCCAACTGAGGACACAAGCTCAGTGACCCCCGGGAGAACCCAACACTATGGAATCTGATCTCTGGCCTGGAGCTGCTTCATTCTCCCAAATTAAATCCCAAACCTGGAGTGTTTGCTTGCATGAGAGAGCTCTCCTTTGGGGCTGACTGAGGCAAACTAAAGGCCAACCCTCCCCCCCCACCCCCCCATCCTCGTCCCCCCAATAAGGATGGTAGCAAATGAATGGCACCTACCGCTCCAAGTAGAGACAGGGCTGGAATTACAAAGAAGCTCAGATGAATTTTGGGGCTCAGGGGCTTCAATGGGTATAGGATTGAATTATGTAGGAAGAAAATGAGTATGAAAGCCAGAGACCCTAGATTCGAATGCAGGCTTTGTCACTAACTCTCTGGTGACCTTGGTCAAGCCACCTCACTGGACCTCAGTTTCCCCATTTGTAAAGTGAGGGGATTAAATGAGTTCCAAAGGTTCTTCTGATCCCGACCCTCTAAGCCAGTGATCCTTACTAAGGTAAGCCCCTCAGGGCTCTGATTCGGACAGTCTCGGGTTTTGCAGGAGCCTGGGCCTCATCTAGGAAAAAGGGGCATGCTGGGGGAGGGGGATGCGCTGGGCGCTTATTTTGGGGGTGGGTGGGGAGCGGGTTGTTTAAGCTACACGGTTGGTCCGGGGGAGGCGAAACGAAGGGAAGGCTGGGAGCCGCGTTTTACAGGCCAGCAGGCTAGCTGCGATCTCCAGCCTCCCTCCGGGGCTTCAGACCCTGGAGAGGCAATGCAGCCAAGAGCCGCGCACCAGCCTCGGTTGCCCAGGCTCGGACCCGGGACCACCGTCTCGATCCTTCCCGGGAGCCGTGCACGAGCTTCGTGGGGAGTGGCTGCTGCTCTCTCCCCGGTACCCAGCGGCGGGACCCCTCCCCGGCGCGGGGCCCCCTCCCCCAGTCCGGGGGCGCAGGGAGCCCCATGGGGGCGTGGCGGTGGCGGGCGCCGGCTTCTCAGCCCCGGGGGCTGGAGGAGGTCTCGGTCGTGGGGCCGCCCGGGAGGGACCCCACGCCCTCCACCTACCGGCTCCCCACACAAAGGCGCCCACGGAGGCGCCGCACTTACCGGCCAGAGCGGGCTCCGGGCGCCGGCGAGCGGGCGGGCGGGCAGGCTGGCGGGAGGATGTGCGCGCGCGAGTGTGCGTGTGTCTGCGTGTGTTCCTGTGTGTGTCTGCGCGAGTGTGTGTGCGTGTGTGTGTGTCTGTGTGTGTGTGACGGGGGCCGCGCCGAGCTCTGTGCGTCTGCGTGTGCGGGGGCGTCCGTCCGTCGGTCCGTCCGCCCGGCGCTCCGTCCCGCGCTCCGTGCGCGCTCCCTAGCCCGGCCGCCCCACCAAATGCGCTTGGGCTGCGGAGTCGCCGGCGCAGCCGCCGGGTCGGCTCGGCACCCCCCAGCCCCGGCTCCGCCCCGCCCCCGGGCGGCCTGGCGCCTCTCCCCGGGAATTGCGCAGGGCCCGCGGGGCTGGCGGGCGGGGCGCGGGAGCTCCGGCAGCGCCCAGGGCCCAAGCGGGGCGGGATCTCGGACCCCTAGTCCCCGACCCTGATCTCTGGAGCCCCCTCCCCCCTACTCCGCTCGGAGTCCCCGCGCGCGCCGCCCCCGCGCGGAGGTTGCCTGGACAGGGAGGGCGGGGGAGCTGGAGAATCGCATGCATTTCATTCATGATTTTCTCTTCACGGGAGCCCCGGGCCCGGGCTGCGCCTATTCGGCGACCGCCAGAGGGACCCCAGCGGGGCCGTGCGCACCGAACCCAATGCGGGACTTACAGACAGATGGGGGTAGAGGAAAGCGAGACAAAGGGGTCAGTGCCGTGGGGGGCGGGGGGGGCATGCATGGAAAGGGTGCGGTGGCGCTCCCCGATGTTGCCCGCACGATGCCAACACCTGCACAGAGTGGTTGCATACCCGGGCGCACACGGCGCCGGGTGCCCAGGACCTGCTTCAGGGCTCGGAGGAGGCACCTGCCTTCCCACTCTTCCCTCTTCAGCCTCTAGGGAGCAAGACCGTCCTCCACTAGGTCTCTCCCGCCTGACGCTCGCCGCTGGGCGCGCACCTGTCTTGGCTTTCTCGTGGGCACCATGGGCCGGGATGCGCAAGGAGCTGCCCACGCACCCCACAATCCCACATTCCTCAGGCTGGCACCCTGCTGGCCGGAGGTTCCAGATGTTCCACCCAGATGGGGGCTTTTTGAGGCGTCAGGCTGCACGCAGAGCGGGATTCTAAGCTCCATTTCTACATGGGGAAACCGAGGCGCACCACCACACAGGTCTTACCCTGGTTCCAGCCACCATCCTCTTTCATCTGGATTTCTGCAATAGCCTCCTGACTGGTCTCCCTGCTTCCACCCTTGGCCCCCTGCAGTTGATTCTCTACACAGCAGTCAGAGCCATCCTTTTAAAACGTAAGTCTACTCCTTCACTGGAAATCCTACAGTGGCTCTTCATTTCATCCAGGAGAAAACTAAAGCCCCTATAACAGCCTGCAAGGCTTCTCAAGATCTGGCTCCCTTTGAGCTCCAACTTCACTTCCCACCATTCCAGTCACACCGACTTTTTTAAATGTATCACCAACATGGCACCCACTCTGTGGCCTCTGGACATTTGAACGGCTATTTTCTCTGCCTGGAAACTTCCTCTAAGGTAGTCACATGGCTTGATCCTTTACCTCTTCAATGTGTCGCCTCAAAGAGGCCTTCTGTGACCATCCTATTTTAAATTGTAGGCCTACTCCCCCTATTTTCTCCATGGTAGTCATGACCTTTGTTGTGTGTTTCCTGTGGCTCCCTGACCCTTCATTTCCAGCTCTCACCTCAGTCCTTTGGCGTTTCAGTCATCCAGGCTCACCGAAATTCTGTTCTCTAAACAAACTATATTTTTCCCATTTCTAACCTTTGTTCATGCTGTGCTTTCAGCCTGGAAAGCCATGCCCCTGTATTTTACCTAGTTTATAAGGTCCAGTTCAAATACCTCCTTCTCTATGGGGCCTTCACTCATATCCCCAGGGATACTCAGTACTCATTCCTGTCTGCTGTGACAGCAGTTCCTTGTCTTCCCCCCTCCACCCCCACCCCCCCCAAGCACACTAGAAACTCCTGGGAAAGGGCTGGGTCTCTTATCTCTCCCATCAGTACATATTTGTGTACAAAGGCATTGATTGGAAGGCCTGGATCTTGATTAGTCTTTTTCCCTAGGAGGGGCACAGAGGCAGGCTAGGTCTCCTTCTTATCCTTAAGTAGTTGCCTGTGGCGTGAGGGGAAGGGTCAAATGTCTGATAACCAGGCTGTGATGGTTGGTCTGTATGGAAGCGCGGGTAGACATGTCAGTTGCTGCTCAAGGACTTGCTCTCCCTCCGAGAGCATCTTCTCTGTCCTTCAGCATAAGGCTGATTCTCCCTGATGGCGTCCATGGAACAATAGCAGCGACCGTAAACGAACACTTAGTATGCTCTAGGCACCATTTTGTGTATTTTCAGTGCACTGCTCTATTTAATCTTCATGGTAACTTTGGGAAGTAGGCATTTTGATATCCCCATTTTCAGAAGAGGAACCAGAACAAATAAGTGACTTAAGGTCCCACAGTTGATATGTGAGGGCGTGTGTATTTCAAATTCAGATCTAGCTAATTCCAAAGCCCTAGTTCATAGAGCAGGGGTGCCTTAACAGTGAAGGCCCTGGGGGCTGATGGAGGGGGTGGGGGAAGAAAAGGGCTCAGAGAGCCTCTGCAAGATCAGCCTGGCCCAGATTCTTTTTGAACCCAGCTCAGGAGTCACAGAAGCTTGGCACTCCAGCAGGGCCAGGACCTCACAGGTTTCTGTCAACGGTGCTTGGGTTGTCCTGTGGTGGAGGCTAGTCGTTGCCCTTCAGAAAGACAACTCCAGAAGGCCAGTGCTGCTTCCCAGACATTTGCAGCTGGCTGCTCTAGGTTCCGAGCCCAGCCCTAGCTGTCAGATGTGATTAATAATGTTCATCTCGGGGCGCCTGGGTGGCTCAGTCGGTTGAGCGTCCGACTTTGGCTCAGGTCATTGATCTCACGGTTCGTGAGTTCGAGCCCCACGTCAGGCTCTGTGCTGACGGCTTGGGGCCTGGAGCCTGTTTCAGATTCTGTGTCTCCCTCTCTCTCTGCTCCTCCCCTGCTCACACTCTGTCTCTCTCTCAAAAATAAATAAAGATTAAAAAAAAGAAGACAATGTTCATCTCAAAGGGTTGCTGTGAGGAACTGTGATGATATATATGATAATAAACTTGCATGATATATACCTATATGAATATACCTACGAATTAGTAGAGGCTCAAAAAATGATCCGTCTCTTTTGCTCCTTGTAGGGCATTTCTATCACATAGGGATAGAGCTAAACTAGTCTTCTTACCTTGTTTCTGTCTTGTACATTCTCTTCCTGTTGTAGAGTTTCAGACTCCCACTGTCCAGCGAGGGGTACCCTAGGGTGCAGTTAAGGAAGGAAAGTCTAACTTTTATTAAAGGCTTTAAAAACAAGATATTCCATGTTATGTCCCTGTGTTCGCCCCTTTCATGTGCATGAGTACATTAGGAGGGACGCACTGTTATTACCAACAGGGAAACTGAGACCCAGAGAGGTCCAGGGGCTTCCCCATGGCCTCAGTACTCCCTAATTAATGGCTGGAGTGAGATTCTGGCCGATATCTGACTCTGTGCCCTGAGCAGCACCTGTCTGTGTCTTAACCCTATCGGCGTGGAGAGTGAGACCACCTATTTCCTTTCTCTTCTCTGATGGAGAAGAAGGAGAATTCTGTGAGTCCCACGGCAATGAAGTCGATGGGGCATTGGGAGGATTTAGGCTTATTGAGTCACTTTGTGTGACTCATTTACCCTCTCTGGAGGAAGGGAGGAAGAAAGGTTTGCGAAAGAGGAGGGGAAGGAGGAAAGAAAGATGGTCTGAGTAACCAGAGAGTGTCTTCCTGGTGGTTTTTGATGGGCTCTTAGAGATTAGAGTCAATATTTCTTGCTTTTGGTCTCACTTGGAATTCACTCTACTGATAATGAAATGTTTTGCTTCAGTGAAAATGTTCCCCTATCCAGATTTTATTTATTTACTTACTTATTTATAACCCACCCCAATCCACAAAGGATTTGAGGTAGCTTACCACAGGAGCAGAAACCATAAAACAATTTTAAAATATCAATAAGGAGGGAGAATCAGGACCAAGGAAAATGTAAATAAACTTTGAGAGAGAAGACCAAGCCTTGGTAATTACAGCTGATTCTTATCGAGCTCTTCCTGAGTGCAAAGGAATTTGTGTACATTATTTTATTTAATCCTTAAAAGAGCCCTGTCAGCTCAGTGTTACTATTGTCTTCATTTTGAGGCATAGGAGACTGAGGGCGAGGGAGATCGGCTATGAAGCTCCAAGCTACGTAGCTAGTGAGCAGAACCAATATTTGAATCTAGCTGGATTTTGGAACTCATGCCCTTCACCCCTGTCCTGCCCTGCCTCTCCAAGGGGCAAAAGACCACCAATGTGCAGACCATAGGGGCCTCTAGAGTACTGGGATGGAGCCTCAAAGCCTGTTCTGATCTTCTTGGATGTCAAAAAGAGAGGGAAATAGTTAGCACGTGGAACTAATGCCCTCCCAGCGTTCAAGTCTTAGCTCAGGCGTACCTCCTTGATGAGGTTCACCCTGACCACTCTCCTTAATAGCGGAGCCTGATTCTTCCTCCCGCTTCAGCTGCCCCCATACCCCTTTACCTTTTCCTTCAAGGATGGCACATTTTACCTTCTAACATACTGGGTAATCTGTAAACCGAATCGTATGTTTGATATGCCGTAAGGTATTCTTTAATATACTCTTCATTAATACCTGTATTTAAGAATTTTATTTATTTTAATTTTAAATTAGACAGATTAACTGTTTAATGTACTCACTGTTTCATCGTCCGTCTTCTTCCACTAGAATACAAGGTCCACATGGGCAGACACTGTTGACTGTTTGGAACACTTGATAGATCCCAAGGATCACAGACAATGCCTGCTATATAGATAGATTTTTGTTGAATGCTTGAATGATTATTTCAGAGAGGAAAAAAGAGACCAAGATGTCTAAAGTGGCAAAGTAGGTCACTTTTTTTTTCCTAGCTCATATTTTCTTTCCTTCCTTCCTCCTTTCTTTTCTTCTTTATTTTTCTCCTGTTCATTTCCATACAGAATTCAAGGTAACTCTAGCACTAAGCTCTCAGAACAAGTCTTCAGGAAGCTTTTCCTGATGGTAGACTCTTACGGACCCCATGGCCAATGACCTTAGTGTCATTGTTAAGCAAATGCATACATGAGATTCATGGAGCTGATTTTGATGAGGTCTCTTGACAAAAGCTGGGCATCATCCCACATCTAAATTGGTCAAGGTAATTCATTTAGGGGTCTGGGAATAGTTTCCAAGTAGCATTCCCAAGGACTTGGGGTTTGGAGCAGATGCTGTGGGGATGGAGATGATGGGCAAATTAAAAGCGGGGCATTTGTGTGAAATAATTGACTTAAAAGGAGAGGACATCTTTGTGTTCCTAAGAGCTCACCTCCGGAGTCATATTTCCTGGCTGCAAGCCTGAAGAGTGAAAAGCCAAGGACGTTAACAAGGTTTGTCAGAGGAGAAGCTGAGCCGAGACCAATTGCTGGGGTGGATGCGGGTTGGGGTGTGATGTGATCTTGCCGTAGGAGCTGGCCTCAGATCCGGGCCGAGCCTCTGGGAGCCGCAGACACCAGCCTGTCAGCTCAAGGTGAAGGCCAAGGACACCTGGCTGCCAATCCCAGGAAGAAACATCAGAAACACTTGTGTCAGGAGGCGTGGGAGTCAGAACTTTGTCTCTCTCTGGGATCCTACGAAGCAGATTCATTCGCCAAATGTTTTACAGAGGGCCTCCTCTGAGCT
Organism: Lynx canadensis; assembly: GCF_007474595.2. Lineage (NCBI taxonomy): Eukaryota > Metazoa > Chordata > Mammalia > Carnivora > Felidae > Lynx > Lynx canadensis. The sequence goes on from NC_044312.2 coordinate 74,851,050, forward strand.
GGCCACTATTCTAGAGGCTGGGTCCCTGTTAGAAAACAAGACAGTTAGCTTCCCTGCTCTCATGGAATGTACGTTCTAGTGGCAGCACACTGCCTATGGACCGGGTTGAAATAACAAATAAAAGGATGATTTTGGATAGTGGTAAGAGCAATGAAGGAAAAGAAAAAGAGACGAGGTGATGGAGAGTGAAGGCAGGGGGAGGGCCACTTCTGACTGGGGTGTTCAGGGAAGGCTGCTCAGAAGAGATCACGTTTGGGCAGAGACCTGAGTCACAAGAAGGAGCTGACCATGCAGAGTAGGGGAAGAGCTTTCCAGGCAGAACTTTCTCTTGTAGGCACAGCAGGGAGGCCAGGGAGAGATGATGTGATAGAGGAGGCTGGGGGAATTCGGGTTTCATTCTAATGTGCTGGGAGCTACAGGAGGCTTCTGCTTGGGGAGAGTGATGGGACTTGACTTGAACGTGGCATCCTAGAGAGCAGCAGCAGCAGCAGCAGCAGAGAAGCACTGAGAATTCCGGCCCTCTGCTCTCATCCCCAGAGGATGTCAAGTCCAGTGGTTCCCAGGCTGGCTGCATCTCAGAATCATTTGGGAGATCTATTTAAAAAATATAGATTCTCGGGTGCCCCACCCCCCGCCCCTAAAGTCTGACTCAGTAGGAAAGGGTGACGTTTGATCTTAACAAAGTTCCCCAGATGGTTCTGCTGACTGGCTGGTAATAGCCAGCCAGTTAAGACCCCCCCCCCCCACCTTAGGAAAAGTATACTGAGTGTAAGGAGAAATTCCTTGTCTGAAGTCACACAGGGTGTTAATGGCTGATCTGTCTCCTGACCCCGGAGCAGTGATGGCTAGGGTTTTCTGGCAACAAGCCACAGAAGTGACTATTGGCTAACACAGGCACAGGGGAGTTTATTGGAAGACCATGGTGGAGCTTGTGGATGGAAGAGAAGGCTGAAGGACCATGCTTGGAAAGGTGGGAGTCAGGTTTGTAGGTTTGTAGGGTTGGAACGTCTCCACAGTCACATCCAGATGTCACCATGGAGATGCACTTGACTTGGTGTTCTTTCCTTCCTGCCACTCAAGACTCAAAGTCCTGGGAAAGCGAGAATCTGATTGGCTGGGTTCTGGTTGTAGACTTACCCCACCGGCTAGAGGAGGGCACACCTTGACTGACAGTCCTCTCCAGACTTCACCCAAGAGGAAACCAGGCATCTGTTACCAAAAGAGCAGCCAAAAAAGGTCCATTACATCTGGCACCTCAGAGGGTTGTATAGATTATTCCTCAGTATCATCATTTCATAGTAACACTTAGTCATTTATAGTGTGCCAGGTACTATTCAAAGCATGTTACATACATTAGCGAATTTCACTCATACTTTAAGGCTATGAGGCGGGAACTGAGGTAGGTAGTGAGCTAGGAAAGTGAAACACAGAGAAGGCATGTAGCAACTAACGTCTACATTCTGCTTTTGTAGGTTCCAAAGGTCATTTACACCTGTTGTCTAATTTGCTCCTGATAATTACCTGCAAGTAAGATCAGGAATTTTTACAGGTAAGGAAAGTGAGGGGGCATATGCTCTGGAGTTACACAGTAGGTGGAGGAGTCCTTGGATTCATATATTCACTCGCCCATTCACCATCCATTCCTTCATTCATCCCTCCGTTTACTCATTCATCCATCCATTGGCTCCTTCTTTCATCAAACAGCAAGCGGCTCTCAGGGGTCAGGACTGTGCTAGGTTCTGGGAACTCCTTGGTTAACAAGCCTCAGTTTGTTTTTTTTTTTTTTTTTTTTTTTTTGTTTTTGTTTTTCTCTCTCCAGGAGTTCACCAATTCCAGGGCAGAGCATTTGGGGCAGTGGCCAGAGGGGTCTAGAGCATGAGCAAGCCCAGAAAAAACAAAACAAAACAAACAAAAAACAAAAACGAAGCGCCTCCTGTTAAGGAGTTTGGATTTTTGTCTTGAGGGCAACGACAGAAGGATTTTAAGCTGGGAACTTGTGTCTTATGAGGACAACTCTGACTGCCAGTACGAAGAATGGGCTGGAGAGATAAGAATGGCGGAAGGGAGAAAATTTTAGGGTGATTCAGGTGAAAAAGCATGGCTGCCTGGATTAGGAGGTTGGCACTGGAGATGGAAGGAAGTGAACAGAGTTGACAGATAAAAAGTGGAATTGACAGGGCTTGCTGGTTGGCTGACGGTGGAGGGTGAGGGAAGGTTTTAGGATGAGGGCAGGGTTTCTGACTTGGGCAACTAGGTGAGGTGTGGCACTCTACATCGTGGGTAAAGGCTAGCTGGGGAGCCATTTGGGTGTGGGACATGAGAGCTCAGTTTTAGACGTGTGGTGTTTGAAGTTCTAGTACGACAGGGATAGGGAGGGATATCGACGTGTGTGGACCTTTTGCCTCCAGGCCCTGTGATCTACCCAGAATGCCTTGCTAAGTGAGAGCCTCCGTCTGTAAAGACCACTCAGAAACCCAGAGACTGCCAGATAAACTTGGAAATCCCCTACTTCATCCCCTTCACATTTCAGATGAGAAAACAGAGGCCAGAGAAAAGCTATTCCTGGAAGTGGTTGGCCGAGCTAAACCCAGAGCACGGGGCTTCCCAGAAGCCCCTTCCCTGCCATCCCATAGTACTCCAGTCCAGAGGGCACACACCAAAAACACTTGTGGCTCAATCCAGATTCCAGAAGGGCTCTGTTTGGACTGCAACTAAATCAAACTACTTGTCATCATTGAAAAAAAAAAAAAAAAAGATTAAGACATTTCCAGTACAAATCTATATTTTAAAAAAATACCAGAAGATCTGGCAACTTCAGCCTCCTGTGCCTGCATGACAGTGACCAGTGGCGCTAGAGAGCAGCCGCTCCCCTGAAGGGGGGCGTGTCCAGCCTGCTGCAGTCCCCAGTCTTCTCCCCATTACTCAGAGCGTGTGCTATTTGCCACTTGTCAACAGCCTTCATCTGTAATTTTCTTAAGGAGGAAAGTGATGTGTTTTTTGTGACATGACCAAAATGTCTCTTGTCTGTCCCCAACTGGCTTCATTTCCCTGGCCTCTGAAAGCGTTTGAGTTATGACCCTACCCCTTCCCCTCTGTGAACCACACGTCCCTCTTTTGTAAAGTGAGGCCCTTGAATATGACGATTCCAAGGCCCTCCACGTCGGCACCTCGGAAACGCGTTCTGCTATTGACAATGCATAACTGTTCTGCAGGTGGTTTTTGAGGGATTGCTCACCCTTGACTCTTTGGTCCTTGAATTATGATTTATCTAAGCCCTCGGAAGAAAAATGCCTTTTGTTTTGGGAGTTTATCCTTCATCTTTTGATTTTGAAAAAAAAAAAAAAAATGAGTACTTCAAACAATGCAGCATAGCTTTTGTTGCTAGGAAGACAGCAGCACCAGAGGCTGCCTGGAGACAGGGCCAGCAGAAAACTCTTGTCTCCCTGCCCTGCCCTGCCCTCCTCTCCCCTCCCCTATTCTCCCCTTCCCTCTTCTCCCCTCCCCTTCTCTCTCCCATCCCCTCTCCTTCCTTCCCTTCCTATCTCTCCCCTCCCTTCCCTTCCCTTCCCCTCTCCTCTCCTCCTCTCCTCTCCCTGCTCCTCCCCTCCCCCTCCCTTGCCCTCCCCTTCTCTCCCCTCCCCACCCCTTCTTTCCCTTCCTTTCCTTTCCCTTCCCATCATCCCTCCCTCCCTGTCTTCTCTCTCTCTCTCTCTCTCTCTCTCTCTCTCTCTCTCTCTTTGGAGCAAAGATGTCAAAATCAATAATCTCTTCTGAAAAGATCAGTCTTATCACCAGTAGAGTTTAGGTTTTCCTGAATCCAAAAGGTTATTGCTAAAGAACCACCCCTCCCCAGCCAAACTATTAAATACTCAGTGAAATGAACTCTTGAGTTTTAATTCTGGCTCTGCCATTAGACAGTCGTTTCACCTTGGGTAAGAAATTTATTTTTCTCTGGGCTTCAGTTTCCCCACCTATAAAATGGAAGGTTGGAGGAAATGCTTGAACGCTCTTGCCTTTCCTTATAGCGCTAACATTATAGGAGACCGCCAGAGATTTAGAGAATAAGGCAGCACCAGCAGGTCTCTGTGACTCTCCTTCAAGGTCAGCAAGACCCTGATACCTCTTCACTGTGAAGCCATAATACTCAGCAGTAGGTCTTTGACTTGCTCCTCTCTGACTCTGGGCATTTAATCGGTGGTAAAGGAAGGATTTCTAGCCACCCTCCTCCGTAGATGTAATGTGCCCCTGATATCTGTCTTGCTAGGTAATCTTACTTGTAGCATCGTTCCTTTGTTGTAGGACCTAAATATCTGTGATTATTTAATTCCTCAAGTCCGGTGTCACCCTAAGACTCTGCAGGTCCCCAGCCAGAGACGACGGAGATGATTTAAGCAACAAGTGCGCCCCCTGGTGACCTATGTAAAAATTGCAGAAAGGCTCATGCCTTCAACAAATACTGAATTTAGAATCTTGCCTCTGCCTAACCCTCAAGGTAAGATTTTTAAAAAGGGCATAAATGTCCTGTAAAGTAATATACGGCCTAAAAATAGAATAGTGACTGTTTCTGAAGGTTGTATGTCCACTCCCAGAGACAACTTTTGCCCATTTGACATATCCACCAGTTGGGGTAGCCGATGTGTTGAGATCCACTCTGCTATCCTCCAGTTACGCCTGTTTCTCAGTGCAACGGTGGGTTATTCTAGGACATAATCTCTCTCCGTTGTTGCAGGTGTAGAAACACATGTGGCAGGAGTCCTTCTGTTTTTTTTTTTTTAATTTTTTTTGTGTTTATTTATTTTTGAGAGAGAGAGAGAGAGAAAGCGACAGAGCATGAGCAGGGGAGGGGCAGAGAAAGAGAGAGACAAAGAATCCAAAGCAGGATCCGGGCTCCAAGCTGTCAGCACAGAGCATGACATGGGACTTGAACCCACGAATGGTGAGCTCATGACCTGAGTGGAAGTCGGACGCTTAACCGACTGAGCCACCCAGTTGCCCCGCAAGAGTCCTTCTTAGGACTGCTAGAAAAGAGTAGGGATAAGGTTAGATTCACTTATTCAAATGATCAAATACTTATTGTGTACCTACTATGTTCCAGAAACTTCCTAAGTGACAGGTGTACAAGTTGCGAACAAAACAAAGTCCTTCTTTTATGAGCTTACATTTTATTGGGTAAGGGGTAGGGAGAAAACAAGCCCCAATACTCTTATCTAATCAGAGATTCTCTGAGATTCACCAATTCCAAGTAATGGTGATCTGGTTTGGCAAAAATTTCTAATAGTGATTTGGCCAGGGACTCAGGGCCCTAAGGAAATTTAGTATATCTGGTTGAGAGCAATTGAGGCCTCAGGGCATCGTTTTGACAGACAGAAGCCCTACCCTTGGAAGTTATTCTGGGTCCTGAAAGTAGAACCTGAGGGAGGCTGGTTCAAGGTCTTCATTTTCCTAGTTATATGAGAAGAGGAGAGAGAGAGGAAGGTATACAGACATCAGGAGCTGCATATATTCACAAATCACCAGATCTGGAAGACCAACTTAGAGATGATCTCTTATAATATCCCCACTTTAGAGACAGAGATCCAAAGAGAAGTACCTTGCCTGAAATCACAATTGATGATCGTTAGCACAGTGGAATTAAAAATTGAATTTATATGTATTGATAAGGAGAACAATCGTATTACAAATCAGTGTAAATAGTCTGATTCCAATTTTGATTAAAAATTGTATGTGGATGGGACATCTGGGTGGCTCAGTCAGTTAAGCTTCTGACTCTTGATCTCAATTCAGGTCTTTTTTTAAAAAATATTTTATTTATTTATTTATTTATTTATGAGAGAGCACAAGAGCGAGTGAGAGAGGGGCAGAGAGAGATACAGAGAGAGAATCCCAAGCAGGCTCCACCCTGTCAGTGCTGAACCTGACATAGGGCTCAAACCTATGAACTGTGAGATCCTGACCTGAGCTGAAATCAAGAGTCAGATGCTCAACCAACTGAGCCACTCAGGCATCCCTTGATTTCAGGTCTTGATCTCAGGGTTGTGAGTTCAACCCAGGCTACACTGGGTGTGAAGCCTGCTTAAAAAAAAAAAAAAAAGAAAAAAAATCGTATGCTATATTTTGGAGGTGAGATTGCAAGGGTTTAAAATTTTTTGGCACATATTGATGTACTTTTAAAATATTCTACAGTGAGAGTACATAATTATAAAACAAAAAATAAACATTATTCAAAACAACTTGTGTTTTCTTTTTATTTTTTTTTTTTTTAAGTTTATTTATGTATTGGGGGAGGGGGGCAGAGGGAGAGGGAGTGAGAGGATCCCAAGCAGGTTCTGCTCTGTCAGCGCAGAGCGTGATTCAGGACTTGAACCCACAAACCGTGGGATCATGACCTGAGCCGACATCAAGAGTGGAACGCTCAACAGACTAAGCCACCCAGGTGCCCCAGAACTTGTATTTCCAATGATTCAAGGGAAACAAACCTAAACCCAATAGCAGTGGTGGAATATATATATATATATATATATATATATTTCTTTCTTTTTCTTTCCATGTTCATGATTCTTCTGCATTTTATTTAACAACTGTTGTAGGCCTTGCTAGCCTTCCCAATATGCAGTTCTTCCCTCATTCTGGGCATCCAGCAGCATTCCCCTGCCTTGGGGATTTCCCTGCCTTGGCTCTCGCACTTATCACATTACTAACGCTGCCCAATAGGTGTGATCTGTGTGATCAATGGAAACGGCCAGAGGTTGCCTTAGGGCCACAGCATTTAATCTCCACTGCAAGTCTCTGTAGCATCAGTGAACCCTAAGCCTCATGTTGAAAGGGAAGTATTTTTTTTTTTAATTTTTTTTATTTGACGCTTATTTATTTTTGAGACATAGAGAGACAGAGCATGAATGGGGGAGGGTCAGAGAGAGAGGGAGACACAGAATCTGAAACAGGCTCCAAGCTGTCAGCACAGAGCCCGATGCGGGGCTCGAACTCACGGAGTGTGAGATCATGACCTGAGCCGAAGTCGGTCGCCCAACCGACTGAGCCACCCAGGCGCCCCGAAAGGGAAGTATTTTAAGATGTAAGTTTCCTGCACTGCTGAGTGGTGGACCTGGAGGCCAGTGGCTCTGAAAGTGCCCAGACATGTTGTGGACTTTGTATGAAAAGGAAATAAACTGGGGCACCCGGGTGGCTCAGTCAGGTAAGCGTCTGACTTGGGCTCAGGTCATGATCTCGCAGTTCGTGAGTTCAAGCCCCGCATCCGGCTCTGTGCTGACAGCTCAGAGCCCGGAACCTGCTTTGGTTTCTGTGTCTCTCTCTTTCTCTGCCCTTCCCCTGCTCATGCTGTCTCTCACTGTCTCTCAAAGATAAATAAGCGTTTAAAAAAAAATTTTTTTTTAAAGAAAAGGAAATAAACTTCTTCTGTGTTACGTCACTGAGATTCTGGTGGTGTTTATTACCACAGCGTTACCTAGTCTATAACGACCAAATACAGTAACACATACCAATGTATATAGTAAAAAGAACCATTAGCATTTTGTAAAATGTAATCAATGAAATGTACAATATTTAGAAATTTTTATGTCACATTTCACACTAAATTATATGTGTAGTGAATAATCATCCTGCATTTGATTTAAAATCAAGATCAGTTTTTGTTTCCATTAAGGAATATTGATGTGTAATGACCAGTTAACTGAATTACAGACTTGTACTATTGGGAGAGGCCTCTAAGTTTCATCTTGCACATCCTACAAGTTCATACAGAGGTATATCAAAACCATCCGCTACAGATCAGTACAAATGAACTGTTTGAACTAATGGATTCCAAAACCTTAATAACCAGTCATGCCAGGAGAACTTCATGAAAACTGAGACTTCGCAGTGACACTTCTGGAGTTTTGGTTAAGGAGGCCTCGTACAGGACCCAGGCGACGGCATTTGAAGAAATCTGCCATGTGATTTCAATCCCAGGTCTGGGAATCGCTGGTCAAGAGGATGACTTCAAATCGCACTTGTGATTACTTCAGTTTAGATTTCGTTTCGGTTTTGTGCCCACGTTGAAACTGAACTCACCTTTGCAATCTCAGGTCAGGGTCTCCAGAAGCGGGGATTCCTGTGCACATGATTCGTGAAGTTGTGCATTCCGGAGGAACCTGTAAGGAAACGAGGAAAGTCAGGGAAGAAGAAGAGGCTGCCCCAGAGTATGATGTCAGCAAAGGTTGTCATCATCAGCTTGCAGGGAGCTCTGGAGTATAAATGGCACCACACCGGGGTCCCACCTTGAGCCAAGGGATCTGGGCTTCTGTACGCCCCCAACAATGGGCGATCATTAGTCATAGGCAGCCTGCACCAGGGGTAATGTAAACCGTGACGTGCATTCAGTCGGCCGAGGATAACTGGCTGGTGGAGTAGCAAGTGTGAGCTGTTAGCGGGAATTCAGTTGGCAGCTGGGGGGTAAGTATAGCAAACTGGGAAACGGGATCCCAGGGGCGCCAACGGCATCTGCTTTTGCCCAGCCAGCCCCAGCACCACTTAGAGGCACTTGCTTTTCTCCACCTTGTCTCAGCTTCTCCAGGATTCTGGATGGCCACAAGCTGTCGTGAAAGTTGCAGGATATAAGATGACTTTCAAGCCCCCAGCTCTGGGGCTGGCCCCAAGGCTACACAAATACTTATCATCGCCTTTCTGTACCACCCGTGACAGATTCTCTTTACCTCTGTTGGCATTTCTCTTTTTCAAGTTTACTTATTTATTTTGAGTGGGGAAGAGGCAGAGAGAGAAGCGGAGAGAGAATCCCAAGCAGGATTCTCCCCGCAGCTCCGCGTTCAGCGTGGAGCCCAACATGGGGCTTGATCCCGCTACTGTGAGATCACGACCTGAGTCACAATCGAGAGTCGGCCGCTTAACTGACCGAGCCACCCAGGTGCCCCTCTTCTAGCATTTCTGTCGGTCCAGGTGGCTTGACTGGTGGGGTAACCTAGACACTCCGGGTCTGAACCTCTTTTTATCATGTTCTTATTAGGCCATGGTTACTACCTTTTGCCCATTTACAGTTAAACTTGGCACAGGAGTAAGAAGGGACACTCCAGTGGCAAACATATTCCTTTCTACCCCCAATATGTGGTAGCAACCCTACCTCCTCATAATAAAGACCAGTTACTCCTGGGAATATGATGGTGTCTTTCTTTGGCTGGTGGTGTGCTGGCACAAAGAACTCAAAATGTCTAGGAGGCAGTCATAATTTTAAGTTCAACGAGACTCTTACTCGGTTCCCTGGTATAAGCATGCTCCCTCTGGGGACCTCTAGATTCCCAGAGTCCAGAACTGTAGATATGGGAGGCACCAATTCCTTAAGTGGGTCACTGGGAGTAAAGGTAAGGGGGACCACTCTCACTTCGATATCCTCATTCCTGGACCCAAGTATTCTACCCACGGAGGACATTCCGCCTATAGCGGCCATTGGCTTGAAAATATGTGACTCTTCGGCTGCAACTTTAAGAGGCCAATTCACCAGTATCAGGTTGGCCACTCTGAAATAATGCGATGTGTGATAAGGGCAGGGGATTCCACGCGCCCACTGCTTTTTTCTTTGGCCATTGATAGGGTTCCTTGGTCCAAAGCAATGTTATCTGTATTTTCATGCCGGTAAATGAGATGCTCTGCAGGGATGGGACTGGAGCGAGGCAAGAGGGGTGCCTAGGATGCGAACTTTAGGATATCACTCCCTCCTTTGTACTCCAGATGCTTCACTTGCCTCACCTTGGTCCTGGCCCTGACTCTGTGAGTGCTTGGATATCGGCTCAGGTGGAGGCAGGAAAGGCAAACTGAAATGCGTAGAATACGCATCAATCCTAGTCACGATGAATTGCTGCCATTTCCAGGATGGAAGCTTCCAGTTACAGCCCACATGTCAACAGGTTGCTTGTTGGCCTCCTTGGGGGGCAGGAGTTTTGGAGTTTCGGTCTTTGTTGCTGACGGATTGGACATCAGAAGCAGCGGTAGCCAGATCAACCTTGGTGAGAGGGATATGGTGCTGCCACGGCCCAGGTGTAACCTGTATCTCTGTCACCATGGCTGCTCCACTCATGATCCCATTTCAAGCAACACTCAGGTGGCCAAGGACAGAGGCTGGCAGGCATCTGTCTAATGGATCCCGTCCACTTGGTTATTTCATGCATCTTCTGCAGCGGGTGCCCTCTGGTGGGCATTAACATGTGATACAAAGTATACAGGTCAGTGGCTTTTAGTATATTCACAGTTGGGCAGATATCACCACAGTCCAATTTTAATATTTTTCTTTTAATGTTTTTATTTTCGAGAGGGAGAGAGAGACAGAACGTGAGTGGGAGAAGGGCAGTGAGAGAGAGAGAGACAGAGACAGAATCCGAAACAGACTCCAGGCTCTGAACTGTCAGCACGGAGTCACAGAGAGCACAAAGCAGGCCTCCAACCCACGGACCACGAGATCATGTCCTGAGCCAAAGTCGGATGCTCAACCGACTGAGCCCCCCCCGGGCGCCCCAGCCACAATCCAGTTTTAGAACATTTCATGGCCCCAGAAAGAAACTCTGTACTTTTAGCAGCTAGTCCCCATTTCTGCCCCTCTCCCTTTTCCTTCACCCCAGCCCCAGGCAACCACTTGTCTACTTTCTGTCTCTATGGATTCGTCTCTTCTGGGTATTTCACATAAACGGAATCACATAATACGTGGTCTCTTATGACTGGTTTCTTTCACTGAATGTAATGTTTTCAAGATTCATCCACGCCGTAGCATGTTTTAGTACCTCCTTGTTTTTATTGCCAAATGATAGGCCATTGTATGGGTATACATTTTGTTTACCCACTCATCAACTGACGCGGGTTTAGGTTGTTTCCACCTTTTCACTATTAGGAATAACGCTGCGGTGAATGTTTGTGCACGTGTTTGAGTAGACATGTATTTTCCTTTCTTTTGGGTATATTCCTAAGAGTGGAATTGCTGGGTCAGACGGTACCGTTATGTTTAGCATTTGGAGGAACTGCCAAACTTTTCCACGGTGGCTGCACTCTCTTACATTCCCTCCAGCAATGCATGAGTGTTCCTCTTTTCCTGCCACAGATACGTCTAGTACCGTGGGATCTGTGGGCCCTACGGCCCAAGTGACAGGGTTACACATACTGCAGATTGAAATCGCTACAGGGCCCTTTCTGGCTTTAGGTTACCCTCAACACTGGCATCCTTCCACATCACCGTGGGGCAGCGCAGTACCCCCCAGTGCGAAATGTGCTGCTTCCAAAACCCAAAGAGGCTTAGCAAGCCTTGCACTTCTTTCGTGGGGGCAGGAGGTGTAAGGTACAATATCTTGTCTTTGACTTTGAAGGGGGTGTTCCAGCATGCCTAAAACCACCAAACCCTGAAAACTTCACAGATAAGGCAGGCAGGGCCCTGAATTTTTAAATATTTATCTCCTAGATATCCAGAGTACTTGTCACTTCTTGACCAGCAGGTCAAATTAATATGATGGCATCAATATAATGGACCAATACGGTATTTTCTGGAATGCCCAGGTGGCTCATGTCTCTTCTGAATATTTTGCGACAGAGAGCATAAGTGTTGTATATACTCTTGTGCATCCTCCCTGAAACAAATTTCTTCTGGTCCTCCTTCCTGATGGGTATTAAAAATAACGCCTTTGCCAGGTCAAAAGCAATGCCATATACCAGGGACCACGTGACTATGTTCTGGTAGAGACAGCAACATAGCATGGCATCTGCCCTTGGCACCTCTAGTTGGTGGATGTCAGTGTCCAATGTCGTCCGCCATATTCATCTCCTTTGTACAGGGGCCAGACTAGTGGACTAAATGCATCATTTAACTATTTAAAAAGTTTTTTTAATATTTATGTATTTTTGAGAGAGACAGAGAGAGCAGGGGAGGGGCAGAGAGAGAGGGAGACACAGAATCCGAAGCAGGCTCCAGGTTCTGAGCTGTGAGCACAGAGCCCGATGTGGGGCTCGAACTCAAGAACCATGAGATCATGACCTGAGCCGAAGTCAGAGGCCCAGCCGACTGAGCCACCCAGGCTCCCCTGCCTCATTTAAGTATTTGAAGGGAATACCATTCTCTGCCATTTCCCCCGGATTGCAGCTTTTAAAAATTTTATTCTTTTGGCTAGTAAAGGTATAGTTTCAGGGACTTCTGAAACTATATGATCTTTCATCCACAATAGCTTTTACTCCATAGGTTAAGGAACCAGCATGGGGCTTTTGCTAACTGCTAAGGAAGACCATTCCAGTTATATATATATTTAAGAGCTGGAGAGATGACCACCAGCTGGTCTGTGAACTCTGTGAGTTCACGGTGAGACAGACCTGGCTTAGCATTCCATTTATTACTTGACTCCCATGTGCTACTTCTCTAACAGGGGACAAGCGTGGCACTTCGGTTCCCTGGGTTTCTGGGTCAACTCAGACTCTGTACATAATAGCCCTCAAAGATCCAGGCATTCTCCTTTACCCAGACATTGTACTATCCCCAGTACTGACAGTTAGTCAAATACTTTGGAAGGACTGGAGGAATCACTACTCTACATACTTAACTGTGGTATTTCACTTCCCCAAGGGGACTCAGCCTTTCTTTCTTAAAAAAAAAAAAAAAATTAAGATATGGCTTTTTACAGAGGTTTTATATTTTGAAACAATTTCAAGCTTGCCAAAAAGTTGCAAGAATAGCACAAAGAAATCTTATATACCCTCTCCCAGAAACCCCATTCAGGTTTCATCAGCAATGTCCTTTCTAGGGGCGCCTGGGTGGCTCAGTCGGTTGAGCATCTGACTTCAGCTTTGGGTCATGATCTTGCAGTTTGTGGGTTCGAGCCCTGCATCGGACTTTGTGCTGACAGCTTGGAGCTTGGAGCCTGCCCTGGATTCTGTGTCTCCCTCTCTTTCTGTTCCTCCCGAGTTCGCACTCTGTCTCTCTCTCTCTTTCAAAAAATGAATAAACATTGAAAAAAAAAAGAATGTCCTTTTTGGGGTCACCTGGGTGGCTCAGTGAATTAAGCATCTGCCTCTTTTTTAAAAAATTTAGGTTTAGAGAGAGAAAGAGAGAGAGAGAGTGCACCAGTGCACAAGCAGGGGAGAGTAGTAGAGGGAGAGAGAGAGAGAGAGAGGGAGAGAATCTTAAGCAGACTCCAGGCTCAGTGAGGAGTCAGATGCAGGGGCTCGATCCCATGACCCTGGGATCATGACCTGAGCCGAAATCAACAGTTGGGCACTTAACCCACTGAACCCCTCAGGTACCCCATGCATCTGAGTTGATTTTGGCTCAGGTCATGATCTCACAGTCGTGGGATCGAGTCCTGCATTGGGCTCAGCACTGAGCATGGAGCCTGCTTAAGATTCTCTCTCTTCCTCTCCCTTTCTCTCTCTCTCTCTCTCAAAAAATTTTTTAAATTTTTTAATGTTTATTTATTTTTGAGAGAGGGAGAGAGACAGAGCGTGAGTGGGGGAAGGACAGAGAGAGAGGGAGACGCTGAATCGGAAGCAGGCTCCAGGCTCTGAGCTGTTAGTGCAGAGCCCAATGCGGGGCTCAAACTCACAGACCATGAGATCATGACCTGAGCTGAAGTTGGTCAGCTTAACTGACTGAGCCACCCAGGCGCCCCCCAAAAAATATTAAAAAAAAAAAAATAAAGAATGTCCTTTTTAGCCTCCAATCCAGGATCACATGTCACGTCTCTGTGGTCTCCTTCAGTGTGCAGCTTTTATGACTTCTACATGTTTTTGAAGATCACAGGTGAGTCATTTTGTAGAATACTCCTCAACATGGTTGTGTCCACTATTTCCTCATGATTAGCCCCGGGTTATGCATTTTGGTCAGAATACCACGGAAGCAACGCTGTATCCTTCTTGTTGCAATCCTGCATGATGTGGATTTGTCCTATGAATGGTGGTATTAATTTGACCACTTGATCGAGATGGTGTCTGCCATGTTTCTCCATTTACAGTTACTTCTTTTTCTCTTTGTAAATAGCATGGATTTTGCAAGGAAATACTTTAAGGTTATACTAAATCCCATTCCTCATTCCATTTGAATCCTCTAGTTTTAGCATCCATTGAGATTTCTTGCCTTAACTAATTATTACTCCAATGGTTGCCAAATGTTGATTTCCTAATCCCATCTATCTTTTTTTCAGTTGGCACTCTACTATAAGGAAACACTTTTTCTGTTTCCCATTTTTTTTTTTCACTTCTATGTTTTTGTCATTGTGGACTCACTGATTCCTACTGTTTATTGAGTTATAATCTGGTACTATCAGCACTTATTTTGAAGCTCATATTGTTCCAGATTTTTCCTGCGTGAGTCCCCATAACCTGATTTCTGTGTCTGTTTTATATGTCTCTGTCATTCTTTGAGTGCTTCCTTACTTTCTAGAATAATACGACTTTTCCAAGGTCATCTTTGTTTTCTTCCTGCCTCAGTCCTGGGATCAACCATTTTTTTAAGTAGACTTACTTCCTTTAAATGGAGAATGGCATTTAGAAACTAAAATCTATTGGAGTATTGCTGTTTCCAGCCCCCACATTCTGCCACCACTTGGCAGACCTAAGATGTATGTATGTGTGTATGTGTGCATATACATAGAGATAAGTATAGATATTTCTGTATCTACATATATGTATATATATGTATAGTGATATTATTATCAATCTATTAGCTTACGATAGCTTACACCTACACCTCCAATTCCAATGCAACACCAACCCAACAGGGTTCACAGGTTTCCCTGTATTTGCCTTTTCTAACTATGAGAAATCTGACTCCCTTTATGCCCAATATATTTATTTGCTGAATCCCCCCTCATATAACTGATAATCTGACCACGCTGGGCCAACATTCTGCTTGGACCACCTCCTCATGCAGGCCCTGATTTTGCTCTGCTGGTCTGCCTCACCCCTCTGCTCTGATGTCCTTCTGGCATGGGCTTGTCAAGCTCCTTTTCAATTGGTGGGCTCTGGGTCTGAGACCTGGCTTAGGTCTGAAAACTGGATAAAGCATCATGACAATCTGTTGAGGTGGCTGACCTCAACCTTCTGCTCATTCACTCTTGATTTCTTTTTATTATGTATATTAAGTGATATCTTTGATGCCTGCAAATATTTATTGCCCCAAGGAATACCGTGCTCCACTTTCCATCTCCATAGATTCCTTCAGGTCAGGCACCCCCCTGGCTGCTACTCTGATATTGCTGCCCGTTATGGTTGATTAAGGTCATCTTGTCATTGATGATTAATGCTGCCATCTGGCCTCTACTACTCCAGAATCCTATCATCCCTTTTGAAACCAGAGAGCCCAACTTTGTAACAGCATCTCCTACTGCCAGTTCCAGCTTGCAGAGGACAGCCACCATGGAGCTTCTCAACCGTGCTGACACTCCCCTCATCATTCATTCCTTTTCACCTTGGTAGAGGTAGCATCCTCTGGGCTGTTCTGAGAAGCGGAGCCTGAACTGGGGATTCTTGCACAAGTGATTAGATAATGGAGTGTCCTCACAAAAAAAACCATGAAAGAATGGGGGAAGCAGAATAAAGAAAAGGGCAGAGCTGAGCATGGAAATGGTTGCATGTAAAGTCAAGTCTCTGACACAAAAACAGACACTCATATCAATGGAACAGAATAGAGAACACAGAAATGGACCCACAAACATATGGCCAACTAAACTTTGACAAAGCAGGAAAGAATATCTAATGGAATAAAGACAGTCTCTTCAGCAAGTGGTGCTGGGAAAACTGGACAGCAGTTTCTTCATGCAGAAGAATGAACCCGGACCACTTTCTTACACCATACACAAAAATAAACTCAAAATGGATGAAAGACCTCAATGTAAGACAGGAAGCCATCAAAATCCTCAAGGAGAAAGCAGGCAAAAACCTCTTTGATCTTGGCTGCAGCAACTTCTTCCTCAACCTGTCTCCGGAGGCAAGGGAAACAAAAGCAAAAATGAACTATTGGGACCTCATCAAAATAAAAAGCTTCTGCACAGCGAAGGAAACAATCAGCAACTGACGGAATGGGAGAAGATATTTGCAAACGATATATCAGACAAAGGGTTAGTATCCAAAATCTATAAAGAACTTATCAAACTCAACACCCAAAAAACAAATAACCCAGTGAACAAATGGGCAAAAGACATGAATAGACAATTCTCCAAAGAAGACATCCAGATGTCCAACAAACACATGAAAAAATGCTCAACATCACTCATCATCAGGGAAATACACATCAAAACCACAATGAGATACCACCTCACACCTGTCCGAATGGCTAACATGAACAACTCAGGCAACAACAGATGTTGGCGAGGATGCGGAGAAAGAGGATCTCTTTTGTACTGCTGGTGGGAATGCAAGCTGGTGCAGCCACTCTGGAAAACAGGATGGAGGTTCCTCAAAAAATTAAAAATAGAACTACCCTATGATGCAGCAATTGCACTACTAGGTATTTATCCAAGAGATACAGGTATGCTGTTTCGAAGGGACACATGCACCCCCATGTTTATAGCAGCACTATCAACAATAGCCAAAGTATGGAAAGAGCCCAGATGTCCATCGATGGATGAATGGTTAAAGAAGAAGTGATATATATATATATATATATATATATACACACACACACACATACACAATGGAGTATTACTCGGCAAGCAAAAAGAATGAAATTTTACCATTTGCAACTACATGGATGGAGCTGGAGGGTATTACTCTAAGAAAAATTAGTCAGAGAAAGACAAATATCATGTGACTTCACTCATATGAGGTCTTTAAGATACAAAACAGATCAACATAAGGGAAGCAAAAAGAATATAAAAACAGGGAGGGGGACAAAGCACAAGAGACTCTTGAATATGGAGAACAAACAGAGGGTTACTGGAGGGAGTGTGGGAGGGGGGATGGGCTAAATGAGTAAGGGGCATTAAGGAATCTACTCCTGAAATCATTGTTGTGCTATATGCTAACTAATTTGGATGTAAATTAAAAAAATAAAGTTAAAAAAATAATAAAGTCAAGTCTCATCTTGACTTTGAGTAACATGGGGATTGAATCACCTTGAGACAAGAAGGAGAGGCTCTTGTAACTTTGATCCCCCTTGATCAGGCACCTCGGGGTAAGGTGGCTCCATTCACCCAAGGACAAGCCTCAAAGTCGCTGGTCGAGCTATTAGCAGTGGCGCCTTCACCAGCTGGTGGATGGACAGATGGGAAAAAACCAACAAAAAGAGTTTCAGGGATCTAGACAGGTCACCAGCAGTGTCTGCTATACCCAGACAGGGCTCAACCATAGGTAATTCTGAATCTGCTTATTTTGTGTCTGCTCCCTCACAGCTGAACATGACTAGCGAATAACATCACTGAATGGTATCACTTTAAAAATGACTGACAGCTTCAGGGCGCCTGGGTGGCTCAGGCAGTTAGGCATCTGACTCTTGATTTCAGCTCAGGTCATGATCCCACTGTCATGAGATTGATCCTCACTTCGGGTTCCACGCTGAGCATGGAGCCCGCTTAAGATATTCTCTCCCTCTCTCTCCCTCTGCCCCTCCCCACACCTAAAATAAAAATAAATAAGAAGAAAAATGACTGACAGCTTTAAAGAGTCCTTAATGCTGCAGGCAACAATAGTACCTCTCCCCAGTCCATTCATCTCTGTTGTTCCTACATGACTGTTTGGTGACTTCTTCTTTCCTTAAGCCTCTGATACCTTCTCCATCATCTTCATTGTCAGCTGATGACCTTAAGAAGGACAATGGAAACAATCAGAAGAGAAAGTCCCCAAAGTTCCAACTCTCTATCTGTCACCTGCCAACATCTTTAACTATGTACCTTCTCGTCCCTTTTGTTACTGTAAGTGAACCATCCCTTCCCTGCTGTTACTATAGGTGAACTGTCACTATTCCTACTAAGGCCAACCCCCACGTGGTAGGAGTGGGGGGTTGGAGGGTGAAGCTCCTCCCAGATGGCACTGCTGGTCTACCAGGAGCTACTCTCATCCAAGTGTAAGGACTGTGCGTCCCAGAGTTGGGAGGGAGCAGGGTAAGACATATTTTGACCACTCTCTCCTACTTTCTGATCTCTTGCTGGTGCCTCCCATTGGCTGAACCAAGGAAGCCCGTGTGTTATACTCAGTAGTAAGTAGCCTCCTGGGGCACAGGGAAAGGCTGAGAAGGGTGGAGAATCGGTTGGGGTTGGAGCAGGTAGACAATAGCCACCACACGTGCCATCTGTATACTGATGTTTTTCAAATTTGTATCTTCACCATAACCTCCTAATTCCAGACACATATATCTAGTTTCCTGTTGAACCGGCCTATCTATTGCTGCATAGCAAATTACCACTAATTTAGAGGCTTGAAGCGGCACATATTTATTGTCTCAGAGTTTCTGTGGGTCAGGCATCAGGGCATGGCTCAGCCAGGTCCTCTGCTCAGGAAGAGCTCATGAAATTGCCACAGAGGCACATGATAGCTTTCATATGGGATCATATTTGGCTCCAAGGGTTTCACCTAAAGACTGTGGGTCTGTATGGTATAGGTTTGCTTGCCAGCAGTAGGAAGAATGTGTTATTCCACGGGGGATGAAACAGAGACCATGGAGAGGAAGAGCCTTGGGAATCAGTTGCCATTTGTTGACAGATAGTATTCTTCAGTCCGGGCTGAATCTGCACACATCAGGACTGTTTTGAGGACCATAGTGGCCATGACTTTGGGTAGTTTCAAGTGGTGTTCCTGGGGGAGTATGATTGAAACAATTGACCCTATCTCTATCATACAGTTGTGTTGGTGAAAATTTATAGGGAGGACCCAATGCTGGGCTGTTCTGCCCTTTGCTTATGGAGACCCCCAGAGAGCTGCAAGGAAAAGAAGACACCTCCCTCTGGTGTGACTGCAGTCATCTGGTTGTGGGACAAGTACAGTCATTCTTCACACACTTGCTGTGATGCTGAACTTCAGATTTTCCAGAAGGAGGAGCAGAGAGAAGTCTATGGGCCGACACTTGTTAGAGATACGGGAGTTTCACACAGTTGAATGGATAGGTCCCACAGTTTGGTGTAATCCAAAGCCAAATGAATAGGAATTCTTTTTTGGTACCTCTAGCAACTAGAGAAAACAATGTCTAATCAACTTTCTAGGCTCTCTGGCAATTCACATGCTGACTTCGACTTACCCTTCCATCCTCATTTATTACTACTATCCCTCTCCTATTTTCTAGCAGCATCCTCCCAAACCCTGTCCATAAAAGACATAATGGATCCCAGAACCTCGTCACACTAAGTCTGGTTAGAATTGGAGAATTCCTCTGAAGACAGCACTCAACAGACTCTACCAATTAATTGACATTAACCTGAGAGAGGAAACCTGCGCATCGTTCAAAGCTCCCTGAGTAATTTTTGTGCCTTTCCTGAAATTACCTCGTGTCTGCCTGTCTGCTTTCCCTGTCATCATGTATTCCTATCAAAAATTTTGTCTAGGGGAGGAGCCAAGATGGCATAACAGCATGGAAGTTTTTTGTGTGTCTCACGTCCATGAAACAAAGCCAGACCAACACTAAACCATACTGCACACCTAGAAAACTGATCTGAGGATTCACACAACAATCTGCACAACCTGAACCACAGAACTCAGCAGGTGCACAGCACAGAGAGGTGAACTGGGGGAGAGAGAAGCTGCGGAGGGCAGGGAGCCGCTTTTGAGAGCAGAGAGAGGACAGAGATAAGGGGGTGGGAGGGAGAATACGGGAAAAAGCACCTCCCCCACAAAAGCAGCTGGAGAGAAAGTGGAAAAGTGGAAACAGCTGCAGGGACTGAACTAAAAAGGGAGAAAGGGAGAAAGGAGAAAGGAGAGGGTTTAAATTCCATTAAGACTGTAAACAGGGGGAGTGCAGAGTCTGCAACTCTGTAGCTTGATACTGGTGGTGCTCTGGTGGGAAAAGCGAATTCCCAGGAACAGAGTGGAGTCCGGCGTTTTTCAGGCCACACAGGGAGAGGTGGTTCCCCTGCTAGGAGGACACCTGGTAAAGGCTGTGTGGCGCCCCCAAAGGCAAGGCCCCAGTGGACCTGGGAGAACAACCACATTCACTGGTGCTGGAACAAGGTCATTAAGGGTGAAGCCTGGTGCCAGATGTATGTTCTGATATTCCATAATCCCTGAAATGCTGCTGCTACACTATGTCGTGAACTTTTTCTGGGGCGGGCTGGCACCCGGCCGCAGTCTCTGGGCATCGGCAGCAGCACAGACCCGCAAACATTCCAGGGGGCTGCCGGCATCCGGCCAGTGCTCGGTCAGACCCTCCTCAGAGGGGCAGAACAGGTCAAAGACGCAGTCCCTCAGAAGTAAGGGGTCGGGAAAAACAGCTGCATCAGAGACAAAACTCAGGAGGGAGGTGCTGCCTGGGGCTTGGTCACGGACTGTATAAAAGGAGGGGGTGAATGGAAGCTGAAGACAAAGGACCAGTGCGCGATTGCTGATCCGGGAGAACAGAGTTCTGATATTAGAGATTGGGTACCTCGGTTATGCCATTTTCACCGGTCCTGCACATGCACGTCCGCACCTACAAGCTCCACAACAATCCACCCCAGTAGGCTAGCAGCACCATCTAGTGGAGAGCGGAGCCGTTACACTGAGCCCCGCCCACCTGGGCCAACCTCGCTCTTCAGGAACACAAGTCTCACCGCCTGCTTAGTTTATGGACTATAAAGCGCTTCATAGTTTGACTTCTAGGGGAAAACAAAGTAATTTCAGTCGTATTTCAGTCTGTTCACCAGTCCATCTCTTCACTTTTCTTTCTTTCTTTTTTCTTTTTCTTTTTTCTCTTTTTCATTTCTTTTCTTTTTCTTGAATACAGAAAGAGAAAAAATTCGTTTTTATTTTCAATTTTTATTAAGAATATTTTTATTTAATTTTTTTCTACTATATTTTTTACTTTTGTGTAAATTTTTTCAAATTCTATTTTACTTCCATAATTTCATTTTAGTCTACTTCAGTGTATTCATTTTTCAAATTTTCAAACAATTTCCTTTTTTTTCTTTCCCCTTTTTTCTCCAATATATCAAGCCCCTTTCTACACCCAGGCCAAAACACACCTAGGATCTAGCATCATTTATTACATTTTGTGTGTGTGTGTGTTTGTTTTTAATTTTTTAATTTTAATTTTAATTTTTTAATTTTAATTTTTTTACCTCATTAATTCCTTTTCTCCCTTCAAGATGACAAAGTGAAGGAATTCACCCCAAAAGAAAGAGCAGGATGACAGCCAGGGACTTAACCAACACAGATACAAGCAAGATGTCTAAACCAGAATTTAGAATCATGACAATAAGAATACTAGCTGGAGTCGAAAATACATTAGAATCCCTTTCTGCAGAGATAAAAGAAGTAAAAGCTAGTCAGGGTGAAATAAAAAATGTTGTAACTGAGCTGCAATCTCAAATGGATGCCACAGCAACAAGGATGGATGAGACATCACAGAAAATCAGCGATATAGAGGAAAACTTATGGAGAATAATGAAGCAGAAAAAAAGAGGGAGATTAAGGCAAAAGAGCACAATTTAAGAATTAGAGAAATCAGTGACTCATTAAAAAGGAACAACATCAGAAACATAGTGGTCCCAGAAGAGGAAGAGAGAGAAATAGGGGTAGAAGGGTTATGTGAGCAAATCATAGTGGAAAGCTTTCCTAACCTGGGGAAAGACACAGACATCAAAATCCAGGAAACACAGGACTACCATTAGATTCAACAAATACTGACCATCAACAAGGCATATCATAGTCAAATTCACAAAATACTCAGGCAAGGAGAGAATCATGAAAGCATCAAGGGAAAAAAAAAAAATCCTTAACCTGCAAGGGAAGACAGATCAGATTTGCAGCAGACCTATCCACAGAAACTTGGCAGGCAGAAAGGAGTGGCAAGATATATTCAATGTGTTGAATCAGAAAAATATGCAGCCAAGAACTCTTTATCCAGCAAGGCTGTCATTCAAAATAGAAGGAGAGAGAAAAAGATGCCCAGACAAACAAAAATTAAAGGAGTTTGTGACCACTAAACCAGCCCTGCAAGAAATTTTAAGGGGGACTCTCTGAGGGGAGAAAAAATGAAAAAAAAAAACCCATACAAATAAACAAAGACCAAAAGCAACAGAGACTAGAAAGGACCAGAGAACACCCCAGAAACTCCAACTCTACAAGCAACATAATGGCAATAAATTCATATCTTTCAGTCAATAAATTGACTAGTCAATAAATCTTTCAGGCAATAAATTCATATCTTTCATATCACTCACTCTAAATGTCAATGGACTAACTGCTCCAATAAAAAGACATTGGGTAACAGAATGGATAAGAAAATAAGATCAATCTATATGCTGTTTACAAGAGATCCACTTTAGACCTAAAGACACCTTCAGATTGAAAGAAAGGGGATGGAGAACAATCTATCATGCTAATGGTCAACAAAAGAAAGCCGAAGTAGCCATACTTATATCAGACAATCTAGACTTTAAAATAAAGACTGTATCAAGAGATGAGGAAGGGCATTATATCATAAGTAAGGGGTCTATCCACCAAGAAGACCTAACAATTATAAACATTTATGAGCCAAATGTGGAAGCACCCAAATATATAAATCAGTTAATCACAAACATAAACTCATTGATAGTAATACCATAATAGTAGGGGACTTCAACACCCCACTCACAGCAATGGACAGATCATCTAATCAAAAAATCAACAAGGAAACAATGGCTTTGAATGACACACTGGACCAGATGGACTTAGCAGATATATTTAGAACATTTCATCCGAAAGCAGAGGAATATACATTCTTCTCCAGTGCACATGGAACGTTCTGAAGAATAGACCACATACTGGGACACAAATCAGCCCTCAACAAGCACAAAAAGACCAAGGTCATACCGTGCATATTTTCAGACCACAACGCTATGAAACTTGAAATCAACCACAAGAAAAAATTTGGAAACGTAACAAATACTTGGAGACTAAAGAACATCCTACTAAAGAATGAATGGTTTAAGCAAGGAGTTAAAGAGGAAATTAAAAAGTTCATGGAAGCCAATGAAAATGATAATACCACAACCCAAAACCTCTGGGACGTGGGAAAGGCAGTCATAAGAGGAAAGTATATAGCAATCCAGGCCTTCCTAAAGAAGGAAGAAAGATCTCAGATACACAACCTAACCTTATGCCTTAAAGAGCTGGAAAAAGAACAGCAAATAAAACCCCAAACCAGCAGAAGACAGGAAATAATAAGGATTAGAGCAGAAATTAATGCTATCCAAACCCCCAAAACAGGAGAACAGATCAATGAAACCAGAAGCTGGTTCTTTGAAAGAATTAACAAAATTGATAAACCACTAGCCAGTTTGATCAAAAAGAAAAAGGAAATAAATAAAATCAAGAATGGAAGAGGAGAGATCACAACCAACACAGCAGAAATAAAAACAATAATAAGAGAATATTATGAGCAATTATATGCCAATAAAATGGGCAATCTGGAAGAAATGGACAAATTCCTAGAGATATATACACTACCGAAACTGAAACAGGAAGAAATAGAAAATTTGAACAGACCCATAATCAGCAAAGAAATTGAATTAGTAATCAAAAATTTGTCTCCCCCAAAACAAGAGTCCAGGGCCAGATGGCTTTCCAGGGGAATTGTACCAAACACTTAGGGAAGAGTTCACACCTATCCTCTTGAAGCTGTTCCAAAAAATAGAAATGGAAGGAAAACTTCCCAACTCTTTCTATTAAGCCAGCATTACCTTGATTCCCAAACCAGAGACCCCACTAAAAAGGAGAACTATAGACCAATTTCCCTGATGAACATGGATGCAAAAATTCTCAACAAGGTATTAGCCAACCGGATCCAGCAATACATTAAAAAAATTATCCCACGACCAAGTGGGATTTATACCTGGGATGCAGGACTCGTTCAATATCTGCAAAACAATCAATGTGGGTCATCACATCAATAAAAAGAAAGAACAAGAACCATCTGATCTTCTCAATAGATGCAAAGAAAACATTTGACAAAATACAGCATCCTTTCTTGATAAAAACCCTCAAGAAAGTAGGGGTAGAAGGAGCATACCTCGAAATCATAAAAGCCATATATGAAAGACCCAACGCTAACATCATCCTCAATGGGAAAAAACTGAGAGCTTTTCCCCTAAGGTCAGGAACAAGACAGGGATGTCCACTCTCGCCTCTGTTATTCAACATAGTATTGGAAGTCTTAGCCTTTGCAATCAGACAACACCAAGAAATAAAAGGCATCCAAATCATCCAGGAGGAGGTCAAACTTTCACTCTTCGCAGATGACATGATACTCTATATGGAAAACCCTAAAGATTCCACCAAAAAAACTGCTAGAATTGATTAATGAATTTGGCAAAGTTGCAGGATATAAAATCAATGCACAGAAATCGGTTGCATTCCTATACACCAACAATGAAGCGACAGAAAGAGAAATCAAGGAATCGATCCCATTTACAGTTGCACCCAAAACCATAAAATACCTAGGAATAAATCTAACCAAAGAGGTGAAAAATCTATACACTGAAAACTATAGAAAGCGTATGAAAGAAATTGAAGAAGACACAAAAAAATGGAAAAAGATTCCATGCTCCTGGATAAGAACAAATATTGTTAAAATGTCAATACTACCCAGAGCAATCTACATATTCAATGCAATCCCTATCAAAATAACACCAGCCTTCTTCACAGAGCTAGAACAACCAATCCTAAAATTTGTATGGAACCAGAAAAAAACCTGAATAGCCAAACTAATCTTGAAAAAGAAAACCAGACCTGGAGGCATCACAATCTCGGACTTCAAGCTATACTACAAAGCTGTAATCATCAAGACACTATGGTACTGGCACAAGGACACTCAGATCAATGGAACAGAATAGAGAACCCAGAAATGGACCCACAAACATATGGCCAACTAATCTTTGACAAAGCAGGAAAGAATATCCAATAGAATAAAAACAGTCTCTTCAGCAAGTGGTGCTGGGAAAACTGGACAGCGACATGCAGAAGAATGAATCCGGACCACTTTCTTACACCATACACAAAAATAAACTCAAAATGGATGAAAGACCTAAATGTAAGACAGGAAGTCATCAAAATTCTCTAGGAGAAAGCAGGCAAAAACCTCTTTGATCTTGGTTGCAGCAACTTCTTAATACATCTCCGGAGGCAAGGGAAACAAAAGCAAAAATGAACTATGGGGACCTCATCAAGGTAAAAAGTTTCTGTACAGCGAAGGAAACAATCAGCAAAACTAAAAGGCAACTGAAGGAATGGGAGAAGGTATTTGCAAACGATATAGCAGATAAAGGGTTAGTATCCGAAATCTATAAAGAACTTATCAAACTCAACACCCAAAAAACAAATAATCCAGTGAACAAATGGGCAAAAGACATGCAGAGACACTTCTCCAAAGAAGACATCCAGATGGCCAACTGACACATGAAAAAATGCTCAACATCACTCATCATCAGGGAAACACACATCAAAACCACAATGAGATACCACCTCACACCCGTCAGAATGGCTAACATGAACAACTCAGACAAGGACAGATGTTGGAGAGGATGCAGAGAAGAGGATCTCTTTTGCATTGTTGGTGGCAATGCAAGCTGGTGCAGCCACTCTGGAAAATAGGATGGAGGTTCCTCAAAAAATTAAAAATAGAACTACCCTATGACACAGCAATTTCACTACTAGGTATTTATCCAAGAGATACAGGTATGCTGTTTTGAACATGCACCCCCATGTTTATAGCAGCACTATCAACAATAGCCAAAGTATGGAAAGAGACCAAATATCCATTGATGGATGAATGGATAAAGAAGTGGTGTATATATACAATGGAGTATTACTTAGCAATCAAAAAGAATGAAACCTTGCCATTTGCAACTACGTGGAAAGAACTAGAGGGTATTATGCTAAGTGAAATTAGTCAGAGAAAGACAAATATCATATGACTTCCCTCATATGAGGACTTTAAGACACAGAACAGATGAACATAAGGGAAGGGAAACAAAAACAATATAAAAACAGGGAGGGGGACAAAACAGAAGAGACTCATAAATATGGAGAACAAACTGAGGGTTGCTGGAGGGGTTGTGTGGGGAGGGGATGGGCTAAATGGGTAAGGGGCACTAAGGAATCTATTCCTGAAATCATTGTTGTGCTATATGCTAACTAATATGGATGTAAATTAAAAAAATAAAATTACAAAAAATTTTGTCTTAAACTATGCACCTCCTAGGACTGTGTGCATATCAAAAGATCAAAAAGATAGCTGTATGAAGGCCCTTCCCCGCGGCTGCCCCATGTTTGCGACCTATCCTTCTGTGTTAGCTCTGAGACGGTAGTTACTGGTGGTCAACATCCCCTGCTCTACTGAGAACACACTGTAGTACAATACCTTGTCCATTTCTTCATCTCCCACAGGGTCCGAGTGCTTTTCTGGTGTTGATGCCTAATATTTACTTATTAATCAACTGATGGCTGGACAGGAATGGCCGTCCCTCCAGCAGAATGTGCAATGTGGCATCAGTCCAGATTCCAAGCAGGCTCTGAATAGCGGAGGGCAGTGCAGCATAGGTCTGAATAAAAACAGCCTGCATTTGACACTGATTTGTGTGGCTGGGTGGCTCAGAAGTCCTTTAGCATCCATGTTTTGTTCTACAACCCTTCCCTTTTGCTGGTGACAGATACCGATTTCCTGAAAAAGGATGATGGTTTGTGAGTAAACGGGAGGCCTTGAGAATGCACCATATCCTGTCTCTTGGGCCAGGTGGTCATGTGACAGGGCTGGACCAATGAACACTATCCACTGAAGTTTTGTTGTTGTTTGGGTTTTTTTTGGGGGGGGGCGTGTTGTTGTTGTTGTTTCTGGACTCGACGTGGCAAAGAAATTTCCTTTTCGTATGGAGCTTCTAGAAAAGATGAGGGGAGGATAGTTTATCCCCTGAGATCAAGGCGATGAGAGTTATTCCCATCTGTTACAAGGGTATGAGGGACTTTAAAAAATCTTACGATAAATGGGATTGTGTTTCTGCCAAGACATCTGTGTTGTTATGGGCTGTGCGCATGCTTAGGGGGAAAGTGTGAAACAGTCCCAGGGGGGCAAGGAATCTTGGTCTTAATTTTAAGACTGTACATGGCTTATTTTGGACCCCTCATTTGTCCTTCTGTCTTTCTGTCTCTTGTACTTTTAATTTCCAATTCACAGTGGATTTTTTAAAGATGTTTATTTTTTTATTTTTGAGAGAGAGAGAGAGAGAGTACATGCGTGCAAGTGGGGGAAGCTCAGAGAGAGGGAGACAGAGGATCTGAAGCAGGCTTTGCGCTGACAGCAGAGAGCCCAACGTGAGTCTCACACTCATGAACCATGAGATCATGACCTGAGCTGAAATCTGATGCTCAACCAACTGAGCCACCCAGGTGCCCCATGAGTCACAGTGCATGTTTGTTCTCACGGTCATTTCCGCCCCCTGAACCCTTGCTTTCAGCTCTTTTTTCATATGTTTTTCACACACCAACGCATATGTGTTAAAAAGCTCGTACAAAATTTTGGTTAGTGTAATAAACTTTAAGTTTTGGTGTCCATGCAAACTTATCCTGTTGTTTATCAGATAGCAAAAATTAGAATGTAATTTGATAATTAATAATAATAATCAATTACTAACACCTATGTATCACTAGCAGTTGTAATCACCTTATATATAAGCATACCGGATTCCCTAACAACCCTCTGAGTTAATATAAACATGAGTTAAAAGTCTCTGCTGTTATTATCTTTTGTTATTCAACACAGTTGGATTTATAGGCCATTTTTTATCCTCTCCACATTTTTCTAATCAACTTTATTGAACTCAAATTTACATATCACAAAAAGTGCCCACTTTGTATTCATGACGCATGGAAAAATGAGTTTTGACAAATACATACATCCTTAAAACCTCAACCATCAGTCAAGATACAGAACTTTTCTATTACCTCCAAAAGTTCCTTCGTGCTTTGTTGCGATCAGTCTCCCAAATCCGCCTGAGACAACCACTTGTCTGTATTCTGTTAGCAGGGAGTAATTTTTCCTGATTTAGAGTGGACTATTACATTATGTAATCTTTTGTGTCCTGTCTCTTTCTTCACGTACCCAGACTTTGTTCTTTTTATTGCTGATTGTACTCCATTGCGCGGATTTACCAAAATTCATTTATCTGTTCATTTGTTGTTAACTATTTGGATTGTTTCAGGTCTTTGGATATTGTGAAGAAAGCTGCTGTGAACATTCATGAATAAGTCTTGTGTGTATGTATATTGTTACATCTCCTGGATAAATACCTAGGAGTGAGATTTAGGACCATGTGGAAAAGTGCATGTTTAACTTCATAAAGACACGCCAATCTACTTTTCCAAAGTAGTTGTACCTTTGTACATCCCCACCAACAACACGGAAGTGATCCATTTCCTCCAAATTCTTCATAACCTTTTGCGTTTCCATCCAGTTTGGAATATTCTCTAACTTCCCTAGTTGTTTTTTTATTTTCCTTTAATCACGGGTTATTTAGAACCACATTACTTAATTTACAAGTATTTTGTAAATTTGGGCGTTTCTCAAATATCTTTTTGTTATTGATATTTTATTTAATTCTTTTCTGTTTGCAGAAAATACTCTGTATGCTTTCGATCCTTTTAAGTGGATTGGGACTTTAAATGTCATGAGCCTGGGTAGGGTCGATCTTGTCAAACTTGAATGAAATTTTCTTGACGTTTGATGTATTTAATTATTTAATATTTTTTTTTTTAAAAAAGATGACAAGTAGCTCAATTTGGTTGCAACATGAAGCTCTTAAAAGGAAGACCCAGGACATAAAACTGAAAATGTTTTCTGGACATAAAACTGAAAGTCTATTGCTGACAAGAATCACGAGTCGGAAGGAGTACGTGCTAAATCCCTTATCTTTTTTTTTTTTTAATTTTTTTTTCAACGTTTATTTATTTTGGGGACAGAGAGAGACAGAGCATGAACGGGGGAGGGGCAGAGAGAGAGGGAGACACAGAATCGGAAACAGGCTCCAGGCTCTGAGCCATCAGCCCAGAGCCCGACGCGGGGCTCGAACTCACGGACTGCGAGATCGTGACCTGGCTGAAGTCGGACGCTTAACCGACTGCGCCACCCAGGCGCCCCTAAATCCCTTATCTTTTAAAGGAGTCAGTAGGTTATGCCTGATACAGAAAGCTGTGAATTTAATCTGTAAACTTATCATTCAAAGTTATAAACAGAACTACTAAAAATTAGAAACGGAAGCTATAAATAGTGATTCCCCTGGGGGACGGACTGGGAGGGCTTTTGTCTTTTATTTTACACAATCCTATGTCATTTGAAGAAAATATTTAAAATCTGTGTGTATATTGCTTGTATAATGAAAAGAAAATGGTCCCACAAAACAAAACAAAACAAAACAAAACAAAACAAAACAAAACAGAAGGATAGAGTGGACCATGCCATGGAGGCCTTGAATGCCAACAACAGTGAGTGCACTTTTTTCTTTAATTATAAAGCCTCTTGGTGTGGGCTCATGTTACCTAGCAGTGGTGCCCGAACTTGCTCTGGGCTGTGAAGGATGCTGGATGGGTGGGGATGGGCAGGGTTGAAGTTGATTAACATCTTGTGAGGTTTTGTGTGTCCAACGAATCTGGGCCTCCAGCGGCCAGTGGGCCTCTGGGAAGGAAGTCACAGGAGCTGTCTGGCATCTTGATAAGCCTTCCTCAGGCACCAGTTTCCACTGGAGCTCCTACAGTCCACCCCCTGAGAAGGCAAATAGCTGAGAGGAAAACTTCCCTTTCTGCGTGGTCCACCCACCCTCGCCAGTGAAAAGAATGGAGGAAAGGTAAGGATTTCCTGAACGATTATCTTACTTTCAAAGCCAGTGATAGTTTTTCCAATTAGTTCACATCTTCATGACTCCATCCCCGGGTAGGTGTGTGTTGGGGCTCCCCTAGGAAGAGGCAGGAGGGCAGGAAATGTTTCCCTGACAGCTTTGGGTGCAGATAACCTTGGCTGTGGGAGATCCGATTAGGGTAACCAGAACTTTTCTCTTTTCTGGCCCACCTTTCTGTATTGCTTTGATTCCTCGAAACATTCAAATGTGCAAAATGGGAACAATAGTGGACGATAGTTCATATAGCAGAAGACCAGCTATCATTTGTGCTCACGGGGACATCAGAATATGTCTGAGCATGTGCACAACCCTCTCAGATGGGATGACTAAATTCATACCGTGGAACGTGAGCGAGCAGGCTAATCCTTTAAGGAATGACTCTACCTCATGGAGAGATCTCATCTCAGTGTTTCTGCCAACTTTTGCCTCTCAGACTCTGTGATGTTCTTTCCACAGCAGGCCTCCTTCCTGTGACTCAGTCCCTTGCCGGTTGCCTTACAGGCTGCTTTCCTGAGGGAGAAGAGTCCAGGACTCTGTTTCCTTTTCACAATGGCTTTCACCCACCTGTTTCTAGCTCCGGACTGTATTGACCGTTCTCTCATGATGTTTCTGAAATTTACCTTCTTCTGGTAGATTCAACATCCTCCCTCCCCCACATACTCACATACGCTCACACCCAGTCACACAAACACTGACTCACGTTGAGTGCATACACACTCAAGGTAACTTTGGGTTGTCTATTTTGTTTCACTGTGCACTAGAAATTATAGTTTTGGTGTTTTTTTTTTTTTTCTTTATGTGTAGCTCAGCGGAAGAACCGCTGGGGAAGGGGAGAGCATTGCACTTATGGTTGGAGATTCTGCAGATGGGTGGTCTGGGAATAGATCTGGGCTCTGAACCTAAAGCTTAGTGACCTAGTGCCTCAGTTAATGCTGCGTGTCTCCGCTCCTTGTCTGCAAAGAGACAATAATGTTAGCACTCACCCTTTAGGGTTGTTGTGCACATTGAGTGAGGAAAATGCACCTAGTACCTGGCAAGCAAGTCGGTATCCCATCATCTCTAGCTGGGACTATTAGTCCAGATGCCAGCTGTGCCCTTGCCCTCTGGCTCCTGAATCTACCTGGATTCACAATTTTCACTCATACCAACCTGAATGCCTTTTCTGGTTGCCCTCACTCACTCCTCAGAGCGGCTGCAAGGATTAAACGAGGCAATGCATCTCATGGGTCATCTGAGGAAGTGGCAACTGTAATTGTTATTTCCCCCTCAACAAGTGTGTATTCCACCCCCCCCCCCCCAACCTGCTTCATTAGACTAAGGTTCAGCCTGGGGCTGAAACTGGCCTACAAACAGTTTTAGTAAATGAAGTCTTCCTGGAATACAGGCGCACCCATTTGTTTAGGTATTGTCAATGGCTGCTTTCACACTATGATGGCAGAGTTGAGTCATTTCAGTAGAGACCCTCTGGCCCACAAAGCCTAAAATATTTTTAATCTGGCCGTATGCAGAAAATGTTGCCTCCTATGCTAGAGTAAAAGATGAAGGCAGACTAAATTTCGTTTGAGGTAGAGATGAGAAAGGAGAATTAGGTATTCCAGGGCACAGCTGAGTGGGCTGAGGTATGACTAGGTGACTGGAAGTTGGGGAGACCCAACCACGGAGGCTTCCAGTGGCATTCTGAGTGTGAAGCTTACTTGTGATCCAGCTTGACCTGGTGGGTAGTCTAGAACCAGGAGGAACCACCCAGAGAGAAAATTACTTTTGGCAACCAGAGGAGTGAGTGTGTGTATGAGGAGGGCACTGCCTAGAATTGAGTGGGGAACAAACGGTGAGATATCTGATTCTTTGAGACCAGGCAAAGGCACAGAAGGTCGAAGCTGTCCAGATATTCTAAGATCCTGCTGTCTACTAGCACTGAAAATCAAGAACCATCAAATCCCTGAGCGGGAGTTGTGTGGCGGCCATGTTACTCCAACCCCTCCTTCTATGGATGGGGATGCTGACGCCAGAAAGGGGAAGGGTGAACCCAAGTTTACACAAAGAGTTGGTGGATGAGGGGCCAAAAGTTGATCTTAGTGCACTTTGCACTGAGCTAGATTCTGAATCCTGTTTCCTCTTCTGTTTCCAGATGTTGTCCTGGGAGCTGAGAGAAGAACCCTCCCCAGAACTTTGAGACAGAAAGCTTCCTTTGTTCCACCATAAACAGCCAGCTACAGTTCTCAATTAAGAATGATTTTTTTTCAGGGGGCCCCTGGGTGGCTCAGGTGGTTAAGCGTGCAACTTTGGCTCAGGTCACGGTCTCACTATTCGTGAATTCAAACCCCACATCGGGCTCACTGCTGTCGAAGTAGAGCCAGCCTCACTTTGCATTCCCTGTTCCCGCACCTCCCCCCCACCCCCACCCCCGCCTCTCTCCTGTGTGTATGTGCTTTCTCTCTCTCTCTCTCAAAAATAAATAAAATAAATATTTGAAAAAAAGGACTTTTTTTCTGATTTGTGCTTTGGTCTGATGCTACCATTTCTTGTTTGAGGGCTGTTGTTAGAAACAACCAATGAGAGGTCGTGTAATAAAGAATCTGGCTGCCCTTTGTCCCTGGTTCCTGGGAAGAAGCATCTAAACCCTTGGAATCTCCTGAGTGATTAGGAGTGTATTTGTTATTCATGGTGGGCTTTTCAGACCATACCCGATAGTTTATGGTAATGCAGTGACTTGTGGTGGGCCTTAGACAATTTATGCTAACCAGATGACTCAGGATGGGGGTTACTCATGAGATTAGAGGGTTGGGGCTTTGAGTCCTGGGGAGGGGAATGTCCACCAAGACCACATGGCCAGCGAGTCCATTAATCATGCCTACGTAACCCAACTCCGATAAAAATTCTGGATACTGAAGTTCGAGTAAGCTTCCCAAGTTGGCAATGCTCTGAGTATTGCCAAATACTGGTGTGCCAGCAGGGTGACACATTTCTGAGGACTTCAAGTCCCAGACCTTGTCCTAAGTGCCTCTTTTTTTTTTTTGGCCTAGTCCTTATTTGTATCTCTTTGCTACAATAAAACTGTAGTCATACGTACAGCGTTTTTCTGAGTTTTGTGAGTCATTCTAGAGAATTACTGAACCTAAGGGGGTAGTGAAAAACACTGAATTCGTAGCCAGCTGCTTAGAAGTAAGGTTGGCTAGAGGTCCCCCAAACTTGCGGCCGGTGGCTGAAGTGAGGCAGTCTTGTGAGGACAGTGCCCTTCCCCTGTGAAGTTTGGTCCTACTCCTGATGGACAGTGTCAGAAGTCATTGCAGAGGCTCACGTCTGTGCGTTCTGTCAGGGTGCAGTTGAGAATGTTGAGTTATGAGAGCGTCCTGGGGGCAGAGTCCATTCTGATCTTGAGACAAAGTCCAAGGCGGTTCTCCTGGGAAGTTGGCCTATTTATACATATCACGAATGTGTGACTGACAAGACTTTGGTCTTCAAGCCTGCTGGAAAATTCGGGGCCCTGAGGGGTTTGCATGATAGACACTTCAGTCTCATTCCTGACATCACTTTGTCCCCAGCCCTGAGTGTCTTTTTTTAAATGTTTTGCCCCAATGTTTAATTCATACTGTCATGGATAACCCAGATGTCCTTGGGAGCCTTGCATTCTTCTCTGTCTCCAGGATCTGTTTTATACCTGACCTCTTTTTTCTCTGTATATCTTTCCAGAAGGAAGCTCATCTAACTTGATTTACACACACCCATACACACCACTCCCCCACCCCTCATCAACCTACCTACATTATTTGTAAGTGTGACGTAGACCTCACTGAAGATTTGAAGGTCATGGGAAGAGCTCATACTCCATATAAACAAATAATCTATGTGTAAATATTACACAGTTCTGTTTTCCCTCACTAGAGGTTTCTCACCGGCCCTTTGTCCTACCTGGTACCCAGCCAACCACCTGCCATCTTGCTGGTCCCTCTCTTCCTCTTTCTTCTCTTATTCTTTCCTCCTTTCTCATGAGCAACAATGAATTCTTCACATTTTCTCAGTGGCCTAATGTGTAGGAATCAGTTATCTCCTTCCTGGATGTCTCTCAAAGGGAATGGATCCTCTGTGGGAGGAGGGCAAGGCAGGAGCCTCCTACCCGGCCATCTTGCTCTTGGTCGTATTTTCATAGTCCAGCAATGAGCAATCGTAAAATGGGGTAAAAAATATCATGTACAATAACATTAGAAAACATAAAATACTCATTTGACAAAAGGTGTGCAGGACTTGTGAGGTGGAAGCCACAAAAAGTTGTTGAGAAACATTAAGGAAGGCCTAAATAAACAGCAAACAATACCATGCGTAGAATTTAAAGACTCTTTATTCTAAGATGTCAACTATTTCCAAATGAATTAAGAGATTCAACACAATCATAGAATGTTAGAGACGATCGAGGGGTGCAGAGATTACCCCCCTCCCCATAACCATTTTGTTCTCCTCAGGTAAGAATTCTGAGAGTTTCAGAACGGAGAAAGGACCCCATCTCCCAACACTGATGTCACCATGTGACTAGGCGCCGGCCAACGAGAGGTGAGCAGAAGTGACGTAACTAACTCCTGGGTCAAGGCTTTAATAGAAGGAGCATATCTTCCCAGCCAGGAGCTGAATGGGGCTGAATGAAGATGTGACCGAGAGCCATAGAGGACCAAAAGGATGTGATTTCCTCTAGAGGAGGCAGGAGCATCAAATTGAAAGGAACGCTGGTGTCTGAAGGTCTTGGAGTATTTTAGCCCAAGTCTAATAAACTGGGTAGCAACATGTAGGCAATGTGTGCTTGCATTGTGAGTTTTTTTTTTAATTTTTTTTAACGTTTATTTATTTTTGAGACAGAGAGAGACAGAGCATGAACGGGGGAGGGGCAGAGAGAGAGGGAGACACAGAATCGGAAGCAGGCTCCAGGCTCTGAGCCATCAGCCCAGAGCCCGACGCGGGGCTCGAACTCATGGACCGTGAGATCGTGACCTGAGCTGAAGTCGGACGCTTAACCGACTGAGCCACCCAGGCGCCCTGCATTGTGAGGTTTTATAATTAAATAGTAAAGTATATCATAGGGTCTTTGAAAGTTCACCAGATCCTCACCTCACTTCTCTTGTGTTTATCATAGTAATAACGCATTCATGTGTATTATTTCTTTCCAAATGATGGAGAAAAGTGTACAAAGTGACACTATCCCTGAATCCCATTCTCCAGAGGCCACCACTTATTACAATTTCCATTCTTATTTCTTTTACTATTAGTAGCTGAGGATGGCAAGTTTATATTTCCATTTTTAGTTTAGCAGCATTAACAAGTGGATCAAGAGACTTCTCATAAAATGTGAAGAGCTCAGCACATACAGCATAGTCTTCTACCTCCATTTCATGACACTTATTTGCTTATTTATTTTTATTTGGTGTAGCTATTAAAACATTTAAGTCTTATCTCCTGTGCCTTCCTTTCATGCGTCTCATGCTACAGTCAAATTAAGCTACTTGTCTTTTTTTTTTTTTTTTTTTTTTTAATGTCATTTGAATTAGAAACTATTTCAGGGGGGCCGGGTGGCTCAGTCGGTTAAGCGTCCAACTTCGCGTCAGGTCACCGTCTCACGGTTCGTGAGTTCGAGCCCCGTGTCTAGCTCTGTGCTGACAGCTTGGAGCCTGGAGCTTGCTGCGGGTTCTCTGTCTTCCTCTCTCTCCGCCCCTCTCCTGCTCCTGCTCTGTGTCTCAAAAATAAATTAAAAAAAAAGAAACAATTTCAGATATTCAGAAAAATTCTTGAATGGATTTATTCAGCAAGTATTTATTATTTTATTTTTTATTTTTAGAGAGAGACTATGAGTGGGGGAGAGTGGCAGAAGGAAAGAGAGAGAGAGAGAGAGAGAGGGAGAGAGAGAGAGAATTTTAAGAAGGCTCCATGCCCAGGGTGAGCCCGATGTGGGACTTGATCCCATAACCCTGGGATCACGACCTGAGCTGAAATCAAGAGGTGAACGCTCAACTGAGTGAGCCACGCAGGTACCCCATCAGCAAATATTTAATAAGGATCTTGTTATGGGCTGAATTGTGTTCCCCGGTGCCCCCCCCCCCCCCCCCCCCATTGTGTAGCAGTCTGCTTGCAGTAGGCTCCTTCCTTCCACAGACTGTGAGCTCCTTGAAGATGAGTATGTTGCCTTTGAATCTCCATTGCCTGGCACTGGGGCTGGAACATAGAAGATGTTCAATTATTATTTATAGAATCAACAGAAGAATGGCTGAGTGACTTTGCTATGAAAAGCTCACTTAACGATAAATTCAAGATTACAAGTGGTTAGGTTAATTGCAAGGTTCCGTTAAATGGCAATTATGAAAAAGGATACACTTGGATAAATATTTTATTTTTACTTAGAACTCATTCACCAAAAATGAAGGAGAAAGAAGGACTTCCCTTTGAATGTGGATTAGCAAATAGAGTTCTACTCTTTCTTGCAGAAAGCACATCCGTTAAGCATTGTTTGTGATTTGCAGTTGGATTTATTAAAATGCGGAACATAACATCATATGTACAGCATTCTGCATGAGGATATTTTTCAATATTGGTCGATTTTTTCAATCTAGTATAGTTGTCAGGATAATTCAATAACAATAATTTTGAGACTGGCTTTTTTTGCCCTTTTAAACATTCATAATTTTCATTAAAATTATAATTCTCCTTTTATTCTCTTATTACATTGATTCGCATTTCATTCGGTTTAGGTAATTACATAAACAAGTCCAACTGGCACAGATGGGATTAGAAACAGACCCAGTTGGTTCTTGTGATGCAGGTTAAGTCAGCGCTCTAGGGTCCAGGCGCACTAGAGAATCAGCGAATGGCCCCTAGGGCTCAGCGTTTATTGGGCATCAATCAATATATGTTCAAAGTAGAATGAACAGGATTGGTTAAAAAGATAGAGTCTACCAGCCAGGGACCTATTTAAAAGGTGTTTGCTCTACACAGAAACAGCACAGTGCTTGACCAGGTAGGCTTAAATAAAGTTTGTTGGATTCATGCACAAAGGAACAGTTGTGGATGTCAGCTCCCGAGGGTGCCAAAAGGGACTTTCAAATCTTTTCCTTCTCCCTGAAGGAAACACGTGGATATCCTGCTTGACCCACCCCAAGGTGAAGCTACAAGGACAATCATCGTTAGCTTTGGGAGGAAGGAGCTCGGGAGCAAACGCTTTCCTTCCCTCGTTCTTTGCGCCCCCAGAGGCAGCAAACAGATCTGCAACGAAAAGGCACAGCCTTCCTCAGACCAAGGGACTCCAGAGGACACTTTCTCTTGGGCCGGGGGATGCTTGCGCTACCGTGGTGCCTGGCTACACAGCCGGTCTTTTCAGGAAGCCGGACGATACCATGATTTTCAGGTAGGAGCTGCTTGAGAAAGATAATCTGAACCGCTTCAAAATTGCAGGACAAGTCCCATGCACCGGGCATTCAAAGACATGCTATCTGTTCTTGCAGACTTCACGGTGTGGCGGAGGAGGAGGCATACAGATGAATCATTACGGCAAATGTCGTAAGGGCTATAAGAGAGACATATCAGGGCCCAGCAGGTTCAGTGTGGGTGGCAGCGGCTAACTAAGCTTAAGCATCCAGGAACTCTGTCTCCTCGTAGCCACCGTGAAGAGGAATGTCCCTGACATCAAAAGACCCAGTTGCCCAGGTGAAACCCAGCAGTCTTTGATTCACACACTAGATGGAATTTTTCTACAGACCTCCTCATGATGTACGTAGTCAGCCAAAGCTGTGGGACTGATGCAATCACAGACTCCCAGGGCTGACTCTCACAGGAACCCTCAGTCTAAGCCGGTGGCATCACATCAAAGTATCGTGTCTGGTGCATAGGCTACAACCGTCTCTTCCTGCCTCCTCCCACGACCCGGCACTCCAGCTGAGCCAAACCTACAGCCAAGCCCTCCTACGGCATTTGGAAATCAGGAGATGCACACAGCATGTAGAAACGGCAGCGGGCTGGACAGAGATGAGCTTTGGATCTGGAGTCAAGGAACCAGGGTTCTCAGTGCCGAACCGCGTTACCGTCATGACTGATGTATTTGGGTGGAAAAATAGAAAACTGTCATTGGCTTCATTCTCATAGCTACCTTGTGCTGTCTCCTGAGTACTCGAGTTCATTTGTTAGCTCCTCTCTCGGAAGGGAAGGCAAGTCTGGGGGCAGCCTCACCCTCTGTGAGGAACAGACAGCCTGTTGTGCTGTCACACCATCTCATGGTAGCCCCTCCCTGTCTGCCGAGTTCTGTGAGGGCCGAGTAAACCGCTGGCAGAGAGCAGTCCAGCATTCTGTACGGAGTCTAAGTTTTTATCAATACAACTGACACGACCAGGGAAGGATCAGATGTTTGCAGTCCTGCCCTTTGTGGGAACTGGCCATGAAACTGACAGAGTCACAGCCAGAACAATCGGTACAAAATCTCGAGGCTTACAGAGTGTTCCCAAAGCTAATATCTGCAAGCTAATAATAAGTGCTTCCCAAGATAATTTTTATCTTGAAATCGATGCAGGTTGCAATGGCCAAATTAGAACTGGTGACACATATTTCTAGACTCTACACTGGTTGAGGCCAGAGCTGAATAGCCACTCACCAATTCTCAAGAGCAAAGGCCATGGTTTTCTTTATTGGAACCTAATTCCGGCTTGTCATCGCGCCACGGACAAAGGCCGCCGGAGGACTTTTGATAAACTGAATTACCTGAACTGTTTTTATGCAGGTAGAGAGTATGCCTCAAAGGACATCGTTTTCCTCAAACCCGGAAAACCCAATGAAGTTAAAAATAGCAGAACTTTCTTATTCAGTCTTTCTAACTGCAGAATGCCCCCGGTCATAGGATCAAATGTGAGTCTTAGGAGAACATAGCCTGAGGGAAAAATAAGGGATCTTCTTTTCCTATACTATCAGATAGAAAACAATTATGAACAAGGGTTTTATGGTTTTTGGATAGTGATCCTTTCCATTGCAGTGAAAATTGGCAAAAAAAAAAAAAAAAGGATTTGATAAGGAAGATTCAGAAGATTAACGCTTTCTCTCGGAAAAACTAGAAGAACCAGATTAAAAACAATCAATTTGAAGGCTTTGGGGATTCACTGAGGCATTTCAGAGGCTCGAGGTTGAGAGAAGAGTGAATAATCGCCAAGTCTGACAGGGCAGTGTCGACTCTCAAAGTCATTTCTGACCGACCAGGGCAGAGACTTCATCAATGACCCCAGTGTACTCCCAGGGGCACCCTCCACTGGTGTCCCTGGGAACACAAACGAGACTTGAGCACCCACTGTGTGCTCACTGATTCTCAGAGCCACCCTGCCACCTGGGAATTACTGTCCCTGTGTTACAGAGTAGGAAAACAGAGGCTTGCAGAAATTAAGAAACTTACTGAAGGTTGCACATCTTTGGAGTCCTGGAAGCTGAGTTCAAACCTGGTCCTCTCCAACTTTAAAGCCTAGGCTCTCTCTCCTGCAACACAGACCTTCTACTGGCATGGGAATGTTCTGTGATCCAAACATCCCCACTGACTGTCCTAGAACATGACATGTCCCCAGGAGGCAGATATGTCTGGACAGGTTGTGTGGGATGACAGACAACAGGACTCTGGGCCAGCATTACTTCTGCTCTGGGACAAGGGCTTCTGCTCAGGGTCAGGAAGTCAGAAGTCTTAAGCATGAACAACGGAAAAATCTCAGTGACTGTAGAGAGGTCCACCCACCAAGGAAAGAGGAGATCATGATTTAGGGTCATGAAGGGAATGTGACTTCTTGCCATGACATGGTGAGGATGCCTTAGGCTGTTGGGCCAGAAATAGCTCAATGTGTCAGCTTTATGAGGACAGGAAAGGGTTTACTCTTGTCCATTGCTGTGTCCCCAAGGCCTAACTCTGTGTGGGCGACACAGTGGATAGTCAAGAAATTTTTAATTGACAAATGAATAATGAATGAAGGAATGAATGAATGAATGAATGAGGAGCCTAAGGGTAGTGGAAAATTTAGGTTCAGTGTAACATAAAAAATTCTTAATGGAATTCGTTACCCAGAGACACACACATAAGGAAACGAAGAAAATTTCATTTCTCAGTATTCCTTCTGTGGAAAGTTCTGGTGTGTGTTAAAGAATTCCTAATGCCTGCACAAATAACTAGTGATGGCCACCGTGAGGTCCCCAACCCAGGGAGGGTCAGCATATGGCTTGAGTGAGCAACCAGAACTAAGCACATAATTTAGGGAGAGGATTCAGCTTAACTGAATTTCTCTGCATTTTAGAGGAAGAGGAAGCAAGGGTAGAAGAGAGAGACAGCGCTGGATCTGGATAGAGGTAGCTGAGGCATAGAAATACAGAAGGGGATTATGAAGTGATTTTTCTATGAGATGTATTGTATAAACCCCACCTATTTTCCCTGCATGTGATTCTGAGTATTCTTTGCAGATTAAAGCATTTGTTTAAGAGAATGGGGAGGGGGCGCTAAAAAGCTTGTATTCCCACTTTATGAAGGGCTTTGCCTGAAAAGAGAGATGCTCTTGCAGATTCCAGGTGAAAAATAGGGACCAACTTACTCGAAGATGAACTGTAGCAGCTGATTGAGTCCTTACTGTTATTACCTTTTCAATCTTCTACGTAGTCAAGTGAGGCAAAGACTAATATTCCCATCTTGCGTGTGACGAAACAGAAGCACAAAGGGGTTGAGTGATATGCTCCAGGTCTCAGGCCCAAAAGTGGTAGAGCCTGGATTTGAATCTCTAGCAGGGAGAAACTTGGCATGTCTGGCTCGTCATTGCCTCTATTTCCCTTGCTGCTATGACCCATAGCTTAGAACTTTCTGCTCAGCCCTGCCTGTAGGTATGTCACAGATTTGCAAAAACTGCTCTTTACCCAAAA
This sequence comes from Lynx canadensis, assembly GCF_007474595.2. Lineage (NCBI taxonomy): Eukaryota > Metazoa > Chordata > Mammalia > Carnivora > Felidae > Lynx > Lynx canadensis. Next base: position 74,891,951 of record NC_044312.2, read on the forward strand.
GCTACCTCACCCAAAGAGATAAGGAAGTAGCCAGAGTGGTCACCATCCCAATTCCTCAAGATTGAGGAATGGCCATAACTCAAGGGAGAATTGAAACTGTGACCCATAAAGTTATGAGGTTGAAAGCAGAGAGTTTAAAACTTGTTTTTCAGAGAACTGCTTCCCGCCAATCAGCTATTTTGTCTTTTGAGACCCCCACTAACAAACCCACTGGCACCTGGGCTCAAGGTCAATTGATATGGTTCCAGCCCGGGAACAAGCAAGGCCCTGCATTCCTCAGCCCAAGACTCCATCCAGTTCATACCAGCTCTCAGGCCATGCCCCTAGCCCCTTCCCCTTGTCCTAAGATAACCTCCTGAGGTCAGGGACTGAATTTTGCCTCTTGTTGATGTTGTCTCTACCCCAAAGTGAACATGGGATAGATGTTACACAGTGTTTGCTCAATGTACACGCTCCACCTTTCCTCATGAATAAGTTTTCCCACCCTTTTCATCCATACGTAGGTAATCTCCGACTCTGAATTTCCCCTTTAAAAACCCCACAGTTAGTGGGTTCCAGTCTTGCGTCAGGCTTTGTGCTGACAGCTCAGAGCCTGGAGCCTGCTTCGGATTCTGTGTCTCCCTCTCTCTCTGCCCCTCCCCTGCTTGCTCACATTCTCTCTCTCTCTCTCTCTCAAAAAGAAATAAACAGTAAAAAAAAAAAAAAAAAAAAGATTCTGTCCCTCCCTTGCTTGTGTGCTCTCTCTCTCTCAAAAAACCCCCAAAAAACAAAACAAACAGTTACAAATACTGTGTACTCCCATCTTTAAAAAAAACAACAACATTGCATTTGATTCTCAAGGCATCTATGATGATAATGAGAGATTATTCCGGAGAAGTGACACCAGATACGGAGATGCAAACAGTGAAACAAACATACTGAGGAGATACAATGAGAAACTGACCGACTCGCAGAGAGACACGAAGTCCCAGGAAACATCAACTGGGAGGAGGCCATAAGAAGACATGGATTTTCCCCATTTGCCATCACATCTCATTTCCATCTTCTCTACCCGCCTCTCTGTCCTTATCGTCCTCATCAACGGGCTCCCTCTGTCTCTGGCTCCTGGTTGCTTTCAGCGAAAGGGAGACACAGACAGGAGCTGGAGGGCGCGAGGAGGGCGGCTGGGGGCTTGTGACTTTCTGGCTCTCTCTGTCCACCAGGCTGCAGTTTGGCAGTGGAGGTGTTACTCTGCCTGAGGACTTGGAGCCCGTCTGGTGGCCCTTTCCTACAGGCACAGCTACAACTAGCCCTACCGCCACAGCCCTCCTGGGTTCTGGTAACTTCTCCTGTCTTTTAAGCCTCGTCATAGTAAGGCTCCTGCCATGACTTTCAATTGGGGGTATCGGTCACCATCCCATGTAATTTCCTCTAAATCTGCCCATATTGATAAAGTGTCCCTTAATTAAACTCTTCTGAATTATCCCATTTTAGGCCATCTGTTTTCTGCTGGCATCCTGAGAGATACTGAAAGGAAAATAAGTTTCAAAAAGCAAGTCAAACAGATGACTAGGTTATTCACAGCACTTTAGCTTTGGGATGCGTGCGTGTTCCCAATCCTGCTCCCTAAATTAAGGAAAGCAACAGATTTCTCACCATGACAGCACAATCTGAATGGTAGGGAAGGAGGCGAGAATGGGACAAGGGTCTACCGAGGGGAACATGTGGATTAGCGATTCGGACTTCCACGGTCAAGGCTGCCAGCCCTGAGAGTGGCCAGAAGGTGCCAGAAGGTGCTTCATGCCTCCTGTCTTTTCCTGCTGGAGCCCCTGTGGCTCCCCGAATACTGCTGTTCCAGATCAGGTACATGTGTGAGCAAGAAGAGGAAAAAGCCAACAGTGGCTCTGGAAGGAAATACTTGATGAAGGCGCCTTTCCTCCATTCTTTTGGCTGGAGGTGGCAAGCTGCCCTGTACTGTCCTGTGATTGACTGTCGCCACAGGACGCTTCTTTGCCCTGGGGAGGTGCTGGCGGCAGCGGTGGCGGTGGTGAAGCCTGGTGCGGGAGCAAGGCTTATCGAGATGCTGGACGGCCCCTGTGACCTCCTGTGCGGGGATCTGCTGGCGTGTGAGAGTGTGGGGTTCTCTGAGTCGTGACCCCTCACGAGATGTTTCTCGCCATTTGAGTTGAGTCTACTCCCCTCTCTCTCAACCTCTGCTTATCCCCGCCCTGTCTGCTGCCCATGCCTGCAGAGGAGTGGTGTTCTGTAGCCTGTGGCTGCCAGCTGTGTGGGTAGGGAGCCATGCCAAGCAATGTGAGGCTGTGCTGGGAGGCTTTATAGCTGAGAATAAAGACACCCTCCTTACTTGTCATTCAAGGCCCTCCATGGCCTGCCCCACGCTCTTTCATTGTCCTAGGAGTAATGCACGCAGGTTTACAGTTTCTTTCCAACTGACATAGAAGTGGACCAAGTGAATAGTAAGTCTTCCCGAGCCCTCTCCTTCAGAAGCAATAACTTGTTTCAGTTTTGTTTCTAGACTCTTTTTAGTCATAGACTTGATCTGGGGTTTGTTTTTGTTTTTGTGTTTTTAGATTCTAATGTTTATTTATTTTTGAGAGAGGGAGGGAGAGAATGAGCCAGGATGGGGGGCAGAGAGAGAGGGAGACACAGAATCCGAAGCAGGCTCCAGGCTCTGAGCTGTTTGCATAGAGCACATATGGGGCTTGAACTCACGAACTGCGAGATCACAACCTGAGCCCAAGTCAGAGGCTTAACCCACTGAGCCACCCAGGTGCCCCAGTTATAGATTTGATTTGTAAAGTATTACTTCTGTCTTGTAACCTGTCAGTATTAACAATAGGATCAACCGATTCCTTACATAAGATGTAAAGAATTCAGGATATGGCTGAGGATTTGGAATTAGAAGGCTGGGAATTTAAAATAACTGTGATTAATAGGCTCAGGAATCCAGCGGACAGAGTGGACAAAAAGCAAGTGCAGATGAAGACTATAAGGAGGAGGAAATGCTAAAAATAAAAACGTTATAACATAAGTGAAGAATGCCTTTGACTGGACTAGCTATAGCTTTTCAAAGAATCCGTGGGCCTCACAATATGGATGGAACTAGAGTGTATTATGCTAAGCGAAATAAGTCACTCAGAGAAAGATAAATATCATATGATCTCTCTCATATGTGGAATTTAAGAAACAAAGCAGATGAACATAAGGGACGGAAAGGAAAAATAAGATAAAAACAGAGAGGGAGGCAAACCATAAGAGACTCTTAAATACAGAGAACAAACTGAGGGTTGACAGAGATGGGGGTGGGGTAGAGAAAATGGGTGATGGGCATTAAGGAGAGCATTTGTCGGGATGAGCACTGGGTGGTATACGTAAGTGATGAATCACTAAACTCTACCCTTGAAACAAATAAATAAATAAATAAAACTCCAGAAAGAACCAGTGAGCCTAAAGATAAGTTATGAGGAACGTCCTAAACTGAAAATCAAAGAGAAAGACTGAAAAAAAAAAGGGAACAGAATGGTCAAGAGCTGTAGGATGATTACAAGAGGTAAAAAATACATAGAATAGGAATATCAAAAGAAGAGAGAAAGGAACAGAAGATATATATGCAGTAATAATGGCGAAGAGCTTTCCAGATTATTTGCAGGCACCAAACCACAGATCCAGGTAGCACAGAGAACCCAAACCAGGATAAATAATAATAGTAATAATAGCTCTTCCCGTAAGTGGCCTGAGATGACATCTGAAAATTGCTCGCTCTTCACCTGACCCGGGAACCCCCACAAAATCGTGCCAATCAAGAGGTTCAAGCCTTCATGTTCACTTTAAGAACACACGTGAAACTGCCCAGGCCTTCAAGGGTAGGCGTATCCGAAAAGTCACCACGTCTCTGAAAGACGTCACTTTGCAGAAGCAATGTTACAACGCTACAATGGAGTTGGTAGGTGTGTCCAGGCCAAACAGTGGGGCTGGGCACAGGGTCGGTGGCCCAAAAAGAGTGCTGCATTTTTACTGCACGTGCTTAAAAATGCAGAGAGTAAGGCTGAACTTAAGGGTTTACATGTAGATTCTCTGGTCATGGAGCACATCCGGGTGAACAAAGCCCCCAAGATGCGGCACAGAACTTACAGGGCTCACGGTCAGATTAACCCACACGTGAGCTCTCCCTGCCACATTGAGATGATCCTTACAGAAAAAGAGCAGAGTGGTCCTAAACCAGAAGAGGAAGTTGCACAGAAGAAACAGATATCACAGAAGAAACCGGAGAAACTAAAACTTATGGCCTGGGAGTAAATTCTGCATAAAATACATGCAAATAAAAGTCAAAAAAGAAACAACAACAGACCCTACACCTACGTATTCATTTCTGGGGCAGACACACTGCTCTATATGATACTATTATGATAGATGTGTGATAATCTGCATTTGTCAAATCCATTGAGCTATATATACCACACAGAGGGAACCCTAAAGTAAACTATGGACTTCAGTTTATAATAATGTATCAATATTAGTGCATCAATTTTAATAAATGTACCACATTAATGGAAGACATTAGTAATAGGAGAACCTGTGGGCGGGAGGAATGGGGATGGGGAGAGAGAGTAGACAGGAACCCTCTGTACTTCTGTGAAAATTTCCCATAAATCTAAAAGTGTTCTACAGTACAAAATTATTTAAAAATAAATAGGCGAGGGGCGCCTGGGTGGCTCAGTTGGTTAAGTGTCCAACTTCGGCTCAGGTCATGTTCTCACAGTTCGTGGGTTTGGGCCCTGCTTTGGGCTCTGTGCTGACAGCTCAGAGCTCAGAGCCTGGAGCCTGCTTCAGATTCTGTGTCTCCCTCTCTCTCTGGTCCTCCCCCGCTCACACTCTCCCTCTCTTTCTGTCTCCGTCTTTCAAAAATAAATAAACATTAAAAAAATTAAAAAAATAAAAATCAACAGGCAAACCACCAACAAGATGAATATTTATAACGCACCTAACTAAGGAAAGACTCATGCAGCATGTATACAAACTCCTACAAATAAATAACAGAGAAAGCGAAACACTTAATAAAAATGGGCAAAACTTAGACACTTCAAAAAAAAAATACAAGTAGCCACAAGCACAGGAAAAGATGCCAATTTCACAAGTCACTTTGGAAATGCAAATTAAAACACGACGAGATACCACTTTATACTCATTAGAATGACTAAAATTCAAAAGACTGGCAGTGTTTGTGAAGAAGGATCTGGAAAAACTGGCACTTTCAGACATCGCTGGTGGGAATGTGCAATAGCATAACCACTTGAGAAAGGAGCTTGGCATTTCTTCAGAGTCAAGCAGACATCTTTCTGTGACCCAGCAAATTCACTTCAGGTTACTTATCCGAGGGAAATAAGAACATATATTCAGAAAGAGACGTGAATAAGAATGTTCATGGTAGCTTTATTCAAAATAGCCAGTGATAGCATACTACATAGATATCTATCCGTATGAAAATAAACCGGTGCACTCACACGATGAGACAGCGCTCAGGTTTAGCAAAAAGACTGCTGATATATGCAATTGCCGTGGCCTGGGTACATCCTAAAAATATTACGCTGAGTGATACAAGATAGGAACAGAAGAGTACATTGAATGATCCTAAGTATGTGAAGCCGAAGATCAGGTAAAACTAATCTTTGGTGATAGAAATAGGAATAAAAAAAACAAAAAACAAAAAAAGAAATAGGAATAAAGATTTCCTCTGGGGCAGGAGGAGTATGTAACAGGGACATGAGGGAACTTTCAGAGGTGATGAAAATGTGTTATGTTTCGCTTGGGGCTCGAGTCACGTGGGTATACCGTTGCCAAAGCTCACTGAACTGTGCACTTGTGATCTGTGCAATCACTCTCCCCTGATTGTACCTCAATTAAAAAAGTAAAAAATTATTAAAAGATGCAACATTTGAACTTAATATATTGTTTCTATAGAACGTGTAACTTTAGAGGTATTTGTAATCAGATTTATACAACTAACGTTGGGAGCTCTGCGGAATAAGAAGTAAATCTGACAAAGATCCTGTTCTCTGAGGACTAGAGAAGAGTCTAGTGTTCTAGACGTTTTGCCACGAAGGACCGGAGAGCTTCCAGGAGGGAGAACCAGTGCGAGAGCACTTGGGTGGGGGTGCAGCGGGAGTGAGAAGGGACCCCTATGAGGTTCCGCAGGAGGGCTTGGGACAGGAAATCATAGCAAGACGACCTGCCTCAAACCTTAAGCATGCTTCAACGTCGATTTATCCAGTTATAAAACTTAACTTTGCTCGCACAGACTGAAAATGGCGAAGGAAAAACTCACGGATGGTGACTCAATTCTGGGAAATGGGTGTTTAGCACAGGCTTGGTTTAAAAATTCGTCATTTATTCGTTCGTTAAGTCTTGGATTCAATAAACATTAAGGTAGGGACATATTCTAGGCCCTACCAAAATCAAAGAAGACTGCTCTCCGAGGCTAGTCTGCTCTTTAATTCTTTCAATTTTATGGAGACAGGATGCAGGAGGGTGACCACAGAAACTTGCCATGGAATGTTCTTCCAGTCCCTCCCAAGTGCAGCGACCAAACGAATTTAGACCGTCCTGCGCTGCTTTCAGCCTGTGCTGAAGGTGGGGTTCTCCTAAAGCGGACCCCGGAGTTGGTAGAGTTTGGGGTGGAGCGAAGGCCCTGGGGAAGGCAGTCCCTGAGGCGCGACACTCAGTGTTTGTTTCACAGGTGCCGCTGCAGTCCTCACGAGGGAGGATATTATCTTAACCGTAAGGTTTATCTTACAACTTTAGGGTTTGAAGGTCAGGGGCCCCGAGGCCGAGAGAAGTGAAGAAAACCTCCCCAACCCATAGGGACAGAGTTGGTTCTCAAAGCCACATTTGTCTGACTGAGGCAGACGCCGAATCAAGGCACCAGACTGTTTCCCGACATCGCCAGAGTTTCCTGAGGCAGGCGGACTTCGCTTTCATCCCCTCCCGATGCGTCCTGCAGGGCCCTCTGGAGAACCATCCTGAGGGTCTTCCGCTGCCGGGGCCACCGCTGCCTGAAGGAGCCAACAAAGAAGTAGATGATGGGGTTGGCACAGCTGTTGACACAGGACAGGGTGAGCGCAGCCAGATAAAGATGCCAGAGGGACTCATCAAAACCCTGCTGAATCCAGAATACGAGGAACCAGTGAATGCCGTAGGGCAGGCCGCAGAAGAGGAAGGCCAGCACTGTGAGCCCCACAGTCACATACAGCCTGGTCAGCTGCATCCGCTGGGAGCCCCACAGCAGTCTGGTCAGCAGGGCCAGGCTGGACCCAGAGAGAAGCACAAATAAGAAAATCAGCCAGGCGGCCGCGACGAAATCAAACGCCAGACACAACCCAGGGTCAAAATCCCTAAACAGGAAGCCACAGTACTTCCCTTCCAGGATGCTCAGCAGCAGGGAGAGGGCCCAGAGCAGGCCACACGTCACAGTTGACGTGTGTCTCGGGCGGTGGCAGCGGTACCAGATGGGACAAAGGACCGACAGGCAGCGCTCGGTGCTGATGGCGCTGAGAATGCTCACGCTCGCGATGTAGGCGAAGGTCCACATGGTGGTGAAAAATCTGGGGATGGAAAAGTACACCGAATGGAAGTTGATGAGCGCCTCCAGGGCATATACAACCTGGGAGGAGAGGAAGAGGAAGTCAGCTCCTGCCAGGTTGAGGATGTAGACGGAGAAAGCGTTCCTCTGCATGCGGCAGCCCAGCAGCCAGAGCACGGTCACGTTTCCCACCAGCCCGCCCAGGGCAAAGATGAAGGTCAGCAAAGTCACGATCAGGATTTCCACGTTGTTACTTGGAAGAAGGTCCTCGTCACTTCCATTCACTGGTGTGAGTGTGCCCTCCCAGGCCGGGGTGGTGGGATCGATGCTCAGAAACCCTCCACTGGTATTCCTGGGAACACAAACAAGACTTGAGCACCTGCTGTGTGCCCCGATTCTCAGGGCCAGCCTGCTACATGAGGATTACTGTCTCCATGTTACCGAGGAGGGAAACGGAGGCTTGCAGAAATTAGGATACTTGCTGAAGGCCACGTTGCTCTGAAGTTCTGGAACCTGGATTCAGACCAGCTCTCTCTAACTCTAAAACTGGGCTCTCTCTACCGCAACATGGACCCTCTACTGACATTGGAATATTCTAGGGCTCGTGCCAGGTCTGGCGGGGGGAGGCAGGAATTGAAAAGTCTGGACGGGTTATGTGTGATGACAACAGGACTCTGAGCTTGGCATTCTTTCTGCCTGGGACTGAGATTTTCTCTTAAGACAAGGAAGTCAGAAGACTCAGGCATAACCTGTGGACAATCTCAGTGACTTAGCGTGGTCCATCCACCAGAAAGGAGATCGTGATTTAGGGTCATGAAAGGAATGTGACCTTTTTCTGTGACAGGTATGAGTATGGCCAAGCCTCTTGGCCAGAAATGGCCCAGTGTGTGAGCTCTATGAGGACAGGAAGTCCTTTTCTTTCTGTCCATTAGTGTGTCCCCGGTGCCCAGTTCTGTTGTGGGGGACACAGTGTAGGTCACTCTTACAATGGATTTCTTTCTAGGGCAGCCAAAATCATAAACTTAAAGTACTTCTAAATACCTGTGTACTCCTACTTTAAAAAACAAAACAAAACAAAAAACCCCACAAAATTGAAATCAGTTCTCAAGGCATCTATGATGATAATGAGAGATTATTCCGGAGAAGTGACACCAGATACGGAGATGCAAACAGTGAAACAAACATACTGAGGAGATACAATGAGAAACTGACCGACTCGCAGAGAGACACGAAGTCCCAGGAAACATCAACTGGGAGGAGGCCATAAGAAGACATGGCCATCCCCATTTGCCATCACATCTCATTTCCATCTTCTCTACCCGCCTCTCTGTCCTTATCGTCCTCATCAACGGGCTCCCTCTGTCTCTGGCTCCTGGTTGCTTTCAGCGAAAGGGAGACACAGACAGGAGCTGGAGGGCGCGAGGAGGGCGGCTGGGGGTTTGTGACTTTCTGGCTCTCTCTGTCCACCAGGCTGCAGTTTGGCAGTGGAGGTGTTACTCTGCCTGAGGACTTGGAGCCCGTCTGGTGGCCCTTTCCTACAGGCACAGCTACAACTACCCTTACCGCCACAGCCCTCCTGGGTTCTGGTAACTTCTTCCCCTTTCTCTTCAGGCCTTATCTCTGGGGGCTTCAGTCAGCATCCTTTATAGATTTTCCTTAGCTCTGCCCATACCTGTGTAACCAGACCTTTCATTAAACGCTCCAAATATCCTATTAGCTTGTGCCCTACATTTTCTGCTGGGGTAATGCCAGATACAGGAGCCACAAAACAAAACAAAACAAAAACCCCACCTTTGAATAGCAAGCAAATCTGTGAAAGCGGAGGTTGTTAAAACAATTTAGCTTTGGAGTCTCATGCCAGCCTGCCATCTTGCTCCCTAAATTAAAAGTAGCAAAACAGACCTCTCCATAGTTGCAGATTTGAATGTTTGGAGAGAAAGAGAGAGTATAGGGAGAGAGGATAGAAGCAAAAAGAACTTGGTGGATCCTGTTTGGCTCTCCCACAGTCCAAGCTGCCAGCCCCCAAAGCATCACGAGGGAGCTTCATGTCCCCTGATTTGCCGTGGGGTGCCCCTGGTGTCCTGCATGCCCTACCTTGAGATGAATTCACGAGCATGTAGACTAAGAGGAAGAAAACAAAACTGCTTTTGCAAGAAGATAGTTCTTGAGCAGGCTCTTACCTGAGCACCATTCTTCTTGCTGGAAGCAGAGAATAGAAAAGGAAGAGCTTTCCTGAGATTGGCAGGTAGTGGAGAATGTTTCTCTCCCCTCTGGATGGCAAGATGTCTGCCGTAGCAGGAGTGAACTTCGGTGACTGCCTGAGGCTTATCAGGATGCTGGATGACAGCCCCTGTGATTTCCTGCCGAAAGGGCACTGGCAAATGAGATCCTGGAGATGTGTCAAACAAGAAACTTCACGAGATGTTTTTCATTTGCCATGACTCCAATCACTTATCTCAGCCTGTCCCCATCCTACCCCATCCGGTCCCCCGCCTTGTGAGGAATAGCTAGCTGCCCTGGAGCCTTTTGCTGCCCTTTGTGAGCCCGGGCAGTAAACCATCCACCAAGCAGTGTGAGCCTCCATAGCTAAAGAATTGTTTGCTTGGCATTCAAGGCCCTGCGTGGCCTGGCTCGCTTGATCTTTTTATTTTATTTATTTATTTTTTTATTTATTTTTTATATGAAGTTTATTGACAAATTGGTTTCCATACAACACCCAGTGCTCATCCCAAAAGGTGCCCTCCTCAATACCCATCACCCACCCGCCCCTCCCTCCCACCCCCCATCAACCCTCAGTTTGTTCTCAGTTTTTAACAGTCTCTTATGCTTTGGCTCTCTCCCACTCTAACGTCCTTTTTTTTTTTTTTTTTTTCCTTCCCCTCCCCCATGGGTTCCTGTTAAGTTTCTCAGGATCCACATAAGAGTGAAACCATATGGTATCTGTCTTTCTCTGTATGGCTTATTTCACTTAGCATCACACTCTCCAGTTCCATCCACGTTGCTACAAAAGGCCATATTTCATTTTTTCTCATTGCCACGTAGTATTCCATTGTGTATATAAACCACAATTTCTTTATCCATTCATCAGTTGATGGACATTTAGGCTCTTTCCATAATTTGGCTATTGTTGAGAGTGCTGCTATGAACATTGGGGTACAAGTGCCCCTATGCATCAGTACTCCTGTATCCCTTGGGTAGATTCCTAGCAGTGCTATTGCTGGGTCATAGGGTAGGTCTATTTTTAATTTTCTGAGGAACCTCCACACTGCTTTCCAGAGCGGCTGCACCAATTTGCATTCCCACCAACAGTGCAAGAGGGTTCCCGTTTCTCCACATCCTCTCCAGCATCTATAGTCTCCTGATTTGTTCATTTTGGCCACTCTGACTGGTGTGAGGTGATACCTGAGTGTGGTTTTGATTTGTATTTCCCTGATAAGGAGCGACGCTGAACATCTTTTCATGTGCCTGTTGGCCATCTGGATGTCTTCTTTAGAGAAGTGTCTATTCATGTTTTCTGCCCATTTCTTCACTGGGTTATTTGTTTTTCGTGTGTGGAGTTTGGTGAGCTCTTTATAGATTTTAGATACTAGCCCTTTGTCCGATATGTCATTTGCAAATATCTTTTCCCATTCCGTTGGTTGCCTTTTAGTTTTGTTGGTTGTTTCCTTTGCTGTGCAGAAGCTTTTTATCTTCATAAGGTCCCAGTAATTCACTTTTGCTTTTAATTCCCTTGCCTTTGGGGATGTGTCGAGTAAGAGATTGCTACGGCTGAGGTCAGAGAGGTCTTTTCCTGCTTTCTCCTCTAAGGTTCTGATGGTTTCCTGTCTCACATTTAGGTCCTTTATCCATTTTGAGTTTATTTTTGTAAATGGTGTGAGAAAGTGGTCTAGTTTCAACCTTCTGCATGTTGCTGTCCAGTTCTCCCAGCACCATTTGTTAAAGAGGCTGTCTTTTTTCCATTGGATGTTCTTTCCTGCTTTGTCAAAGATGAGTTGGCCATATGTTTGTGGGTCTAGTTCTGGGGTTTCTATTCTATTCCATTGGTCTGTGTGTCTGTTTTTGTGCCAATACCATGCTGTCTTGATGATGACAGCTTTGTAGTAGAGGCTGAAGTCTGGGATTGTGATGCCTCCTGCTTTGGTCTTCTTCTTCAAAATTCCTTTGGCTATTCGGGGCCTTTTGTGGTTCCATATGAATTTTAGGATTGCTTGTTCTAGTTTCGAGAAGAATGCTGGTGCAATTTTGATTGGGATTGCATTGAATGTGTAGATAGCTTTGGGTAGTATTGACATTTTGACAATATTTATTTTTCCAATCCATGAGCAGGGAATGTCTTTCCATTTCTTTAAGTCTTCTTCAATTACCTTCATAAGCTTTCTATAGTTTTCAGCATACAGATCCTTTACATCTTTGGTTAGATTTATTCCTAGGTATTTTATGCTTCTTGGTGCAATTGTGAATGGGATCAGTTTATTTATTTGTCTTTCTGTTGCTTCATTGTTAGTGTATAAGAATGCAACTGATTTCTGTACATTGATTTTGTATCCTGCAACTTTGCTGAATTCATGTATCAGTTCTAGCAGACTTTTGGTGGAGTCTATCGGATTTTCCATGTATAATATCATGTCATCTGCAAAAAGCGAAAGCTTGACTTCATCTTTGCCAATTTTGATGCCTTTGATTTCCTTTTGTTGTCTGATTGCTGATGCTAGAACTTCCAGCACTATGTTAAACAACAACGGTGAGAGTGGGCATCCCTGTCGCGTTCCTGATCTCAGGGAAAAAGCTCTCAGTTTTTCCCCGTTGAGGATGATGTTAGCTGTGGGCTTTTCATATCGCTTGATCTTTTTAAAGTCTGTTCAGTTATAATCTTTACAGCCGATGTGGGGCTGGAAAGCACAACCCCAAGATCAAGTCGCATGTTCTACCAACTGAGCCAGCCAAGCTCTCCTTGATCTTTTTAAAATTTAATTACAGAAGCAAGGTATGCACAATTAATTTTATTTCAAATGACACTGGGGTGTATAAAGTGAAAGTGAAGTCTTTCCCAATTGTGTTCCTCAGTAACAACCAGTATGTCTAATTTCCATTCTTATTCTTATTCTTCTCCTCCTCCTCCTCCTCCTTTTTTTAGAAAGAGAGAGTGTGCCAGCAGGAGAGGGGCAGAGAGAGAGGGAGAGAGAGGATCTCAAGCAGACTCTGCCCTCAGCATGGAGCCCAAGGTGGGGCTCGATCTCACAACCCTGAGATCATGACCTGATGACCGGAGCTGAAATCAAGAGTCGGACGCTTAACCAACTGAGCCACCTAGGCGCCCCTCTTGTTTCCATCCTTAATTCTTTTAAAAATTTTTTTTTCAATGTTTATTTATTTTTGGGACAGAGAGAGAGACAGAGCATGAACGGGGGAGGGCCAGAGAGAGAGGGAGACACAGAATGGGAAACAGGCTCCAGGCTCTGAGCCATCAGCCCAGAGCCTGACTCGGGGCTCGAACTCACGGACCGCGAGATCGTGACCTGGCTGAAGTCGGACGCTTAACCGACTGCGCCACCCAGGCGCCCCCATCCTTAATTCTTTTAGATGTTAAAGTTATAGCTTTGTATAATGAAACTACATTTCTGCTTTCGATTTGTCAATGCCAACAACAGGTATATTGAATTCCCTTTATGAAAGATAAGGAATTTAGCACACTGCACGTATTATCACCAACCTCCCTCTACCGTATGATACTTGTTAGCTAGATTATTTTCAGATCATCTAGAGCCTTAGCTCTTATGGCTTCCTTTCATGTGCCCGTGCCGCAGCCAAATTGGGTTTAAAAACTTAACCATGAAGTATTTAAAGCGATCAGAAAAATTTATTTACTCATTTGTTCATTTACTCAAAACCATAGGTTTGTTGTGAAGATTAATGGATTAGTTATGTAACAGTTTAGAATAGGGCCTCATAGGGGCGCCTGGGTGGCTCAGTCGGTTGAACTTCCGACTTCAGCTCAGGTCATGATCTTTCAGCTTGTGAGTTTGAGCCCCACATTGGGCTCTGTGCTGAGAGCTCAGATGTCAGCCTGTTGGGGCCTGCTTTGGATTCTGTGTCCCTCTCTCTCTCTCTCTGCCCCTCCTGGCTCATGCTCTGTCTCTCTCCGTCTCTCAAGAATAAATAAAACATTAGGGGTGTCTGGGTGGCTCAGTCAATTGAGCGTCCGACTTCAGCTCAGGTCATAATCTCACAGTTTGTGGGTTTGAGACCTGCATCGGGCCTTGTGCTGACAGCTCAGAGCCTGGAGCCTGCTTAGGATTCTGTGTCTCCCTCTCTCTCTGCCCATCCCCTGCTTTCTCTCTGTCTCTCAAAAATAAACATAAAAAAAGAATAAATAAAACATTAAAAAATTAGAATAGAGACTCATAGTAAGTACTATATATTCACTAATTCTTATGATGATTTTTATTACTATGTCGTCTGGAAGTCTAATTCAATACATGTTAAAGTTTCTTTTTTCTATTTTTCCACATCACTTACATTGTTTTTTATTTTCCACCTCTTCGTGTGCTAGGCAGCTTTCTGGATAATTTCTACAGATGCGTCTTCTAGGTTACTAGTCTCCTTTCCACTGTGTCGTTTAATCCATTCACTGAATTTTATTTTATTTATTTATTTTTTAATTTTTTTTCAACGTTTATTTATTTTTGGGACAGAGAGAGACAGAACATGAACGGGGGAGGGGCAGAGAGAGAGGGAGACACAGAATCGGAAATAGGCTCCAGGCTCTGAGCCACCAGCCCAGAGCCTGACGCGGGGCTCGAGCTCACGGACCGCGAGATCGTGATCTGGCTGAAGCCGACTGTGCCACCCAGGCGCCCCATTCACTGAATTTTAAATTCGCTTTTTACGGTATTAATTTCTAGAAGCTCTGCTTGAGATTTTGCTTTCAAATTTGCTTGGTCATTTCTTCATCTCTTGATGCTGGCTCCCATTGTCAATTTTCTCTTTTATATCTCTAACCTCATCAGCCCCGGCAATATTATGCTTCTCTGATAATTCCCGCGCTGAAGTCTATGTATGTCTGATTTTACCGCCTATTATTCCTTCTATCACTTTCATATGGTGCCTTGTTTCTTCCTGTATTTCTGATTTTTGACTATGAGCTGTTCACTTTCCTTGGGACTTATCTGTAGGAGTTCTTTGAGGCCTGAATTATACTGAATTATAGCTAAGTTCCTCCAGAGAGGTCTTGTGTTTTCTTTCGCTAGTTGACTGGGGGACCTTCCCGGCATGGCTTTCAACTTTTGGGATGTCCCCAGAAACCTCCCCTGTCATTTGATGTTTTAGGACCACAACGTGATACTGACTTGTGGCTACAAATTCTCAAGCGAGAGAATTTTTCTTCACTCAGAGCCAAGCTTGATCAAGCAGTTTCTCCATAGTTTTACTTCTCACTAAGAGAAACATACTGAAGGTTTAGTCTTTGGGGGTCCCAACTTTCCATGGAGCACCTCGCCTAGATTTCTGACCTTTGGGTTGCCCTAAAACTCTATCTTCTAGAAGCCTATATGATAGGAAATGTGCATCTCCTGAGAGCACAGGGGATCCATTTAAGGAAATTAAGCAAGGAAGTAACTTTATCAGCTGTGTGCTTCAGAAAAGTCCCGCAGGCTGCGGAGAGGAGAATGTATAGAATACAAATGAAAATATAAATCTCCAGTCATACCGCTACAAGAAAAACAACTGCATGAATGTTTTGGTATATGCGCACAAAACATCCAACTATTTATGCTGTTTGGTAATATATAGCATACTTCCGATTTGATACTTATTCACTGTGGACCCTGTTTGGTGTCAGTGCCTCATCTGTAAAATGAGATGCTTTCCAGCTGTGATGAATCTAAAACTAGGAAATCCCTGGGCCTGTGTCTCTCCCTCATGTGCCCTCCCCCCACCCCCTTGGATCTGGTCCGTACCAAAGAGAGTGGAGACCTCAGATAGGGCTCTCTCCAAGGCCAGATTTGATCCCAAGGTGATTCTCATCTATCAGGTCCTTAATAGTTCCCAGAGACTCCACTTTTCATCACGGTCATAAACTCATCAGTCTAGGCCCCCTCCATGGTCCCAAGTCTTGTGTTATGAATTCTTTTCATTCGAGTTGACAATGCAGGGCAATGTCATTTAGAAAGTCCCTATAAAGAACAGTTTTGTTATATAGTGGGGGGGGGGAGGGACGACGACAGTGAGAGATTGTGTGAGTATGTGGGTGTAGCTGATTTTACTATGTGAACTTGCACAGTTATATTTTGGGAGGGTGTGGCCCATCCCTGTATCTGAGCCTCTTCTCATTCTGCTCCATGGGGGACCGCCAGCAGCTGAAAGCCAGGCAGATGCCATGAAACCAAGGTGGGGGAGGGGAGGGGGCATCCTGATATCATCTGAACTCTGAATCCCGTCATGCCTGGAGCCAGGTTCCCTCACCGAACCTCAGTTGTTTGAAGCAAATGATGTCTATTTTTGCTAAAACTAATTTATTTTGGGTCTCTCTTTTGCTCACACAGCCACCAATAGGTCCCTATTAAAACATTGATCACATAGCACTTTAAGCCTCTGAGGACATATTTCTTTCCTATTGCACTGTGAGTGCTTTGAGAATAATGAGCATGCCTTTGAGTCTCAGTGCCTGGGACACTGCCTGATCCCAGGGCTCAGCAAATGTTTTTAAGCGTATGCATTTATGTCTGCAAGCGTGAGTGAAGTAGTGATTGAGCGGATCACTTGAAAAGGTGAGGATTGGGAAGTCGGTCTAGGCAGGGAATTTTAGAGCCTGTGAGAAACACCTGCCAATAGAAGAGCAAACCAAAATGGAGGCAAAGAACGGTTGACAAGATAGTCTACTTTAAAATTTTCACATTCAGGAAGCACAGTCCATGCGGGAAATGGAACGCTTCTGTAGTTTGACTTAGATGTGTTTCTCAATTACTGTGCAATTTGGGAAGCAGCGTTTTGAGGGAAAGGGGGAGCAGGCCACTGTGACATAGAGAATCACTGGGGAGTCCAGGAACATGGAAGCAGAATGAGCTGGGGTTGGGAGCGAGGACAGAAAAGTCACTGAGCTACAGGATCCTTTCTACAAAAACCCCACTGGAGAGTGCGCCACACCAATCTCTTGTCTCTTTTTGACCTGGGCTGGAAGACTGTGGCTGCATAATCAGAACGATGGTTGACGCATAGTGGCCCCGCCATGGGGGGGGGGGGGCTGGAGGAAATGGATCAAGATTGGCCTGAACTGGCTGGATGGAGGAAAGAACAGTCACAGGGCTTCAGAGAGGGAAAGAGAAGTCAATGTGGGGAGAGCCGAGCAAGGCATGAAGCAGGAGACTCCTTTGTGAGAGTGCTGTGCCCTTCTCATCCAATTATGGTTGTTTACAGTCCTTGCAGAGGAAATCACACAGCTTCTCAGGCTCCTGATAACACCAAATAAGGCAGCAACTTCTACAGGGCTCTCTCTAGCCAGAGGACCAGAAGTCCATTTCAGAGTCAGGGGTTCCAGGAAGGACCTCTTGCTTCAGGCAGCTCTGAGCTTTTTTTTTTTTTTAATGTTCATTTATTTATGGGGGGCAGAGCACACATAAATAGGGGAAGGGCCGGGGGGAGGGAAAGACAAAGACAGAGAGAGATAGAGAGGGAGGGAAAGACAGAGAGAGAGAGAGAGAGAGAGAGAGAATCCCAAGAAGGCTTGGGAGGTCAGAGCCTAATGTATGGCTCAATCCCATGAACCCGTGAGATCACCACCTAAGCCAGGACGCTTAGCTAACTGAACCTCCCAGGCAACCCTGATTTGACTTCCTACTGGACTAGAGGAGGAGGAAAGTAAAGGCTTATTGAATTCTTTTCTTTCCATTCCTTTGCCTTATTAGGTCAAACTGCTCTTGCTCAGCCAAGGGTTAGTTCCTCAGAAAGTCAGAGGATCACGGAGAAGGGAGTTCTGGGGCTTCTAGAAGCTCTGTGGTCAGAGAAGCCTGCAGCCAGGTCCCTCTGACTGAGCAGAGGCAGCTTCTTTCTCCATCTGGTCCTTTGTTCCTTCAGATCTGCCATCAGGGAACAAAATATGGGCCCGGGGAGCTTCTAGGAATGAAAAAGTTGGGACAACCAATGCTCTGGTTTTCCTAGTTGATATTTCTTTTTCCCCTAAGGATCACTTAAATTAATCCAACAAATATTTACTGAATGTCTACTTTGTACCAGGCACTGTTGTAGGCACTGGGGTTACGTAAGGATTAAATATCACAAAAATCAGATGGAGGGCTACAAATGTGACATTCCACATGACGCCACTAGGTGGCAGTCGATGATTATTATGGGGATCATGTAACCCTTGGCTGGCCTGCAGGGGGCGGAGTAAGTGAAGTCTGGGAAGAGCTCCTATTAAAGTGGGGTAGTGATGGGGAGCCATGTTCTTTCTGGATGGTTATTCATGGGTGGCAGTGTAGGGCAGTGTCTATGAAAGCCAACTCTGGAATGGTCATTCCTGGTCTCAAATCCTGGTTCTAACAATTATTATTAATTAACTGAACCTTACTAACAGTTAAGTCGTTCAATCTCGCTAACCCTCAGGGAAATGGTGATGTCCCCCTATAGCGTTGGCCTGAGGTGCTCAGGGAGTGCTTAGCACGTGGGCAAAGCCCTATAAAGACGTAAAGGATCATTATGGCTACTATAGCTCTCTTAACTCTCACAGGAACATTTCTTGGGTAGCAAAAGGGGCCAGACTCGCTGCTCTTTAGCTTCCAACAGAGAGCAGCTCCTCCCCAAGCCTTTCTGGCTTCAAGGAGCCCCGGTGACCTCCATGTCACCCTCTTCTCCCTTGGTTCCTTAAGGCTTGGCTGCCACCTGGTGGGGCCTGCCTGTCTGGTTTTCTCCAGCTCCCTCTGCCAGTGTTCGGCCAGGGCAGGGTGGGGAGAGGCAGCGGGATTTAGCCAGGGAGGAGCCGGGAGAGGTAGTGGGGCCTGGCCGCCAGCCAGCGGGGAGGGTGTGTGTGAACGCTGTGGTGGTGGTCTGGGCACCGAGGAGGAGGACAGAGGTCTGGCCCCAGACCCGGGTTCGGTTTAAACCTGCAGCTCCCCGAGGGCTGGTTTGGCCCCAGACCTTGTTATGGTTGCTAGATGGAGACCCGTTGGGGCCTGGGAGCTGGCAGGTCTCCTTATGAAACCAGCCCCTTGCATGAGGCTGGACTTTAGAAAACCAGCGCTGAGGAGCTGGGCACGTGCCCAGTTTACAGATAATTGCACAGTTGAGGCCTTCGCTTTGGGAGAAGGGAATGGAAGGGGCGAGGGCAAAATGTGTTCCAGAGATGAAGGAACACACTATATCTTGCAAGCCTTTCAAATGCTAAACTGCCCCTGCCTCTAAGCCTCTGCGCATGAAGGCCTCAGGCTCCGTGCTCTTCTCCCTTCTCTGCCTCCTGGAATCTCTCTTGTCCTCTTGGCCTGGTCAAGTTCCCCTTTTGGAAGATAACCCGGTTCATAGGAGGCACTTTCCTGGGCTGAAAATCACGACCCCTGTGCTCTGCCTAGAGGTTTGACACAGCACACGCTGTTCTATGCTGATACTGATGAGTATGTCCTCGGGGTTGGAAACCCTCTGAGAGCAGGGCCTATGTTATTCATTCATTGACTCGTTCATCCATTTGTTCAGCAGTATTCACGGAGTACCCATTGCCTGGCAGGCCCTGTTTTGGGTGCTGGGATTGGCCCAGGGAGCCAGGCTTGCAATCCAGGTCCTGCCTCCTGGCCCAGACCTCCTCCTCCCCACCCACCTCACCTGAAGCCCAGCCCCCTAGGTGTAGGTAGGGAAGCGGCGATCACGGCCCACCCTCCTCTCAGAGCATTTGTGGGCAGGTGTAGGGGGCTGGGAGGCACCTCTCTGCCCACCCCCCTCTTCTTCCTGGACAGTATCAGTAGGTAGCAATAGAAGCCCTTTTCTTTCCCACTTCCGCAGCATCACGTGGTGGCCCCAGGAACCAGGCCCCGGCGCAGTGGGTCAGGTCTGGTCAGCCATTCCTGGCCACGTGACCTCAGGCGAATCCTCCAACCTAAGTCTTGGTTTCCTCGTATCTAAAAAGGAGGTAGTAAGAATACCTTCTCCCTGAGGTGCTTTAAGAATTCTCGAAGATTCTGCGCCTTCAGTAAATGGCAATTCTTGTCCTTCCTGCCCCATTTCTCCCACCCCTCAGGCCACTCTTGACCACGGCAAGTCAGGCTCCAATTTGGCAGGTTCAGAGCTCAGAAGCCCAGTCTTCCTCTTCAGGCACCCAGCCCTAGATGAGAGTAGGAATAAAGATGAAATAATAATGACAATTATAATAACAGCAATGTCTATTTTTTTAAAAATAATTCTTACTCTGTGCCAAGTGTGAAATGCCTTTACATTTATTCACTCACATCATCCTCAC
The DNA here is from genome assembly GCF_007474595.2 of Lynx canadensis. Classification (NCBI taxonomy): domain Eukaryota; kingdom Metazoa; phylum Chordata; class Mammalia; order Carnivora; family Felidae; genus Lynx; species Lynx canadensis. Next base: position 74,911,960 of record NC_044312.2, read on the forward strand.
CACCATATGAAGTGAGTGCCATCATCATCCCCCTTTTCTAGATGATGAACCTGAGACACAGAGAGGTTAAGGAATTGCCTGGGGCGACGCTGTACTAGCAGTCAGAAAGCAAGAGATATTCTGTACAGCTGTTGTGCAGCTGGTTGCCACAGCAATGGCTAAATTTCAAAGGTGGGCCCAGGATATGTGAAGTAGGGCATAGATTTCCAACACACCCAGGAACCTTTCTGGGATGCCCAGACCCCCTGTGAGTCAGACCCCGGCTGACTCGTCCTCCTATTGGGTCGAGCACATACTGTCATGTTTCATGGGTTTTCTATGTCCTTGAGAATTACAAAAATGTGTCTCCGTGGGACTTGAAGGTATCACTTTGAGACAGGGGGAGGGGAGACACTTGGGGACCCTGTCTCCCTCTGATACCTCTTCCCCCTCTGCTCTGCTTGGGCTGACTTTCTGTCTCTACTGACTATAGCCAGAGATGGATTATCTTCAGACATGTGGAACATAAATTAACATTTCCTTGGGTGTAAGCCTGCATTTGTCAATGACCCAGAGATTTCCAAATCAACTGGGTGAGACTAAGAAGATGTCAATTCAGCTTGAGGAGGGCTGGTAAGGGTTTACCACAACGAAGGAACAGAAAGAACTCGTTGGTCATTGATCATTGCTCTAATTGGAGGTAGCCATGGTGGAGGCAGGGCAGTGAATCCTGTTCTGAATTCCGATTCTGTAGATTTCTAGCTGCATGACAGTAACTCTGAGCCTGTCTCCTATGTCTGTGAGGATGACGGTGCTCTAGCAGACATGAAAGTGCTCTGTAAACAGGTGTGCGGGTGGTGGTGGGAGAATGGGACATGATTATAACCACTGCCAGCACAGTCATGTCAAAGGCCCCCTCAGACTGAGGGTGCCATCATGAAAGAGGGACTCGTGTGCTGTCGAGAGGGAACTCAAGGAGTATCTGGGTATGTCACCTAAAAGGAGGAGAGCCAGAAACTGTGGGCTGGGGAAAAAAGCCAGGGCACCTCAGAGCTGGGAGAAGTAGCACAAGAAGATGTGTCAGGCACAGGGATGATTCTGGAAAAATATTTTTTATAACATTCCTTGCTGCTGGGTATGGCAGGTTGCCTTTAACGGCCGGAGATGGGGCAGGAAAAGTTCCAAATTTTTTCCTAATAGAAAGTGTGTTGGATTTAATTTGGGAAGATAGGGATACTGATTTATATCATTAGTAGGCACTTTGATTATTTTTTCAAGTCTACCTGTTCATTTTTATATAGTAGTCTCCCTCTTATCTGTGGGGGACATGTTCCAAGACCCCCAATGGATGCCTGAAACTGTGGATAGTACTGAACCTTATATATACTCTGTTTTTTCCTATACATATATACCTATGATACAGCTTAATTTATAAATTAGGCATGGTAAGAGATGAACAAAAATAATAATAAAATAGACCAATCATAACACTACATAGGAATAAAAGTCAGGTGAATGTGGTCTCTCTCTTTCAAAATATCCTATTGTACCGTACTCACCCTTCTTCCTGTGATGATGGGAGATAATATGTCTTTGTGATGACATGAGGTGAAGTGAATGACGCAGGCATTGTGACCTAGCATCAGGCTGCGGCCAACCTGACCTTGCTTCGGGAGGATTGTCTGCCTCCCGACCGCGGTTGACCTTGGGCAACTATAACTGTGGAAACCAACACCGTGGATAAAGGAGGACAACTCTTTACTAGTCTCTTTAGTCTCTTGCTCTTTACTTACTTTTTATTCTTTCTTTTATTTCTCTAAACATGTGAAATATAATTGTTTTATATTCTATATCCCGGTATCCGAAGTCTTTGAGGGCCTGATTGTAAGGCTTGTTCTTTCTGCTCTCAGTCACGTGCTCTGTTTCCTTGTATGTATCAAACTTTTGATTGTGAACCCCTGTTTTTTGGTTTTATTATTTTTACTTAAAATTTTTTTTTAATGTTTATGTATTTTTGAGAGAGAGAGCGTGAATAGGAAAGGAGCAGAGAGAGAGACACACAGAATCTGAAGCAGGCTCCAGGCTCTGAGCTGTCAGCACAGACCCTGACCAGGGGGCCGAATTCACGGACCACAAGAACATGACCTAAGCTGAAATCGGACGCTTAACCGACTGAGCCACCCAGGTGCCCCTGTGAACCCCTATTTTTAAAAATCTTCTGATAATTCTACACGGCCTGGTTTGAGGTGCATTCCTGCAGGGAGGATTTTGTGATTGCTTCAGCCAGACATCGGACATACTGATAACATACGGGGGTCCACTTTAGATTTAAATGATCATTTAGGGATTTTAAGATCGTGCTACCAGTGTCATATCAGACTTTCACAGCACACAAGGGTGAGCCCTAAAATCTCAGGGACTTTTTTTTTTCAACTTCTCCAAATCAGGGCTGACACAGACACTTCTCTGTTTTTGCTTTTATTTATATTGTTTTCATTTATATTGATCACCCTTTTCCTCAAGATATAGGCCTTCCTGAGTCCTGGCTTTATGTGGCTTGGACTCCCATTTGACTCCCCGCCCCATATGGGTACAAGAACTATGGCTGAGGGTCACTTTCCTGTTCCTAGCAAAATTCTATGTGTAACAGGTCTGGGCCACGGGATTGTGTAGAATCTTCCAGAAGATGTGACCGTTTTTTTTCACATGTATCCACTGGGACTGGGGTCTGGCTTCATTCCTGGCCTCAGATTCCCCTTTCTTGAAGTCTCTACCATTGATTAAAAGCCTATTTTTAGCTTTTTTCTAACATTTTGATATATTTCCTAGGCGGAGAGTTTCAGAACAGCCTCAGCATCTTTTCAGAGATGCAGAATCTGGGGCTCTATCCAGATCCAAAGAATCAGAATCCGCATGTTTGCAAGACCCCAGGTGACTTATAGAGGTTGAGAACCAGGGTACCTGGGTGGCTCCATTAGTTAAGTGTCCGACTCCTGATTTTAGCTCAGGCCATGATCTCATGGTCACGGGATCAAGCCCTGCATCAGGCTCCATGCTGGGCATGGAACCTGTTTGGGATTCTCTCTCTCTGTCCCTGCCCTCAAAATTAATAAATAAACTTAAAAAAAAAAAAAAAGAGGTTGAGAACCATGGCTTTCATTCATCATATTGCCTAAAACAGAAGTAAGATAGACACTTTTTAAGAAACATTTTTTTATTGGGACATAATCGACATATAACATTGTAAGTTTCAGGTATACCACATAATGATTCAATATTTGTATATATTCTAAAATGATCACCACAATAAGTCTAGTTAACATCCATCATCAAACATAGTTACAGAATTTTTTTCCTGTGATGAGGACTTTTAATATCTATTCTCTTAGCAACTTTCAAATATGTAATATAGAATTATTAACTATAGTCATCCTGCTGAACACCCATGCTGAATTACGAGGACGGGCACTTTGCATGAGTGTTCCGGAATAGCGACAAAACGAAACTTCGTTTTTCCTCTACCTGTTTCTCCCCATCCGGTGGTTCAAATGGAGAGAAAGACTAGGATTAGTAGCGTTGATTCTGTCAGCTGCTGCTTTTCCCAGCCCAACAGAGACCCTAAAGTGATGGACTAAGTCCTGGCCCCAAGCTAGGCATGACCCCCAGAGAATGGGCTCAGAGGTCCCAGTGCTGTCCTAGACTGGTGCTTGCAGGGCAGGGCGCCCAGGTGCCTGCTGAGTTTTCTTTTCCCACCCACTCCCTCCCCTTATTGTCCTCAACTATATAGTTGATCTTCTGCCTTAGTTTCTCTGCTCTGAACAGAAGCTATAGCTAGCCCTGAGCCCCAGTCCTGACGACCTTCTAATCTCAAGGATGACTAGAATTTGTCATCATACTCCTCAGTGTAGGCTGGGAGCCTTCTCTCTGGAAACCTGCAGCTACCAGCCACTCATACCTTAATGTAATTAAACTTTTTAAGAGTCAGAGACATAGCTAGACTCTTCTTTGGCTAGGACTATGTCTAGCTGAGTGGCACAGCTTTCATCTTTATGTAGAAGATTCCCATGGGTGTCTACAACACAACAAAGCTAAAGGACTTTGCCCCTGTATATTCAAGAATCTATCCCCCTGGGAAAATAAGTAGAAAAAGGAAAGAGTCCAGAGTCCATGTTAGGAACCATAAAATTAGATAAGATTACATTAAATTCCATATAATAAAATATCCATTGTCATGCTTGAGCTGAGCCTTCGCCTTAACTCCATCATGTACTCAGTATCCTCGACTCTTTCAATATGGCAGCCACTTACTGAGCCTTCATACTGAATCAGGTACTGGGCTCAGTGCTTGTGCATCATATCATTTAATCCCCACAACATCCCTTTGCCAAATGAGACAGGTGAGGCTCAGGAATACCTATGCAGGGATGAGATGATGAAGCTTCAGTCAGTCTGTTCTCCAAGGTTATGGGATTGATAAATGGTAGAGCTTGGATTAGAGCCCAGGTTTTTGACAACAAATGTCATTCTCTTTCTGCTCCCTTGTGGGCAGCACTCAGCAAAGTGCCTGAGACAAAGTAAGCCCTCAATAAATGCTTTAAATGTGAGTGGATCTTGCCATATGAAGACCACTGCTGGTTGAATGCCCATTGTGTGCAAACACTTTCTATATGTTAATGCCAATGAGTTGATGAACTGGGATTTGAATTCAAGCCTTTCTTTCTGCCATCTAACGCCATGCACTTTTGTCTGTATCGCACCACCTCTAACACGGGAAATCTAGTCTTGGGAAAGGTGTCTCAGGGTTGACACATTACCAGTGGTGTTGGAGAAGGGAAGATCTGTCACCGCGGCACCAAAGGACAGACCCTTGAGCAGTGAGTGAGAACTACATGAAGGCAGATGATGGCTGGAGATAGGGAGACTTCTAGCAAAAAGTGAGGGAGTGGGCACTCCATCACTGAGAGTGTCAGATGACTGTCTCCCCAGAAGGCCCAAACGCTGGCAGAGGGCAAGGCACTTCTGAGTTCCCTTTAGCTCTAGTAGTCTGAAACACTATCATTCTCTTCGTCTACCCTGGAAATCCCTGGGGAGGATGACTCAACATCACCCATTCTGAAAGAGTATTTCAGAAGAACATAGTCCTGGCTATTCTAGTTTCTAGGGAGTATTGTGAAAGGTTTGATTGATGAGGAAATCATGGAGGATGATTAACGACTTAAGGTCAGCTTCTTTCCTCCTTCGCTGGCCTCCTCCAGCGGCCTTCCATAGGGGCTGAGTTTCCTCTTCACACACAGAAGTGGAAGATGTCACACAGCTGGTTCTGAATCTTGGGACTCAGCTGGGAAAAAAATTGAAATCTCAAATAAGTGGAACCCATTTCAATTTACAACTGAATCTCAAAAGACTGGTCCCCTAAAATGCTCTCTTCAGCCAAATAGTCTGAACTTAGAGCTATGAATGCTCTCAACTGTCTTTTGAAGACAAATGCTGAGTCAGTTTTCCTGAAGTCCACAGGAGCGCCAGCCCCCTCCTCTATCACTCTGAAAATCTTCTAAACTATAACTGGTAATAGTAACGATTTCCATTTGTAAAGGAGGTTGCAATTGACAAAGTACTTCTGTGCTCCTGCCACTTGAGCTTCTGAAGGTCCCATGTGAGGGATAAAGTGAGAAGTGTCATGCCCATTATACAGACCAGCACCACGTGACTCTGAAGACGGAGAAGTAAAGAAACTTGACTAAAGTCACATGGTTTCTAAGGAACACATCCAAGACCTGAATCTAGGCGTCTTGTTCCTAAATTCAGTGACGGCTACTGTTTTTCTCAAGGCAGATCATTTGACTTCTGGCATCAATGCAGATGCCCCAAATAAATAAATATTGGTTAAGGAGAAGAGTTTAATTTTCATAACCTTAAAAACAAATGCTTCAGTGGGTCATCTTGGGCTATACCTGTTCCCTGACGCCCTCCATCACTTTTCTCCATTATCACAGCAGAAAATCTCCTGGGGGCTCCATTGTGATCACAACAATGACCGTGCCTTTTTTTCCCCCCCACAAAGGAAGGCAGAGAGTATGGGTTCAAGTCCTGTCTCCTCTTCAGCTGTGTGACCTTCGATGAGTTAGCTAACCTCTCTGAACCTCAATTTCACATAGCTAATCTCATGGGGGTGTGGTGATGATTAACTGACATAAAGTACTGGAAAGCTTAGCACAGTGTTAGGCACATAATAGGGGCTCATTAAATACATACTGAACATAGGTATGTAAAGCAAGGACTGTAGGTCAAACCCTAACATTGCCAAGACTCCTTCTTACAGTGCTCATTCAACCAGCATTGACTGAATACATGCTCCAAAGCAGATGCTTCTGTGTGCCTTGCTTATTGGTACCTCCCAGCAACCTTCTGAGGCAGTTATTATTCCCATTTTAAGAATGAGGAAACTGAGGCTCACTTGCCAGCCACTGTCTGTCATATGTGTCAGAGCTAGAATTTGAACTCGGCTTGGTCTTACTCTTCTTCCAATGCTCTACTGTGCAATAGAAGGTCACCAGTTTGCACAGATTGGATAGGGTGCATTACTAATTAGGAGTGGTGACAGGACCTCCCACCTCCACCCCATTTGGGCTGTCCAGCGACTGGACATCAGAGCCGTGGTTGTGTCACATTTGCTGTGCAACTTTGAGCCAGTCACATTACCTCTCCGGGCCTCACTGACTTTATCTGCAAACCAAGAAAGTTGGACAGATTGTCTGAAAGATCTTTTCCAGCTCTGGCCTGCTGCAATACTCCTCAGATTTCCAAAAAAAAATGCCAGTGCACGATCCTGGAATACGGGAAGCATAACAGCGGCCCCTGAAATCTCAAATCAGTTTCGCCTTTTGAACCCATGTGTCTCTGCACAAATTCAGAACCTGCCAGAGGAAAACTCTCTAATTAACCTACAGGGACTAACTCAGCTAGTAATTACCCCTATTATTTTTAATTGTATTTTATAAGGTGCCTTTCATCCAAGATCTCAAAGGGCTTCTCAAACATTCATTAGCGGAGCCCCACCCCCTCCCATGTGGATATGAAAGGCAGAGACTGATTTTAATGTCAGAAAGAAGAGGTGGGGGCAGAGAGAAGGGGACTGAGATCCTGGGAGCAATTTCGCCTCTGAGTTCAAAGGAGAGAAGAGACATATGCCAGAGAAATGCTCACCTTCCGAAGGAATTCAAGGACTCTTCCTGGAAGAGCAGGTGGATTAGGAAATGCTCCTTCTTTTTAAAAGATCACCTTCTGGGGGCGCCTGGGTGGCGCAGTCGGTTAAGCGTCCGACTTCAGCCAGGTCACGATCTCGCGGTCCGTGAGTTCGAGCCCCGCGTCGGGCTCTGGGCTGATGGCTCGGAGCCTGGAGCCTGTTTCCGATTCTGTGTCTCCCTCTCTCTCTGCCCCTCCCCCGTTCATGCTCTGTCTCTCTCTGTCCCAAAAATAAATAAACGTTGAAAAAAAAATTAAAAAAAAAATAAAAAATAAAAAAAATAAAAGATCACCTTCTGTCTGCTAGGCGCCTAGGAGAGGGCAGATCAGTTTCGGTTCAGTTACATTTACTTCATTTCACTTTTCTGATCAGTTTCCTGAGCGCTGGTCCCCAGCACAGAGGTCTGTGCTTGGGGATGGAAGAGTATAAATGAGGCAAGGGTTCCAGAGTGTACCCACTACAGGTGTGGGCACATTGGTGCAAGCAGCAAGGATACAGGAACCTCCCAGGAGAGTCCTGGTTGGCTGCCTTGAATGAATGGCTGAGGCCAAAGGTCTCAGCATGTGGCCAGCTGCCTCCGCACTACCTCCCTGGCAGTCGGTGGAGGGAACATGAGTCTGGGTCCCTACGCTAAGTCCTGGGATCTGACTGACAAATGACACAGAAGGACCAGTTGGAATAGCTCATCATGGGGGCCACTCCTCTCCTTCCCTCCCTACTCCCTTGCACCATAACCAAGCCACCTGGGGTACTTGTACTGAGTCCCTCTCATCTCCATTCCAGTGAGTAGATGGAAGAGATCACAAGGAAGCCGCATGAGAAGCTTCACTCTCCCAGGGTTGGGTGAGGGCTCTATAGTCTTCCTTCCGGTCTGTGAGCTCCTGGAGGACAGAGCCCTGCCTGCCTACTCACCAATTTCCTTAGCACGCGTTCCGGGTGCAGAGTCATAGATGATCAGCACATATTTGTTGACCAACACAGAGCAGACCATGAAGTTGCCACCCTGTTTCTGGCCTTGCAAGATGGTCTAATGGAGGCCAGAGAAGGATCCTTTCTCTCCCTGTCTTGCAGATGGCTAGATCCAAGGGACAGCCAGGGCCACGCAACCCCAATGATTTTAGAAGCCAAGAACGGAAGACATCGTTAAGCTGTGGGTGAGGGTGCCAGTGATGTGGTGACCCAGGGCCTCAGGGTGAGATGGTGGGGGAAGCAAGGCACATGATGTGAGGCAGCAAAGAGGAGGACTGACTTGGCTGCTAGGAGCATGGAGATCTTTTAGCAAGAAAGTTGGGACTTATGGGGTAAGGCTTCCAATCATTCACTGACAGGAGCTCCAAGGGCCCATGACAGGTACTCTCAGGTGATACAGCCTGGAGGGATAGGCGTGACCTAGGAGAAGGGAGAGGATTGGCCTGGCCCACAAGGAACCGGCAGTTGTGTTTTGGAGATTAGATTAGATTTACATACAGAGCTATTAGAGAACAATGCAAGGAGATTTATCACTGACTCGATTGGGAGTTTCCCATGTAGAGAGAGAGAGAGAGTCTTATTCTTGCCACATTTCTTTGCTGGGCCTGACAAAGTTGTAGGTACTTTTGACCTCTCCGGATACACTTGACATTTAGTCTGATGGCATGAAAGGTTAAATGCCCTAGATGAGAAAAAGGAGGAGCCTGGAGGCCTAGATGCTGGGGAAGGCTTTAAGAGGAGGAGCAGCCATGGTGGTTACTAATAAACGATAAGTGAGAAGAATAATCACCCACCTTGTCAAAGGGCTTTCCCATCACATAAAGCCTGTGCTGTGAGGACAATCAGGGGAATATAGTTACCCGGTGAGAGGACATCTCGCTGGGTTTTGCCTGCCCAGTCCAGTGTCCATTCCCTTATCTCCTGGGAATGGGGAATACCACCTTGCTGTCGCTCTCAGTCCGTGTGTTTCATTGGGGCTGCCCTCACCTCTAGACGCAGACCCAGACAGTCAGTGCTGCACCCTCCTGGCCATAGAATTTGCCCAGAGATGACCCCATGATGCAACCTGGGCCAGGGAGGACCCTCTTGAGGACTTTTTGTAGAACTCGTAGGGGCAAGGCACTCTTTCCTTTGGTGTTGCAAAGCTAGAAGAACGTAAGCACGGAGCTCCTGGTTGTGAAACTGGCTACCAGGTGGAGGCAAGACCATTTGCAGAGGAAGCTAGAACAGAAGAAACCAGAGCTGCAAGACACATGGGACTTTGGTACTCTTGATAATTTCTCGGATATATAAATCACCACATTTCTTTTTGAATTTCCTCTTAAGCCACTTGGATTAAGGTTTCTGTCACTTGTCACTGAAAAACTCCTGGCTCATATGCCCATTCGGTGAGTGATATTGTGAACCATATCCTAGGTTCACATCCATCCATCATCCCTCAATCTGTCACCCATCCATCCTCTACCCATCTCTCCATCCATCATCATCCACCAGTGCATCCATCCATCCATCCATCCATCCATCAATTCGATACACATGTATTTAATGAATAAGGCAGTTGCACAATGCATTTTTATGAATTAACACATGGCTAATTTGTCACGATATATTTGATGACAAAGATACATCCACCTCCCTTTAATCCTAGTGGAGATTGGTCAACAAAGTGCAAACCAAGTTCTGAATTGAGAACTTGGAATTCAGTCAGGGACTCAGTCCCCCAAGGCAATGCTGAGTTTCATCAGTGTCATCAGCACACCGCCAGACGTGACCCTCCTTCTGCTAAACGTGATTCAGTCATGCCGGTGCCACAGACCAAACAAGAAAGTCCAGCACGTCACTGACAAGCATGTGGGTTTTCCTGTTGGAGCTGATGGCAATATTTTGAGCTCTGTGATGTCAGCGTGAATTACCTGCTCTAGCCTCACTTTTGTTCCTTGTACCACAGTGGCCACGTTGAGTGCAGAGCTGCCCAAGAACCACGAAGACAAGTGCCAGCTCTTTAAGGATGCCTCTGTAACACTCAAGAGTTGGGACACATAGAAGTAAATCAATTTCTATCTTGAACTCCTGTTTTCCAAGGAAAACTGCAACTCAGAGAAGAGGAAATGTGCTCAAAGAACAAGGGCACATAAGAAATTACAAGGAGAGGGGCGCCTGGGTGGCGCAGTCGGTTAAGCGTCCGACTTCAGCCAGGTCACGATCTCGCAGTTCGTGAGTTCGAGCCCCGCGTCGGGCTCCGGGCTGATGGCTCAGAGCCTGGAGCCTGCTTCCGATTCTGTGTCTCCCTCTCTCTCTGCCCCTCCCCCATTCATGCTCTGTCTCTCTCTGTCCCAAAAAAAAAAAAAAAAAAAAAAAAAAAGAAATTACAAGGAGAGACTAGATCCAAACTCATGACTCCCAATCTGGTGCTTTTCCTACTATGCCACTCTCCCTCCTTGGTCTACATTCCAAAGCAGGTGGAATTCGTCTCAAAAGGCTCACTTCCTCTTTGATCAGTTACCGGTATTAGTAGGTCAGGAAATACTGCAAACACTAGACCACATTTCAAAGCTTTTTCACACCGTCTGCTATCATCTGCTTGTGGGCCATGTGGCACAAGAAGAATGGATGGAAATGGTGATCACAGAATTGGGAAAGGATCTTAAAAGACCAGTTTCCCAGCCCCCTTCAGATGTTTGGATTCCCTCTATAGTACCTGGTGATCCACCTGTCAGATTGGCAGGTGGCAGAGTTGGGGAGAAAGAGCTGTGCTCTCAGTCCCCTCTACCGACTACTCCAGGACACCAATCTATCGATGGCCTCCTCTACCCCTCTCTAAAACCTTCAGTCTCTTTCTCTTCCACCCCTTCCCCTTGGTTAACAAATATTTTGGATCTCCTTCTCTTAAAGTAACAAAACTAATAAACAAGCAATTATTCATCTTTCAGTGTTGCCAGATGTCTTGAGATCTTCTTGTTTTTCTCTGTTCTTCCACCAAATTTCTTGACTCATTTATGTTTGCTGTCCGTACTTCATGATCCACCCACTTCTTTAAATTTTTTTTAAAGATTTATTCATTTTTCAGAGACAGAGAGACACAGCATGAACAGGGGAGGGGCAGAGAGAGAGGGAGACACAGAATCCAAAACAGGCTCCGAGCTGTCGGCACAGAGCCCAAAGCGGGGCCCAAACTCATGGACGGCGAGATCAAGACCTGAGCCGAAGTCGGACGCTCAACTGACTGAGCCACCCAGGCGCCCCCACTTCTTAACTTTTGGCAGCCTGACTTCTTTCAGAGGTTACCAATGACGTCTTAATTATGAAATCTGGTGTGTTTTTTTAACCTTAAATTTTTAAATATCCTTTGTATTATTGGAGATGTTGGTCACCCAGTATTCAATCTCCCTTGATACAATATTGCCCTGATTCTCTTTCTTCCCTTTGCACATTCTTCTGATTCTTCTGATTATATCTCTGTTTTCACTTCCTTGGCTCATTTGTTTTATGTTTCTCCCCCAGCAACCTTGTCCGTCCATTGGTAGCTCTGTGCTTTCAACAAATAATTGAGTGCAAGGTGCTGGAAATGGAGATTCAGAGATGGATCAGAATGTTTCTTGATCTCAGTGAGCTTACTTTCTATTGATAGAGACAGGTAAATTCATCTTCACACCAGGTGATGACAAATGCTGGACCAGTTACTTCACAGATTCAAGGAAATGGAGCACCAAGAGCAGAAAAGGACCTTGGAGATCACCTTGTCAATTCTTGCATTTTACAGAAGGGGAAACAGGTTTCAGAAGAGGAGACATTGGGAGAGGAAATCAGTTGCCTTAGGTTCTACAGAGAGCTGGCAGAATAGCTAAGAATGGACCTGAAGTCCTTTAAAATGTATCCTTGTCAGAGAATGGCCAAAGGTGACTTTTCTGGTGAGGTGGGAAGGTAGTAGGATACAGAAAGGTATTTGGAGTTTGCTCTGAGATATGAATCCATTTCACTGAGATTTTTCTGCAACTGAAGACCCATCATTGGAACCTACATCTTTCAAATACTCCAGCAAGAAGCCGTAGAGTAGGGATCCCAGAATTGGAGTTTCTTTATGGAAAGGAAGAAAAATGATACTTACTGAACACTTAATATGAGCCACAAAACTAAGGTCCAGAACTGACTCAGATCAATTTTGAAGTAAAACCAGGACTGCAGCTCAGATTTCCTGTCCCTCGCCTATTGTTCGTTTTATGAAGCTAACAGCCATTAGCTGACTGCCACAGCTAGAATTTTAGGCTATCACCTGCCCAGGAGAGAGAGGGAAATGAATGGCTGTGGGCATTCTGAATGTGGGAACCCCTTGCAAGCCCACTGCATGCATTTGGGTAAGAACCTGCCCCCATCATTGTCTTCAGACAGAGATCGTGGGCATCCAACCTGTGCTTAGAAGGGCCCCATGTTTGATTTAATGTTGCCACTTGAATTTCTTAATAATTTGTAAGCAATGGAGTCCCACATGTGGGTCTCACTCATACAAATAGCTCACTGTTCTCTCTGTCCTTATCCCCCTAGGAGGGACCATTGGAAAGACTGCCTGAAGGTCAGCTAAAACTATGCCAGCTAGGTGTTTCTCTGCATTCCATGGACCACTCCTGGAAAGGGTTTTATCCTTCTAGACATCATGAAGCTCTGTCTTCCTGGGTCACAGCAGAGTGTGGATTCATCTGTCTAGCTTTGGCAGGTCAGAAAGCAAAGTAACAACCACTTCAATCATTTCCTTCTCTGGTTCGAGAGCCCTTGGCAGCTCCCAGCGTAGAGGAGACCCCAGTTCTCTATAGCTGGCATCCCAATATGGCTCCAACTTACCTTTGCAGCATTTTCTCTCAGTGCTCACATATATAGAGTCTCGGCTTAGCCCACAGTATCTACTTTTCTTCCCCCAGGTCCACCTTAGACCCTTTGGCCTCTACCTTATTTCTCCTTTTCCATTCTAGTGCTCTGCCTTATTCTCATCAGCTGATTTTTTTCTCCCATTCTTCAAGGCCCAGCTGTGGCCCCCATCTCCTCTGTCAAAGGTCTTCTCTGGCTGCCCATTCTATATCCTCTCTCCCAACAAAGCTACATGGTTTCTGAAGACAGAGCCAGTGCCCCACATCTGTTTTCTTCACCAAGCCACACACCCAACCGTGGTCAGTGAATTGTTGCTGGTGCCTTGATTCTCAAGAGAGGAGAAAAGGAAGGAAATCCATTTCCAGGTGAGGCTGGGTCATGTGCTCTCAGACTCAGTTTGCCTGCTATTGGAGGTGAGCCAGCCAAGCCCTCATTAAGCTGTTTCCCTGACTGAGGCTCTTGGCCCAGGCCTGACCCAGTGCCCAGGTTTACCACAGACCTCACTGGGTGATAGAGGCTCATATGTTCAAGGAAGGGAGGCAACGTTCTCAACAAGGGCAGAAGTGTGTGGGGATGTCAGGGTAGAATGACCACGCTCCAGAAGGTGATGCTGACTGTCTTCTGGCTGACCAGACTCTGTATCCAGAGTTTGGGCACCTCATGATTAAATAAAAGGCGGGAGGTGGAAGGACTACCGGAAAGAAGAGGGGTCGAGAACCCTTGCCAAATGGGAAGTGGTTGTAGGAACTATGCATGAGGAAGTGGGAGAAAAGAGAGTTTGAGAGGGGGCGTCTGGATGGCTCCTTCCGTTAAGAGTCTCACTCTTGATTTTGGGTCAGGTCATGACCTCATGGTTTGTGAGATGGGAGCCCCCTCATCAGGCTCCACACTGTGTGGGGTTCTCTCTCTCTTTCCACCTCCCCCCCGCCAAATGGCATGCTTGCTCTCTCTCTCTCTCTCTCTCCCCCCGCCCTGTCTCTCAGAAATAAACTTTAAAACAAACAAACAAACAAACAAACAAAAGAAAGCTTGAGAGAATGTGACCCACGTCTTTAAAACGGTCAAAGAGGGGGGTGCCTGGGTGGCTCAGTCAGTTAAGCATATGACTCTTCATTTCTCCTCAGGTTATGACCTCACAGACTGTGAGTTGGGCCCCAGTTGGGCTCTGCGCTGACAGGGTGGAGCCTGCTTGGGATTCTCTCTCTCTCTCTGCCCCTCCCCTGCACTCTAAATATATACATACATACGTACATACATACATAAATAAAATGGTCAAAGGGCTGCCATATAGACTCTCAGAGATGGACTCGTTCTGTGTGGCCCCTCAGGGCTGAAGTTGGACCAGGACAGAAAAGTTACAGGGAAGCAGAGGTCTGCTCAAGCAGGACTATCAAACATGGGAGGGTCTCAAGGGGGAGGGAATACTGAGTTGGCTTTCCTGGCTGGGAGTGTCCACACAAAGTTTCCTCCTCAACCCATCCTCAACTCAGCCGCTTACTTCTTGTGCTTCTCCGTACAACTCTTTTCCCTCATCTTTCGAAGTGATCTTTCAAACCTCATCTTCAGTCCTTAAGCCTCAGATCCCACTTTGATGTAAATGCACCACCCCTATTCTGGTCTTAGCATCTCTTGCAACAGTTGCCTAAAAATTGCCCCAGCCAGCCGCCTGCTTCCATGTTGCCGACTGAGACTTCTAAAAGACAAATGTGCGTCCATTACACTCCTGTTATACTCTTTCCTGTGGATTTCTGGTATCCTCATGAAATGGGTGGATCCCTTTCAATGGGTGGGACTTTCAAGGCCCTGCATGGTCTGACCAGGGCAGCTTCTTCCCTTGTGCCTTACACACCGGCAACACTGATGCATTAGATCCGTGCCCTACCACACTCACTCCCACCCCTGGGCCTTTGCACATGCTGTCCCCCTTTGCCTGGAAGACTCTTCTTTCTTACTACCACGCCCATCCCACCGATTCCATTCTACCTGCTGTTCATTTTTTAGGTCTCAAATTCAGCATCACTTCTTCCAGGAAGCTCTGTCGGGCTCCCCAAGTCTAGGTTAGATGTCCCTGCCACATATTACCTCTGCATCATTTCACTAGCTTTTAGCATACAGTATTGTGCATGTATATATAATTACCTACACTCCACTCCCCTCCCCCACCAAAGGGCAGGGACCCATCTGTTTTGTTCACTCTGCATCTTTATTGCCTAGTTCCTAACACATAGTAGCTACTCCATCTACATTTGTTGAATGAATGATTGTCCTTTCCAAGAGGCCATAGGAGGAATTTCCTACTTTGGGCCCTTTCCACCTCTGGGACCATGCTTCTAGAAGACACACTTTTCCTGCTCTTACACATAATATGCTATCATGTACAACAGGAATTTCCAATGTCTATTTCCTCCTCCAAGCAAAAGTATGTTCTAGGCTGTGGGGCCAAGTGTAGCAGGACTCTCCTCAGGGATCCAGTATGAACGGTATTTGGTTGCACAACACAGTTCCAGAAGACTCAATGGTGGAATGTTTGGTTTCCATAGGATCAAGCTCCCTGGCCACACACGGGAGGTGATTAATTTCCTGCAAGGGATTGTGTTCCGACATCCCGCCTCTATGGGTATCATCTTACTTTTGTGACTCCTGTCAAACCTGGTGCTATTTCACTTGGCAGAAACAAATAGAACATCAATAGCCAATAAAATGAACCTGGGCCTACACCTCACGTGTCATACAAAAATAAACTCAGAATGGATCATAGATCTAAATGTAAAATGTAAAACCATAACACTCTTAGAAGAGACCACAGGGAACAAACCTTCATCAGCTAATAGGAGAAGAGCTGAGATGTGGTACCAAAAACAAAATCCATAAAAGAAAAGAAACTAACTGGACTTGGTTAAAATGAAAAACTTTTGCTCTGTGAAAGACTCAGTTGACAGATGAGATAATAAGAATGAACTCGGAGAAAATATTTGCAAATCACGCATCTGACAACAGACTAGTTTTCAGCTTAAAGATCATTCTAAACAATTCATTTAGAAAATGAGCCAAAGGATTTGGACACTTCACTAAAGAAGACCTACAGATGGCTCATAAACACATGAAAAGATTTCAACATCACAGATTATTTGGGAAATGCATAAAGTTAAAACCACAGTGAGGGGCGCCTGGGTGGCTCAGTCTGTTAAGTGTCCTACTCTTGGTCTCAGGGTCATTAGGCACCCATTGGGCTCCACGCAGAGTGTAAAGTCTAATTAAGAACCCCCCCCCATACACAATGAGATACCACTAGATACTCATTAGAATGGCTAAAATAAAATTTAAAAAAAACTCATAAAACAAATAGTGACAAGGATGCATAGAAAGTGGATCTTGCAAATGTTCTTGGTGGGCACGGAAAATGGTATGGCCATTCGGGAAACCTGGCAATTTCGTTGAAAGTTTAACATATACTTGCTATAGGCCCCACGAATCTCAATCCTGGACATTTATTTCAGAGAAATTAAAAACTTATGTTCACACAAAACGTTCATAGTGCCCTTTTTCCCCACACAAACTCATTTCACATAGAATATTTGCAGAACACGTTCACACACAATGTCTTATCCACAAATGTTCGTAGCAGCTTTATCGTACAGCTTTATCTGTAGTAGCCCCAAACTGGAAATAATCCGGATGTCCTTTGATGGGTGAAGGTTGAACAATCTGTGGTATGTCCACACCATGGAACACTCCCAGGGCAGAAAAAGGGAACAATTCTCAACACATGCAGCCGCCTGGGTGTCTCTTAAGGGTATTATACCGAGTGAAAAAAGCTGATCTTAAAAGGTTAGATATTATATCATTTCATTTATAAAACATTTTTCCAATTGACAAAATTACAGGGATGAAGAAGAGATAAGTGATTGCAGGGGCTTGGGAGGGGGCAGGGGAGAAGCAGCTTGACTGTAAAGGGGAAAGCACCCCTGCTTTGTGGTGATGGGCAGTTCTGTGCCTTGCCTGTGGCAGCTGTTATAGATTGTTATATAAATTACACAATGCAAAGATGTACCAGAAAAAGGTGCACGCAGAAACTGATGATGCTATTATGCCAATCAATTGATAATACATTACAGGCATCATGTAAAAAGTCGCCATGGCAGGTAGCTGGGTGATGGGCACATGAGACCTCTCTATACTATTTTTGCAACGTCTTGTGAATCTATACCTATTTCAAAATAAAAAGGATGAAAAACAGGCTGGGAAGGAAGAGGCAAAGGAACCTCATGCTTATTAAACATCTAGCTTGTGGGGCGCCTGGGTGGCGCAGTCGGTTAAGCGTCCGACTTCAGCCAGGTCACGATCTCGCGGTCCGTGAGTTCGAGCCCCGCGTCGGGCTCTGGGCTGATGGCTCAGAGCCTGGAGCCTGTTTCCGATTCTGTGTCTCCCTCTCTCTCTGCCCCTCCCCCGTTCATGCTCTGTCTCTCTCTGTCCCAAAAATAAATAAATGTTGAAAAAAAAATTAAAAAAAAAAAATCTAGCTTGTGCTGAGTGACTTCAGCTTGTTCATTTATTTGATGCATTCTGTACACCAATACAAAAGTAAACAAATGGTTATTGCCTTTTTGATATTTATAGTCTAGCTCAGGAAGATTAAGTGACTTGCCCAAGATCACATACTGGTAAGTGATGGAATTGGGGTTGAATCTATGGCCCTTGACCTCAAAGCCAGGGCTGCCTCCAAAATTTTTTAAGTACCATGTGGCCATCATGTGTTTACTGGTTTTGTCATTTACCAATGACAAAAAAAAAAAAAAAAAAAAAAAGAAAACAAAACAAAACAAAAACTGTCTGCAAAGCATTTATATTGGGAAGTGATTATTAATCAAAACTCTAGAGGGTGTTTTTACTCTGTTAGAGGGTTTGTTACAAAAGACATTGAGTCATGGAGAAATTAATCTGTTTCATCTTTTTTTGTTGTTAAGGACTCAATAGCAAACACAGAGAAAGAAGGGGAGTTAAAAAAAGAAAAGAGGGGCGCCTGGGTGGCGCAGTCGGTTAAGCGTCCGACTTCAGCCAGGTCACGATCTCGCGGTCCGTGAGTTCGAGCCCCGCGTTGGGCTCTGGGCTGATGGCTCGGAGCCTGGAGCCTGTTTCCGATTCTGTGTCTCCCTCTCTCTCTGCCCCTCCCCCGTTCATGCTCTGTCTCTCTCTGTCCCAAAAATAAATAAATGTTGAAAAAAAAAATTTAAAAAAAAAAAAAAAAAGAAAAGAAAGGTAAATTTCCCTTTCTCCTCCCACGAATTTCCCTCAGGTGTTCTGTTCTCAATTCTGGGCTCCTCTAACTTGGATGGCTGTGGGGAGGCGATGGCTTTTCTATTTCAGCTCCAAGATGTAGGGGGAAGGTAGATGGGTCCATAAGAGAGGGGCTAGAGGCTTTGAGGGAGCAAAAGTGAGGAGTGTGGCCCAGCCTGGAGGAGCTGGACGACAGGATTGGGATAAGAAGGAGCACTAGAAGCCCCTGAACCCCTCTGCCCACCTCCCCGGGGGTAGCAGGATTTCTGAGAGGTGAGGAGGACTATGGGGCTGCCTGTGTACTAAACACAAAGCACTATGCCCTTGGAGCCACGTGATGGCCCGGTGGCCAAGTGTGCCTGAGATGGCATGGGTGCCACCAGCGGAGCCACCACCTTGAAACGAATTGTTCACATGCTGGCTTGGCCATCAGTGTCCGCATGGCCCCGTGAGAATCTAGGTACTTCCTCAGCTTTCCTGGACTGTGCAAGGTCAAAATTCATGCACAGTCACAAGAGACAGGGCACAACCTTCCAAATGCCCAAGGTCCTATCTCCTGACTCTGCCAACCAGGCAGGTGGGACCTGAGCAAGATTTGAGTTGACTTAGAAAAATTTAAAAGGTGATGCTTCTCCTGTTTGGGTCTTATGGGTTACACTGATTGTGTGTGTGTGTGATTAGGAGAGAAAGGGGGGTGTGTGTCACGCATTTAAGTCAGCACTTGCTCTGCTGGGATGTATCAATTACATAAAATGACAGATCGCCCGATGTATTGACTGAATTTTAGCACAAGTGCCCTTTAAGTTGAATTGGTTTAAACATCCGTGTTCAAGAACCCTCATGTGGTGGAGCCAGGATGTGAATTCGGGTCTAGCCGATTTCAAAGCCCGTTCTTCCGCCTTAGATAAAGTTAACTCAGCAAATAGTGCCTGGAATGGGATTGTCATTGGGGCTCTAAACCCACATGGAGAGATGCCTGCCGCTTCTCCTGACAGTAGACCGGAAGCATAGGTGTTACCCAGGCTCACCTCTGCTCCTCTGCATGTCCCTGTGTCAGCCTCAGCTGGACTGAATGAGATGACAACTCTGATTTGCTTTCGTCCATGACCCCGCCTTGACCGTCCATTCCAAAAGAGCCTGAATGTTTTCTCTTTGTGGCGCATCTAACTTCCATCTCCCCAGAATGTCCTCGCACAATTAAGAATCCTATTGCCAAGGGCAGGACAGCAAACCTGCCAGGTTTTCTTGTCTGTCCCCTGGTCCCAGCCTCTCCAGCACTGGAGTAGAGTGTATCATGCAAACGTGTTGAAATGAGAACAAATTTTTGTTTCCATTTGGTCGTTGTTGTTGTTTTTTACACACAAGACGTTGAACAACTTTACTCTAATTTTAAGATAAGTTATTGCTAAAAAACAGAATTTAGCCTAGTAAACTTAAAGAGTTAATTGGCTTTATTAAACAATTCATGAATTGGGAAGTCTCCCATCCAGCAAGTAGAGGGGAGCTCCAAAGGTCTGCAGAAAGGGAAAGGTTTTTAAAAGTAGGACAAGGAAGTCATAAACAGAAAAAAGAGTATTTCAGGTGGGGTCACCTTCATCTGGGGACATAAGGGTCTTTGTAGGCCTTCCTTTCAGGGATAGAGAGGTCTCACATGACAACAAGATTACCTTGTTGGTACTGGACAGAAAATTCCTGACTGACCAGTTAAGACTACATTTCTGGGGAAGGTTACAAGTGCGATTAATTTAGGTATGAAGCCTTGGTTGGGTGACTTGGCCTAAGAAACACCATTTTGGGCCTGTGATTTTCTTTTTAACATTATTATAGTCAGAAGTTGGTTTTCGACAATTATTTCTGTAAGTCAAGAGTGAAGAATTATTTAAAAGTGTCTATGGAAAGAACATCATATTTATAAAACAATGAAGGTTGTGGGTTTTTCTTTTTTACATAAGGAAGTCGAGCCCATCTTCGTGCAAGGCTGTATCTGTTAGTGGATGACCTTTAGCAACTTACAGTAACCTCTGTGAGTGACAGTAACGCGAGGTGCTCAGAACTGTTGCCCTCTGTTTTGCACCCTGATTCTGATCTGGCTTATTCAGGGCCCCTCAGCTTGTGTCATCTGGGAGTGTCCATCCCTCCTCCCCAGACCTGCTCTGCCTGAGTCCCTGTGCCCCCTTGCCATGTCAGTTAAGTGTATTGAGATGTCTGGGTGTTAATGTCGACCTGACCCTCAGGATAGGGTGAAACCAGGAAGTCAAACTCATGATCACCATTATGCTTTGTAACAAAATAATTCTATCCGCTCCAGTCATTAGAGGAAGACAGACAAGGTCTCTCCAAGGCACCCTGCAAGCATCAGCATTGTTCCCTCATCCTGAAGTTTCTCTTTCTGTTTTCCTTTCTCCAAAGAAGTGACGGCTTT
Organism: Lynx canadensis; assembly: GCF_007474595.2. Lineage (NCBI taxonomy): Eukaryota > Metazoa > Chordata > Mammalia > Carnivora > Felidae > Lynx > Lynx canadensis. The sequence continues at coordinate 74,932,704 of NC_044312.2, forward strand.
ATGGTATTTTCTGTTTTTAAAACAATAGACACTTTATCTCTAAAAGCGTAGAAAGGCACAGGGAGTAAACATAACCTTAATCTCTCTATAATCTTCCAGATATATCATTATATCCTTCCTTTTTCTAGACTTATGTAGCACAAGCCTATTTATCTGATATTATTGGGACTGTACTTAGTGGGTTAAGAAAAAAAGTTAGTTGAAATAACGAATGATAATGGCCATAAAATATACACATACTTCAACTCTTTTAACTTAAAATGTATCAATTGTTTTTGAAGAGAGAGAGAGAGAGAGAGCAGGGCTGGGGAGGAGAGGGGCGGAGGAAGAGAGGGAGAGAATCTTAAGCAGGCTCCATGCTCAGCGTGGAGGTTGACTCGGACTTGATCCCATGACCCTGAGATCATGACCTGAGCCGAAATCAAGAGCCCAATGCTCAACCGGCTGAGCTACCCAGGTGCCCCAAAATGTATCAGTATTTTAATATAGTCTTTTATGTTACTATCACTCTGCTGAAGGGAGTTTACCTTTGTCTTTCTTATATAGACACCATCATAGTTTGTCTCAAAGTTCTTGGTTTGGCTTCTTTGAGGAAGAAAGCATTCCAAGAGCAGAATCTTGAATTTTTACGAAACACGCTCCCCCCACCCAACTATTGTAACCATGTTACTACTACGTTACTACTTCAAAGCATTCAACTTCGTTTTTAAAAGTAGCTTTTTTTCTGTTTTCACTCATTTTTTTCAATTTACATAATATTTAACTATGAAATTATAATTACAAAGACATTGGAATAAAAAGGCGAGAGAACTGTAAAATTGGTAACCGCTAACCACGTGAGCTATCTGGTGGGTGCAAAAGTAGGGACTAAAAAGGTACAGCTTTCCTCTTCCTTCCAGAACCTTCGGTGAATCTGAGTGTCAGCCCTAGGGGTTTTCAGGTGGAAGGGGAGGGTTGACTCAACTGAGGAGTCAGCTATGTGGTTGGATGCCAATCAGGAGAGATCACGCCGTATACACGCACAACATATAATTTATTTACAAAAGATGAGATCATATTACACGTATGGCCTATGTTTTGGTTTATCATGTTGTTTATTTATTTATTTATTTTTTTTTATTTATTTTTGGGACAGAGAGAGACAGAGCATGAACGGGGGAGGGGCAGAGAGAGAGGGAGACACAGAATCGGAAACAGGCTCCAGGCTCTGAGCCATCAGCCCAGAGCCTGACGCGGGGCTCGAACTCACGGACTGCGAGATCGTGACCTGGCTGAAGTCGGACGCTTAACCGACTGCGCCACCCAGGCGCCCCTATCATGTTGTTTATTTACATAACAATAAATACGGTCCAACATCATCCCTTTGAATGATTGCATAGTATTTCACTGTATGGATATACTACCTTTACCTTATCCCTTACTATGGCCTTTCGATTTTGTTTCATTTTTCTTTTTTTTTTTTTGCACTTGTTTGTATTTTTATATATTTATTTGATTATTTCCTCAGGATAAATTTCTAGTAGCAGAATTGCTGCATCAAAGCATATTCATAGCATTAAGACTTTTGGTACACATTGCTACCAACTCTCTAGAAAACACATACCAATTTATACACCTCCAGCAATGTAACCCCCTAATTTTCTTATTGGCCCCATGACTGCTCCCCTCCTCATTCAGCCTCCTGGTGAGCAGTAAGGACTCTCAGGAGGAAAAGGTTTAAAGGGTGAGGTGAGGCTCCCCCACAGAAGTGTCACTGAACAGTGATACAAAAGCGGTAAGTTCACTAGAGACAGAAAATGTTTGGGGAAGGGAGAAAGTGGGGTGGGTCCCTTTCTTTCGTGGGACTTCAGGATAGCATCACGTGGCAGAGAGAGCCAATAATGGGACCCCCAAAGACCTGGATATGATGGCTAGCTCTGTTATTTAAAGGTTGTATGACCTTTAGGCAGGTCATTTAACCTCTCCTAGTCTCCGTTTCTTCATCTGTAAAATAACATTATCTTCTGTGAGAGCATCTTCTGTCTACAGGTAGACATGTTGCAGCCTAACTTTCACCAGGGAATGGCTGCATTAGTGCAGGGAAGGGGTTGACCTTGGACTTCTGTGTGTATAACCGGGGTCGTATTTATCTCCCAAGAACAAGTCTTTGCTTACTACCCAATTAGGGTCTTCACCTTGTATTTGATGACCATGCTGCACATACTCCCCATTCCTATCAAGCTGGGTCCAGATACAGCTGGAGACCTGAGTGGAGGGTAAGGGGAACAGGAAAAGTTGTGTCTAGTACAATTCCATCAGGTGTGTCTTTGGTTACCATTAGGATTACTTCAACACAACCTACCTGACCTTGAACTTCAGACTGAAGATTCCCGTGCCAAGCACTATACATGTATTGTTCTCACTATGGTCCTAGAAGGTAGGCATTCCCATTTTATAGGTGAAAAAACTGGCTCGACGAGGTTTAGCAACTTTCCCAAGGTCACACAGCTAGAATGCAAATGAGCTGGGATGTGAACCAGTCTGTATGCAACAAAGCCTGGGCTCTTAGTCTTTGCCAACAACCCTGGGAAGCGGTGGGGGTGATGGGGGGGAGCGTCCAACACCCTTCTCGTTTTACAGAGCAGCAGGCTGAGCCTCAGAGCTTGTCAAGAGCACACACAGCTGGTCTGTAGCAGAAAGAAGCCTAGAACCAGATCCCGGGGAAAGCAGGTCAACTTGAGCTAGCTGGACCTAAAGGGGTCACCAAAATGTTTAGAGGTAGTTTTCTGACTCCAAATGTGGGAAGGAAGAAGAGACACTTTGATGTCTTGGATGGGGATTTGGCGGTCTTCACTTAAAGGCTTTTTGGGAAGAGCTGTGAAACACCTGTGCAGACAAGCCTGATTAGTCCCTTTCTTGATCTAAGGCAACCTTGAAATGCATACGCAGAGTGACAAACAATGTGTATGGAGTTGCCGGATAGCACCTTCTGTCATATCAGGGAAGACTTCCTGGAGGGGTGCATTTTCAATAGTCCCTGAAGGGTTGATACAATTCGAACAGAGCTGGTGACACCTGGATGCCTAGTAAGTGTACATGGCTACTGTAAGCCAAGCAAACCCTAGTGTAACATTTACATGCTTGGTGATGTTATTTTAAAACCATCCTTACTGAATGCATAGGCTGTGTTTGCTTGTGTTATTTTATTGAATGAAAAAGCAGAATGATCACCTATGTCGTAGGCCCATCCTCACTACCTCTGAACCTGACCTTCATAATCTCCTTGCACTGAGACCCCTCTACCTTTCTAGGCAAGGCTGTCCTTGACGGTCTCCCTACGAGTTCCTGTTGAGGACATATCTTCTTCGGTCACCTACTTTAAGCACTTATAACTGCTTTCCCATCCATTACATCATTTTATCCTGACACTGTCCTTAGAAAATAGAGGTGCAGAGAGTATTCCCATTTTCCACATGAGAAAACCTAGGGTTCAAGGTAGGGGTAGCAGATACGTGTCAATTCACTTTGACTCTCTACAACATTGAATTGAGGGTTCTGAGGTCAAGTCCAGGTGGTTAGCAAAAACTAGTGCTGTGATCAATTAGCAATGTCTGCCCTGGGCACCAAAATGGAATCAAGTCACCCGTGCCGGTGAGTTAAAGAACTCAGGTTTCCTGATTCCCAGCCCCAGGACTTCCCCCTGTTGCGTGTTCCTTATAGAGGGCTTGTGGAAGGAGATGCAGGTATTCAGATACAGGTAGGGAATGGTACAGAGTAAATGGCCCTCCAAAAGATATCCATGTCCTAGTCCCTAGAACCTGTGAATGTGACCTCATATGACAAAACAACAGTGGGAGATGGTCTTTGTAGATGTGATTAAGTTAAGGATCTTGAGGTGAGGAAGATGATTCTGCATTATCCAAGCAGGCCCTGGATGCAATAATGTGTACACTTAAAAGAGGGAGGAGAGACAAGTTTTGCACACAGAGAAGAAGGTGATGTGAAATACAGCTTAGACGGATTTGGAGATGTGTCCACTAGCCCAGGAATGCTGACAGCCACCAGGAGTCGGAGGCAACAAGAAATGGATTCTTCCCTAGAGGCTTGGGGGGTAGTGGGGATAGGCACGGAGCTCTGCCAGCACCTTGGCTTGGGCTCAGCGATACTGATTTTGAATCTCTGGGCTCCAGAACTGTCAGAGAAAACACTCCCGTTGTTTTAAGCCACCAAGTTTGGGATAACTTGTTACGGCAGCCACAGGATACTAATATACTCAGTAAGTATTAATTTTACTTCTCTTCAAAGACTTCCTGAGCTCTGGAAAATACATTTGCCCGTGTTATTTCATAATAAATAACATGGATTCCCATACAGATTCCATTGCCAGGAAGAAAGACCTCCATTATGAGTAAATATGTTCAAGGCAGAATCTAATGCCTATTAGGACCATGCTTAGATGTCTCCTGCCCAAGGATGTTTACTCTACATGGATACCACTTAAGAAGTAATCCTAATTCTGCTCCATTTCCTGCCAGAACAGTTATTTGTCTGAGGTTTTTTTCCATCCATCTTCAAAGGCCCACGGATGGGAGAATAGCATTCTGAACAAACGTAAGCCTTGGCTCCAAGGGCAAGTTGTGCCTCTACCTTCTGGGGTGTTTTCGTGTATTTGTTCTGAAGGTATTAGGGGATTCAGTTCTTACTCCTTTGGGAAGAAGCTGGTAAGGAAGCAGAAGTTCAGCCTGCCATAAAATTAGTACACAGGCGGAATTAGTATCCAAGGCCAGCTAACTGGAAGCAATAAATCATGTCATCAATTAAATCTCATTCAGGGATGGATGTGTGTCGGGGAGGTTATGAAAGATGACTTGGGAGAGGTTTGGAATGTTAATATCTGAGGATTCAGAAGATGACTGCCATAGATAATTGCAATGCAAACATTAAAATGTGAATCACCATGATGCTTTTTTTTTTTTTTTTTTTAATATTCTACACATGCCACACTCGGGAGAAAACACCTGCCTTCAGAAGACACAGAAGAGCCATCAGGAAAATCATCGTCAAAAAAGCCTCAGGGAAGATTTTTACCAGGCTGGACATCCTGATAGCTGGCTAATAGCTCTGGGTGCTCTCCAGGGCTGAATGTACTTAATCTAGCCCCTCCACCCCATTTCACCGATAAGAAGCCTGAGGCTTGGAGAACCTAAGTTCAGGGGTCTACAGTGAGCGAGTGTGTGGTAGAAACCTTACTCCTAGGCCTGTGCCCCTTCCTAGTGTCCGCACTGCCTCCCAAGGCTGCTTGCCTTGTCAATGTCAACGTGGGCCTCATCTCCAGCCTTCCTCATACACCTACAGAATCAGGTTAATCTCTAACAGGAATTTGTTGGGTAGATGAAGAAACTGGCCACTTCTTATTTGACTGGGTAAGAAAAAAATACCACTTAGAGTGTGCTGATCTGGTTCATTAAGGGCCTCTACCGGTTACTCTTGGGAAACAAGGTTCAAATTGTGTTGGGGCACCAGCACAGCTGGGAATGAGCAGGACTTCAGTAGCCCTTTAGTTAAGCCAGATCTTCTCTGGCCTAACATAGCCTCAGATCAGTGCTGCCTTTGTACACAGAAACCCTAAAGGCACCTCATTTCAGCTGCCCTCCTGGGAAAATCAGGGAAGCTTCCAGAAGTGCTATTTACCTGGTAGTGGCCAAGAGTAGAGATGTGGACGGTGTAAGCAGGGAAACAGGGTTGAGCAGAACTTTTTACTGTCCTGGCTAGATCTCTGCTATATCCAGGAGGTAAAGTTCAAAGACAGCAAGCACTTTTTTGTTTTGTTTTGTTTTGTTTTGTTTTTAAGATCACACGGTGAGTTAGCCAAGCTGGAACCTGAAATTAGATCTTCTAAGTTCTTTTTTTTTTTTTTATTTTTTTAAACGTTTATTTATTTTTGAGACGGAGAGAAACAGAGCATGAATGGGGGAGGGTCAGAGAGAGAGGGAGACACAGAATCGGAAGTAGGCTCCAGGCTCTGAGCTGTCAGCACAGAGCCCGACGCGGGGCTTGAACTCACGGACTGTGAGATCATGACCCGAGCGGAAGCCGGACGCCCAACCGACTGAGCCACCCAGGCGCCCCCAGACCTTCTAAGTTCTTAAGTCAAGCCCTATGTCCCACATGTCCCACAGGTAGCTTTCTAATTAAAGAAATCCCTTTTAGTTTGCCAATGGATGGTGGAGGAATAGCACATCATTCCTCCCAGGAGTCTCTGTTACCCTCTGGAGTTAAAATACCATGACCTTAACAAGTAGAGAAAAGAAATTCCCAAGAGTTGAAGTATGTGTGTGACTTGCACCCACAACCGTCTCTGAAGGGTCGCCTGGGGACTGACTGATGCAGATGCCCAAAGCCCAACTCCTTTCTCTTGAGGCAGGGCAACCTCTGTGTTGCGATTTATATTCTGGAGCTCCCCATGACATCAGGAGGAGACCGGACTTTGCCAAAATCATATCCTTGCTCTGCTCCTCTTCCTCTCCTGTGCTTAATTAATCAGAGTTCTTCAGAGAAACAAAACCCAGAAAGAGAGGAGCAGAGATTTTAAGAATTGGCTTGTATGTGATTGTCAGAGCTCTCACTCTGAAATCTGTAGGGCAAGTGAGCAGGATGGAGATTCAGGTAGGAGTCGAGGTTGCAGGCTTGTGTCTGAGGGCTAGAATTTCTCTGTTGCAGGCTAGAGGCAGAATAGCCTCTTCAGGAAACTCAGTCTTTGCTCCTGAGACCTTCAACTGATTAGATGAGGCCCACCCATGCTATATAGAACGATCTGCTTCACTTAAACTCAATTGATGACAAACGTTAATCACATCTAAACATATATCTTTAAAGCAACATCTAAGCTGCTGTTTGACCAAACAACCGGTCGCCAGTCTAGCCAAGGTGACACATGAAATTAGGCATCATGTCCCCTCACCTTAACAGGCGTTCCTGAGAGCACGCCCTTAATAAATCACTTTCACGTTAATCCTCATCTTATACTCAGCTTCCAGGGAACCTGCACTAAGAGCAACTGATGCTTTGTGTCCTGCTGCACTACCTGGTTTGTTTTAGGCTTGCTTTTGTATTGTCCACCCTTCCCCTCTAGAAGTAAGTTCCTAGAGAGCGGGTTTTTTTCTGTCTTGCTTACTGCTATAGCCCCGGTCCCTAGAACAAGACTTAGCACACAACCGATTGGCTGGTCTTTTGCCTGCTTGCTCTCAGCCTCCGTTTCTACTCTGCTTTGTTCTGCTCTGGACCTTAGGGAGGCTTGGACCCTGTAACTGCATTTTCCAGACTTTCCCACCAAGAGGCTTTCAGATAGGCTCTATCAATTAGGCAATGGTGGGAGATTGGCAGACGGGAGGCTCTTTTCCTGCTTTGGACTTGATTAACATCTCCCCAGCAGGCATGGAGAGCAATAGGTAATTTTTGGCACTTCTGGAATTTGCATGTGAAGCTTCTTTCTCAGAGTCTGAGTAGCTCTCCAACATGGTCCTGGCACCAGCCTGCAGTGTATCCCCATTGGGGTCTTGGTTCCGGCCACCTTTGGGAAACCTCTAGGGCTCAAAGCACCAGCTCACCTCGCCCCTCCCACGTTCTGGACTCTGGTAGCACCACCTCTACCCTGCTCTTCTCCCATTCTTAGGGATGGCAGCTTCTTCCTGCATCACTAAGCTCTGGATTCACTCAAAGTTCATCTTTTGCCTCCTCAGCCCTTCCAACGCTATATAGTCACTTTCCTATATTAAATTCCTTCTGTTCAAAATATCCAGAGGAAAAAAAAATAATAAAATACAATAAAGTATCCAGACAGGTATATGTCCCATGACCGGATCCTCTCAACCCTGACTGATATTTTGATCATCAATAAATACTTGTTGAAAGAATAAATTGTATTGCCATACTAATGTTCTGATTGCTTGTAATTCAAAAGAAAGAAACATCTTTTCCGGCATCCAAAATCAAATTGCATGGAAGGACTCTGGCTGGGCCACATGCTCCTCCGTCCCTTGGACCAGTCTCTCTGGGAGAAGGGCTGGAGCTCCCTGATTGGTTAGGCCTGGCTCACGAACTCGGGCCTGTAGCTCACAGCAGGCGTACTGACATTGACTGTCCCATCTGAACCACTTGCAGTGAGGGAGAGGCACTTCCCCAGTGAAACAGGGAACTGGACAGAAAACAACCCCAACATTTTACCACTATGGTAACTTTACAATCTTCAGGGGGGAAATAGACATGTTGGCAAATTATTATCATATGATGAAGTGAAGCACAAGTATTATAGGAGCACAGAGGAGCATTTACTCTACAAAACATGTCCACATACACAACATAAGTCATTCCTTAAGAGGCCAGCCACTGAGAAGAAGGTATTTTCATCTTCATGTTACAGAATCTTCTTTGGCCTCTGTGACTGGTCTGTTGTCTCCTTTTTGATCCAAAGCCTTGTCTGCCCAGCTCCCTTGGCCAGGCCACATCAGCCTTTGTTTTCTTTCTACTTCTAAACATCTCAGTTCCATTCTTTTTTTAAGTAAAATCGTCCTGAAGGAGAAGCGATTGCAAGCAAGTTTTCCCTGGTCCCATGACAGCCATGGCATGGACCACTGTACAAAACACCCACCACGGGAGACACCACCCCAGATAGTCAACACACATTCCCTCATTTAGTCTTCTTCAAACCTTACCAACTACTAGTGGTGTCCCAGAAATATTGGGTGACTTGGCCCAGGTCTGTAGCAACTTTAAAAGAGTCAGGACATAAAGCTACCACAGTCTGGCCCCCCAAACAGCAGCATTTCTCCTACTTTGTCTTCACGTCAATGGAGGAATGGTCGAGAGAACTGGGGATGTTTAACCAAGAGGTCAACACACATGGGGGTGTCATTATTCATTCAAATATCCAATGGGCTACGAGGTAGAAGAGAGAACTCACTGATTTTTTGTGGCTCCGAGAGCCAGAAACAGTGCCAACTATGTAAGTTACAGTAAGGTTAAGTTCTGCTCAATATAATCAAAATGGTAGAAGGTAGAGTGGGTGTTCAAGGAGATGGTGATGGGGTGCGCCTTTTGAGGGATGTGGGAGAATGAGAAAATCCTGATTCAGAGCAGTTGAAGACCCTACAACTGTGAAACCACTCCTTGCTTTCTGCTCACCCCATTTCCTGAAGTTACAATTCTTGCAAGGGGTACCCAAGATTCTGGGTCAACTCCAGATGGTAAATCGATTTAAAAAATCAAATAAGTAAAGATAACACATTGGTTGTTAAAAAAAAAAAAAAACCAAAAACCCACAAAAATGAGACCGTGTATTGATAATATAGACACACCACAGGGACGTTTTGCAAACTTTCATGCAACTCTGAGCATTTTAGGCTGCCTCAGACTTCTCTAGACTTTTAAATTTCATTTTATCATTTAAGAAGTACTCCATGCCTACCCAGTTAAGACTATACTGCTTGTTTGAAAAAAAAGTACTGATTTCAATATTCTGCCTCATACTCTACGTGAATTGCCAAAGAGAAGGACCCAGATGGGGCTGAGATGGGCAGAGGAGGTGGGGTGAAGCTGACAAGAGGGCGGGGTGGGGGTGTCTAGTTTGTGTCCTGTCTGGGAGGCATCTCGTGAGCTTCCTTCTGTCTCCCTCTGCCCTCTGCCCTCTGCCCCTGGGTCCATGACCCCACATGTGTGCTGAAGTAGTGATGTGGTACTATTTCTCCTGTGGCAGGAGTCCATCTTGTCCTTCACCACGAGGAGACACCTGTAAGTGTCCATGCTCCCATGTTTGGGACTGGGATCAAACTAACTTGGCCTTGGAACTCAAGACCCCCTTCTTTCTTGTCTGCAACATATGGCAAACTATGCAGATATTTCCATGGCAGATACTTTTAAGCGCTATGCAGGTATGCTGTGGCCAAAGTTCCATTCGCAGGTGAGGAAACTAAGACCTACAGAGTTCAATGTCTCGCCAATAACTGGCCATATGAGGACTTGAAAGCTGACCCTCCCGACTCCTAGCCTGGCTCCTTGCACTACCCCATACATCTCCTTCATAGGCTGCTGAGTGGCATGGTTGACAGAGGAGGAAGCTGAGCTAGGGAAAGGCAGGGCTCTTGCTTCAGGATTTCTGTGCCTCTGTGACCCAGCTCTGATCACAGCTGGAGGCCTGGCCTCTGGTGCCCTGTGTTCAAGTCACCAGTCTTGATTCTCCTTTCTGATTTGTCCACCCTCTCGCCTCCCGGAGTATATTCCAGCCTCGAGAGCTCTTCCTGGTCAGTGACAAGCAGGTAGCAGGTGTTGGGCCTGTAAGATCTTGTAGAGTCAGGGCTGGAGTCAATGTCACATATAAGTAGAAGTTGTGGGAAAGCAGAAATTGTGAGTACGGAGAGGGCCCCATGCTACAGTGAGAGCAGGACAGATGTCCAGAGCCGCAGAGACAAGAGAGAGAAACTAGTGACCATGGCTACCTTGGTTCTTGAGGGCACCTCAGTGCTCAACTCCAGTTCCACAAAGGATTTTGCCTCAGGCAATAGGGAGCCACAGAAGATTCAAGGGAATGGTAGAATTTCACGTAATCATTTTATTCAATGTTCTGCCTCTCCTACCATCTCACCCATTGCCCTTGCTGATAACCCATACCTCCAGTGGTCAGATTCATCAGGAAGTCAGTGGGTTTGGGAATGACCTCAGTGCCTTCAGCTTGGGAAATCCAGATTTCGTCTGGACTCACCATCTATCCAAAGCACAGTGTGGAATTCTTTCATTCAGAAACTGAGATGACAGTTAACCAATTAGGGCTTCCCTGGTCCCTTCTATATTCTTGAACAACTTGCACCACAGCAGGCCAGCTTGACCGGTTACCATGGACACCACCGTTGCTATAATTGGAGCCCGCTGGGCAGCAGCTAACAGCAGATTTTACCAGTTTCTTGTCTTCTAGTGAAGGCAGAGCCAATGGGAATGCAGCTCTCCTCATCAACACAAAGAGTTTAGTGTGTAGGGTAGGGTGGTGGTGGAAAGAGAAGAACAATTTCTCCTATAAAATGTCACAAACCAATGTCCTCGCTGAAACAAGGAATAAATTTTGACCAGTAGAACTGTGGCCATTATATTTCCGGTAGTCATGAATATTTCGGAGTGGGATCATAATCAATGTTAGGGCTGAGTTTTCCCTAAGATCTCAGCTTTTCTCTGTTGTCTTAATATCTAGTAACGGCCAACATTTACAGAGCACTTACTGTATGTACATTACATACATTCTTCCATTTAATCCAGACAACTAGTCTATGGAAGAAAGTTCTCTCACTATTCCCATTTTATAGACGAGAGCATGTAGGCTCAAAGTGGTAAGGTCTCTTGCTAAGAGCACGCAAAAAGTGAGCCTCTAAAACTCATGTCCCAACTTGATTCTTCCAAGTAGGTGGGAAGTTTGAAAATACTTTTGAAAAAATACCTGTGGGAGGTTTTTAAAGGTCCTAGGCCCCAAACGTAATTCTTGTCAGTGACTGTATTGGCAAGGCCACAGCCTTGTCCCACAGGAGACAGCCCTGCCCCTGTTACCGGAAGTTCTGGGCCTGGGCTCTTCTAAAGTCTCTAGCCTGACACCCTGGGGAAATTGCTTAAGCTTACTGAATTACAGTCTATAAAGTGGAGTGCTAATTCCCACTCTGCTTACATCACAGGGATGTTATGCCTCAATCTAAGTAAAAGCGAAAGTGTTTTGCAAACTGTATAAAACCATAGATGGGATTCTTCAACTCAAGCCAACATTTTTTGAGCACTTAGCCCGGGTTGGGAAGTGTGCTAGGTGCCAGGGATATAAATAAAAATTAATAATTTTTATGCGCGGGGCGCCTGCGTGGCTCAGTCGGTTGGGCGTCCGACTTCGGCTCAGGTCATGATCTCACACTCCGTGAGTTCGAGCCCTGCGTCGGGCTCTGTGCTGACAGCTCAGAGCCTGGAGCCCGCTTCAGATTCTGTGTCTCCCCCTCTCTCTGCCCCTCCCCTCCTCACGCTCTCTCTCTGTCTCAAAAATCAATAAAAACATTAAAAAAAATTAATAATATAGGATTGTTTGTTCACTCAACAACTGGGTATGGAGCTGAGTTCCCATGGACCAGGTACTGTGCTAAGCATCGGGAATGCATCTATGTCTGAATCAGGGCCGGGTTCCGTGCTCCCAGAACTGCTCATGATGTACAGAGAAGAGAGATGTTCAAAACGTTCAACAATGTTCCATGGGTGCTGTTAGAAGAACTCCGGGTGCTATGGGGGCATCTAGCAGGGAGTCCTAACCTGATCTAGGAGTCCAGGCCTCCCTGAGGAAGTGATATTTAAGTGTCCTCTGGGAGCACAGAGACTAAGTGGGGACTGGGTATATAAACCAATAAATACAGAGCTATGATACATGGACACAGAAGGTAGAGAGGCAAGTCTTGCCACACCTGTATTAATCACACACACACACACACACACACACACACACACACACACTAATCTGGTTAATCTGGCAAGTAAAATATAAGCTGTACACCATAGTCTCCTAATTCAGACCATATTAACTTAGAGTATCTCATTGCCAGATCTTGACGACTTGTATATAAATGAAGGGAAAGAGTCACTTTCACTTTTTAACTATGAGGCTTTTCATACATAGAACACAAGAGACCGAGAAAGACTTGTAAGCAATCCGTGTCCCATCCCGCAACCCTCAGCCCTGGGAATCCGGGAGGTTGTTTACAGTTAGAAACTGAAGCTACTTGACGGTTGTCGAGGTAGCCTTGGAGCGCGGCCAGAAGAGTTGTCCTAATCTTATCTTCTCCGCTAACTTGTAGAAATGGTCTTAGACAGGTCCCTCCCTCCTCAAGCCTCAGTTTTCCCACCTGTACATAGAGGAAGTTGGGAAAGTCCTTTTGAGCTAGTTTTATGCGTTTTTGAAAAGGACTTTTTGCCCTATCTCCCCAGGCTAATGTGGGTCCCTTGTTAGCACTTATCATTGTCTGTACTTCTTTTTCTTAAAAAAAGAAAAAATCTGTTTATCTATTTCTATCAGTATTTGCCCTCTCCTGAAGACCTGACCTTCAGAAGAACAGAGACTCTGCTGTTTGCGACTGTACTCATATGTTTTAGCCTGTACCTGGCACATAGTAGGAGCTCAATAAATATTTGTGGCCCCAATGTTCCTGATGAGCACTCATCCCTACCCCAGCCCTGCTGGCTTGATACCAAAAAGCATTGGGCTGACAGATGTGTAGAGCTTTTTGACATTACAAAGGGTCATTCCAGGGCCTTTGACATAATTACAAACACAAAGCCCTGTTACAACAAACACTCCTTTCCTTTCCAAGGCTGTGGAAGAAATGAAGCCAGAATCACAAGTTCAGTCAGAATGAAGTCAGTTGCCACCCATAGTGTGACAGTAGGGATTAGCAAACCCTATTATGGAATTTTTCTCCAAAGCCAAGAATTGTTAAACGTTGCGAAATCGGTACTGCTTAGAGTGATTTATGGAGGTGAACCACATTTGATTTCCTTGTGTCAACCCTTACTTTGACTGTATTCATTCACTTGTTCATTTGTTCGGATACACTTCTTTTTAGGCTTTACTGTGTGCCGACTTTGAGCAGAACATGGTGAGATGTGTGCCAAGAGCCCATGGAGGGAAGTGCATCTACCCAAGAATTGCAAGGCTCATCTAAGATGTTAGTATCTGGGAACCCATTTGACTAAGGTCTGTCTCTTGCTGGGGTGCCTGGGTGGCTCAGTGGGTTAAGCATCCAATTTCAGCTCAGATCATGATCTCATAGTTTGTGAGTTCAAGCCCTGCGTTGGGCTCTGTGCTGACAGCTCAGAGCCTGGAGCCTGCTTTGGATTCTGTGTCTCCCCTCTCTGTCTGCCCCTCCCCTGCTCATGATCTGTCTCTGTCTCTTCTCTAAAAAAATAAATAAACATTAAAAAAAAATTTTTTTAAAAGTCTCTTGCTACTAAACAGTAAGCCTCAGGGAAACAGGGACTATTTTTTTTTTTTTTTGTCTTGCTCAATATTGAACAGTACTTGGTACACAGTAGGAACTCAATATATAGTTGCAGAATGAGGGAAACAGTATCATCTAAAAGAGATCCAAAAAGTGCTATGGGGATTGGAAGGTAGAGCTTAGTCTCAGCTAGGGAAATTATATGATCAAAACTGAGTGCTTAGTGCTTAGTGCTTCCTGCAGCTGTTCTCAGCCCTATTTGACAATGGGGAAACTGCCACAGAGAAAGAAAATGATTTGTCTGGGGTCACACCGTGTTATGGGCTGAATTTTGTCCTCCTCCCATTCATATGTTGAAGTCTTATCACCTAGTACCTCAGAATGTGACAGTATCTGGAAGGAGGGTCTTTAAAGAGGCAAATAATTTAAAAATGCAGTCATAGGGGTGGGTCTTAATCTATATGACTAGTGCCCTTAAAGAAGAGGGGATTAGGACACAGACACCTATGAAGGGAAGAACCTTGCGAAGACACAGGGAGAAGATGGTTATCCATAGGCCAAGGAGAGAGGCCTCAGAAGAATCAACCCTGTTAGTATAACACCATGATCTGCTGTCCTCTAGAACTGTGAGAAAATAAACTTCTGTTGTTTAAGCCCCTCAGTGTGTGGTACTTGGGTATGGCAGCCCTAAGTGAACTAATATGCTCAATAAGTGATGGCAGAGTTAGGATGAGAAGTCAGGTCTGCTGAATCTCTCTCTTAAGCTCTCTACACGGCCCCACCCGGCTGCTCCCCAACACCTGCTCCTGGTGAGGGCGAGAACGATGATGCTAACAGCTAACCCATATATAGTGCTTATCATGTACCAGGCACCCTTCTACGTACTTTACATACATTGGTTCATCTAATTCTCTCAACATGCTTGGGAAGTAAGTACTATGATTGTTCCATTTTTACACATGAGGAAACCGAAGAACAAATTGAGCAAACAGATTGAGCAACTCGCCCAAAACGCCCCAAAGCAGCCAGCTACTCAGTGCTCCAGGGGCTGAGAGCCGCTCCAGGGACTGCTCCTACCCTCCTGCTGTTCTACTGTGGTTTGTCTACATACCAAAGTCGTTTTTAAACATGGGAGGTAATGGTGGCACTTCGGGCCTCACTGGGTTTGCTTTTATATAGCCATCCTTGTGGCCATACTTACCCCGATCTGAAGCGGTTCAAAGGAGGCATAAAACAAATGAGCGGAGGGGAACTGGAGTCTTGCTAAAGAGTAGAGTGTTGGGATTTATTTGTTCCAGAATCTTCCCATGTGTTAGGATATCAATCAGAAGCACTGAAGGAACGGATTTCAAGCATCCTGCAAGTTCAAAAACATCTTCTAATTCAGTTCTTGAAAGTGAAACAACCAAACGACTCCAGTCAAAGCCGCTTTGCAGTAAGAGACCTGGGTTTAAGTCCTCTCTTGACCACTAACCAGCTGTGTGACTTGGGTTTATATGCTTAGTTGGAGCTTCAGTTTTCTCTTTTGGGAGATGGGGGAACTAACACTCCTTTCGTGGATTAGACATAATATATACAAAAACACTGCCACGGTGCCAGTACATAGTAAGTGATCAATAAACACTGCTCTTATTAGCTAAGCAAAATGACCACACCCAAAGGCTTTCTCCTCCATGAAGCCTTTCCCGATGTCTCATCCTAGCCTGTCCAAATTGATTGCTCACAGCTCTGGCTCTCCCAGGAAGTTGCTTACACTTCTATTGTCCTTCATTGTATCATAGAAGTTGATGACATGCCAATCATTCTGTCCATCCACTCAGTGAAATTATACCAATCATTTTCCGCATCCCAGTGCTGTGCTGGGCACTGGGAGTTCAGAGATGGGTGCCTAGACACTCGCTTTTGCCCCTATCCAGCCCTGTTTTAGCTCTTGTTACCACATCCTTGCAGACTCCTTCAAAAAACTGAGGCTGTTAGTTTAGGCTGGGGAAAGGTGGATGGAAAGAGAGATATGTGCTAGCTATCTGCAAAATCCCAAAGGACATCACTCTGCGGAGGAGATGTTACCAGAAGACAGATGTAGTTCCAGAGAACAGAATGGGCCAGTGGGGGACATCTCAGGAGATAACAGGAGGGCATTCCAAGAGAAAAAGATTCTTGTCAATTTTGCTTATAGCTCAAAGAGTTTGGGCTTTGGGGCAACTCAGGGCTATTGAGACCCTGTGCTCAATAGGCAGGGTCGTAATAATAATAATAATGACAACAACAAAGATTAAAGGGTTTTTTTTTTATACAATTACATTGTATTATAGTATTTATTATGGGAACCCCCATCACTTTGTTGGGTTT
Organism: Lynx canadensis; assembly: GCF_007474595.2. NCBI lineage: Eukaryota > Metazoa > Chordata > Mammalia > Carnivora > Felidae > Lynx > Lynx canadensis. Next base: position 74,949,029 of record NC_044312.2, read on the forward strand.
CTAGACACTTCTTTCATCATTAAAACTATTTTTACAGAATAACATTTTCAGTTCCTTTCCAGTTTAATTTATAAAGGTCTCAATCTGGTTCAGTTTGGCAACAGATATATCAAAGAATAATTACAAAGGCTGTGTTAAGTGCTGGGCTAGAAGACTCCAGTGTTTTCTGGGGTCTGAGGTAAGAGAACCCCACTGCCCCAGTGGAGCTACCAAAGGGTGGGAACCAAGCCTTATCCTAGCTTCATAACTGTCCTTCAAGCTGAACAGAGTTTAGATGCCAGCTTCTTCAATGCAGTCCACAAAAGGGCATGGAGAACGCGGGGTGGGGGGTGGAGGGCTCTTACCCAATCTTCCCCTAGTCTGGGCAGTGAAACTCACATATTTTCTGTTTTGTATAAAAAACAAACAAACAAAAAAAACAACAGAGGCCCAGATGGTGGAAGTGACTTACTCAAGATCAAAAAGTGGAGAGTGGCAAATGTTTTAATAGTTAACACTTACTGATTCTTTATTATAATGTCAAACATTGGCTAAGGGGCTTTGCAGTTTTCTCTCATTTAATCCTCTGACAAGCTGTCAAGTAGTTACCCTTATTTTTCCCCATTTCACAGATGAGGAAATGAGGTAAAATAAGACATTTTCACAAGGTTATCTAGCTATTAAGTAGCCAAGTCTGCATTTGCTCTCAATAGGTGGTGGGTTGACTTTGGAATAACAGCCTGATCCTGGACGTGTGTTGGGGGGGGCACGATGAGGCACGAGGGACAGGTGGACGCCTACCTGCGCGTGCACTGCACAATCTTGGCCTGGGGCTGGAAGCACAAGGAGGGGGCGGGTTAGGGGTGGGGCCTCCTAATCGCGGTTCCCCACTAGCTTCCCCGGCAGAGGAAAAGTCCCGCCTCCCACTTAAGAAAGGGCAGGGATTGGCTCTTCCGAGGAAGATTGGCAGCACAAAGCACGAAGGGGGCCGCGGCGGAGGCGGGGCCGCAAGCAGGAAGTGGGAGTGAAGGTGGCTCGAGGGGGTGGCCCGCGAGCTGCTACCACCACTTCGCCTGGTCGCGGCCGCCAGGGGCGAGATGGAGGGACCGGGGCTGGGCTCGCAGGTGAGTGCGACCGGACGCTGGCGGTCTTGGGGCCGGGAGAGCAGCGGCGGCCATGGGGAGAGGGAAGGGCGTAGGTGTGAGGCGGCTCCTAACAGGGGCCTCCGGGGGCGGAGGGGCCTGGGCCGGGGAGGAGGAAGCATGGAGACGCCGAGAATGATGCGGGGAATTCTCTCGGAGGCGACCGGAAAGAAAAGGCGAGGACACACGGGTGAGTGTCCTCCCGGCCCTCCAGCCTGCACGGTGGGCCAGGATGCCCCCCCAGGACCGGTACCCCCGTGCCCGGCAGGGACCTCAGGGGCCTGGGAGTGGAGTGTGGCCGTTCCTGGGAGAGGTGTCGGGTGACACACCTGAGTTGGACCAGCCTGTCTTGACCTTGGCCTGGAATCCGTGCGGTTCTCTTGATCTCTTTTTTCCGTGGAGTTGCCTGGGCACCTGCCTTCGCCCCACCCAGCCCTGTTCTAGCTTTTGTTCCCACATCCTTGCTGACTCTTTCAAAGAACTGAGGCTGTTGGCTTCTGCTGGGGGAAAGGTGGGTGGAAAGAGAGGTAGGTACCTGATAGCGATTTGCAGACCCCCCCGCCCCCCCCCCCCCCCGCCCAAAAAAAGAGGATGCTATTCTGTGGAGGAGAACCTACCAGAAGCCAGATGTAATTCCAGAGAACAGAACGGGCCAGTGGGGGACGTTACAGGAGATAACAGGAGGGCGTTCCAAGAGAACAAGATTTTTTGTCCTTTTTGCTTATGGCCCTTTCCCAGTGCCTAAAGTGCCGACTGACATGTTGTAGCTGTTCACTTAATGTTGGATAAATGAAGAATATCCAGATTCTGCCAACATTTAGTGAGTGCTTAGCATATACCAGAAGCTTTTATATGCATTATTTTATTCTGGAATTGAAGCATCGTGAAGAACATCATATTGTCTCCTTTTTTACTGAGGAGAAAACTGAAGCTGCCTCCAGTTGGAGTGAGCTACATAGCAGATTTTCGGCCCTTAATGGGACCCAAGCAGTTTGAGATGACTGGATTAGTTGGCCTCTAAAAAAAGAAGTGTTTACAATCCTTACAGTGTTTCTCATGCTTCCTCATTCCTGTCCTTCTTTAAGCAGCCTGATGTGGGTTTAAGAGAAAGAATAAAACATGTTTAAGAGAAAGGATAAAACAAGAGAATTTGTTAAGTTGTTCTTACCGTATTAGGTGTTCTTGCATTTTGACAGTGGGAAAAAAAAAGGTTCGCAAGCCTGCTGGATTTTACAAAAGGGGGCAAGAGGGGGTATAGTTTCACCTGGAAGCTGTGTCTCATTTTATTTCTCAGAGAATCTCAAGGAAAAGTTGAGAGAATTACCTGTCTTATCTTAATTACTGCCACTCATTGACAAAAGCCTTCAAGTGCTTAAAGTCCACTCCCTGGTGCTGAAGGGAAAGATAGCCCTGCTCCAGTTTCATGACAGGTGGAGGAAGAGAATGATTCAGAGGTTGAAATTAATGGGGCATGGTAGAGTGGTCATTGTTAATAATAATTGTTGTTGTTAATAATACCATAATAATAATAATAATAATAATAATAATAATTGTTTTTCAGTAATAAAGATTTCACCTGTATATGGTGCTCTACAGTTTGCAAAATATTTCCCCATGCTTGATCACTCTGACCCTATGAGGTGGGGAGGGATTGTTATTCTAGTTTGAAAGATTAGAACTGACGCTCAGAATATCAGAGGCATTTGTTAAAAGTCAGATAGCTGCCAAGTGACAGAGTGAAGACTTCATTCTTTCTACTACGTGCCAGGCACTGGTATAGGTGCTGGAGATAAATCAGTGAACAAAACAGGCAGAAACTTTCCTGTTCTTGTTGGATTTGGTTCTGCTGATTCCAATTTCAGTGTTGTTGGGTTTTTTGTTTTTGTTTTTGCCAGAATTTGCTTATGCCATTTGACCCCCAGTTTCCTCTCTGACCTCTTTTTCTTTTTTACTACTTTCTTGCTTGCTTAATCAACCCTAGCCACACTGGCCTCAAGACCTTTGTACTTTCTCTTCACTCTGGCTGGCGTACTCTTTCCTCCTATGCCCACATGGCTTATTCCCCCACCACTTTAAGGTTTTTGTCTTTTTTTTTTTTTTAATAAAGAGTGTTGCATTTTTTGAAAGTTTATTTATTTATTTTGAGAGAGAGAGAGCACAGCAGAGCCTGATGCATACTTTGTCTTGTTTGTTGTCTCTTTCCTTCCATTGAATGTAAGTTCTATGAGGGCAGTGATTTTTATCTGTTATGTTCGCTGCTGTGTGCCTAGCATCTAGAACAGTGCCTGGTGTTGATGGGTACTCTGTAAACAAATGTCCAATGAATGAACTTAGAAGCAACTCTGTACTTCTGTTAATGTCATGAGAAGTTTTAATGGTTATCTATTAGGTTTCTCTTTGTTTTATTTGATAATCTGGCAGGAATAGTCATCCTCATCAGAGTTTGAATATGATTTTTTAGATCTTGGGTTTCTTTTCAATTAATGCCCAGTGTAACTTTAATAGTACTTATTTACTATTTAGAAAAAAATAATATGATTCATGATATCTCCATGTGAAAAATATACGATCCCTTATATCTTATATCTTATATTGTTGTATCTTAAAATTGTTCTAGTTTTCTATTGCTGTGTAACAAACCACCCTAAAACATAGTGGTGTAAAACAACCGTTGTCATGCTCATGGACTGTGTGTCAGGAATTTGGACAGGGCATAGCAGAGATGGTTTGTTTCTGCTCTACTGCTAGAAAGCTTTTGCTAGAAAGACTCATAATCTGGAATACTTAGTAGCTGGGGTTAGTATCATCTGGTGGTGTCTTTACTCACATATCTGGCAGTTTATGTTGACTTTCAGCAGGAACACCTACATGTGGCCTGGGCTTCTGCGCAGCATGGTGGCTGGGTTCTAAGAGTGAGCATCTCAAGAGACAGAGAGAGGAAGCTGACAGTTTCTAAGACCTGGGCCTGCAAACTGGTGAAGCATCAACTTTTGTGGTATTTGGTTAGTGAGGCAGTCACAGAGCTGAGATTTGAGAGGAAGGGACACAGACCCTCTCCTCTTGATGGAGAGGTATCAAAGAATTTAGGGACTTTGTTGTAAAAATCACCACAGATGTATCCATATCTCTGTTACATAATTTTCATAATGTCTTGCTCTTCCCTGTGAGGGAGATTATTCAGGCAGCTACCTATTTCTTGGTATCCTTTGTACTTTTTTAAAAAATTAAGTGTATTTATTTAATTTTAGAGAAACAGAGATAGCCCAAGTGGGAGAAGGGGGCGGGGGGGGGGGAGAGAGAGAGAGAGAGAGAGAGAGAGAGAGAGAATCCCAGGTAGGCTCTTTGCTGCCAGTATAGAGCCCTTTGTGGGGCTTGAACGCGTGAAACTGTGTGATCATGACCTGAGCCAAAATCAAGAGTGGGATGCTTAACTGACTGAGCCACCCAGGTGCCCCATCCTTTTTACTTTTTTTGAATCTTGCCTGTTGTGTTCACTGCCATATCCATGTGTCTAGAACAATGCCTGGCACATATAGGGCGTTCAGTAAACATCTGATGAGTAAATGAATGGATTGCAGCTGGAATTGTCTTATTCCCTAATTACCTAATACAGATCTTCCTCCAGTTACAAAGGGGTTACATCCAATAGGTTTATCATAAGTTGAAAGTGCATTTATTACATCTAACCTACTGAACATCATAACTTCGCTTGACCCACCTAAATGTGTTCAGAACACTTCCATTAGCCTGCAGTCGGGCAAAATCATCTAACACAAAGCCTATTTTATAATAAAGTGTTGAATATGTCATATAATTTATTGAATGCAGTATTGAAAGTTAAAAACAGAATGGTTATATTGGGTACACTATGGTTGAAAGCGTATCAGTTATTCACACTTGTGATCGCATGGCTGAGTGGGAGCCATGCCCAGCATCACAAGCATCCTACCATGTATCACTAGCCCTGGGAAAGATCAAAATTCAAAGTACAGTTCCTGCTGAATGCATATTATTTTCACATCATCATGAAGCTGAAAAATCCTAAGTTGAACAGTTGTAGGTTGGGGACCATCTGTATTGGGATTGGTACCTAGCAGGTGTTCTTTACATTTCTCTGAATGAATGGTTAATGAGAACTCTTATGAGTTTGCTGCCATCATGAGAATTTGCCTAGTCTCTTCTGTTACCTTAACATTGTAGGTCGCCAGATAGCAGTGGAGCTTTCACTGCTGTAAAGGGTGTTTGTTTATGTGAAAAGTCTTTGTCAGTGCACATTTCAGTAATGACTGTTGTAACAGCTCCTCTTAGATCCATACAGCATGGGCGTGGAAGAAACTTTATAGCTACACTGACCAGTTCTTTGTCTTTTACAAATGTAAACACTGAAGCCAAAAATAACCAGCATTCACCCACATTCACCAACATGAAATCTGAGACTTTGGCCTTGTTCTCAAGGGGTTTACATTTCAACAAGGTAAAAATGAAATCAGAGAATACTTAAACATTTTTTTAATTTGATAACTAGAGGGTAATTTCTAAGAAGGATTTATTATCTTGCTTTAGTCTTGGTGATAGGAATGTATGGTTGCTTTCCGTAAACATTTTTATGTGACTGCCCCCAAAGTTGACCTCCCCCAAAGCAGATCATTCCCTTTCTCAACGGTAGCTCTTGTAAAATTTTGGGGGTGTGTGATATCCAAAGCAAAGGAGATCTTTAAGCTGCTTTGATCATGCATTCTTATCAGTAAAACAGTTTTGAGCTTGTACCCCCAGAGTAAAACCCTACCATAATGTGAAAAGCGGAATCCCACATTTTCATTTTTGTAAAACATCATGTGCTGTGAAATTAATGGAATGAAAAATGAAGCCTGCACTGCACGCTGCACGGTCTACATCATCCAGGTACTGACTGCAGTTTGTTAGTCACTTGTTGGGAATTGATCACTCTAACTTACACATTGATGGCACAGTTCTGTGTTATGTGGTCGGTCAGCTGGGACTTAAAAAGTTCAGCTTCCCTCTGTTTGATGTACATGGGGGCTGGGGACAGGAACCCATTGCTGAATTCGTATCGTCACAGGGCATGCTATTGTAAGATCTGACAGTATGTTTCTAAATTATATTCGTTGACTGACACACAGCTCTGTTATATACCTATGGTAAGGTTTTGAACTAAAAATAATAAATATAAACCTGTTTCAAAGTAGTCCTTTTGATTAATTTTGATTTTTTTTTTTTTTTTTGTAGGGAGACTGGCTTTTTGTTAGATCAGATTAGATTGTCTTTGCTTTTACTTTAGGTTATACTGAAGGTACTATGAATAAAAGTATCAGCTCTGCTATTTTCTTGTTTGCTTGTACGTATGCTTATTATTACCCTACTTCACGGCTTCTTTGTAGGAATCAATTTAAGCCACTTGCTTATTTCCGGAGGAGTAAGTTAAAATGAGATAATGTAACTTGAAAATGAACTTAATCTGATAGATACTGCAGTATGCTGAAGGTCCCATTGTCAGCCCCTCTGGGTGGTGGAACTTCTACTCTGCACCCCCCCCCCCCCCCCCCCCCCCCCCCCCGTTACTTTGTAAATAGGCTGTAAAAGAGTGACTGGCTTGACATTTGAATCAAAAGAGGCTGGCAGTGCTAAAATTAGTAAAGCTTAAAGAACCGGATTTGTAAATTTTTGTGGTTTTCCCTTTTAAAAAAAAAAAAAAAGATAAAAATCATTATAATAGAAGCTTTAACATGTTCTCCCATTACCCAGTGGGTCACTGCATATGTGGCCTTGACTGGCCTTGCCTGACTTTGGAGATCACTGACTTTGAAAACAGGCTTTGAATTTATATGATCATTTTTTAGGTTTACTCTGACCTCGATTTTGGCAAAAAATGATGATGTGAACAGAAGGTAGCTTCTGTTCTTAGGCTTTACCACCCATTTTTGCCACTTAATCACATGTTGCCTTGCATTATCACTTTACTCTGTTTGTCTCTATTAGACTCTATTAGACTAAACTCCTGGAGGATAGATACCCATGTCTTCTGTGCCCCTAGCATAATGCTTTGTATGCCATAAATACACAGTAATGAATTGTTGAAAAAAATAAATGCTCTTAATTGTGGATATTCTTTACATTGAAATGTGTAATCCTCCTCAACTTTCTACATGAAAAATGAAGCTGATGTTAAGGCATTAAGAAAAGCAAAAAAATTTGTATCTGTGGAATGAGTAAATTTCTGCATTGAAAAATCTGTGTCTAAACAAAAGGTTAATCTTCTTAACATACAAATGGGGAAAGATACACAATCCACTAGAAAAACAGTAGACTATGAAAAGGGAGTCCACAAAAGAAAAAATATGAAAGCCAATAAACATAACACAGATTCATTAGCAACTAGGGCCATACAAATGAAAACCAAGATGCTGTTTTTAGCTATTGGATTGGAAAGATAGTAAAATGATTGATAATGTTCAGTTATGGGGAGGTTTGTAGGGAAAAAAGAATACTCACATACTTGCTGCAGAGTGTGAAATGGGGAGAGTAGTTGCTCAGTATCTATTTATGTTTCAGCATATATTTTCTGGCCCAGCAGTCCTACTTTGGGAAATCAATGCTGTAAAATGTATAGGGTGTTCTTTGTAGGGTTCTTTATAGAAGTGAAGGCTGAAATTAGTCTGCATCTGTGAATAGCACCGAGTTTAGGGGCGCCAACCCCCACACAGTAAAAAAAAAATCCACGTGTAACTTTTGACTCCCTAAAAACTCAAGTACTAATAGCTTGCTTTTGAAGCCTTACTGATAAGATGAATAGTTGATTAACACATATTTTGTATGTTATATGTATTATATGCTGTATTCTTACAATAAAGTAAGATAGAGAAAAAATGTTAATAAGTCATAAGGAAGAGAGAATACGTTTCAGTAGTATACTGTGTTTATAAAAAAAAAAAAAAATCTGTGTGTAATTGGGCCTGTGTAGTTCAAACCCAAATTATTCAAGGGTCAGCTTTATACATAATGAGGAAGGATACACCAAACTGCTAATAATATTTTTTGGGGGGCTGCAAGATTAGAGGGAAAATAGTCCAGATTGTTTACCCTTTGTTCACTTTTATATTGCTAGATTTTTTAGATGAATATGAATCACTTTGTAATTTAAAAAATTAGTATTGTTGTAAAAAGTAGACTGACTACTCTGTCAACTTTAACTACATCTGCTATTTACTGACACACTAATAATTCTGAGCATAGTTCAACTCTTTCCTCAACAGCTTGTCTTCCAATTGGATATCATTACAATTGCTGTGATATGATGAAAAGAATCCTAAAGTAATATTCTTATTTATGTTTTGATCTCACTACCTATATGTTTATTTTTAGCTGTGTATGAGTATGCTTGTGTGTAGAGTGTCAGGTAGTGAGGCTGAATCCACCAGCTAAAGCAGAACTTACCTATTGAAAGAGCATTCGTGGCTGTGGTTCTGGGTAAGGTGGAATACGTGCGCTCCGCCCTGCCAATCCCACTGAACGCACCGGGCACAATGTAAGTAGCAGCCGTTTAAGGATTCGGAAAAGTAAATTGTAACAGGTAGATTGCAGGGAAAGGTCAGAATTCAAAAAAATCACTGAACCAGGAGCGAATTTACATTTTTTTTTCCATTGGGGGTTCCCTCCCCTGTTCCCCCCCATGCTTGAACTTGAACCATGGAGATGAGCATCAGTGCAGACAGAATGCTCTGTGAGAAGCCTTCTAGTTCAGGTTCAGGGAGCAAGAAGAAGGTCTCTTGGCAGCACAAGCATCTGAAACTCTGTGGGAGGAAACCTTCCTCTTTGAACAGAGGAGTTGTGGTCCCAAGATAACTCTTCTTAGAAGTGACACCAAAAGCATGGTACATGAAAGAAAAAAATTGATAAATGGGACTTCACCAAAATTAAAAGTTTTTGCTATATCAAAGATTTTTAAGAAGTGGGAAAATAAACTACAGACTGGGAGAAAATATTTGCAAATCTCGTATCTAGCAAAGAACTTGTGTCTAGAATGTATAATGTGAAGAACTCTCAAAACTTAACAGTAAGAAGACAAACAGCCCAGTTAATAAATGGGTAAAAGACAATTCACCAAAGAAAGTAAACAGATGACAATAACCACATGAAAAGATACTCAACTTCAGCCATTAAGGGATATGCAAATTAAGACCATGACTATGTATTGCTACAGATCTATTACACTGACCATACCTGGCTCCCGTGGGCATGTAGAGCACTGGGCACTCTCATACATTGTTAGTGGCAATACAAAGTGGTATAGCCACTCTGGAAAATAATTTGATGATTTCTTATAAATTTAATGTATACTTACCAGATGGCCAAGCAGTCTCACTCTTAGAAGCAAAAACATATGTTCATACAAAAGCTTTGTTGGATGAATGGTTATAGCTGCTCTATTTATAATTGCCAAAAGCTGGAAACAGCTCACATGGGTTGTCTGAAAGGATAAACTGATATATTCATATAATGGAATACTATACAGCAAGGAAAGAACTGTTAATAACATAAAACCACTTGGATGAATGTTAAAACTATTATGTTAACTGAATGAAGCCAGTCTCAGAAGATTATGTACTATATAATTCCATATGACATTCTGGGAAATATGAAACTAGTGATGAAGAACATATTAGTAATTGCCAGGAGTTGAGATTGGAGGGGAGGGTATGACAACAAAGGAATATCCCAGTGGAGTTTTTTGAGGTGTTGGAACTGTGTTGTATCTTGATTTTGGTGGTGGGTTACACAACTCTATATACATAATGTGTTAAAATTCATAGAACTACATACCAAAAAGTCAATTTTATTGTAAGTTAACTTAAAAAAAGACCAGGCTGTTTCCTCTTTCAGTAAACCCTTTGAGGGGTTATAGACTTAGTAAAACTATCATTTCTTAAACCTTTTTTGGAACTGTTGGAGAATTGACTTAGGCATATTATTTTAAATATCTTCAGTTTTTCTATTCCTAATGTGTATTTATCCCTTGAGAATAGTGGGGTTTTTTGTTTTTGTTTTTGTTTTTGGTGGGGGGCTGTTTGTAAACAGTGAAAAGTTCAGAGAGATAGGTCTGATGAATAAGGTGCGTGAAGGCTGGATAACCTTATGGTAAAGCCCAAGAAGGAATGATGAAATAATTAGCCAGTTTCAATTTCTAGGAATGGTTTGCTAGATACTTGATGTGAACCTCCCCCTTGAATGTAATTAAAAATGCTGGATATGATAGAAAATGATCTTAAGTATTTTATATTTTTGATGCTATTTAAATTTTGTAAAGATTGCTTAGATCTCCTACGTATATGATCCTGTTGTCTGCAGATAAAGATAGACTTGTTTCTTTTCTAATCTGTATGCATTTTATTTCTTTTCCTTACTCTATTATTCTGTCTAGGACTTCAGTACAATGTTGATTAAAATTGGGGTGCCTGGCTGGCTCCATGGGTGGAGCAAGCGACTCTTGATCTTGGGGTTGTGAGTTCAAGCCCCATGTTGGGCGTAGAGCCTAGTTAAAAAAAAAAAAAAAAAAAAAGAAGAAGAAGTGGTGATAGCAGACATCCTTGCTCTTTCAGTCTTCAGAGTTAAAGTATGCAGTCTTTTGCCACAAAGTGTGTGTTAGTTGTTGATTTCTCATCCTGTACCTCTTTATCGGGTTAAGGAAGTTCCGTTCTTCCCCTGCTGTGCCAGGAATTTTTATTCAAGAGTTTTTATCATGCATGGGTGTTGAATTTTGTCAACTGCTTTTTTTCTACTGAAATGAATGTATTTTTTTCCTTTATTCTGTTAATATGGTGAGTCACATTGATTTGTTTTAAAATGTTTAAGCTTGGCTATAATCTGTATTATTCTTTTTACATATTACTGGGTACGCTTTGCTTAATGTCTTCTTTAAAGATCTTTGTATCTGTGCTTTTAAAGGATATTGGATCTGTAGTTATTTTTTGCTTTGTTTTTTATTTTATTTTGTTTTTTACTTATAACATCTCTTGATTTTAGTATCAGGGTAATGTTGCTTCCTAAAATGAGCTGGGAAGCATTCCCTATCATTTCTGAAGGAGTTGGTATCATTTCTTCCTTAAGTATTTTGATAGAGTTCATCAGTTAAAAGTTATATAGACCTGGGGTTGGTAATTTTTTTTTTTTTTTTAAATGGGAAGATTGATTGATTTTTTAGGGAGCGAGAGAGAGCATGTGTGCCTGTGCACACAAATGAGGAAGAGGGGCAGGAGGAGAGAGAGGGAGAGGGAGAGAGAGAATTTTAAGCAGGGTCTATGCTCAGGGTCGAGTCCGATAGGGGACTCGATCCCGTGACTCTGGGTCATGACCTGAGTCAAAATCAAGAGTTGGATGCTCAACCAACTGAGCTACCCAGGCGCCCCTAATGGGAAGTTTTAAAATTATGAATTCAATTTCTTTAATAGCTAGAGTGCTACTCATTTCTTTTTAAGCCCATTTTGATAACTTGTGTCTTTTGAGGTATTTGCATTCCATCTAAGTTGTTGAATTTATTGACATAAAGATGTTCTCAGTATTGCCTTACTCCCTTTTAAATTTTTTTTAATGTTTACTTATTTTTGAGAGAGAGAGAGAGAGAGACAGAATGTGAATGGGGGAAGGGGCAGAGAGAGGCACAGAATTCGAAGCAGGCTCCAAGCTCCACGTTGTCAGCACAGAGCTGGACACGGGGCTCGAACTCACAAACTGAGATCGTGACCTGAGCCGAAGTTGAGCGTTTAACCAACTGAGCCCTGCCTTATTACCCTTTTAACGTTCATAGAATCTTGTATTGATGTCTCCTTTTTAAGCCTGTTTGTCATTGACATCTTCTTTTTTCTTGATCCATTTGACTAGAGGTTTATTAATTTTTATTAATTTATTCCTTCCAAAGAATGAGTTTTTTTCAGTGATTTTCTGCATTGTTTTCCATATTGTATGGGTTTCTTCTGCCTTTACTGTTTTCTTCATTCTGTCTACTTTGAGTTTAATTTTCTGTCTCTAGATTCTTAAGGTGAAAACTTAGATGATTTATTTTAGACTCTTTTTGCCTGTTTGGCCTTTAAAGCTAAAAATTCACTCTGAACACTGCTTAGGCTGCATGCCACGTATTTTGCTGTGGTTTCTTTTCCATTCAGTTCAAAATATTTTCCACTTATTCTTTGTTTTCTTCTGTGACCTATAGGTTATTTAGAAATGTGTTTTTCAGTTTCCAAATATTTGAGAATTTTCCACATACCCTTTGGTTATTGATTTCTACTTAAATCTGTTGTAGTGAGAGAACATACTCTGTATGCGTTCAGTCCTTTTGACTTTGTTGAGACATGTTTTATATTGTCTGTCTTGGTATTCTGTGTGCACTTGAAAAAAAAATCTGTTCTACTGTTGTTGGGTTGAGCTTTATGAAAATGTATTGGATCAAGTCGGTGGATAGTGTTAAGTCTTCTCTATCCTTTTCTCTATCCAACAGGATTTTCTGTTTACTCCTTCATAGTTATCGAAAGAAGTGTTGAAATATCCAAATGTAATTGTGAAAATTTCTATTTTTTTCCAGTTCCATCAGTTTTTGCTTCATGAACTTTAAAGTTTTTTATAGGTGCGCACACGTTTAGGATTGTTATGTCTTCTTGATGAATTGACTTCTTTCTTTAATATTATGAAATGTCCTCCTTATCTCTGGTAATGTTTCTTGTGCTAATGTCTACTTTGTCTTATATAAATGTAGCAGCTACCTTCCTTACGCTTAATGTTTCTGCATAGCGTGTCTTTTTCTGTTGTTTTGCTTTTAACCTGTGTATATTTTTATATTGAAAGTGGATTTCTTGTAGATAGCTTATAGTTGTAGTATTTTTGTTTGTGTCTTAAAATCCAATCTAACAATCTCTGTCATTTATTTACTTATTTATTTATGACCATTTGCACTTAACGTGATTATCAATATGGTGGTTAGGTATGAAAATATCATCTTGTATGTTTTTCCTCTCTGGTTCTGTATTCATTTTTTTCTACTTTTCTTGCCTTTTTAAAAATATTAATTTGGTGTCTTTTATATATTTTATTTTATCTCTGCTCTTGGCTTATTACTTAGACCTCTTCATTTAAAGGTTGCTCTTGGGTTAGCATTATATGCTTTAAGTTATCACTACCTACCTGCAAATACTACTATAGTATCTCTTATAACTATTATAACATCTTTTAGAAGTATACTTATAAGGATACCTCCGTTTCTCTACTATCATCAAGAAATTAAAAAATGAGAAAAAAATCTGTTATGTTTACCCACATAATTATCCATATTTACCCATGTGGTCTGGCATTCTGTTCTTTTGTATTGATTCAGATTGCCATCTGGTATTATTTTCATTTAAGCCTGAAGAACTTCCTTTATCATTTCTTGGAATATAAGTTTGCTGGCAATTTTCTCATCTTTTGTTTGTCTGAAAAAGTATGTATTTCACCCCCATTTTTGAAGAATATTTTTGCTGTTGCTTCAGGTTTGTAATTCTTTCATTCAGCTCTTGAAAACTGTTGTGTTTGCGTTCTGGCTTGCACTTACTGATAAGAGGTCTGAATTTATTCGTATCTTTGATTTTGTTAACACAGTGTATCTTTTATCCTTAGGCTGCCCTTGAGATTATCTCTTTAACATTGGTTTTTGGTGATTTGATTATGATATACCTTTGTGTACAGTTTTTTTTTTTAATTTTTTTTTTAACGGTTATTCATTTTTTGAGAGACTGAGCGTGAGTGGGGGAGGGGCAGAGAGAGAGGGAGACACAGAATCCCATGCAGGCTCCAAGCTCTGCACTGACAGCACAGAGCCCGACGTGGGGCTCGAACTCACGGACCATGAGATCTTGACCTGAGCCGAAGTCGGCCACTTAACCGACTGAGCCACCCAGGATCCCCGCTTTGTGTACAGTTTTGAGGTTTATCCTTCTTGGGTTTGTTGAGCTTTTAGAGTTGTGAGTTTATAATTTCACCAAATTTGGAAGGCTTTGGGGTATTAATTTAGTCAAATATTTAAAAATATTTTCTCCTCCTCTCCTGAGACTCCAGTTATACCTATTCAAGAACTTGTTTTATTGGGAGGTTCGAAGGATCCTTAGGGTGTGTTTGCTACAACTCCCCAAAGCAGAGAGCTGGTGACCTTCCTACTATGTCGGTAGCCGTAACCCTCCAGCTACTACAGGTCAGAAGGTCCATTGGTGCCTTTGTAGATTACTTTTGTTTAATGACAAAATCTATAATGGGGAATTTTCTGATGATCATCTCACTCAGTGAATAGGATTAAGATGAAAATCTTCCCTAGGATATACCTGGAAGACTCAAAGTAATTCTAATTTGATAATATAGATACACTGTTGATAGTAGCAGCTGGTTCGTTATGTAATTGAATGTGACATTAATTCTCCTCCTATGCTTTGTCACATTTCTCTTATGCTTCAGTGCAGGAATCACAGCCACGGCCCCCACCCTCCAGGATTTGGTCGACATGGAGTCTGTGCATATGAAAGCAAAGAACTTGCCAAGGCGAGAGAAGCTCTTCCTCTTATAGAGGACTCTAGTAACTGTGACATTGTAAAAGCTACTCAGTAAGTCTCCCCAGTGCTTCATCTGATCATTTCTGCGTTCTGTGGAATCGTAATAATGTTTGTGCAGTTTGTGGCACCTTCCTCACCTCATACTCTAGCGGCTAGTATTTGTCCTATGGGCATCAGAGCACTTAATACAGTGCACCTTAGCAGTTTACTACCGGTGTCTGCCATTAGATCATGAGCAGCTTAGGAGCGAAAGCAGGTCATTTTCATCCTTGTCACCCCAGTGCTTTTGCATACTTCTTATGTTTGCTGCCAAATAAATGTTCGTTGAATGAATTAATGATTATAAATGACAGTAAAACTAGACTCTGAGTTTGAAACAAATTGGAGTTTTTAAAAATGTGCTACAACCTAAATAAGTCAACGGGATAGAAAAATATCAGCTCGGACACTTAATGGATATTTTAAACGATTATTTATCAAGTACTTTCTTTTTTTTTAAATGTTTATTTATGTTGAGAGAGAGAGCGAGCGCAGCAGGAGGAGCGGGGGAAAGAGAGTCCCAAGCAGTCTCCGCACTGTCAGCGCAGACCCTGATGTGGGACTTGATCTCACGAAGCTGGAGATCATGACCTGAGCCGAAACCGAGAGTTGGATGCTTAATCAACTGACCCGCCCAGGCGGCCCTCAAATACTTTCTATGTACCCATTGTACTGGGTGCCCTGGAAAAATGTCAGTAAAATAGAAATAGGTTTTCTGGCCACTTGAAACATATAGTGGGTTATTTGCTTGCACTGTAAATGAAAGTGTGTTTTGAAAGTTTCCCCTTGAGCTCTCCATATGTGGGTATTTGTATTAAATCATTTCTAACATTTTCCCCCTCATGGATCTCACTGGTTATTAACATCCACCCCACCTCTTGCCATTGAACATGTTTCGAAATATTTTGTCTTTTAGATTACATTAATTAGGAATCATTTTCTTAGTGATCAAATGTAAATCTGCCCATCAGAGCTTCTAATCAGCATGTAAGGAGCTAATGTTACCACACTAACTTGATATAATTTCTCTCAAAAGCAAAGACGTTTGGTGACTGATTAGTCTGTTAGGCCTTAACAAAAACTAATCTATTATTTATGTTAAAAAATAATCAACTTGTGGTGCCTGGGTAGCTCAGCTGGTTAAGCGTCTGACTTCAGCTCAGGTCATGATCTTGCAGTTCGTAAGTTTGCCCCACGTCGGGTTCTGCGCTGACAGCTCAGAGCCTGGAACCTGCTTCGGATTCTGTGTTTTCTCCCTCTCTCTGCCCCTCCCCTGCTTGTGCTCTGTCTCTCAAAAATAAATAAATGTTAAAAAAAGAAATCAATAATTATTTGAGTATTCTAATTACTAATTCATATGAACTCGAAAAGCCCTTGGAACTGCTACTTTAGGTGAGTCTTTTTTGATATTACTTGTATTATTATATTTATGTGAAGGTAAGAGTGTTCTTAAGGTAATTATTTGCTTTAATTAGCATAGAAGCATTTAAATGTTTCTCTGCTGCCAGTAGAGCTCTGTTATGATAAATAAAAGAAATTAGGCTATGTTCACAGAGAATTCCAGTAAAAACTCACGTTTTATATCTTTCCTAAAATTTACTTTAGGTCTTACACCTCCTTAAGTGGTTGTGGGAATATCATTAGGTGGGGTTTGGAAAAGGCAAAGAGAGCTAGGATATGTATGTTCTCTAAATCACCAAAATCCTAATTAATGTGTACTCTTACTGTATTTCTCACATAAAGGGAGTATTTCTTTTTCAGTAAAATGTTAAAGTTGACCTTTAAAACATGGAGAATATAAATATACGTATCTTTATTCACAGTTCACTCTCTTATTACTATTTTCACTTAACATTGTCAATAAGTATCTCTACCTTTTAAAAAGTACCATAAAGACAGCCTGATCAGCACACACATTTTGGTGAGGTATACGTTATTTAATTTAACATTGTGATTTTCACCCTTAAAGGCCTATTGAAACATTTGGCTCCCTCTAAATAGAAATAAGTATCGGGGCGCCTGGGTGGCTCAGTCAGTTAAGCATCTGCCTTGATTTCGGCTCAAGTCGTGATCTCACAGTTCGTAGGTTTGAGCCCCACGTCGGGCTCTGTGCTGACAGTATGGAGCCTGCTTGGGATTCTCTCCTTCTCCCTCTCTTTCTGCTCCTTCCCAACTCGCACGCACGCATGTGTGCTCTTTCTCTCAAATAAATTTAAAAAAAAAAAAAACACATAAAAAATAAGTCTCAAAGAAAGTGCTAAATGGTCTGTTGGGGACTTAATAGTTTCTATTAGAAAGAAATAAAGCTAATGAATGATTTAAAAATTTTTTGTAGTATTCAAAAGATATTTTTTATTCTGATAGTCACTTAAATAACCATCTTAAATATCCCTCAAGTCCATTCCTCCTTTTCCATTCTTACTGCCTCTCTTAGTTCAGGTTCTCATTACCTCCCACCTATTTTTATGCACAAGAGTCACACTCTTCTGATTAGCCTCCATACCACCACAAATGGGATCTTTCTTAGAACTCAAAGTGGGTATGCTTTCCTTTTTAAAATCTTCAGCAGCTTCCCTTCGAACTATGAAGTCTGAAGCTGCATAGCATGGCATAGAGGCCCATGCAGCCTTTGCCTGCCTCTTTTAGCCTGATCTCTTGCCACTCCCTTTTTTTATGCTTTTATGTTTCTGCTGTGCTAAATTGCTTATATTTCTCTGAACATCCATGCAGTTTCACGTCTCTGGTTTTTATACATGCTCTTTTCTCTGCCTGAAATGCCCTTCCTTCAGCCTATAAAACAGCTTATATATCATGCTTTATCTCCTTCAGGAAGGGCTAATCATTCCTTTCTTTGCTATAATTACACCACGCCCACATCGTATTGTTGAATTTATCCCATTCCATGTTTGCTGTTAGTCTGTCTCTCTTATTCAGGGATAGGATTGTAGTTAGGGACGAGCATCATACATTCCTGGCATATAGGAAATGATAAAATGAAATTTATTGAGGGAGGGCAAATGTGAATGTTGAAGTTTAATTAAGAAAATCAAGTTCAACTCCACGTGTATCTGTCTGATCAGTTAGTAAATAAAGTTTACTTTTATTGTTTGGCTTAAGAATACATCCTCTTTATTTTTATTCTTGTTAATTATTGTATCTGTGTTGGCTGAGAGATTAGATAAAGACATGGTAAACGGAATAAATTTTGGTATTTGAAATTATTTTAATGGTATCATTCTGCCTTTTTTTCCCCCTCTTATTTCAGGTACGGGATTTTTGAACGTTGTAAAGAGTTGGTAGAAGCAGGATATGACGTCAGGCAACCAGACAAAGAAAATGTGTCGCTTCTTCATTGGGCTGCTATTAACAACAGGCTGGATCTTGTAAAGTAAGATGGGCTGTGTGTGTGTTATTAAGTATGTATTTTTTATTCTAGACCTCTTTTCAGTTGTCTTTTTCTTTTAGTACAAGTATGAATGCTGTACCATCTATAATCTTTTATTGTGAATGAATACCTGAAATTTTGTGTTGCATGCATCGGTTATTATCGTGTTGAAAAGGGCTTTATTGACCATCTAGTTCAGGACTCTCACTGGCCCAAAAAGGAAAATTAAAGATAAAGCCATGGGACCCATTGTAAAGATAAAGTTCAGGCAATGAAATGGAATACTGTTGTTTTTGTTTTTTTCTTTTCTAAGTAGCCTCTAGGCCCCACGTGGGGCTTGAACTCACAACCGCAAGATCAAGAGTTGCATGCTTTACTGACTGAGCCAGCCAGGTGCCCTGAACATTTTTTGAAAAGGAAAAACGTAACATAAACTGTCTCAGGATAGAACAGAAAGTTTCGTCTAGTTTAGAAAAAACATGGAAATATTTTACTTTGTTAAAATCCCAGGAGGTATGGATGGGTAGGAGAATGATTTAACCATTTTTTAGATTAAATATGGAATACATTTTTAGGTAGACATGTTTGGATTGTATGAAATATTTCCCCTTCATAGAGCACTACTTCCCCATTGTGTGGTTTTGTTTGTTTCTTTATTTTATACCTTAGCATGTAAATTAAATGTGTGTATGTGAATGTGTATGTATTTTGTATTATATATATTTAAAATCCTTGGGATTTAAGAAAATAAAAATGTACTAAAGTTTAAAATACACTTAAAAAACCACACTTTAGGGGCGCCTGGGTGGCGCAGTCGGTTAAGCGTCCGACTTCAGCCAGGTCACGATCTCGCGGTCCGGTCCGTGAGTTCGAGCCCCGCGTCGGGCTCTGGGCTGATGGCTCAGAGCCTGGAGCCTGTTTCCGGTTCTGTGTCTCCCTCTCTCTCTGCCCCTCCCCCATTCATGCTCTGTCTCTCTCTGTCCCAAAAATAAATAAACGTTGAAAAAAAAAAAAATTAAAAAAAAAAACCACACTTTATAGTCACAGGCAAACACCTTTTCTGTGGAAATAAACTAGTATATTGTTTAGATGATATGATATATGAAGTACAACTTTAGCATAATGAGACCACTTCCTGTAAACCACAGAAGAAAAGTCTCTTCATCTTATAGGTTCACTTGATACAGTGTATCACCTCTGCGACCCCAAAATAGGAAGCCAAATACTCAGAATATCTAACTTTTCTGAAAGGATTTTGAATTAAGTTTTTACTACTTACTTTTAGAATTCAATTCCACATAGTAATTTTACAAGTGACATTATTCCACCTTTCTTCTTGTGGGTTAAGTAGAATATCTGTGTGATCCTAAGTGTTTTGAATATAAACCATTTAAAAAATTTTTTTTTTCAACGTTTTTATTTATTTTTGGGACAGAGAGAGACAGAGCATGAACGGGGGAGGGGCAGAGAGAGAGGGAGACACAGAATCGGAAACAGGCTCCAGGCTCTGAGCCATCAGCCCAGAGCCTGACGCGGGGCTCGAACTCACGGACCGCGAGATCGTGACCTGGCTGAAGTCGGATGCTTAACCGACTGCGCCACCCAGGCGCCCCGAATATAAACCATTTTAAGAGTGCTGGGTAATTAGAATATATGGTGAGAGTAGTTATCATGCGTTTGGTATGTAAGTTATGATGGAAAGCTTATGACAGCAGGAGTAATTACTGATATGCTAAGACTATTTCACCAGGGATCTGTTTGATGCCTTTGTGTGAATCTCAGACTTCTGTAGGTCTGAGTGTTTTGGGGGAGGGTTATTATTATAATTTCTGTTGTCATATATTTATTACTAAGAAAAATTGATGTTTTCTTTCTCAGTATGTATTTTAAGTTTTAAATCTTATTTTCATTTATGTCTGCTTTTAATAGGTTTTATATTTCAAAAGGTGCTGTAGTAGATCAGTTGGGTGGAGATTTAAATTCGACACCTCTTCACTGGGCCATCAGGTAAAGATTTCTTGAAACACTGAAATTGCTGTTCAGAGTCACAGTGACCTAAGTTCATTTTCTGAATCTTGTAGACTAGCACTTTCTGGCAGAACTTTCTGTGATGATGGAAATGTTCTATTTTGTGCCATCGAGTATTGTGGCTACTAGCCACATAGGAAATGTGAAATGTGGCTAATGCAACTAAGGAAATGAATTTTTAATTTTATTTAATTTTAACTAATTTGAATTTAAATAGCCAATGTGCCTAGTAACTATCATATCGGGAAACTGCTGTTGTGGGCCATAAGAAAGGCTTTCTTTCCCTTTTTTCCCTTTCATTAAAAAAAGAAAATTATAGTTTTGGGACAGTATATTTTTTTTGTTTAATTTAGGGTCCCACTATGATGCTAAAACTGAAATATGTGTATTATACTTTCTTATAATCAAAATAAGTATCTTTTATAGCTGATCACATGGATAAAGTGATAAGTCAGTGAACTGTAAACTTACTTAGTGTTTTTCTCTGGATTATATTGGCCATTTGAAGCTGAAATTAATATGTGCCTGTCTTGATACTTAACAGTTTCTTCATCTGTCATTTCTTTTTAAAGTTTTATTTATTTTGTGAGAGAGAGATTGGGGGAGGGGCAGAGGGAGAGATGGAATTGGTGCTTACAGTTCCAAGCCCCATGCCGGGCCCGAACTCAAAAAACACAAGATCATTACCTGAGCTGAAGTCGAGAGTCTAGTGCTTAACCAGCCGAGCCAACCAGATGCTCCTCTTCATCTGTCATTTTAATTCCAGTCTCTGGTTGGTGGGGTTGACGTGAACCTAGAACTAAAATGAGTACTTGTTTATTTAAGACAGGAGTGGAATCTTTTTCCCCACTGCCCAGAATTTTGAAGAATCTAAGGTTAACCAACTCCTCCCTTTTGAGCAAGTGGGGTGCAATGCTTTACATGGAAAATGAGCCATATTCAAATGTAGAAGTCTGTAGTTCTAAGAATAATATTATCATGGTATATACCTGCAATCTGAATGTTATACGTCAATTCTCATGATTATTTCTTGGTTTTAAAATAACAACAGTGAAGTGTACGTGGTTTTGAAGTTTTCATTTTCAGGGGCACCTGGGTGGTTCAGTCAGTTAAGCATCTGACTTTGGCTCAGGTCCTGATCTCATGGTTTGTGAGTTGGAGCCCTGAGTTGGGCTCTGTGCTGACAGCTCGGAGCCTGTAGCCTGCTTCGGATTCTGTGTTTCCCTCTCTCTCTCTGTCCCTCCCCTGCTCGCACTCTGTCTCTCTCAAAAATAAATAAACGTTAAAAAAAATTTTTTTAAGTTTTTATTTTTAGCATTAGTCACGTATAATTATTATTATTATACATGTATTATTTATATGTTATAGCAACACAAGGTTTGATAATAGATTGGGAGGTTATTAAGTGTATTACCTGCATTCAAGAAGGACTGTCCAGAATAGCCCTAAGTTTGGAGTGTCAAAGTGAAATACATTTGGACAGTCTCCAGTGTTTTGAAAGTCTGTTAGGAAATACTCTTTGTATCGAACCAAAATCTCTCATGTTTTAAAGTTTTTTTTTTTTAATATTTATTTTTGAAAGAGAGAGAGCGAGAGAGAAAATATGAATAAGCAGGGGAGGGGCAGACAGACAGGGAGACACAGAATCCGAAGCAGGCTCCAGGCTCCGAGCTGTTAGCACAGAGCCCGATGTGGGGCTCGAACCCACGAACCACGAGCTCATGGCCTGAACTGAGGTCGGACACTTAACCGACTGAGCCACCCAGGTGCCCCCCAAATCTCTCATGTCTTAGGGATACCAGTTTCTTCCTGAAATTTTTTCTTTTACTGCATGCTGTAGAAAACGGTGTAATTTTTACTCTCTATTTGCAGACAAGGACATTTGCCTATGGTCATATTATTACTCCAGTATGGAG
The DNA here is from genome assembly GCF_007474595.2 of Lynx canadensis. Classification (NCBI taxonomy): domain Eukaryota; kingdom Metazoa; phylum Chordata; class Mammalia; order Carnivora; family Felidae; genus Lynx; species Lynx canadensis. The sequence goes on from NC_044312.2 coordinate 74,971,098, forward strand.
CCGACCCCACTCTCATCGATGGGGAGGGATTCAGCAGCATCCACCTGGCAGTATTATTTCAACACATGCCTATTATAGCATATCTCATCTCAAAAGGACAGGTATGTTTAGAAACATATCTTATACTCCAGCTGCTGTGAATCTGAAGAGATTGGGAGGATGATTAGTAGTAGGTCTGCCCTCAGTTTTAGAGTATATGTTATGGGTATCAAATATTCAAATATTAGCCCCAGTAAGTCTAGGTATTGAATGCTGCTTTTCCAGCTTCATTGGAGCAAAAAGGACAGGTCATTTAGCTCAGTAACATGTAATAGATGTTTTTGAAACTTGTAAGCCTGTAATAGATTTTCTTATGATCCCAGTAATTTGCAGAGTTTTTCAAAAACATGACTTCAAAAGCCTGTATTTTTCTTCTGGTTGAATGTAGAAATGGTAGTCAGATCACTAAATGAACCCATCATTTGCTTTCATTATTTGAGTGCAAATGGGAGACCAATTTGAATGTGTGCTTCTTATTGTTCTCTAAAGTAATTCCATGAAAAATGACTTGCCTTAAGAGGCATCCATTTATGGCACAGGTTAAATTATAGGGTATTGGCAGTGGGAGTCTCCCTGTCAGCCATACTTGCCTGGGATATGCTTTCTGGTAGCAGAGTGGTTTCTGTATCAGCAGACTTGCCTATAACAGGCGTGGAAACATGTTTGCACAAATGCTGTTGGAATGATTGTGTTCCTTTTAAATAAGCACTTTCTCTCAGACTTAGCCCACTGAAGTAGAATAATTATAACCTCCTGGGTCTCATTTTGGGAAGACGTATGAGGAGGAGCCCTGTTTGCTTCTCCTTGGGCTCTTTCCCAAGTCGTATTCCTCCAAGGCCCAAGAGACACTTCGGTAACTGAAACTCTTTCCTTGACTTGGTTAGAACCATTATTGTGCACCTCAAACACGGGCGCATTTTATTAAAAGGAGCATATCCTTATGGAGATATGGTTTCTTTCCCCACCCCCACCCCCATATTATAAAAAATAGAAAAGAACTTTTCATGTTTTAGTCTTTGAAACATAAGTTCAAAATTACAATGAGTTGCCTCAGAAAAGATAGAGGTTTCATTGTCACTGGAAGTGTTTACATGGAGACTGGGTGGCTTTGTGTAAGACATGATAATTTGAATTACTGTGTCAGGTAAGGTCTAAACTAGATGACTCCTAAGGTCTCTTATATCTGATGGTGATTGTCAGCATTTTCCTCTTTCCCTTCGCTTTCTTCCATTCACATCATGCAACACTTTGAAGCGTATATTCAGATTTTTCCTTTATGAGTATTTTGTAGAAATCAATGGATTTTCACCCTTTGGGTGAGGAGCAGAACACTGTTTTGTTCAAATGATATCAGAACGCTTCTTGTAAAAGCAATGGTGATGTTGAATGTATTAAAGAGATACTCCTATTAAGAGAAGAGAGAATTTTGACTGTGTTTACAGTTAGGCTGATTGACTCTTCTTTTCGAACAGAGTGTGAATATGACAGATTTAAATGGGCAGACACCTCTCATGTTATCAGCTCACAAAGTACTTGGGTAAGTAAGTCTAACTGACTTGCCTTTTTCTGATTCTTGGTTCTAACAATTTCTTTTCTGTGTGTATAATTTTAAGTAGCCTAGTCTATGTTGAGATGATACTACATTCTGAAGATTTTCTACCCTGTGACTGTGGTATGAATGTTTAATGTAGTTACGGCTAGAAAAGCACAACTGAAATAAAATTTCTCTTCTGATAGCTTTGGGGAACAATTTGAAAACTGCTAATAAGAAAAAAATTTCCTTATAGAGCAGGTAGAGATTTTATAGTATATGCTGTGAACATGGCTTATATTTCTCAGTTTGCATTTTTAAAAAAAAATGACTACAGGTTTAAATGTTCTCAAAGTTTGAAATCGAGATGATAAAATCTTCTTTCCAGACAACAGTATGTTTTAAGGTTCTCTGACATTGTTGACTGCTCTGAAAATAGCAGATTTTGGATATCTATGAATATGAGTATGGTCTGTTTATATGTTTCTATCAGGTACTTACATGTTTAAGTTTTTCTGTTTGTTTATAAACACATGTGATTAATGGCCACCATGTAGTCTAACTTCTGGTATTCTTCTGTTCAAATACTTGCTACAGTTTTGCCTTTATGAATTTGTGTTGTGCTTAATTTCTGATTCTACTTTTACTTAGGATTTCTCTCCTAGGATCCAAGGTAGTTGTGATGCCATTTCCTTTTGATCACGGAGTGCTGGGGCTGAGGGTTGAATTTTGTTAAAAAGCATTTTGTCTTTTTCGCCGACAACTCTGAGGTCAGATAATAGTGTTTAAAGATGTTGATAGAATAAGTAAAATAGAATACTGCTTTATTAAAAGAATCTCTTGAGTAGTCATGAAGGAAGAGAAGGTATTTATGGTAAAGTAAAAATATTTTATTGAACTCTGCCTTTTAGTCCATAGGTTTCTAAGATAAATGAATGTTTTAGGACATTATTTATGCCTGCTTTATTTAATAATTGGTTAAAGGAAGCATGGAAGTCAGCTTTTGGTTTATCTCCTCAAATATAGTGTTGCGTACATTTAGTTTTTAATTAGATAAATAACATAGCATTGGCCCAAGTTAAATTCACAATAAAAAAAAAAAAGGTAAGCACTACAATAACTACATGAAAGTAAAAGTTTGAAAAACAAAAGCAGTTATTCCAGCATATTGATGTTGAAATTATCGTATTTGTATTGCCGACTATCACATAATAGATGTCTTTTTTTTGGAGGTGCATCTCTCCTATTAGCCCCTGGAATAGAACTCTGCACAAAGAAGTTTCTCGATCTTCAGAATACTTAACTGAGTGGTTAATTTATATGTTAGCTTAAAAGATTCATTATTTGCATTTACCTTTCAACTCATTCATCTCTCTAATACTCCTTGGTATTTTATTGTTTTGAGACAGGCCAGAACCAACTGGATTTCTTTTAAAGTTTAATCCTTCTCTCAGTGTGGTTGATAAAATACACCAAAACACTCCACTCCACTGGGCAGTTGCAGCGGGAAATGTTAATGCTGTAGATAAACTTTTGGAAGCCGGTTCTAGCCTGGACATCCGAAATGTTAAGGTATGACCAGGTATTTATCTCCTTTAGTTTATTATATATTCAGTTAGAAAATTAGTACATCAACATAAACATAAGCTATACATATATTTTTCAATTACCACAAGATAAATAACCAACGACAGTAACTGACTACTTCCAGAATGAATACACTGAGTCTATGATTCTGCTGATTTCTTGTACAATATTTAACACCCATATTCTATCAAAAATATAATTGAACTTTCTCTCTCTCTCTCTCTTTTTTTTTTTTAAGGGCGAAACACCTCTTGATATGGCTCTACAAAACAAAAATAGGCTCATTATTCACATGCTAAAAACAGAAGCCAAAATGAGAGCTAACAAAAAGTTCAGACTCTGGAGGTGGCTGCAGAAATGCGAGGTATTTTCATATGGGTCCTGTTCTGTGGGCCATAAGAACCGTTTTATTCATTTGTGTTTCTGTTTTTAAGGCAAATCAGGGGGGAAACCAGGATGAAACCAGGGAGTTGGCTTAGGGCTGCATTATATCCACTGGTCACATCTGCCCCATGTGTCCCATAGCCCAGAGTTGGAAGTGTGGCACTTTCATTGGCAATTTACTATTGGTCCTCAGCTAGATGGCTCTAAAGCTACATGTTATCTTGTGAATATCATAGCAGACTTCCACATTTACTTAATGAATGAATTGAAACAGATGGTTTAAATTCTTAGAGTAGCAAGAGGAAAATTTGTTTTTACTGAAAATCTTTTTCAAGGGGCAAACAGTAGCATTCAATGTTTTGTTAGAATCATGAGGAATTAGCAGATTTCACAAAATGAAAACATCTAGAATTTCAAGAGATGACCCCCAGTTTTATGCTTTGTTCAACTTGGCAGTTCTTCTGAGTGATGTCCTCCTGAACTTAACAGTTAAACTGATGGGGAAAGTTAAGAAGTTCAGCTTATTCTCATAAAAATCCAGCCCTAGTAGTGTCGTATTAGTCATAATTCAAATTGTTAAAATGGGGTGTTGAACTGATTCTGTTTTTAATGTTTTCAGATATGAAAGACGGCATCATCTTTTCTAATGATGATTAGTAATTATACTCTCAGAACGATTCTAAATTCACAGAGCCCAGATTTCTCTGCAGAGGTTCATTATGAATACTGCATCTATTTTGCATTCAGGCGTGTAGAGGGAGAGAGGAAGAAGTAACTGCTACTCCTCAGTATCCTTTGCCAGCTCCTCTGCTTCTCCCCTACCCTTATTGGTAGGGTGACCCAAGATTTTGTTCTTGGACCTCTTTTGGTGATCTCATGCACCTCCGTGGCGTTAAATGCCGTGTGTGTATTGACAGCTCCCAAAGTTATCTTCAGTCCAGATCTTTCCAGACTCCTATATCGAATTACCTACTTGACTTATCCAGTTCAATGTCTTATAGATATCTCCAATATACATATCCAAAACTGAACTCCTGATCTTTTTCCCACCCCGCCCCAGCTACTCCATCTACAGCCTGTCCCTTCTCAGTAGGTGGCAACTCCAGTCTTCAGTCATTTTTGTCTTTTCTCTGTCATGCCATGTATCCAGTCCATTAGGAAAACACATTGGCTAATTCTGCCCTCAGTATATATCCAGAATCTGACCTCTTCTCACTGTTCCACCAATGGCATTTTGGTCCAGCCGCCAGTGTCTTTCCTGCGGCTTACTGCAGTTGTCTGTCATCCCCCTGCTCCCACTCACCTCTAGTCCATTCCCAGCTGAGCAGCCAGGTGAATCTTTTTTTTTTTAACTTATTTTTGAGGCAGGGGAAGGGGCAGAGAGAGAGGGAGAGAGAGGATCTGAAGTGGGCTCTGTGCTGACAGCAGAGGCCCCGATGCAGTGTAAACTGTGAGATCATGGCCTGAACTGAAGTTGGACGCTCAACTGACTGAGCCACCCAGGCGTCCACTGATGAATCTTTTAAAATGTAGGTCAGATCCTGTCATTCATCTGCTCAGAATCCTGTGATGTCTCTCCCCCTTTCTCCTAGAATAAAAGCCCAAGTCCTTTCAGTGACTTACGAGGCCCTGTGTGATCCAGCTGTTTATATGCTATTAAATCACTTAATACATTTGGCTGTCATCTTCTGCTAGAATTTAAGCTCCATGAGAGAAAAACCTTAAATTCATGATGTGTCCCAAGTGCTTAGAACAGTGCTCCAGCATATAGTGTACAATGGAATATTTATTGAGTGAGTAAATAGTGTGGCTCATTTATGAGTGTTATATCTGGGATTGAACTTTGAGATCCAGGGCCTCCTGGGTGGCTCAGTTGGTTGAGCGTCTGACTCTTCATTTCAGCTCAGGTCACGATCCCAGGGTCATGGGATCAAGCCCTGTGTTGGGCTCTGCAGTGGGCATGGATCCTGCTTGGGATTCTCTCTCTCCCTTTGCCCTTCTTCCCCACTTGTGTGCTCTCTCTCTTTCTCTCTTTCTCAAATTAAAAAGAAAGAAAAAATTTGAAATCCATATTTAATTCTTATTTCTGTTCTGAGATTATGTTGCTCATAGATTCTAAGTTTACTACCTTTAAAAAAAATCTAAACTTGATTACCTTGCAAATTAGATTTAGGATTTTATTTTTTTTAATTTTTATATATATATATATTTTTTTTTTTTAATTTTTTTTTTCAACGTTTATTTATTTTTGGGACAGAGAGAGACAGAGCATGAACGGGGGAGGGGCAGAGAGAAAGGGAGACACAGAATCGGAAACAGGCTCCAGGCTCCGAGCCATCAGCCCAGAGCCTGACGCGGGGCTCGAACTCCCGGACCGCGAGATCATGACCTGGCTGAAGTCGGACGCTTAACCGACTGCGCCACCCAGGCGCCCCATAATTTTTATATATTTTTTTAAAGTTTATTTATTTTGAGGGAGACAGAGACAGCATGAGCCAGGGTGAGAAGGGTCATAGAGAGAGGGGTAGAGAGAATCCCAAACAGGCTCCGCACCGTCTGCCCAGAGCCCGACACGGGGCTCAAACTCACGAACTGTGAGATCATGACCTGAGCTGAAACCAAGAGTCAGACATTTAACTGATATAGGACTTTAAAAGATTTGATAGCATTTGAAAGTATTCATCCTCAGAACACTTAGAGAAATAAAAGTGGAAGAAAATAGGGCAGAATATATTTTTTCCCTTTGCCGTTGCAAAAGCCTTACTGGCTTCCAAGGTCATGTATATCGCAGTTAAGGGACTGCATTGCAGAAATGTGGTGCCTGGCTTCAGTACAGACAGTCACACTGTTGGTTCATAGACATTTCATTCTTTTCACTTTGCCAGCATAAACCTAAATGATTAGCATCCCAAGGACATGTTTCAGTCTTTGGCCTCCGTGTGACATTTGACAACTGAGAATTACTCCTTTCTTGAAACTTGAATCTTCCTTGGCTTTGCTGGGACCTTTCTCCTGTGTTCACGTCCTGCCTTTCTGGTCACACCAGTCACTCTTCGTTACCTTTGACAACTTAGCTTTTTTCCCCTTCAGCGTTTGTGTTGGCGAAGATTCTGCCCCTTTCTACCTTGCACACAGTCCTTGGGATGTTATTGGTTCATGGCTTTCCAGATTATATACTGATGAATACAAAGTTTTCTCCTGGGTGGTCGACCGCTTTTCTGACTGCCTCCTGGCTATCTCCCCATAGGCATCTGAAATTCCACATGCCTCCAACTGTCGTCTTTTCTGCGGACTTGTTCCCTCTGACCTTTATTAAGGATGGCACCATCTGGTGTCCAGGCTGGAACTGCTGCACTCTCCACCTTGAGCCTTGGGTGTCCTGATTTTTGTGTGGTCCCTTTGTTTTGCTTTGTGCTTTCTGACCTACAATACTGTTTGAAAGAAATTATTTTTAAAAATGTCAGCTCTCATTAGCACTCCTCTGAAAGACCCCTGTTTCTTGGAGGGGAAGAAAGCACAAGAAAACATGTTTAGGCAATATTTTATAAAATCTAAGGTTTTTAAAGGATTGTTTCCAAGATTGGTAATTTTCTCAGACTTCACATTTACTAATCAGCAATTTTGAAGAACAACTGTGTTCTGCTGTTGTATTAATAGTTATATATTTCAGAAGAAGTTCTTCTGTGGTACTAATCATTATTGGATACTTAGGAGGTGAAATCCATAAGGTTCTAAAATTCTGAATCTCTTAATAGCTCTTCCTGCTGCTGATGCTTTCTGTGATTACCATGTGGGCTGTTGGATACATACTGGACTTCAATTCAGATTCTTGGCTTTTAAAAGGATGTCTTCTAATAACATTGTTTTTTCTGACATCTTTGCTTCCAAGGTGTGTATATTAGTCTTTGCAAGGCTGGTTATTGCATTTCCGTGTGATTGTTTATTTCTGTTAATTAGCTGAAATCGCAGTTTTTACTGAGCTCTGAATGTTATTTACCACATAGAAACGTCTTCAGGGGTGGTGGGAGGGAAGGGCTTTGGTAGCATATGATTTGGCTAAAAGCAGATTGGTCAACCCAGTAGTTTGATTGAATTGGCAACTGGTAGGAAATAAAGACCCTAGCTCATTTTTTGAATGGTTGATTTTGGTAAATAATGAGATTTTTGTAAGTGTTTTGCATCTTGAAGCACTTTTGCCCACTTTTAAGAAATTGTGTTTTTTCCTTGATCGGAATTCATTTTAAGCTCGTTATTTTTGCTTTTAAGGTTTTTTAGTTGAAACGACCTAACTGAAATGTAGGAAATTATAAAATGGTAACTGTGGGATGGCTCTATTTTTAGGAAAACATACATGATTGTATTTAGTCATGGTTAAGGGTCAAGTTGCCTGGATTCAAGTCAGGCTTTACCACACAGCAGTCTGACCTTTAGCAAGTTGCTTTACCTCTCTGTGCCTCACTTTTTTCATCTATAAAAATGAGGATAATAGTTGTGACAATGCCTGCTTTATCGTTAAGACATGTACAATGGCTGGAACCATGGCTGACACACAGTACCCAGCAGTCATACCACACCCCAGTCTCTTCCTGCTTTCAGTAAAATGGCATCCAGTTCCCCGTGTGAATAACGACTGTCATCCTTGGATTACTGTTGTGTTCCATTCTTCCCTTCCCACATCTAGCTCATCACCACGTCCTTCCTGTTCTTTCTCCAGTTGGTCGGCTCTTATCCCTGATTTATAGTTCATCCCCACTTAGCAATCAGGGTGGTCTTTTTAAAAGGCAGTTACCTTTTTTTCTCTCTGCTTAATGGCTTCCACTGACTTTTCTGCGTCTTCAAAATAAAATCCAAACTCCTTGCCTGTGAGGTGTCATGTGATTCGATCTCTCCCTTTGGACTTCATCTCTTTCCTCTCTTCCCTTCTCTGCTCTTCTGCCCTCTTTCTGTTTCTAAAGCACATTGAGCTCATGCCGCTCCTGGGCCTTGACTCTTGCTTAGGTCTTTGTCTGAAGTGTTCTGATACCGTATCGTTTTAGAGCAGGAGACACAGCCATTCAGGCCTCAGGACCAGTGTCACCTCCTTAGGCCATCCCTGAATAACTCTGCATCACCCTGTTTGATTTTTTTCATGGCACTTACTCACCGTTTCCTGGAGTGTTAAGGCCCATGCAAGCAGGAAATGTTTCTCTTTTCAATTTTCAGTAAATGTAAACTTTCATTTACTGAATGAAAGAAAAATGTAAAGTATGATGATGATCCGTAGAAAAGGATCTAAAAGGATCTGTCTTCAGGGTGTGATGTTGAGTATTCCTATGCCTTTTTTTGCTTGCCAGCATTTTCTGGAATAAGCATGAGCTGCTTGAGTAATAAGGAAAAACAAAATATTAGAGGAATCTTACCTCTTGGTCACTCAAGAGCAAGACGGTTGGAAATGAATTAGAATATAAGTGTAAAGTAAAAACTTATATTTCTGAAAAATAACAAAATGCCTAAAATTGTCTGCTGTACAGAAAACTTATAACTTAGAGATATTTATACATTTTCCACTAAGTAGATTGTGAGTTGGTTGCCAAAGAAATTTTAAGCCAAATCACCAGAAATCGCAATGATCACTTTGGGGTTTTTGTGTTTTCTCTTTCAGAGAGAAAGCAAGAGCTGACAGTATCTACTCACCTAGGATAGGAGCATTTGAGATTTTGTTTCACTAGAAACCAACATTGTACAAAAGTTTATAGGAAACTTTTATTTTTGCTGACAGTGAGTGGAGGGCTTTGTATGCTAGACTTGGCATATGGACACGATTCAAATGGGACACAAATGCATATGGCAGCTTTATCCATACTGCTTTTATTTCATACCCTTCTGTAGAGACCGCGTCTCATGGAGGTAGGCAGCTGCAAACTTCTACTCTTCTTTAAGCTCCAGGCGCAGTTGCCTATTGATCCAGGCTGCTACGTGATGTCTGTTCGAAGCACACAGGTCGTGGTAGCAGACGCTTACAAGTTAGGTAGTTCACTGCACTGCTTAATTCATTCAGACACATTTGCGCTGCCTAATCTCAGGCAGGTCATGCTGTGGACGTTACGTGGGCTCTATTTGGCCTGTTCTGGTTGCATATTATGTGCCCGAGGCTTGGAACCTTCAGTTTTTCTCAAATATTTTATCATAATTACACTTCTAATCTTGATAGCTTTTAAAGAATCCTTTTCTTACCCATCATCAACCATTATTTTTTCGTGGTATAAATTTTAAAATAGATCCAGGTAAACCATATTCCTGCATGGATTTACTCTATTGAGTATTTAACATGAAAGACAGATTTTTTTTCTTTTGAAGCTACAGTATTAACATTTGAGTAAGATCTGTGCGGACTTTCACGTTGCTTGTTACCCAAGCGAGAGGATTAGTGTTTGATGACTAAGGCCACTTTCAGCCTTTATTTCTTCTTTTTATGCTCAGTGTCTGCTTCTCAAGCTGGTTGTGGGATAAAGCTGCTTAAGGTCGTGTGCATCTGTTATGGTTTAAAAATATACTGCTAGCCTCCAGAAGAAAGCTTGTTAAATGTGAAGGTGAATCTCTGAAGTATTTAAAATTTTTGCATTTTGGAATATTTGAAAATATGATATGCCAAAAAGAGAACTACAAATGTGATATTTTTCAATAGAAATAAAGATTCATTGCAAATAGAAAGTTATTGGGAATGAAATAATGTAGAAGTTAGTTTTAAGGACTGGAACATGCATTTCTTGAGTGCTTTACTTTTCTCATGGGTACAGTGGGGTTGAGATGGTGGCGAACTCTTGTTTTTTTAATACTTTTTTTAATGTTTATTTATTTTGAGAGAGAAAGAGCTTGAGTGGGGGAGGGCAAGCGAGAGAGAGAGAGAGATTGAGAGAGAGAGAGAGAGAGAGAGAGAGAGAGAGAGAGAGAGAATCCCAAGCAGGCTCTGTGCTGCCAGTGCAAAGCCCAATGTGGGGCTCGATCTCACGAACCTTGACATCATGGCCTGAGCTGAAACCAAGAGTCGGTAGCAGGTCGTGGTAGCATTAACCATGCTTATCCATTTGAGCTTCACCATTTGAGCCACTCAGGCGCCCCACAAACTCTTAATTACTATGTGGAAAGTGGCACATTGGAAGCACTCGGTACTGAAAGCTGCTATTGTTGTTACTTAAGGGAATCGTTATTATTACTGCTATTATTTAAGGGGATTTAGAGCTAAAATTAATATGATCCATACCTGTTTTTACTAATACCATATGTTTATCCTTTTTTCTTTTAGGTTCTTGGTCGGGTATAAGAGTCTCATCTACTTACCAACAGTCTTCCTGCTAAGTTCCATTTTTTGGATATTTGTAACGTGGTTCATCTTATTCTTTCCTCATATCCTTCCAGCTGAAATTTAAATACACATCCCATTTTTCCTTTAAACAATAGTAATGCCATAGTTAGAAATGTAGATATTAGAAGAGATCCAGGGACTATAACTCATATTTGTATGCATTTTAATTATTTTGGTTGAAGATGTTTCATGTTGAAAATCTGCTCAATTCTGGAAATAATCTCCAGACACACCATGGAAGCAGTAGTGTCTAGTATTTATTACTCAGAGGATAGAAACAATAGAGTGAATTATTGTTTTACTTGGACCCGTGAAAATTTGTCGTATTGCCTTGAGATACTCTCCTCAAGGTCAGCAGGTTCTTTTAACTTGGTCGGCAGTTACAGTTGATTAATAAATCTTCTGGGTGCCAAGATGGTCTATAGGGGAGGGATGTTCGGAGAAATGTGTCCTCCTCAGCAGTGGCCAGTGCAGTGTTCCTGTCCAGAGCAATGGATTCTCATCTACAGTAAAAATACATTTACATTGCCACCCAGACCGAATGTGAAACAGAAAACGATACTCCTAACGTGTGCTTTACTGTGAAATTCTGTAATTTTATCCTATGCTATTTCTTTTTTTAAAAATGCTGGTCGTACACAGCCCACTTAATTCTTCCATGAACTGCTAATGGATGGCAGCGCATGGTTTCAAATAAAAAAAGCTCATCCAAGAGATAGGTTTATCACTCGAAGAGCTGGGCTCAGGCCACGGCCAGCTTAAGCGTATGTTGTGCTCTTCGAGGAGAGTTCTTGGTTTATAGCTAAAGCTGCCATTAGGAGGGAGGCATTTTCTCTAATTTTTTATCTTCCCACCTCTTTCCAAGTTCCCTTTTCCCCTTCCAGAGACTCTAGGAAGCCATTATAACCTTGTTTTCTTTACAGGGTAGGAGAAGAAAGAATGTGGTGGATAGAAATGTACCTGTAAACATATTCCTTTAACTTCTGTGTTATGTGTCCTTCTGGTAATGGCATTTTTAAAAAGAAAGATGGTGTTTGTGGGAGAAATGCATACAATCAATTCAGGAATATTCTTTTCGTAGAAATCAATGTGAAGTGAAGAAGCATATGAGTTCTCAGAGGGCATATATCTCCTTTCATTATAGCATGTTTATACTTTAATGATATTTGTTTCTGAGCATTTTCTCTAATATTTTTCAAATTCCTTTAATGTAAATGAATGGGGTAGCATACCATGGAGTTCATTTGACTTTTATCAAAAGATGTTATTACACAAAGCCTTTGTCTCATGATTAATGATTTGGGGCAGCTTTTTAAGCACTAGTCTTACTGCCACTAGTTATTGAAGGCTTGCATGATATTATGTGTTATAAAAATACTTTATAAGTAACCACAAGTGTATAAAACAACAGGACAATATACACCCCAAATTATTTGCGGAAATCTCAAGCCTGATAAATTCTAGGATAAGTGACATGATTCTGAGAAGGGATGGCTAATATTTTTGTTGACCAACCCATGTGGCAGGGGAGTAAACACAGTTTTAGATTTGTGTTCCCTGATGATTTTTTTGCAGAATCTATATCAACAAAAAAGTAACTCCACTGTAGTTTTGCAAGCCTCGATCACAGAACCTCATATTCAGTTGAGTTTAATTGCAAGCAGCTCACCATTTGCGAAGATGCCATTACCTCAGAAGAACTGATTTCCAAAGCTAGACAGACTCTTATGTCGGAGTTGATGAGATGGGATCTTTTACTTGCGTGTACAGCAGAAAGCCCTTTGATCTAGGCAGCCATATGCACCTGCTACGGTTGAGTGCATGTCAGTCAGTAGGTGGCACACTTTGCCATCAGATCAGTGTCTTCCAAGCTGAACGGTAAATGTCGTGTGGACTGCCCCGGGTGTGACCGGAGGTGCTGCGCTCAGTTCTGAGTAGACGAATCTTGTCCCAGGTTTTGCCAAGTCTGGGCTTCCCCTCTCACGGTCCTTTATGGGAAAAGTGTCTGGGGCACTGTGGAAAGAGTACTATTTTTGCCATCAGAGTGAGTTTGACTTTGGCTCTCTTTCTTAGGTACCACTGGGCACATTATTGAATTTCACCGAGTCTCAGTTTTTCTGTTAAAAACAACAACAAGAAAAAAAAACCCGAGGGATAACAGTACCAAATTTGTGGGATGGCTGCAAGGAACGCTATGATGTCTGTAAAATGCTGACCACGGTCCTCATTGCATAATGGGCATTTTGTAAATAATACCTATTCTGTTATTATTCACTCTCCTGAATAAACTCTGTGTAGAAGGCTGCATGTTGAAATTAATTTTAAGGGAGACTCTGGACTGGTTCCTCAGATGATCCCTTCCTTTTGGTGCTTTTTTATATGTTCAGCAAGTAATGTATTTGACTTTTATGAGGCAGGATCAGGTGGAAGAGATAGGACCTTACTGATGAGTTTGGAGATGAGATGAAGACTCAGGAAGGAAATGGTGAAGCACGGAACGCTACGTCTGTGATTCTGGCATGTTCCAGATCAGGTGCAAAAGAGCAAGAGCTTTGACTGAAAGCCTGGTGTGGGGAGTGACACAGGTGTCAAGGGAGCCACTGTATTCCCCAGTAGTACAAGGATTTGAGTCCACACAAAGGACAACAGCCATCTCACTGTCCCCGGCACTGGTCAGTACAACCCGCAGTGTGCTTGTTCTGATTTGAATTCTGTTGTTTTAAGAGAAACATTGACAGATGGGAGCACAAGTGGAGGAGCATGACCAGGAAACTGTACTGTACAAGGAACAATGTTGCTGCTTATCCTGGAGGTGTGAGCACTGCCTTCCAATGTCAAGTGTTTGGAAGTCCATCATTTGTAAGCCAACGTATTGTATGGAATGGACGTTGGATAAAAATTTATCGAACAAATGAGGAATAAGCTTCTATAGGGTAGATCTAAGGACAGCTATAGTGTAGATCTTTAGCATAGAGCTAAAGGATCTAAAGAAGGAAAACCGGTTAGTCCAAGTTCCAGGAAGGCAGATTTCACTTGAAGAGCTGGGCTCCATATTGAGAGACTTGAACTGCAAAGAGTCACAAGCTAACTGGAGAGGCTGAGCAGTCTATAAATAACTATAAGGTCTAAGTGCCACAGAACAGGCATTTTAGACTCAGGGAAGGGAAAGAATCCTTTCGCTGTAGGGAATCAGGAAAGACCTGCAAGGGGAGGGAGAATAAAGTTAGACTTGGATGTCCTAAAAGTGTGTTTCTGGAAGTATATGGGGGCAGTGGGGAGCATTTGAGGTTAATGAACCACACAAAGCAAAGGCATGGAAGCAAGGAACATTTGGCTTTCCTATGAGGGGTTTGATGCATTCATTTTACTTAGAGAGGATCCAGTGATTCTCCTGGGATTTGTTTTGAAAGTTATTCAGAACAGGAGGCCAAAGTTCAGTCACTTCAGTATGCAGAATCATGTGATTCAACTGAATGTATTTTTGAGAATGTGTTGTGTTTTGATCAAGATTTTGTGGAAAGAAAACAGGATGTGATTCTTTAAAGGCCTTGACCTATGTGCTCTTTATCAGTGTTGTTAATCCAATCTAAGTAAGCTTCATTTGTTAGAATTTCATTTCACACAACACTTCTAGATCCTATGTATTTCTTAAAGCCAGGCCCTTCTGCAGACAAAGTGATAACCTAACTTTTTTTTTTTCCTCTAAATGTTTATTTATTTATTTTGAGAGAGAAAGAACAAGCAGGGGATGGGCAGAGAGAGAGGGGAGAGAGAATTTCAATCAGGCTCCTTGTTGTCAGTGCCAAGCCTGATGTGGGGCTTGAACTCATGAACCGTGAAGTCATGGCCTGAGCCAAAATCAAGAGTTGGGCACTCAACTCACTGAGCCGCCCAGGTGCTCCCAAACTGATAAACTAATAAACCAACAAGATTTGTTCCTGCCTACCTGAACCAGATGTGGTTGTGCTAGTTTTTGTGGGTCACAGCAGTGCTTCTTAAACTCTGTTGTGCATGTGGATCCCCTGAGGATCTTGTTAAAATCCAGAGTCTGGTTCTGCAGGTCTGGGGTGAAGTCTGAAGTGACGCCTTTCTCACAAACTCCCAGGTAAAGCCATTGCTGTGAGTCTATGGACCACACTTTGAATAGCGAGGGTTTAGAGTCTGTTTTATGGCTGCCTTTTCCACTCCAAAGTTTGGCACAAGACAGCCTGATAATACCTTGGAAGGCAGATGTGGTTACTGTGTTGGTAATGACTTAAACTGGGCAAGGAGAATTGGTTTACTACTGGTATACTGGCTTATTACTTACTGCACCTTCATTTGTCTTTCCCTGGAGCAAAGTTTTACTTTTTATACAAAGAATTTGTACTGCTTCAAAAACATTTCCAAGTGGGCAATATTTATCCTTGAAATACTTTTTATCTTAATGTGTCTATAGTATCTTCCTTTCCCAAATAGTACTTGATTTGTAATTAATTTGCAAAGAGCAGTTTTTTAAATTTCTAAATCGCTACAGCCTAATACAGTGACAGGCATTAATTAAACTTGCCATTAGTAAATTTTTGCAAGCATTTATCTAATGTATAAGGAAATATTTTTAATTGGAATCTCTGAATCAAGTGGTTTGTTTCTTTGAATGATTTTGTTAAAATGACTGATAATTATTCTTTTAGATGCTTACAGGAGAGCCATGGTAACACCATTAGAGATGAACTTATTTGGATCTTGAATGTTTTTCAGTTCTCAGGATGTTCCTTATATATTGCAACCATTCCTGTCAATAGTTTTTGTATGAGTTTCAGCTAATTAGAAGGGATTAATTATTAGCCAATTATGAGCAAATCCCTGTGGGATTAGAACATAGGATGGGGTCAGGTTTGGGGGCAGGGATGTGTATACATAATGGAACGTGAGGTTAGAATGCAGAGAGATTCTTAGGCACCGATGATGAGATTTGCTTATGTCATAATTATGTTATTCTTAGTGGAAGTTGATACATTCCTTAACGTGGCCTTCACATCTAGCAGGCACCCCTTTCTATTTTGCTTTCATTCTCAGCCTAATAGGCTTCCTCTACTTTTTCTACAAGACTTGGGCAACTGATCCAGGCTTCACTAAAGCTTCTGAAGAAGAAAGGAAAACGGTGAGCTTTCTTTGTAATGTTACTTTTTTTTTTTTTTTTTTTAATAGGAAGGTTGTAGCAATGTTCATGTTTCTCATGGCTGCATCTCCGGGGCCTTGGCATGTAATAGATGCAGCATAAATCAACAAAGTTGAGATTTCTCCACTGTCATTCCTTTTCATTTATTTATGGAAAAGTTTTAAAAAGTATTTTGTTTTCCTCTTAGTCCTAAGTCAGACCCAAGACTTTTCAAATGTAATTTCTGTTAGCGAACATGATCTGGATTTCTTTATAGGAACACTTAGATAATGATCATTTAGCTTAAATTCCCCCATTTGATACATGGCGAGTAACCAGGCAGGGGCCAGGGGGAGCCCTCCTTATTGCCAAGAGATGCCCTTCTCTCCTAAGATGTGAAGTGTCAGAGGACATGCGTGTCCTTCTTCACTTTGAATATTTAGAATTGTCGTTGTCGGTGTTACCTATAGGCAATTCCTGGAAGACTGAGCCTGTGGTGCTTATCACCATCAGTTACAACGTATACTGATGGGTTTTGTTTGCTTTTTATGAATGTATCCGTGTATGTTTAGTTTTCTCTAGCAGATTATAACTAGATGATTGCCATTCATGGAGAGAATGGGGAGGTGTAATATGTGTGCCTTCTAATTTATTGGCTGTGGTTGGAAATGCAGCCTTGAAAAGTCACATTATTTTCAGGCACAGAATGATGTGGTGGCAGGTATTCCAGATTGCTTTCCTGGCCACCTCAGTTTGGAGAGAGAGCTGTGACAATGGTGTATAACCGTGCATTTGTCCGTTCCCCAATAAAACATAATTGTAAGGTCAAATTTCGTGCCTTTCAGAATATCATCACCCTTGCAGAGACTGGCTGTCTGGACTTCAGAACATTTTGTACCTCATGCCTTGTGAGTCTTTTTTTTTTTTTTCAAATAATTTTATCCCGTAGTGAGAAAGCATATTCTTGGTAACATTTCTCACGTAAGCATTTGTTAAATCTCCCTGGTATATTTGCACACCTTCGTTTTTACCAGTTTCTGATTTTGTATTACTATCAGAATAGTTTTCTGCCTTGAGCATACGAAGGAATGATGTTTACAGTTTCTCCAAGATGTCTGTGGTTAGATCTCTCTGTGAATGATCCATAGTGTGTTTTGATTGCTTTTTCCTGCCATGAAGGATATATTAGAACTAACTTCAAGTCAGAGGCTCATGATGACCCTAGAAACCACTTAGTGAAACCTCTCATTGCAATTGAGGAATCAAAGCCTAGAGGGAAGAAGTAACTTCCCCCAAATTATTGGCAGAGCCAGAAATGTAACTTGGGTTTCCTTTTCCCTTTTTCTTAATGGTGCTGCCTTATTTCCCTTTCATCAGTGTGAATAGGTTCTGGAATTCAAAACCCCTTTAGTGTTGGCCTCCTCAAAATATATATGTGGAAGTAAATATTAATAAGGCATTCCAGAGCCTCTCTGTCAATTGATGATCTATTTAGGATTATTTGTACCCATGCCTTTATGATTTAGGAGTAAGAGTTTGCTTGTGGTTTGTTACCACTTTAAGACACTGAGTTTTGCTTAGACATGTCTTCATTGCCCACTTAGATAAGGAAGCCATTAAGGTCACTTCATTGCCACGTGTGTAACTCCTGTGTCGCTCGATACGATCAGCATTGTCTGTGGACTGGACGGTGCATAGGTGAGAGATTGAATTTCTTAGTTAACACTATGAAGTTAAGTATATATTTGGCTATATGTGTGATTAATAGAAAAAATAGAAGGGCATCTCGGGGGTCCGTTTTGTAGTTCTTCTTTGTCAGAGAATCCTCTCTACGGTGTTCACACGTTTGGAAAACTTGATGTTGATAATAATTAATGTCATTTGTATAGTATTTTACAGTTTATAAAGCAGTTTTGAATATAGTTTCCTGTCTGATCATCATGGCACACCTATGAGGTTGGCATTACTGTCTCCATTTTAGAGGTGAAAAAATATGAAAGGCAAATTATTTGCTTGAGGTTACTTTAGTAGTATTGGTCTTCTACACCAAATAACCAGGTTCTTACCACATTTTGTGGCTTCTCTCTCTCATGTACTTCTCCACTTGGCTCCTTCAAAGCTCAGGTAGGAGCTTGAACCAGAGATGGTGTGGAGTATTCCTTGTCCTGGTCGGTAGCCCTGAGTTTCCTCTGAGTGGTCACTGTAAAAGCCAGGGGATTATTATGAGGAACTTCAGAGGAACTATGGTTATTTGTCTCCAGGAGAGGATATGCTTTTATAATCTTGAGCAAAAGGCTGCCTCAGTGAGTCAGGTTTCTTTAGTGCATTTTGATGTTCTCTACTGTTCCTAGAGAACAGCGAAGAGACAATTCCTAGGGTCCCAAGCTTCATGGACCCCATCCCACCCTAAAGATGGGATGATTAACATTAAGGCAGGCAGCTGTGAATGGAAGTGGGAAAGCAACAGTAGTGAGCCCCTATATTTTTATTATGCTGCATTTAACGTAGTGGATCATCTTGTTTGGCTGCCAGGCCTATGAAGCAGACAGAAGAGAGATTATCCCCATATTAAAAGCAAGAACACCGGATCAGAGAGGTTAAATGACTTCCCTGTAGTCACACAACTAGTCACCCGTGGACCTAGGTCTCCTCATTGCACTGGGCATTGCTCCTGCTGCTGGGCTTTGCTGTCTTCGGAGAAAGTGGGGACGTGGTGGTACTTCGGTGCCATTAGCATCAGAGTGCTCACAACTCCATTGTCAAGAGAGCAGCAGAAACAAGCAGCATATGCGAGAGAGGCTGCAGGCTGCCCCTCTTTTTCTGTGTGTAGGCGCCTGCAGCAGATCTATTTAGTGCTGCTCTTCAGATTCATTTTCTCTGTTCCCCTGATCAAGTGAATCCCTGATGTTCAGAAATTGTACTTCTTAAATTTGTTATGTGCAAGGAGCATAGGGTATGATTTGCCCAAAGTCCTGCCTGTTCCCCTTCCTCCGATGCAGTATAGGCCACCCTAGAGCTGCATATGCTTAGTAAATCTTGCTCTGTTCAAAAAAGGTATCTTCTCTTAGGTAAGCAGCAGATAAATATTAGTTCATTTAACATGGACAGTTGACCATGACATATCAGAGCTGTTTGGTTTTGGTTTAATGGTATTTAAATGCAAAGTACTAGCTTATCTACTTTTTTACTTTGGTGGAAGCTTTTGACAGGAAAGTGGTTAGTAAGGTCTTGATCTGGAAAATCATTGTAAGCAAAAGTATTAAATGTGTTTTTTCTTTTTGCTGTAGGTTTCGGCAACCATCACTATTACATATTCTTCTTATTTTTCCTTTCCGTTGTTTGTGATTGGATTATATATGAATCTTTCATCTGTAAGTATAAATTTTTCTTACAGCAAGCTCATGCACCCATAGTCATACATACTTTTCTTGGTAAATTCTTGAATGGCACATTCTGGCTGGGTGACTATGAACCACACCCCTACTAAAAACGAAACGGGGGCGCCTGGGTGGCGCAGTCGGTTAAGCGTCCGACTTCAGCCAGGTCACGATCTCGCGGTCCGTGAGTTCGAGCCCCGCGTCGGGCTCTGGGCTGATGGCTCAGAGCCTGGAGCCTGTTTCCGATTCTGTGTCTCCCTCTCTCTCTGCCCCTCCCCCGTTCATGCTCTGTCTCTCTCTGTCCCAAAAATAAATAAACATTGAAAAAAAAAATTAAAAAATAAAATAAAATAAAAATAAATAAATAAAATAAAATAAAAACGAAACGGCTGCCTCTAAGACTCTCAGCATTGGGAAAGCTGCAAGGAAGACTTGAAGAGGTTAGTTGTCAGCACCTGGGAAGAGATTGTATTCTAAAGCGACCTTGATAAATTTGAGAAGTGGTCAGAATATAAAGTCATGTAAGGCAGGTGCAGATTTATCACCCAGTGAAGTGAGGAAAAATCAGCGGCTCAGGCACAAAGCGAGGGAAGTGATAAGTAAATAAAATAGGAAAAAGAAAAGGTTGGTGCTGGACAGGTTGAAGGAAGGCGGAGGTGGTCACCATAGTGAAGGAACACAACTCTTGATAAATGTCAAGTCACAGCTTAGAGCTAATGGGAGAGCGAATAGTCATTGAAAGTTTGGGAATAATGACCTGGAAGGGAACATTAGGCCACTTATTCTGCATGCCTGAGACAGAAAAATAACTTCTCAGTAGCTGTGTGAACAGGCGTGTGGGGGACTCGAGGAGGGAGTGACATCCAGCTGTTCCAAGCTGATGGACTAAGAAGAACGGGGTTTACATTGAAGCAGGAAGGATTTGGGTTAGCTCTTAACAGTTGCACGGCTGTGCTTCTCAAACCTGGGAGTGGTTTACCTAACTGGGAAAGCGTATAGTGCTTGTAGTTTATTTATTTTGGCTTCCTTGTTTCGCTGTTTATTGTTTATTTTGAAGACTTTGGGAGAATGTGGCTTCACTATAAATCCATTTCCTCCCACCTTCCTGTTACATTCATGCTCAGGTCTTAGATTCCAACAGTGGAATACTAGTTTGTTGCTTGTGCTAAAATGCAGAATGATCCAGGAAGATGTTAGCAACATTTTTTTCCACTTTAGTTTCTTTTTCCCTTGGCATCCTAAGCACCGCCTCTCCCTGCCTTCCCCCGGCCTCTGCTCCAGCTTTTTTTAGTTTAAATTTTGCTTAGTTTTTGAAAAAGAATTCCTTCTACTCTGTCCCCTAGCCTCCCAGTTACCCTCCCCAGAAACATCAAGTTTTGGGTTGTTTGGCATTTCATTTTTAGAGATTATTAATTAATGTCTGTGTGACATGTTGTGTTTTGGGTTTTTTTGCCCTGCCCTAGGCATGGAGAGGGCTTCAGTTAGTTACCTTGTCAGCCCCTTTCTCGTCTGACACCTTGGGTGTCTGTGATCAGTAGGGAAAGCTTCTGTAGTTCAGTGTAAGTGCCACGCTCTCAAATGGACCTAATAGTCGGAAGGTTGTGATCCCTGGTACCATTTCTTGTCAAAGGCCATAAATAATCCTGAGCATTGAAATTTAAAAAACCTCTTAGGTTATGTCCTGTGGTGTAAGAAGTAAAAGATTTCTTGGCAGTGCATCTTTCTACTGAAAGAACTGCCCTTTTAATGCCTAACAATAAAGCATGTTCCTGGAAGACCTTTTTAGGCTGGCCCGTGGACCAACTTGTCCCTTGGACGTGATCCTATTGGGAGAGAAGCCAGGTTTTACACCACTCTGTCTCTCCTGCTTCTCTCTTCACTAAAAATAGTCCCCTTTGTTTGGTGTCTGTGTCCAGCATAAGACTGTATTGATAAGGACAGAAGTAATTTTCCATCACTTTCCTTCTCTCCACTTTGCTTTCGTATTCTGTGCATTGCTCTCCCTCTTTGTTTCTATTCTCTGGCTCTGAACCAATTTTTGTATTATATTTTGTCTGTTAGAAATGGTCCTCTTTATATTCACCTGCGACCATGTAGACTAGTCAACGTATTTTGTTAGTTTTATCCCATTTATATTCTGGCACCAAATGAGGACATCATGTCATTTATCATTACTTCACAGACAGGAAAAATGAACTTGTGCCTCATTTTTCTAACAAGGCCTCCCCGCCATCCCACCTTCTTTGTTAGGCATTAACACTCCTGATGCGACAGCCCTGATGCACACGAGCCTTGCGTGAGCCAGTTACAGCTACTTCTGGCTCTGTGTAGCCTCCATCCGTTCTGTCCTTTGTGAGGTCTGTTTTCAGGTTGGACACTCAGAAAGGGTCAGCATCCTGCAAGTTACAGGGAGAAAGATTTTAGATCATGGTTAGAAAGAACACTGTAGCTGGCAGAGCTATCTAAAAATGAAAATGATCGGCTTGGTACAGTATGAGTCCCCTATCATTAGCCAGTGACCACCTGATAAGAATGTATTATTAGCGCATATTAAAGTTGTATATCGCAGAAGATAATGTACGTGGCCATTTGTGGCCATTATCTTTGACATTAAATCTGTAATCAGTCCTATGAAAATTCTAGTTGGGGGTCATGCCGTGTGATCAAAAAATTTCCCAGAAGAGAGCAGTAGAAATCTGTAAGCTGGAAGAAAGTAGGTATTCTTTCCCACTCAGCAGCTGTTTCCTGTACCTGCCGTTGGGAATTATAGTCTTTTTTGTCATATCAGGTGCACGAGAGGCATCTTTGCCGTCCTAATGAGAAGCTCTCAAGAGAGTGTAATTTGCCTTAACTTGTTGCCTTGATGGTTACTCTGTGGTGATTACTCTTAGATTGCTTCTGACGTATAGTCATGAAAGATGGTTGGGAATCAAATAAGGCTCAAAATGGGGGAAAAAAAGACTTTTTTCTTTTAAGACTAAAATGGACAGACAGGTGATAGTAAAGTCAGGGACTCATTTTCTTTCTGTCCCAGGAGCTCTTAAGTGCTGCTTTGGGAAACTGTCTGAAACTACTTATCAAATTGTCAGAGGCATTTATGAAACCTCAAGGTGAAAATTTACAGAATTCTTATTTCAAAAATAATTTGCCCTTTATAAACTGTCGTGAGGCCTACAGAAGCCATTGGCTTCGCAAGACCTTGAGGATTTGTTCCCTTGTTTCTGCTGCTTCCTACTTTCATTCTCTTTCGTGCTGCTCTTAGCTGCATAGCTTAGGGAGGTCACAAAGGCCATAGTGAAGTCCTCTCTTTTAATTGGCGTATAAATAGGTGTTCCTGGAGAGAAATTGAGCCGTGCCTATATGAATCTTTTTCCCTCCTATATGAATCTTTTTCCCTTTACTCTTTTCCTAGGGGTGTCTGTCTCATGAATTCCCTTACCTGGACTTTCTCCCTCTCTACAGGATAAATTATGGTGCCGGTGCAGAAGTACACCCAATAACTGCATGCTGTTAGGTTGTGTTCCCATGGTTATCTGGGCCCTTACAGGATTTCTTGCGCCTACAACAGCCAAGTGATCTGAACCCTTAATAAGAGTTTATTCAGTGCTATAATAGACTCCTGTGTATCATGGACAAAATAAAGAATTTTCTAAGACAGACATTTATTAAATCCAGTCATTCTCTGTCATCAAGTCCTTAAACAATTAACTTTGGGCCGGTTCATTTTATGCCGAAAATGGTGGTTTTAGTGGTGGTCTTATGGAACTTTTTTGCTTTTATTCCTTTACTGCCAGCTACCAATGCAGTGTTATCATATAGCTTTAGTGAGTAATGAGGTGCCAGTTTTTCACCTTGGCTAGTTAAGTTGGCACTTGGAAGAAAAATTCTTTTTTTTCACCGTGTTTTAGATTTTAAATTATTTTAATTTTTTTTTTAAAGTTTATTTGTTTATTTTCAGAGAGAGCATGAGCAGGGGTGGGGCAGAGAGAGAGGGAGAGAGAATCCCAAGCAGGCTCTGCAGTGTCACCGTGGAGCTCGACGCAGGGCCCAACCCACGAACCATGAGATTATGGACTGAGCCAAAAGCAAGGGTCGGATGCTTAACCGACTGAGCCATCCAAGTACCCCCGGAAGATAAATCCTTAAAGCTGGGTTCTATTCTGTGCTCTCATGTCTTACCGTCTCTTCTCCCTGAAAAGAAGTGCAGCGATTTTATCTTCTTGTACAATAATCACTGGTTTGTTGCCTTTTTAAATAATGAGTTTCTTTTTTGTGAATCCACAGATTGGTCAAATCATTGTGCCACGACATTCAGAGAAGATGGACTGTGGACCTACCTCAATCAGATTGTGGCCTGTTCCCCTTGGGTTTTATATATCTTCATGCTAGCAACTTTCCACTTCTCGTGGTCAACATTTTTATTATTAAATCAGCTCTTTCAGGTATTAATTTCTCTTCTGTAAAGCCTTTGAGTAAAATTTCCAGTACACTGTAATAAGGTAGAAAGACTTGAATTTTAAATCAGAAGGCTTTTGGGTCCTAGTTCCACCTCTGTCGCTTACTCTCTGGGTCTAGGCATGTCATTTGACTCTTGGATTTTCAGTTCCTTGTCTGTAAAATGGGGTTGATAATGCTACTCTCACAGGATCGTTTAAAGGTTAGAATAATGAGTTGTTAATTTGTCCGTAGGGATGATCTAATCTGATCTTTTTACTTTACGGATAGAGTTACAGAGAGCTGACTTGCTCAAGGTCACCCAGTAAGTGGCAAAATCAGAACCGGAAACTTAGGTCCACTGACCATCCTGTTCAAAGGCTTTTTTCATCATACAGTTAAATCATACAGTATGTGAAAACATGATATAAAATATAAAAGCATTGTGCAGGTGTGAGATGATTCTCTTCTCTCACTTTTTCCAACCCTGTTTGTTGTCCTGATTATTATGCAGCACTTAAATGGGTAGAAGTGGGGAGGAAATGCAAGATCCCACACTAACCAGTGTAACCATGGTAATTACACTTCTAGGGAAGGTCACGGCCATTAGAAAGTTCACTCTCCAGGGCAGTAGTAGCCACATTGAGCTTCCGAAGAAGCTACTGTCCCTTCCCTGCTGCCTTCCTTCCCCTATGAGCATAACCTAATTCTCATTGTTGCTGTGGCCCGTGCTTGTGGAATGGACGGCTGTGGTCAGTCTGAGCCAATTACTGTGAGACCTCACATAATTAGAGCATTACTCATCAAAAGTGCGTTCCACGGGGCGCCTGGGTGGCTCAGTCGGTTGAGTGTCTGACTTCAGCTCAGGTCACGACCTCGCGGTCTGTGAGTTCGAGCCCCGCGTCGGGCTCTGGGCTGATGGCTCAGAGCCTGGAGCCTGTTTCCGATTCTGTGTCTCCCTCTGTCTCTGCCCCTCCCCCGTTCATGCTCTCTCTCTCTCTGTCTCAAAAATAAATGTTAAAAAAAAAAATTAAAAAAAAAAGTGCATTCCACTTTAACAGGGAAGTAACCAGTTCTACAATAATAGTAACAAGGTGATAAAGACAGACAAAGGAAAAAAGTGCCAAGGAAAGGAATTAGCTGGTAACACCGACTGAACGGAGGCTTCTGAACATTCATCTTAATCTTCTGCCCCTCTGGCATCGACAGACTCAGGCAGTAAGAATGAGTATTAGCATCAGTGATTATTAATATTAACTACTATCTCGTATGATACCTAGTATTTATCTGTATTTTACATATTCCAGAGCACTTTCCTATCTATTCCCCGACAGACGTTTGAGGTATAGATTGTGCCAAAGTAGTGTCTCCATTCTAAAGGTGAGAAAACTAAGCCTATGAGATGTCGAGTGCCCAGTTTTGTCCATAAGGGTGGTGAGAGGTGGAAGCAGATGTAGAACCTAAGGTTTGAGACATGGATTCTAATTCTCTTTCTTCTTTTCTGGAGGCTTAGGACAAGGACAGTATATATAAGACTATAATATCAATTTTTTTTTTTTAATTTTTTTTTCAACGTTTATTTATTTTTGGGACAGAGAGAGACAGAGCATGAACGGGGGAGGGGCAGAGAGAGAGGGAGACACAGAATCGGAAACAGGCTCCAGGCTCTGAGCCATCAGCCCAGAGCCCGACTCGGGGCTCGAACTCCCGGACCACGAGATCGTGACCTGGCTGAAGTCGGACGCTTAACCGAC
Organism: Lynx canadensis; assembly: GCF_007474595.2. Lineage (NCBI taxonomy): Eukaryota > Metazoa > Chordata > Mammalia > Carnivora > Felidae > Lynx > Lynx canadensis. The sequence goes on from NC_044312.2 coordinate 74,996,686, forward strand.
TGCGCCACCCAGGCACCCCTCAATTTTTTAAAGAAACCTTAATTTTGTTAATACTTTCTAAGGCAAGGAAAATGAACTCAAAGTTTTGGATAGTTTTCAAATACAGCAATTTAATGTTGTTTTCTTTAAAAAAAAATTTTTTTTTTTAATGTGTATTTATTTTTGAAGGAGAGAGAGACAGAGTGTGAGCAGGGGAGGGACAGAGGGAGAGGGAGACATAGAATCCGAAGCAGGTTCCAGGCTCCGAGCTGCCAGCCCAGAGCCCGACATGGGACTCGAACTCACAAACCACGAGATCATGACCTGAGCTGAAGTCGGACTTAACCAACTGAGTCACCCAGGCGCCCCCTAGTAATGTTGTTTTCTTAATAAACAAACCAATTCTGTTGTTCGAAGCCTTTCATTTGATGACTGCTCTGGTGAGTCATGGGTTTGACTATAGCAAGTCAAACTGAGTATGTAGTTTGTGGTAAGGACCGTGAACTTTATTCTCACGCTGACTGAGGTATCTGTCTCAGTTCTGCCACTCTCTAAGCTGTGTGACTTTGGACCAGTTACTTTACCTCCAGGAGCCTCTGCACTGGGTATTTTAAATATATGATGTCAAGTCCTTAAGCAATCTGATGAGGGAGGATGGTGTGATAATCTCTGTTTTACAGATAAGGAGCTTGATGTTTGAGTTATTTTCAGGATTAAATGGGGGTAACTCAGTAATAGTTGTTTTAATGATTTGGGAGGGTCTTTTTTTTTTAATGTTTATTTTGAGAGAGAGTGTGTGAGTGGGGGAGGGGTAGAATCTGCTCTCAAGCAGAACCCAATGTGGGGCTCGATCCCACAAACCATGAGATCATGACCTGAGCTGAAGGCCGCTTAACCAGCTGAGCCACCCAGGCACCCGGATGATTTGGGAGGTTTTTTTTTTTTTTTTTTCTTTTACTTTATTCATTTATTTTGAGGCAGAGAGTGTGAGTAGAGTAGGGGCAGAAGACAGGGAGAGGGAGAATCTCAAGCAGACTTCACGCTGTCACTGCAGAGCTCATGTGGGGCTCAAATTCACGAAACCATGAGATTATGACCTGAGCTGAAATCAGGAATCAGACACAACCGACTGAGCCACCCAGGTGCTCCATATTTGGGAGTATTTAAGTTACCTGAATTCTTACCTTTCCCCAAATTGTGGATTTAAATGTTCTTCACTTCAGTACATTTAAATATTCTTTAACTTTTCCATTTGGCCCTTTTTTTTTTTTTAATTTTTTTTAACATTTATTTATTTTTGACACAGAGAGAGACAGAGCATGAACGGGGGAGGGTCAGAGAGAGGGAGACACAGAATTGAAACAGGCTCCAGGCTCTGAGCTGTCAGCACAGAGCCCGACGCGGGGCTCGAACTCACAGACCGCGAGATCATGACCTGAGCTGAAGTCGGCCGCTTAACCGACTGAGCCACCCAGGTGCCCCTCATTTGGCCCTTTCTAAAGAACTACTAAGAAGCATACACAAAGTGAGAATTGCAGTAATGCTGATCACATATTGTTTTATTCATCTAAAAGTTGCATGCTGAACGTGTTGAGAACCTAAACAAGGTGGTAAGCCCTGGTTTAAATCACTAAAGCAATTATTTCATGACTTTGCTTTTTTGAAGGTTAATAAAAATCAGTCAAAAGGATAAATGCTCAGGGGTGCCTGGCTGACTCAGGCAGCAGAGTGTGTGACTCATAATTTCGGGGTCATGAGTTTGAGCCCCGCATTGGGTGTAGAGGTTACTTAAAAATAAATAAATAAACAACTGCTCAGCTCCTAGATTTACATAGGAGAGTCTCATTTAGAGCTGTTGAGCTGTTGTTATCCTCACCATGATCCTTGCTTAGAGGGCGAGGTGACACTGTATTTGGGGGAGTACTGAATGTTTACCTCTGTCCTGTGATGCACGGAGAGAAACGGAACCTTGACGTAGTGGTATTTTTCATGTACCTTCCAAACTTCTTTTGCAGATTGCTTTCCTGGGCCTGACTTCCCACGAGAAAACCAGCCTGTTGAAGCAGAGCAGGCATATGAAACAGACATTGTCCCTCAGGAGGACCCCATACAAGTAAGTCCCATCTGTTTTGACCACTGAGTCCTGTGGAGGATGCTAGCCTAACCATTGGTTTCCCAGTCTGCTGCCACCACTCAGGCCATGCTGCACTCTAACTTGCTATCTGGTGGAGTTGAACCTCTTATTTCTTGGAAGCCTTAGTGACTGACAGGAGGTGAGTGGTGAGGTCATGAGCCCCAAGGTGGTAAGAATTTGGGACTTAGTCTGCTGGACTTGGCACAAATAGCTAAGTGACTTTGAAGTTTTGCCAACGTGGGGAATCTCTTCAGTCAAGCCACATGGTCACAGGATTGCATGTTGCTGGCGTGAAGTCAGTGTGAGATAACCGAGCACGTGGCTGAGAATTCCAGCCACCAGGCTGTCTGCAGAAAGCATTAGATTGTGAACTTTGCCAAGATTTTCAACCTACCTTTCTATCACCAGTAATTCTTTTAGCCCTGTGTTTAATGTGCCCATCCGCGTCAGGGAGAAACTAGTGTTTCGGGTTTGGGGTATGTTTTCCCAAGAGCATCGGTTGTATAAAACCTGTCCTCAGTAGAAAATGAGTGTTTGTAGGAAGCCTGTCATCTTACGATATGAACAGTGAGGCTTTGAAGCTTATCTCCCTGTCATATATATCGGGGTCTTGGAAGCTGGGAGTGCTGCAGAGGTGACCCTGAGCCCTCTGGGGATTTAACGCCCACTGCATATCTCATGAGCAGTCTATTTTAAAGCACACTTGTGGTACGAGATGAAACTGTTAGGCTGTTAGACAAGGAAATCAGAGCCTGGGATATGACTATGATCTGTGTTTAGAGAGGAGAGCAGTTGACTAAACTGAGAAGAGACGGCTTCGGTGGTGAAAGGTGGACAGTAGTATTGGGCTTGTGATGATTGTCTCAGACTGGCAATGATCGTAAAGTCCTTTCTCAGGAGTTTAACCAGAGAAATATTTACTCCACTGAAGAATGGAAGCCTTTGTGACAGAGGTGGAATTTTCAGCTGAGCCTTGAAAGATGTGTGGTGGGGCATGATGGAGAAGGACAGAAGGGCATTTCAAGCCCCAGAGAAGAGTCTGGAAGAAGGGCCTGAGATGAGAGAGCTGGGGCGTGTTTGGAACTGCTGAGTGATGGCAATGTGGGCTGGAGGACCTAATGGCAAAGCCTTAGAGCCACTGTGAATCTAGCTTCCAAAAACCTGCCCAGATTGAAGATTTGTCTGGTCTGTCTTACCCTGAATTGCTTTCCCTCACTAACTAGCTCTGGAGCTGGTCTTCCTAGGAGTGGAGATGGTCCTGTCCTGATCACTGTCACAGCAGCGGCAGATGCACAGCCATCCTCAGGCACAGATGTGTTTTAGTGTATAGGGTTTGGGTTTTGGCAAGGTTTTTGGAAGACCACACCGTGTCCAATAGGTAAGATTAATTGGAAGGAGCTCCCTCCCTTTGGTTGGAACTGCCATCTTCGAGTAATTCGCCAAAATGACCAGCAACAAGGGAAGGAGGGGAGGCCCCCGCTGCATTCTCTCTAGGCCTTTTAGACAACACGGAGTTGCTGTTCTGGCCACATGCTTGTGAATCTGTCAGAAAGGTGATATTGTGGACATCAAGGGAACGGGCTGCAAAGGTTCCCATGGCACAACCGCAGGAGTCTACGGTGTCACCCGGCGTGCTGTTGGCAGTGTCATAAACCCAGAAGTTGAGGGAAGATTCTTGCCAAGAGAACTAATGTATGTAGTGAGCATATCAAGTACTCTAAGAGCCAAGGCAGCTCGTGTGAAGCATGTGCAGGAAAATGATCAGAAGAAGGAAGCCAAGGAGAAAGGTTCTTGCGTTCAGTGGAAACGCCAGCCTGCCCCACCCAGAGAAGCACACTTAGTGAGAACCAGTGGAAAGGAGCCCGAGCTCCTCCGAGTTCATGGGATGATAGGTATAAAAAAGGACAAAAGACTTCTGGACTATTAAAAAAAAAAAAAAAAAAAAGGATTAATTGGAAAGAACTGAGACAGGGCCAGGGCCATATTTAACTTAGAAAGTTTAAGGAAAAAAAAAACACAAACATCTGTTGACTGTACTGTTGCTGGCCTGCCTGGCCTCTGAAATAATCAAAATCTGAATCAGGGCAGTGGGAACGGAAAGAAGGAAACTTCTTGATGACAGCCATCATTCCAGTGAGTGGGGCACTCAGAAGGAAATTAAGTTGCTGGGCAGGAGTCAGAGAATCTCACAATAGGGATTTAGGTCCAGAGATGGAACTGGGCGTCAATTTTAATGTCCCATAAGCCAGGGAACGGTCTGATTCACCTCTGGATTCCTGCAGGATCTTCAAAGGATGTCGTATATTGTAAATTCTCAGTGAATATTTATGGTCTGGATGAATGTTTGTCAAAAGGTAAACAGGAAAAGTAGTAAGATGTGTTCTCTTCCTTCCTTGGCAGCCTTGGGTTCACGCAGAACCTTGCAGATTTCTTTCAGTGTGGCTGCTTTGGCTTGGTGAAGCCCTGTGCCGTAGATTGGACGTCCCAATACAGCATGGTCTTCCACCCGGCTAAGGAGAAAGTCCTTCGCTCAGTATGAAGAAAAGCGACCCCAGACTCTCACTCTGATCTGTGTTCATGTTGATGCCCTGTGGTCTGCAAGTGAAGTGAAGATTAGGAGTTCACCGAAGCCCAAAGGAAAACACAGGTGGTCTGTAAAGCTATTTAGTAAAAACACAAGTTCTCCAGAAAGGCACTACGCTTTTAGATTTAGCAAGATGGACTGTTCCTGAACAATCTTGGCAGACATCTAAAAACGCTTTTATATGTTTCACAAGAAAATACAACTTACTTTTTTTTTTTTTTTTGGTGATAATATTCACCAATTATGGATAAAATGTAGTATTATCGAATACTTTATTGGTTGTTTCAAAATAGTACTATTCTTTAAGCTTGTAATTTTTGATAAATTATTTGTTTGTTTTATCTATAAATATGTAAAAAATATCTAAATAGAAGTACCTGTTTTGCTTTCACACTTAATAAATTTTTTTTTTTTTTTTGTAGTTGAGACTTCATTTCTGACACTTAACTTTCAGAATCTTAAATTGAGAAAAGGTGTATGTAGGGCATAAAGAAACTGATTCACAATTCCAGGACCGAGTTGAGCTCCCTGTTAACACCAGTAAGCAAGATTTAATTTTCCATCTTACTTAGAAAATGGAACAGATGAGGTTTTCAAGATTAATTACTGTTTTTACTTAGTACCCTCAAAATATTGGACTGATGTGATTGTAAGTGCTAATTTCCCTTGTTCTGGAGGAAAAACTAATTCCACTTTAACTCTTGGTATTGTATATAAATGCCCCTGGACATGGCACCTTCCTACTGAAAACCCTTCCTTAAGGCTCCCCTCGCTCTTGGGGTAAAGGCTTTATAAACTTCTCATCATGACCTATGAGGCCTTGAATAATATAACCTTATTTTGTTTCCCAGTCTCACTCTGGACTACGCTTTGTACTCTAGCCACATTGACCTTTCAGTTTTTCAAGGATCCTTTCTCCATTCTTCTACAGAGCACTGAGCCTTTGCAGATAAGGAAACTAAAGGCTAAAGAAGTTTGTATCTTCTCCAAGGTCACTTAGATACCAAGTGGGGTAGCCACTTCAGAGCCTAGAGTCACCTTGAATATTGTCAGACACGTTGTGTGTGTTCAATAAATGTTTCAATTTATTGAATGAAGGGTTTTTAAGCAGGGTATGATGTGATCATAATTGTTTGAAGTCTCTGATTCTCAGTTGGGGGACAGAAGGACTTTCTCAAGCTATAGCCTTTCCCTTTCTCTTCAAACCCTACCAAGTATATATTCTCAAATTGTGGCCCACACACCATTTAACTAGAGTTCTAGGGATGGAGCAGGGGCTTACTTGTTTAAAATTCAAATTCCTCGCCTCACACCTTCCAAACCACTATATGCCAGTGCTTCTAAGTGATACATGGCACGGAAAGCACATTTCATTAATTTTTAAATTATTCCACGGATATTGATTGAGCACCATGATAGGTCTTTCAGGCCATAAAACATTTAATTGGGCATACTAATCACAGAGCTTGCAATCTAGAGGGAAAGCTAAGATGAATGAAACTATAGGATAACGTAGAAGATATTAAAAGCCATAAGAAAGGTACAAAGAAAATATTGTTAGAGTTTAGAGGTTGGAGAGAGCCTCAGTAGATGTGATAAGGGAAGTGTCTATGGACGATAAGGCATTGTAAAGGGCCTTTCAATGATACTTAGTTTGGAAATCTGGAGTTGGAAGTGAAAGGCATTCTCATGTAGAGAACCCTCCGAGTGCAGATAATGGGAGAGTCTGAAGTATAGTTAGAACCATGGCAGCTGGGTCTATAGGGTGTTTCAAATGGGGCACTCGGTTAGTAAATCGAAGTGGTTGATTGGGACGAGGTCACCAGGGGCCTTGAATGTTAAGCCAAGGAGCTGTAAGGTTTAAGTGAGCAACAGGAGCTGTTTCCTTACCTCGTCAATAAAAAGTCCTTGAAAAGGTTGTGGCTCGCCGGTATCTCCAATTCCTGTCTCCCCTTCCTCCTCTTAACCCACTTAAGCAGTCAGGCTTTCACCCCTGCCCTCCATGGGAACTGCTTAGCAGCATTTGACGGTGGCCAGTCCGTCTTCCCAAATACACTTTCCTCACGCGGCCTCCACGAGACAGCACCCCTGAGTTTCCTTTTAACCCCACTGGTTCCTCTCGAGATCCCCCAGTCTCCTTTGCTGTTTTCCTTCCCCTGCCATTTAATGTTGGAATGTCTCAGTGGCTAGTTCTTGAACTTCTTGTTCTTCATCTAAACTTACTTCTCCTTCCTTGACAATCTCGTCCAGTTGTGTGATTGCGTATACGGTCTGTGTACCAAAATGCCCCAGCTTTTAACTCTGGTTCAGACTTCTTCTCCAACTCTATCCACTTAAATAAATGTTTAATAGACATCCTAACATGTCCAAAATTGAAATTGAACTTCTAATCCCCACTCTATCCTCACCCTCACAAATAAAAAGTAAAGAATTAAATAAAACATAGTAAATTTAAAGATAAAATAGGGGAGCCCAGATGGCTCATTCGCTTAGGCGTCCAACTTTGGCTCAGGTCATGATCTCACAGTTCATGGGTTCAAGCCCCATGTCAGGCTCTGTGCTGACAGCTCAGAGCCTGGAGCCTGCTTTAGATTCTGTGTCTCCCTCTCTCTCTCTGCCCCTCCCCAGCTCATTCTCTCTCTCTCTCTCTCTCTCTCTCTCTCTCTCTCTCTCTCTCAGAAACAAACATTAAAAAAATTTTTTTGAAGATAAAATAAATAAAAAGTAAACAACCCTGTTCCCTACCCCTTAGTCTTCCCTATATCAGCTGTTTGGAAACTCCATCCTTTCAATTACTCAACATCAAAACTTTAGAATCTTTTCTTGATGATTCTTTTTCTCTCGTGATATGCCAGATTGAGATTTCTTTGAGAAATCCTGCGGACTCCATCTTGAAAATACATCCAGAATTGAGTGCTTCTGACCACCATTGCTGCTGTCGTTCTGAGTTACCATCACCTCTTGCCTGGGTTACTGCAGCCTTCTTATTTGGTCTCCCTGCTTCTACCCTTACCCTGCCACAAGCAGCCAGAGTGATCCTTATAAAAGACCGACTGAATCCTATTGCTTCTCTGCCTAGAACCTTCTAGTGACTCGAGCTCACCAGAGGAAGAGCCAAAGCCCTGACAGTGGCCTGCAAGGCCCGACAGGATCTGACCACTTGTGCTTTCCCTCTTGCTGATGCCTGTACACCTGCTAGGCATGCTTCCGCCTCAAGCCTTTCCTTGCTGTGCCCTGCCTGGAATGCTCTTTCCCCAGATATCCACGGGGTGAAATGCCTTTCCTCTGAGCTTTTTTCCAGATGTCAACTTCTCGATGAGGCCCATGCTCACCAACATCTAGAAAGTTGGAATAGCCTTTCCTTGAACTATTTGTCCTCTTTACCCTACTCTGCATTTTTGACCTAGCACTTGCTGCCTTTTAACATACTATGTAATTTAATATGTCTGTTGCATTACGGTCTCCTTCCCCAACCCAATAGGATAGCAGGTCCCTGAGGGATTTTTGTTTTGTTCACTGATGTATCCCAGATACCTAGAATATTGCCTACTGCATAGTATGTATTCAGTAACTACTTGAATTAATCTGTTACATGAGCTTGTTGAATGAATTGAAGGGATTTTAAGCAGGACATGATGTGATCGGAGTTGTGTTTGAGGACTGAATCTCAACTGGGGGACAGAAGGATATTTTTAAGTTCTGTCTTCCTGTCTGTTCTCACCAACCCCTGCCAAGTAAGTATTCTTCAGTTGTGGCCATTTGCATCAGAATAACGGGCCTGTGGTGATGGGAGTGGTGTCCAGGGATCACTTGTTTAAAATTCAAATTCCTCTTCTCAGACCCTCCAGAGTCTGACCCCCTACCTCCAGAGTCAGACCCTACCCTCAGTTTTCTGAGGAGTGAGTCTTAGAATCTGAATTTGTAACACGTTCCCCAAATGATTCTTACATGTACATGCTACAGTTTGAGAATCATTTGCTTAAGGCCTCTTACCCCTACCGTCTGATTGTGACTTTTTCCTCAGCTACGTATTGGTGTGAAAGTTTAAAAAAATAAAAAGTTTGAGAGTCAGTGTTTTATAGCTAGGCACCCCGGGTTTGAATCCTGGATATGCCAACTGTAAGTGACTTTTGCCTCTGAACAAATGACTTCCCTATATAATGCTTCTGTTTCCTCGTTTGTATCATGTGGGTAACAATAGTATATACTCCCAAATGTTGTTAAGAGGATTAAATGTCTTAATAACATATAAAGCGCTCAGAATTATACTTGGCTCAATAAATGCTAATAATTTAGAAATATTTGGGAAATTGGTTAGAGGTAAGGAAATGTGCCAAATTCACCTTTCTATACTGTGTTGTGTGTTCTGGGACTAGCATTCTAAAAACTACAATTTCCTTGTCAGCTGATTTTCCATTAAGTTCTGCAGATAGGGGAGGAGGAAGGGAGAAGAGACTTAACTCCACTTTTCTTGCCAGCTGTTCCTCTCAGTGTTGTCCCTATAATGGCCTTGAACCCTGATGAAGACAGCTGGAATCCGTGTCTAGCTTTTCTCCCGCAGTTCCCCAACCACCTCCATTGTCTTCCCTTAGAAGCCCCAGCAGGAACCAGGCAGGACTCTCTGCTCAGAGGTCTGACTCCTAACCCTGGGAAACCTGTCCTCGAGGGATCTAAATTAGGGCACCCCCATCTCTTCTCTTTGTTTTCCCCAGCCCCACACTTCATGGCTGCTTCCTGCAGTTATCATCTCTGTGCTAAGTCAGGGTGCTCCTCTTTACTTTCTGAAAAAGGTTAGCACCTGCTTAATCAATTCCCTCTATTATTTTCTCCCTGTTGAAGCAAAACAGAACACACTATTTTTCTGTGTTTCTGACTGGACTCCGACGGATATAGAATGTTAGAGATAAGCTTTTGATAATGGTCCAGGCAAGATGTAATGAAGGCCCAGATTACTGATTGAATGTGAGGGGAAGAGAAGGGAGAGTCAAAGATGACTTTGAACTCAGTGAATGAGAGGGTGACAGTGTTCTTCTGAGAAGTAAGGAAAACTGTGTGGGGAGACTAGGTGATGAGTTCGGTGGGTGGGGCCTATTGAGTTTAAGGTATTGCAGGCTATGCAGCAGAAGAGTCTAGAAGGCAGCTGTAAAGAGACCAGGGTATGAATGAAGGTCATGAGCACGGATGGATGAGGTTGTCACAGGAGAGAGGTAGAAAATTGAGATGAAAATGGAAAAGGGAGTTGCCCTCCTGAAATGGGAAGATCGGTTCTAAAAAGAGACCAAAGATGACAACCAGTGCGAACAAACAAAATGTGAGGGAGAGAGAGACAGAGAGAGACAGAGAAACCTGTCCTCGAGGCATCTAAATTAGGGGACCCATCTCTTTGTCTCCCCAGCCCCACACATGGCTGCTTCCTGCATTTATCACCTCTGTGCTAAGGGCAGGAACACAGCCTTCCAGACCATGGATTTAGGGAGCTGGAGAAGAGGAGGAGGGCATGGGGAGGAGGCTGGATATAGGAGGATAATCACGATAGCATAGTGGCATAGAATTCAAGAAGAATTCATTTCGGAGAGGGAGGAGTCACTTGTCGGGAGCTGAGGAGAGGTTGAGAAGAACAACTGAGGGAAGACGGGGTTTGTGGTCTGGAGGTTATCAGTGGGCTCGGTGGAGTAGTGGCAGCCGGCAGTGGGGTGGGCAGCAAGGAGGGCACCTGGGAGCCAGCTGCTCAGGCCGTAAGACTAAATGGAACGGAGTCTTACAGTTTGGCTTTGAAAGGAGAAGGGAGAAGGCAGGTTTGGGCTTGTTTTATTTGTCGGGGCCACGGGGACATGACTATTATGCTGTGATGCCCTAACTTCATTCCTCTTTCCAAATATCTCTATAGTCACATCGGAGACAGTGCATTTGAATCATTTCCACAACTGCTACGCAAAATCCTGATGATGCTCCCTGTGACTTAACAGCCTGGCTGGACACTGAACAGTGAGAAGTGGAATATCTTGGCTATAGCACATCCAGTATCATAGCTGGGAGTATTATAGTCACGGGAGTTAATGGGATAATAACCACCCCCGCCCCCGCCAATATCTCACTGGCTTAACACCACATAAGGTTTATTTCCCCCTCTTGTTACAGTCCATTTAGCTGTTCGAAGATACTCTTCCATGCAGGGACCCGAGCTCCCTCCCAGCTAGTGTTTCCACTGTTTCCTAGGGCCTCGGCGTCCACTGGACCTTCTGCATCCACAGGTGTGGAAAGAGACTGGAGACTCTCCTGGATGTCGTGGGGGCCAGGCCTCCATTGGCCAAACTCAGTCCCGTGTCCCAGTCAATGGTAGGTGAGCCTGGAAAATGTAGTAGAACAGTGCCCAGGAAGCAGAGGGGAAACACAAAGACTGCTAAGCCACAATAAGGCCCTTTCTTTGTTTTGCTTGGGTTTTTCATTTCTAAACTTCACTCCACATATAATAATCTCTTCTTTTATAGTCTAGCAGAATTTTGCATTTAGTCCAGCCTACACTCTCTCCCACTTCACTCACTCAACAAATGTTTAGTGCGTGCCTACTGTTTGTCGAGCACTGTGAATACAAGCGTGTCACATTCTAACAAGGAAGCAGATGGGAATTCAAAATTTCAAGGGAATGACAGCAGTGCTATGTCAAGTATTGGCTGTGGGAACACAGAGGTGGATTAGTTCTGCTCAGGAAGTTCAGGAAAGATTTTGCAGAGGAGACGGCATTTGACCTGTGACTTGATTATAGGAGTTTGCCAGGCTAAGAAGTTGGTTAGGTTGTGAAGACGGAGGGCGTTCCATCTTCTAGATGTTCTAGGCAAAATGAACAGCATTAGCAAAACATGATGAGGTGGGGTACTTGGCATATTTGGCAAGCTTCAAGTCTTGGAGTGTAGCTGGAGCTCCTCTGGAAGAGATGGCTGAAGCTAAGTTGAAGGGTAAGTCCAAGGCCAACTTGTGAAAGCCCTTGTATTGACCTACTGTTATGGGCCGAACCGTGGCTCTCCTCCTTGCCCCCACATTTATATATTGAAGTCGTAACCCCCACAACCTCAATACGTTAATTGTATTTGGAGATGGGGTCTTAACAAAGGTAATTCAGTTAAAATGAGACTTTTCGGGGTCTCTAATCCAACATGACCGGTGTCCTTATAAGAAGAGGAAGAAATTAGGACACAGACATGCACAGAGAGAGGGCCATGTGATGACGGTGAAGGCGGCCACTTACAAGCCAGGAGAGAGGCCTCCAAAACTAACTCTGCTGACCCCTTAATCTCAGACTACCAGCCACCGGAAGTGTGAAAATGTAATTTCCATTGTTTGAGCCACTGGTCCATGGTTCTTTGTTACGGAAGCCCTAGCCGACTAATACATATACCAAAGGGTAGGAATGGAGGGGGTTACTCTAGAGATGTAGAGAAGTCAGAATCCAGGAAGCCTGGGGAGTGAGGCAAGGGAGGGGGAGGGGGAGGGCAAAGCCAAGGAAGACAAGATTCTAGCTCCGTCTCCAGGGCGGCTGGCTGGGTGGTGGGGCTAGTAACCGTGAGTTGTGGTAGAGGAGCAGGTCATCCTGTCCGGTGCTCATTTTCACATGTTGTGTGTCTTACCCCTCTGTAAGCCTGGAGGTCTCTAGCGTAGGGGACTTCCTAGCCAAGGCCAAGGTGCTATATTGCTCTTAAAGTCCGTGCAGGTTAAAGGGGACTTGATGTAGTTAATTCAGTTTATCCCTGGTGTTATTAATCGTTGGACTGACGTCGATGGGATCTCACACACCTCTGGCCAGAAGCTGACAGATGAAAAATAAATCGCCCTGTGCTCCCTTCCCCCGAGAATGTAAAATGTGCAATAGTTCCACCCTCGGGTCATTTTGGTGGAACTCGGTGGCCAAATCACCCTCCGCAAGGGTCTCTGGACAAATAAAACATCTACATTTTCTCTTTGAAAGTGGGATGGGGCACAACCTCTGCCAGCCCTTGTTTTTCTCTCTGAGCCCTTCTGTTAATGCCAAGCAAATAGAGAAAATGATGAGATGTAATTGCATCCGAAGCGTCAAAAAACCAGTAAATAAATAATGAAGTCAGTGCGGGGCTTTGTCCATGATGGTGCGTAAGCAACCCTGAACATGTGCTCTTTTTAACGGAAGCCTTCTTGGGACTTGGTGTGTAGAAAAACCATGGTTTAGTCTAGCTTTTCCTTTGCTTTCATTTCCTCCAAATAATTCAGAATTGCACGTTGGTGGGAGAAACGCGGTGGTTGTTAGAAGCGGAGGCCCGAGAAAATATGCACACTCAGGCCGCTGAGAACATGCTGAGGAAGCACAGGGATATTTTTAATTGGCTGCATTTCATTGGTGAGGCTGGCGATTTGACGTAGGAGAGATTTTAAGAAAATTGCCAAGCCCTAGGGAATTGTCCCAGAATCAAAGAAAATCATCCTGCTGTTGTTTGTAACACGGAAGCAAACTCCACATTTTGTTGCCATTTCTGGGTTTTTCACAAAATGGGCGAAATTGCAAAGCCCCTGATAGGACAAAAGGACCGACTCTTCAGCAGTTTTATTAGTTTTGATTTTCCTTCCAGAATTTGCTCTCATGTTGTCTTGCTTCCTCTGGAACCCCGTTTCCTTCTCTGTCAGTAACGAGAAAGAAGCTCAGTGGACAGATCCTGGAAGCCTGCTTTCCTTTGCCTCTTGTTCCTCCTCCTCACGCCTTCCCCAGTTGACATCAAGATTCATTGCATCATTTGCAGCGCGTTTTTAGAAACACCTCTCTATTTTTTGAAAATCTCCCTCCATTCGAAAGAAAAGATCCAGAGACACGCCAGGTGCCGCTAAAACATTTATTTATTGCCTCCCCCGCCCTGGGTGTCAGAAATTAACAACGCATTTGTTACAGGCTAAACTTGTAATACTTTTCTTCCGAAGGTGTCTTCTAACTTTGGGTAAAGACTACGATCGCTTCTGAAGAGAAATACTGCCCGATCCCCAGCGAGAGGACGTTCGGGGGAGGGTTGCCGCCTGGCAGGATCACGTGGCAAATGCTGGAGGCCCACGGAAGTATGTCACACTCTTCACTCTTTCTTCTCCACTTGATGTGTTAGGCCTCCAAACCCAATACCCGTAGGGCCAAAATTTTTGGCATAGCAAACTGAACGAGAGGGAGGAAAGGGGAGAGAGAAAGGGTTGGTTAGACCGTGTTTGCACTTCCTTGCTCCTAGACACAGTCCTTTCATCTGTGAGAGACGTCCTTGTGATCACTGTATTCATAAGTTCACTTTTAAGCATATCGAACTGCATTTATTTTAGATCTGCTGATCGAAATTGTTCATACTTTGGGGCACTTGGGTCTAAGTGTTCACAGACGTTTTCTCACTTGAGTCAACACGATCGGGGCCATGATTGCCTGCCCAGGCTCGTCCCCTCCTGCCTTTGCCTCCCTCCTGATACTGCAGGCACACGGAACCACTCGTGGACCCTGGAATGCCCCCACCAAAACCCACATTCATCCTTCAAGACCCACAGGGGGCTTGTCTTCTAAGAAGCCTTCCCTAACACCCCAAGCTGGTCACTTGCCTCTTTATGTGCTACTACCGGAGTTTTTTTTCACTTGGTGATGCAATTATGCTATTATTTGTCTACGTGTTCATCTCTCTGCTGGCCGCGGCAACATTTTAGCGTTTTGGGGCCTGTGAATGCGGAGGACCCTCTGTGTCCTCCACTGGCGGGAGGAGGCACCCCCTCTTGGATAGGGCGTTTGTTTGCATTCTGTCTCACCGAGGGGGCAAAGTTTGGGCACCTTGCAGTCTTGATTAGTAATGTCCTCCCTCTTGCCTTCTCCCGTTGCTCCCCTCCATTCCAACACACACACCTGGAGACCTTGAGACACCATCATCACGTGAAAGGGTGGGAGTACCCCACTGAGAAACGATAGGCCTAGGAGAGGCTCCGAGGTGGAGAACACATTGCCTTGGCCCTGATTCATCCCTTCCTTTTCATAGCATCAGAGAAGAGCTAACCCCTACTGCCTTTCCACAAGACAAAGGGATTGTGGAGGCATCTGGGAGCAGAACTGTGAGGACCAGAAGGAAAATTAGTTGTCAGTTCTGTCCCTGCGATCACTAGGTGATAATGCAATGTTAGAAACAAATGCTAGGAAGGAAGGAGGGAGAGAGGCAAGACCTGAGGGAGGAAGGAGGGAAGGAGAGAGAAGGGAGGAAAGAGAGGAGGGAAGGAAGGAAGGAAATAGATATGTGTCGATAAACTAAGGAGAGGTCAAACTCTCTGAACTAATAAACTATTCATTTAATCTAATATACTAAAGAGAGTTCATCCTTCCCCAGTCGCCCCTAACCACCATTCAGGTAGACAGAGGGTATTTGGATTTTCAGAAGGGAATGTGATACTGTTTATCCAGGCCCATGGCCTCTTCTGAGTCAGGACACTGTTTTCTCCTCGTCCTCTCTGCCCCCAGGCGCCCAGCTGCCCTGAACCACTGAGTATCTTCAAGCATCCGGTCCCCCCACATGCTCCAACGGAGAGGACCAGAGCTGGGTTGGGGGGGGCGGAGATTTCTTCCCCTTAGGTGGCTTTGCTCCCCATCCTGAGAGCCCAGACTCTGCTCAGGCTGAGCAGCCATGCCTCCTGGCAGACACAAACCTCTTGGCTGGACACAGCTTACCCTCCAAGGACCCTCCTTGGGAAAACAGCCCAGAACCACTCACCTTTGCAGTAAAGTTCCCCATCTTTGTCAGTGACGTTCGTGGACTCTAGACTCTTCCCACAGATGGCGCAGCGAAAACAGGTCTTGTGCCAAGGCTGAGGGGCACAGGAGAGCAGGAGAGTTACATTAGCGGGGTGGGCTGGGCAGCGTATTCTGTGTCCATGTTAAATCCCCTGACGAGCAGCGTATAAAGGGGTGCCACTGTCTAAACCGTTCGCGTATGTAATAGGCCCCAGACCAGTTTTCCCGGGGATTTGGAGAAAATGAGATGCTATGGAATTGGCCAGCAAGTCCCAGAACCCCTAAAAATAAATTTACCGGAACTATTACCGTATGTATTCCTTCAGAACAGACTAGAAAAGGGCTTCCCCCTTCTAGAAGATCGAGGAATAAAGTGGGGGCCGTGGGTAACATTTACATCGAATATAAAGTTAAAGAAGACGAGAAGAAATGAGGCGATTAGCCAGGTAATTCAATTTCGCTTGAACTCCGTGTCTTTCTGCCAGAAGAGAGTTGCGTGGCTTGGATCATGGGAAGACGGCCTTCTTCTGCACACCTGTACGTCCACCAGGCATGGCCTAGGCGTTCTCCATCTTCAAGTGGCCAGTCTTGGGGGTGGAGAATGCCCTCATATTCGAAGTCAGACCCTCCCCATGGCCCTTCTTTCCACCCACCCCGTTCCGCTTTAGTATAAACAGTTTTGTTTTTTTTTTCCTTTCCGTCGGGCCCCAACCCTTTGGTGAATATCCTGAAACCGGAACTTGCAGAGCAAGTGTGCATAACGGTCTCGGACATTGGATGACTCCTCCGATTGCCAAGACGCTTGTGAGCAAGGATGCTCCTTGCTGCTATGAGGTGTCTGCTCTATCCGCCGGTGGTGATGCCAGTGGCAGATGGAGTGATGCAGTGGTGATGGGCTCACAGGGCTCATAGCTTTCTGGAAGCATTGTGGACACTGCAGGGCAAGGGGCTTGTACACTTTGTATCTCCAGCGCTTCCAGCCGGGTGCCTGTCACCTAGTGGGCTTAGGCCTGTTGCATCGCATTTCACCAGCTCTAGATTTCCAGGGCTCTGCACAGTGACACTCACAGCCAGGAAAGCGGGTGAGGGTGGGTGGCTCCTAACTCGGCTCCTGGGAGCAAAGGAGAACGAAGGGCCTGGCTCCCACCCGCTCACAGTTCCTACTTTCCTCTCTTAGCCCTCCCGCCCCGTGTGGTGCAGATGAGCAAGCCCCACTTGGCTCACATGGCCGTCCTTACCTTGCCACCTCCCATCACCTTCTCAGCAGCATAGACTGACTTGCCGCATCGAGGGCACTTCTCAGACTCTCCGAACTTCGCAGTGAACTTGGAAGGGTTGCTGGTGGTGGCTGAGCGTGCCGGCTTTGGGGACCTGGTCGACACAGACAAATGGATGAAACCCATAGAGCTTGTTGGAAAAGAGTACTTTAAGCGAGTTACTAAACTTGTCTGTGCCTCAGACTCCTCATCTGGGAAATGGGGCTCATCATGGTGCCTTCCTCAGGGTTGCCGAGACGGTTTAATGAGGGGACCTGAGTAAAACACTTAGAAGTCTGTGTGTCTCCTGGCATTTACTGAGGACTAACAAACCTAGTTCTTTTAAAAAAAAATTTTTTTTTTAACGTTTATTTATTTTTGAGACAGGGAGAGACAGCATGAATGGGGGAGGGTCAGAGAGAGAGGGAGACACAGAATGTGAAGCAGGCTCCAGGCTCTGAGCTGTCAGCACAGAGCCTGATGCGGGGCTCGAACTCACGGACCGCGAGATCATGACCTGAGCCGAAGTCGGATGCTTAACCGACTGAACCACCCAGGCGCCCCAAACAAACCTAGTTCTAATGAGCTTAAATCTTTCCTTTCTGTGGTAAAACACTTAGCTAGTGTTCCATGTGTGTTCGCTTGTGTTGTTGTGTTATTATTGCTGCTAGCATTTACATTCTTCTATACCGTCTTGGAGCCCACTGGTCTGCTTTATGGAGTGAGTTGTGGAAACATTCTAGAGCAAGATGGGATCTTGACAATTGATAGCAAACAAACCATGGTCCAATAAACTGATGCAGTCCCTGTCACAGGTCAGGTTGCCATCCTGCATCCAAAGGTCACCTGTCCCCGGGTGAGCATCGTCCAAGATGGAAGCACAGTAAACCACCCCTTGCTTCTGTATCTGTTGGCACTTCCTTGTGCGTTTATCACTGATGTCTCGCCGTAACCTCTAGGTTAGGCAGGGCTAGTCGGAAGAGAGTGAGGGCATGAGGGGCAACTGCCCAAGTTTAGGCAACTCGTAATCAGAGCTGGGATGAAACCCAGGTGTGCGGATTCTTGTTTCTCTCGGTGCAGTGTTACAACCAAACCCTAGCGGAGGAGAGTGAGCTTTGGGCAACGTGTGGCAGAGAATGTGGTTGGTGGCCTCTTTCCTCATTAAATGGTGTCCAGTTGGGATTAAGTGATCAGAAACATGTAAGCGACGACTCCTACATTCCTACGTTTTCCCAGGCTCCACCACGGGCTATAGAAGGGGCCAGATGACTCTTCAGATGGTCTAACTGCTGCTCTCTGGGGGAGGCCCTCCATGGACCACTGCCTCAGTGGGGCTAGGCCTTTCTGTCTAGTCCCACTGCAGAGCTGAGTCCGGATACCAGCTGGCCAGACCCCAGCTGCCTGCGGGTGGCTGTCAGTCTGTACTCAGTTCCAGGGAGGAACTCAGCGCGAGCAGCAAGACAGTAGAACAGCCTGGTAAATGGAGGTTGTGCAGGGTGATATCCCAGCTTCCTTTGATAGTGTTGAGGGGGAAACCTCAGCGCTGCATCATCAACAGGCAACTAGGGAGACCCACAGAACAGTCATAATTGATTGTTTACTCCTGAGGCACAGAGCCCTCCCTGTAGACCCACCCGCCCTGTGATGTGGGTATTAGTCATCTTACAACCCTAAGGGAGGAACTGAGTGACAAGGACGCAGAGAATGGCCATTGCTTCCCTGCCATATTTATGTGATTTACACAGAAACGCTCCAAGGGGAAGAAAAGGGACTCCGTGCAGTTTAGCAAAGGTCAAACAATGGAACATCTGTACTTTCTGGGTTTTCTCTTGACATGCAGACCAAGAGCCATGGTGTAAAAGTAATTGCCCTTTAGAAAGGCAGATAATTTGAAGAGCGTCTTGGGAGAGATGACACATTGTTAAAACTTGGTCAGAGTATTCTTATTGTCAGCCAGTCAACAATAGAGTCCATTCTCCCACTTCCAGAAAACGTTGCTATGGGAACAAAATGAACTGTCCTGATAGCTAGGGCTCTACTGGGCTGGGAGAAGTGGTGGTGACTCACTGTTGGAATTGGAGGCCCAGATGTTCGCCCGTGTCCGTGCTGAGGCAGCCGGCGCCTTGTCCGTACCCGATCCCCTTG
Source organism: Lynx canadensis (assembly GCF_007474595.2). NCBI lineage: Eukaryota > Metazoa > Chordata > Mammalia > Carnivora > Felidae > Lynx > Lynx canadensis. Next base: position 75,015,537 of record NC_044312.2, read on the forward strand.
GGGCCATATCTGCGCCCGTAGCAGATCTTACAGTAGATCTCCGACTCATGAGCTGCGACTGTGGTGCTGTCGAGAGCCTTCCTGCAGGCCACTGCGGAGGAAGGGACAGTCAGGGGGTTGGGGCCGAGGCTCCTCCCCCTTTCCCCGAAGCCCTAATGCCATGCTCAGGGCCAAGAGCCCCAGCAAGAGGGACCCTCTGGCCGAAAGCACAACTTTGATCCCTGAGCGGAGCACCTTGAGCCGTGGATTCCAAAGCAGCCCTGATTTCACAGGTGAGGAAACTGGGGAACAGAGAAGGGACATAATGTGTTCAGTGGAACCCAGCTAGAAAGAAGGGGAGGCCAGGATGGGAACCAGGTGTGTGGTCTTGGGCTAGTTAAGAATATTGTTCCCGAATCCGAACAACCTGAATTCCCGAGTGTCTAACCTCACGTGACATCAGGGAAGCGCGTGTGTATGCTTGTGGGGTGAGGAGGGGATAAGGCACTGAGGCAGGGGATGAATTTATTTTTTTTCTTGGTAATACCAGAATCGGGACCGAGCGGTTTCTGTACTTACCGTGGCCTTTGAAGAGCACTCTGATATTCAAGGAGACAACTACCACTGAGGCTACTTTTGATCCAGGTCTGGAAGCAGGAGGTGGTGTAGATAGAGGTAGACCTGTCTCGCAGACCCTGAGGCTTTAACTGGGGGAAATCCCCAGTCACTGTATATTGCCTAATATAAAGTGTCCCCCGGAACATGAAGTATATAAGGCAAGCCCCCATTTATCCCCAAAAGAAGATAGATACATTAAAATAAGTGAGTGTGGGGTTTTTTTTGGCAATTTGAAAAAAGAAAAAAACTTTTAAGGATGTAAATGAAAGTGTTAACTACCTACTTATAATATTTAATTTAATAATAGAGATCAATAATGTATTGATTTGGAGAGATGACTTTTTTCTCATCTCACACAAACTCAGGGACAAAAAATTTCACCGTCAGCACCTCCCTGTCACCAGGGTTTTCCTCAGGCAGTGACTCCGCTCTCCAAGACTTACCACTTCTGTGTGCATCTTTGAGGTCTGGTGGTACCTGAGTAGGAGGCTGTCCCCTGGAATTTGTATCTCAACCAGGAGTTCCTATTAGCATAGCATTTGGGCAGCTTTAAAAAAATATGTAGGATTTCCCCCACTTGATAACTTGCGGTGTTGCTCTGTAAAGGTTGATCCTTAAAGGTTTTTTATGGTGGTTCTCACTGCTTATAACAGTGAGGTCATAGCCCCAAGAAAAATAAGACACGTGCATTCAATTTATTTGCCTCCTTGTTTTTGTTTTTGTTCAAGTGACCTTTATAAGCAATCGACCATCGAATGAAGTTGTTTCAGGGTAATATGCTTTCCTCAAATAGCATTTTACTTAAAAACATCATATAATTGAATATGAGAGTGGGGGAAGACAAGGTTGTAGATGAGGGGTTGGTGGTTGTGTGGATGGGAAAAGAAGCGTATGGAAATACATTAAACAAGTCAACATTGTGTGTGTTAAAAACTCTCTGTAAAAAAAAAAAAAAAAAGTTGAGAGACTGTCCTATAGTGTAAGATACTTTATGAGGCTTTGAACACAGGGCAAATCCTTTTTGTGAGGAATAATTTTTGGAGAAAAATACCTTCTATTTGGGCATATAACATACACACGCGTCTCCACCCTTCTTGTTGCTATCAGCTTCTAGCCTCCAGAAAAACGTCTCAAATATTCATTGATGTTCTAGACTCTGAGTTCCTTGAGGGCAACACTTTAATTTTTACTATCCTCAGAACATGGTATGGGGCCTAGCCTGAAGTGAGTCCTCATTAAACATTTGTTGAATGAATGAATGAATGAATGAGTAAGTGAATGCAGGCATGCACGCACGGGTCAATGATGGTCAGTGACTTGTCCACGATTAGACAGCAGTTAAGTTGCAGAGCCATGACTGGCCTCAGGTCCTCTCACCCCTGCTCCATTTCTTATCCCCATCCCTCCAGGGCTGTGTTACTCCCCGTCATGCCTGGGCCCTTTCTATCACCACTCCCTGGCTTCTGACCAGCTTGCACACACAGGCAGAGTCGAGCTGTGTTGGCCACTGCTGCGGCCACTCACCACCGTGTATGTTATGTGTTCTGAGTGCAAAACGCACACCGATTTCAAACACTTAGTATACACAAAAAAGAATGTAAAGTATCCCATTAACAATTTATGTATTGATTACATGTAGAAATACGATTTTAGGCACATTAGGTTAAATGAAATGTTTTAAAATTAATTTCACTTCTTTATACCTTTCTAGAAATATGCCTACTAGAAAAGCTATATTTATATCTGTGGCTTACATTATATTTCTTTTGGACAGCCCTGATAAGGAGGATTAAGATTTGTCTAGGAGTTTGGAGAACACTGGCCAGGGGACAAGCTAAGGTAGGCTCTGTCTTTTTGAAGCCTATTTACAACAACTACAGGTTGGCCTGTAGACAAGCAAGTTCGGGGATGGAAATCTAGAAAAGCATGCTCCTCTGCGGGACCCTTCTGTCCACTCCTATGGAAACATGTACTGCTCGGACCCTCAGCCCACCCATGAGTTCAAAGGGTTAAAAGGGACACACCAGCAAATGCTCAAATCCCTTCTACCGTGGCTCCATTGAACAGGGCATCTGCCTGCTACCTAAGGACAACAAGACACCCCGACCATGGAAAGCTTCCCTACCACGTCCTGTTCTCACTCAGACATTGAAGTTGATCAGAGGAGAATAGAGGCCTGATCAAGGACCCCGGTTTCCATCTTGTGACAGCCTGTGTGGTGGGTACTGTCATCTCCATTTTATGGATGGGGGAATTGAGGCTCGCAAAGGTGAAATCACTTGCCCAAGGTCACGCAGTTAGTCCACAGCAGAGCCCAAACTGAAACCCTAGTCATTTTTAGTCTAATTCTAATATCTTTCCATTATTCCCAATGCCTGCTCTTTTTAAAAGCACTGGCTTTTTTTTTTTTGAGCAAAAGCCAGAAGGCTATGGAAGGAACTCTTGAACAATGACTTCTAGATGATTGTAACAATGATGATGAATCTGATGGATGTGTATGATGACTTAAAAATAATTACCCATCACTAGAGCCCAAAGCTTACTAGTAAGTCCACCAACCCAGTCACTCAGAGCCATGCTTCTCCCTGCTCTTCGATGACAATTCTGTTTGCCATGGAAGGTGAGAGATAATGGAAACTCTGGCAGCAGATAAAACATTACTATTTTCGGCAGCTTAAGGATGAAGTGCCTTCATGCTTTAACAGATGGAGCCCGATCCTTGAAGTTCCATTTGAAACAGTTCGGGGCAGTGTGACACCTTGTGGCCACTGGGCTAAATCATGGGGGTGGTGTGGGGGAACATGTGGGGAGGGAGTCTGCCAAATGTCTAGCGAAACTAGCCCTTAAGCCAGACCTACTGGAGGGAGGCAAGGAAGGTAAGCGGGTCAAAAGAGACTGTTCTCCTAGAACTGGACTGGCCATTGGAAACTCTAGAATGAAGTCATGTTGAAGGGACCGGACTGGGGGTCTGAAGATACGGGTTCTACTCCTGGTTCCGCTGTGGGTTCTTGTGACCCAGGCTTAGAGACGAGAAATGGTGTGTCCAAAGTCATGGGTCAGGCAAAGCCAGACTCCCAGAGGGACCCCAGGGTTTGTATTCCCCCAGCTGTGACACTGTGCATCTGTGTCCAGCAGGTGATGCTAAAGGTTCCCTTTGTGACACTACTGGTGTCCATGCCCCAAACTCTTCCTGTTTGGACTATTACAGAATGGGCAGATGTTGTCCCTCACCTGACACAGGCTCTTTCTTGGGAAAGACCAGTCGCAGCTGGCTTCAGTAATACTGGCCAGTGGGAACAACACAGAGCCAATGCATCCGGGCTCCAGATAAGCGATGGCTTCCTTTCTTTGCCAAGTCACACTTTGCAAATGTTGCCACTGGGTCAAGGTTCTTGCCACAATGGCAGCAGTAGGCCAGCTTGTTCTGACTTTGGCAAGAACTGGGCAAGTTGTTGGCGAGAGGGTCCTCAGGAGAACACCATCCCTTTAGGTGGGGTCCCAGGGTGATATTTCTATAAGTTCCCAGGGGATGCTGTTGCTGCTGGTCCCGGGACCAGACCCTGAGGACCACCTTTATGCAGCATCTGTGGCTAAATGTGAGCTTTGAAATGCCCTCCGGACGCTGAGGGGCCCCCATGGTGTTCACCCAACTCACTGCAGTGGAAGCAGGTCTTGTGGAAACTCCTTCCATTGCACTGGATTTCTTCCGCGTGGTAGACCGTCTTTTCGCAGGCACCACATTTCGCTCCTCCGCCCCAGTTCGGCATCTTGAAGACCTTCTGACCAAGGTCAAGTCTAACAGGATCTAAAACAAATACCCTAAATGTTGGCAAACTCAGGAGTGAACAAATGCCCCGTAGTACCGTGTTCTCAAGGCCAGGATCCAGCTCCGGTGTGTTTGGTGGTTCATTCATCCATTCATTCATCCATCCACACATTCATTCAGCAAATAGTCACTTGTGTGCACATCACTGAATAAGCTCAGACACTCAGATGGCCCTGAGCAAGTCACTTAACTGCTTTAAGACTCAGTTTCCTCTTCTGTTAAATTTCGGTAGCACCTGCCCCTAGGGTTCTTGGAAGGGATAGATGAGCTAATTTTACGTACATAAGATTATATACAAATATTAAGTATAATTGTTTCATCTAAGGTTTTAAATACGATTCCATCAGTCGTGGGAATAATCTATGAAAATGGTGTTATCTTCTTATTTAGCTCAGTGCTTCTCGAATCACGTCAGCTTTTGCTACTGTGTGGATGCTGGTTTGTTAGATGTGGGAGAAGCAGGCAGTTCTGTATTTCTAATAGTCTCCAGGCAGTGCTGATGCTATCAGTAGGGACCATGCCTTGGGCAGCAAAAGCCTTAGCTAATCTTTTTTTTTTTTTTTTAAGTTTTTAAAACAACTTTAATGTTTATTTATTTTTGAGAGAGAGAGAGAGAGAGAGAGAGAGAGAGAGAGAGCGCACAAGCAAGGGAGGGGCAGAGAGAGAGGGAGACACAGAGTCTGAAGCAGGCTCCAGGCTCTGAGCTGTCTGCACAGAGCCCCACGCGGGGCTTGAACCCATGAACTGTGAGATCATGACCTGAGCTGAAGTCAGTGGCTTAGCCAACTGAGCCACCCAGGCGCCCCAAGCCATAGCCAATCTCGCCGATAAAAATCCATGATCTATAAAATGTCCCATTCAGATTTATCCCTCCTATCTCTTAGACCCAAGCAGTAAGCTATGGTGGCACTATACTAGCTCAGTGGTCTGGAAACCTGCCTTCTGCTTTCAGGGCTAGCACACCTGGCCATGTGCAGGGAGACGAATTGCACGGCTTCTCTTACATCTGCCTTCCCACCTACACTATGGAGAGAGTCACTCTTTCCCTCGCTGCCACGCAGTGTTGTTTGGAGACCCGAATGACACGATGTGCAGGAAGGCGGATGGCAGAACTCACAGTGCCAGGTGTGATCACAGGAGCCAAGCGATGATGATGATGCTGCTGCGTGTCCTCCCACACCCTTCCAGGATGTTCTGCCGCAAACAGTGGCTGAGAGTCCCAGCCCCGGGCCATCATTGTCTCCTCCCTATGGCATTTGTGTAAGAAATACCGGACAAGTAGCGGCATCAAAAAACAACTTTCCCTTTCTTTCTGTGTCTGTGTGTAAGTATGAATCCAGTTTTCAGTTTCCCCAGAGCAGAACTGAAGTCAGCCATCAGTAGTGAAATTTCTGAGATCTGGCCAGCTCCAGGGGGCCAAATTTTCGCTGAGATCCTTTGGTTTCTAAGAAGACTGGTATGCCATCTTGTCATTGAGACCAAGCACTATCAGCCCATTCCGAGTGGCTGCTTCTGACCTTCTCTTTCCCTTCTGGGAAGCCAGTCACCTTCTTATAATAGTTGGCGATTAACACTAAGTTCTCCTGGGTCAACTGGTCTGGACTGTGCCTTCCAGCCTCATAACAAAGACAGGTTTTGCTAAGAAACAGAAGGTAAATAGCAAACAGACCACTGAACCTGATACCAGGACCAAAGGGAACATCTCTACCTAATTGTCCCTGTAAACAGCTTTCCCACTTAAAAAATAGCGTGAGGTTAGCCAGGAACACCCAATCCTTCCTCTCATAGAAGCAGGCTGTTCTTTTTATTCAGTAAATTTAGAAAATGCACTTAAAACATTTTTTTTTAAAGGAAACATAGGAGCACCTAGATGGCTCAGTCGTCTGAGGGTCCAACTCTTGATTTTGGCTCGGATCATGATCCCAGGGGCATGGGATTGAGCCCTGCATCGGGCTCGACGCTGAGCATGAAGACTGCTTAAGATTCTCTCTCTCTTCCCCTCTCTCCTGCTCTTGCTTTCTCTAAATATAAAAAAAAAAAAAAAAATTTTTAAGGAAATATTTAGTGCTTCTATTTCTGTATTTCAGGTTGTTTAGTACAGAGGAAGGAATAATGCATTTTGAAATGAAAGGCTTGGGATCAAGTCTGCATTCATTCACTCATGCATTTACTACCTACCTACCTGTCATGTGTCAAGCACTGTATTAGGTACTTGGCGAGGGATCAAGGGGAGGAAAACTTATAAGAACGAGTAATTTGTGTTGCCTGTAATGAGAAGTCCACATTCTAGTGAGGAAGAGAAGCAGGAACCAGATACTGGGTACCAGAGAAAAGTCTTACAAGAGTACCATGCAAACTCAAAGGAGAGTATGGCTACCCAAAGTTAGACTAGGGATGAAACCAGCGAGTCGCTGGAGGATCACAGATGTCACATCCAAATGGGTGAATAAGAGTTCTCCAGAGAGCAAAAAGGGAGAAGGACATTTCAGGCAGAGTAAAGAATACACAGGGCATGTCTTAATATCCCCTGAAAGAACCCAAAATTGTTTATTTTTGACTTTTTAAAAATGTTTAGGTCTCTAGAGTTGGAATAGATTTTTAAGAGTGACCAACCTCCTCATTTACAAACAAGGTAAGACAAAAGAAGGAAAACGTTTGGGAGATTTTCTTAGGCAATTTCTTTTTCTAAGATCCATCCTTCTCTGACTAAAGATGATACATTCTCTGGGAAAGAGTAGAATCACATAATTTTGATCATGTTCATTTTGATCCTGGGTTGTAACATAATATAAAATAGAAGAGAAATGTCATATATATCCAGGAATAAGACAGTGACACTTGCGAAATTAATGAGATGGAAATTTTCAATGAAAACAACCCTAGGTCACATTTCTTATTTCAGATCTTTGGTGGAGATCTAATTGGCGTGTCTTGCGAGTTAATGGTAGACAGAGATGCCCCCTGGGAAGATGTGTGCCTATGCACTCGGCAGTTGCCTCCACATGATTCTTCTCAAAGTGAGGATAAGATTACAGATAATACCTTCTTCACAAGGTAATGGATCCTAGCACAGGTTATTTCTTAAGTGATCATAAATATCTGACGTACGTATATTAGGACTTGAAACCCAGAATAGAAATCCGTAGGCGTTTTATTAAACAGGTGCCGAGTTCCATTTTTAAAATTGGAAATGTAGCTACGAAGGCTAAACACAGAAGACGTCTCTGATTTCTTCTTCCAATGCTCCAAGGCCAAAAGGCAGAGCATGTTGTAAAGCATCCTGAATTGGAAGACACAGGTTCTAATCTTGACCTTGTCACCTTGAACTTGGGTGAAATATGATGGAATTTAAAGCAGTATTGAGGAGCTATTCTAAGGCAAGTCCTTGTCGTCCCCCCCCCCCCCTTTATTTCAGGTTATCCAAGTAGCACGCATCTGCTAATTAAGTCACTGTGATTTGAAAGCACATTTAAGTCCTGGCTCAAGTACATAACCTTTTCGGCCTCCGGCATTGCTTTGGAATTCCTGTGTCTCAACACTCCTCTAGCCAGGCCCAGAATGTGAGTTTATGCTGGCAAGATACCAAGGGATGGGCCATTTGTTTATCAGCGTTGCCTGGCACAGGCAAGGGTCATTGAAGGTAGGATGCCAAATATAGGCTCGCCCGTCACTCAGCCCCATTTGCCACCTGGGTCACAGTCTCCATCACATCACCTGGCATTACTCCCCGGGCCAGTCCTGGAGATGGCCGTGTTGTCACTGATGAAGTCAAGGGTCACGACTGAAATGGGGGACAGTTTGGGGTTTCTGAAGAGGATAGAGAATGTGAGCTTTGCTACATTGGTTAGGGGGAGGGTGAACTCCAGACTTTTGGATACCCAGTTCCCAGTGAGAGACTACCTGTGTCGATTTCTTCACGAATAATGCTGTGGAAACAGTTATACTGGGAACGTGCGATAGTGGGTACTGGGAAAAGCATTGGATCAGATGCAAGAAGCCAGAGTTCTAGTTCCGCCTTGCCTCTTCAGAGCTGTGTGATCTGGGAAAACCAGTGAAGCTCTCTGAACTTCAGTATCCTCTCTCTAAAATGGGCATACTGTCCCATCTGTTCCACTATTGCTGGGAGGATTGTGGCAGTTGAGGTACATCATATCACTTTGTAAACTGTGGAGTATTATAAAATGTGCGAACTAATTAGATCTGCAATAACTCTAGATTGTCACATATTAATCTGGCCCTTCAGAAGAATAACGATGCTGTGTATTTGGGCACCTCCTTCCTACTCCAACACTCACTGTTTGGTGCTTATCAAGCTTATCAACTATGGAGCTGAAAGGTGACACCTTAGGGCAAAAATGGGTGGGGGAGGCAAAATGGACACTCAGTGACTCAGTTTCTTCTTTGTAGGCATCCCTTAAAGACCGTGGGAGGGAATCTTAGGCCACGACTTTGAGCGGACTGTTAGTGACGATGCCATTTTCAGCTCAGTGTTGGTTCATGTGGTCATCTTATTAGATGCCTGATTCTCCATGGTGAGTCAAATTGTCTACACTGGCTGAGGCCAAGATTTTGTATCATAGGAGCGTATGTCCGGAATGTAAGGGATAATCATTACCAACATAATAATGTTATTATTGAAGCTAAAGTGTGTGGAGTCCCTTTGGCCCGGCTCTGTGGTGTGTATCATTCCATGCCCATAGCCACCCTTCAAGGTAGGCACTATTAAAAAAGGTACCTTTTGTAACTTTGGGCGAAATGGAGTCTTAGGGAAATTACATTACCCAAGGTCACATGGCTACATTGGAATTTAGGGCTCTGACTCCAAAGCTGTGTTCTTATATTAACATTAGCTACTCTTTATTGTTTACTCTGTATCAGTTGCTTTATACGTACTATCTTTAGAACAGCCACCCCACAGAGCAAATGGTTTTATGTCCGCTTTGCAGATGAGGAAACTGAGACTCAGAGAACTCGAGTGACTTGTCTGGGATCCCACAGCTAATAAGTGGCAGAGCTGTGATTCAAACCCGAGTGAAGCTGGTTCTATATCCCAGGTCTCTGCCTATAACACGCTAGAGAGGGGACAAGGGTCAGTGTCTCCATTAACCAAACTTCCCAGTTGATGGGAACTGGGATCTGGTTGACCCCATTGTCTCCCCATGGGACAGAGAGTACTCATGGGTGGAAATAGCAGGGAGCCTGAATTTAACTCAGTAAGTAAAAGCCTCTCTAAGAGTCATTGCCATTCAGACACAGAAAGAGCTCCTTTGGAGCTCGAGAGTTCCCTCTCACTATTGACTTTAGCTCAGCTGGGGATGGTTGTTCACATGACTGCGATGTTGTGAAGTCCCTTCAAGGACCCTTCAAGCCCTGAGACAGGTAGAGGGATCTGAACAGTGACTGGAGCCTCACCTTGCAGAAAGCTTGCCCAGTGGCATCTGCTCTCAAACACTGCCTCTTCTCTACTCTTCTAATCCAGGGAAGAGAGGTGATGTAGCATGGTGGAAGACCACGAGCTTTGGAAAGAACCAGCCAGGGTTCAAAAAACCCTCTGTGTTGGACCTTGGGCAGAATGCTCAAAATCGCGAGCCCAGTGTTCTCGCGCGTGTAAAGACAGACGAGAAGGGTTGTCTTCAAAGGTTTCCAGGTTAGATAAGATCACCATGATAGCTAAGGTACTGGGTATACAAATGCGTAATACATGGCAGGTGTCTAATAAGTTTAGCTGCTCTCCTTATTGCCACTGTTATTATTTTATCTTTAGCTTTTAACTCCCATTGTCTTAAGACAAGCAGATCTTTCCTTGCTTCTTCCCCGTGGCCCCTTTGGCTCAGACTGTGAACCAGCTCTATTTCTCAGCCTTTGGACTATGCTGCACCCAGGAGCAGATGCAGCCAGGCCAGGGAGAGAGCTCCCTGGGGGGAGCAGGGGGCCTGGTGCCAGCGATGGCATGTCAGGCAGAGTCCTAAGCCTGTGCCCCAGGACAGCTGCTTCCTCACTTTGGCAGCCCTGGTGCCTAACACCAGCTGACCTCACTGGCGATGTGGACAAGGAAGCAGCAAGCCCAAGCGGAGTCCCTGGGGCCCAGGGAAACCATGCCCTTGAACTCGCCCGTGTAGGATACTCAAGGTCAGTGGCTTCCTCCCAGGCTTCAGAACAGAGGAATGAAGTCCCCTACCCGGAGGCCCTTTCACCAAGCCTGGGAAGCCTAGGTTGCTTATTCCCAGCACAGAAATAACCCCGAGCGTTGGCTCTCATCCCTTTAAAACTTACGGTAGACACGCTTGCCCGTTAAACTGCGGCCGGAACACCGGGGTTACGTTATACCTTTCCTGAAATTCTCTCTGAAGTGTGGCCGAATTTTACTTTCAGAAACTGACTCTGTTCCATTTTGGCCTTTATAACGTGTTCCTAAAGACCATGTGGCACCCTGGTTTATATCCCGGCCCTGCCACGTTCTAGCCACATGACCCTGAGCCACATGACTTTGCTTCTTTGAACTTTCTTCCATTTCTTCCTCTCAAGAATGACTTCTCACAGGACTTTTGTGACAGTCAAATAAGTGAATATTCATCCACGCCCGCACCGGGCAGCAACCAACCAACAGACACATGCTCGAGCCTTTCCCACGATGAGGTCTATACCCCGCGGCCCTCACAATCATTGTGTCCCCTCCCACTTTTCTTCACTGTGCTAACTGCGGCTTTTCACATCTGAAGCCATCACATTTCTCCTTGGCCGTGAAGCCCAACCCTGGCTACAGTATTCCCAGACATCTGAGCAGTGCGCTTATAATTGGAAGCCCGCCTGCCTCAGGAGTTGTGTTTCCTGTGTATTAGATTCCCTGTCTGTGTCCTTCCTCCTATAAAGCAAACTAATCATCATCTAACTCCTGGGCATCTTGTTATCCACTCTGACCTCTGGACTTTTATCATCACACTTGTACTTAGCAGGAAATCCTCCTGCAGCCTGCCGGGTTTGGCCCTGTGCCTTTTCTCAAAGGCCCCGCATATTTGGACCGTTTTATTCAGCTTTACAAAGTACTTCCTATACTTTATATCATTTGATTCTAACAAATCCCTTTGGGATAGGTGGCCTTAGCTTAATTTTATTGTTCGGAAAATGGAAACTCAGAGAAGTTAAAGTGATGTCCAGAGCTGGCTTTTGAACGGTCTCAATGACAGATGCCGTTTTCTCCTATCTCCTTGTTCAGATTCCCAGGATTTCTGAGTTTGTGTTCTCCCAGGGTTCTGTCTCTCCCGCTTTCAAGAGAATGGTGACTATTTGCCTGCCGAGTGACGCTGCTCACTCTTTCCTCCTCTTTCTCTCTGTATCTGTCTCTGTTTCTCTATCTGTCCCCTGCCCCTGCCCCCTGGTCTCCCTCCCGTATCTCTAATGGATGGCTTGTGTGCCTGAGCTGTGGAGCACCTGTCTGCCTGGCCAGCAAGAGCACCAGACCCTGGGGCTAAATTGCACTCTGTGCCAACAGCCGGGCTCATTTTAATGACTGACTTGTTCAGAAAGGAACCAAAGCCAAGCCAGAAGACTCCCTTACATTTTCCGGGTCATAAAACCATCTTACACACTTTGTGATGAGTTGGATGTACCCAGCATTGACATTTTGGTCCCAAAAGTAAACTGAGGAGACAGGCTCTCCCTATTTCCCCATCCTCCCCTGCATCAGTGCTGCCTCTTCCCCCAACCCCAGCCTCAACACACAAGACGGTCAATACAAGCTCATTGAATTGCTTTGAATTGTACCGCAGAAAGACAGAGTTCCTCAGACCTGTCACCCATCTCCTCCTTCTCGGAGATGTCACTGCCCCAGCTCAGGGATGGGAACAGAAATTAAGAGTGGCAACTTTGATCTTTGGACAGCATCTCCACTCAGACCATTGCTTAAAACCACTTCCCATTCTCGGGGCACTTGGGTGGCACAGTTGGTTAAACGTCTGACTTCAGCTCAGGTCATGATCTCGCGGTTTGTGAGTTCGAGCCCTGCGTCGGGCTCTGTGCTGACAGCTCAGGGCCTGGAGCCTGCTTCGGATTCTGTGTCTCCCTCTCTCTCTGCCCCTCCCCCCGCTCACGCTCTGTCTCTGTCTCTCTCTCAAAAATGAATAAACTTAAAAAAAAAAAAACAACACTTCTCATTCTCTGTCACACTCATGCCTGTCATTCAAATCCTTAACTGAGACCTGGAGGAAACACTGGGAATCACCCCTCACCCTCCATGGGGAACATCCTCCTATTCAACAGAGCTTTTGATGGGTTTCTCAGTGTAGCAATGTCTTTTTTGGGGTCCTGTTTTGATTAATTTTAAATTATTAGAAGCGAACCTGTTGCTGAACATCCTTGGGACATGAAATGTATTTTAAACCAGCAAACTTCATTGAGCATTTCCCACGTGTGGGGCAGGGTATGGTGAACTATAGAGATCTCAGTCATTTGCCCGCACCTTCTGAATAGCACAGTTCCTCGTGTTCTGAGCATTGGAAGGCTGGCTTCTGCTGTATTGTATCTATAACAACCACTTTGTAACTGTGAAGCACTTTACAGTTAGAAAAATATCACCACGTCCACTCTGAGGCTCACAGAGGAGACCAGGGCCCTGAGGTCAGGAAGTTTTCCACAGTCACACATCCAGTCCTTATGTCATAGTTCCAGGACTGGGTTGGTGTCTTTTGACTAAGACGATAGGAAGCATTCCACCGTGGAAATAGTTTTATGCCAAATATAGTCCCTTACTCATTTCTCTGTGAGGCTCCCTTGAACCCCCAAATACTAATCCCACTTTTAGAAATTTTTTTAAACCACTGCTGGGTCCACACCAGAATCGCGCATAGCTTGAGCCTCCTACACAGAAGCAGAATGGACACTGGTCACTGGGACATGAAACGCACTCATGCTCTATGGACCCTTCATTGTCCCAAACAGCCACCAAACCAGGCCACCCCCAGCCCAAATATCTGCTTTGCTCCACGTACCTGCCTGCGTGGTCTCTGTCGGCTCAACTGAGTAAGGGGGGCTCTCGTCCTCTTTAAATACGTGGAGGCCGTCCCTAGCATTGGCCTGCAGAGGGAAGGGCGGGAGGGAGGCTGAGGGGAGAGGGTGAATGAGACATGAGTAACACAACTGCTATCAGAGGCTGAAAATAGCCCGTGACCAAAGCCCCGAGTTTTGTTCCCCCCACACCAGCTGTGAGGCCCTTAGAGAACAATATTGCACAGGTTCTGTTTTAATTGCCAATTGCCTGTGGCACTAAAGGATCGATCTGCGGAGCGTAGATTTCTGATCAAGTGGTTGGAACAGGAATAGGAGCAAAGAAGGATTTTATATCTAAAATCATTTTTCCAAGCTCCTACTCCCCTGTCCTTCCTGGAAATCAATGCAAGGTACCTGCAAATGAATCATGAGCCATATCTGGGAGCCCTCTGGAACTCTGAGACACAGGTCACGACACTCGTGAAGAGAACTCACAGCTAAAAATAAGAGTGATGGGTGCATGAAATGATACTTAGATAATCTCTACAAAGAAGCTTGGGGGCGGGGGGAAAGGTCAGCTAATCACCAGGGTTCTGGCACTCCATGGCCCGCCATCCTATGAAGAAAAGTATTCTCTCAATAGTTTTGAAATACTGTGTTCATCATCTTTTTCTACTTAAGAATTTAATATGGCAGCATGTCTTATTTACGACAAATCTTGATAAGCCTCTATGAAACCACATTTTCTTTGGAGGCCTAGTTTCTCTTTGCCTAATATGTACATATTTTTGGCTTTGATCAAGCATCAAGGACACATATGAATTATAGAATTTGATAGGTGACAAGAAGTTCAGAGATTTAATAGACTAATTCTTCACGTTGTCGCTGAGGAAATTGAGGCACCTAACTTGCTCAGGCCAGGTTCCAGGCAGGTGAGCAGGTTCTGGAGTGAAATTCAGGTCATCCGTTTCTCAGACAAAGGCACTTTCCCCTAGTGTTGACCTGGAGGTTGAGGACAACAGGAAGGAAGCATACGAAATCCAAACAGGAAGCATATGAAATCCAGCCTTTCAAATCAGCCATTTTAGCCCTTTGGTTACATGCCCACAAAGCAATTGGTTGAGTGATTAAATATTCCATGGTAAAGAAGATTGGGGTAATTTCGTAAATATGGACCTGGCACAACCTCATATAGGATGTCCTCAATCTATATTTCGATGCAAAAGTATTCATCGGATAAATGGGGAAGGGGCAAGTACTTTAGAATGTTAAAGTTAGAAGGGACTTTAGAAGTCTTCTAAGATAGCAGCTTGGAAACATTTGTGGGTTTTTTTTGTTTTTGTTTTTGTTTTTAGAATAATAATACTTTTCAGGGCACCTGGGTGGCTCAGTCAGTTCAATGTTGGACTCCCAGTTTTGGTTCCAGTCATGATCTCATGGTTTCATGAGTTCAAGCCCTGTGTCCAGCTCTGCACTGACAGTGTGGAGACTGCTTGGGATTCTCTCTCTCCCTCTGTCTCTGCCCCTTCCCTGCTTGCATTGTCTCTGTCTCTCTCAAAATAAATAAACTTTAAAAAATACTTTTTTCTATAGATGATCTTAAATGAAACATCAATACGTAAAACAGATAAAAGAAGAACTTCACAGCTTGAAACAAGTAGGTGGTCTTAGAATCTTGCTCATCACCTTTCCCTGAATTTCCCAATGTGGCTTCTAAAATACTTCTTTGGGACAGAATGTACAAGTCACAAGTGTGGTCCGCCATATTCATTTTTTAGATACAGATATTAAGGTCCAAAGAAGGGATCTGACTTGCTCAAGGGGAAATGCAGTGAATATAGTCGAATTATTTCCAGAGCCAGAAAATCTGTGGTTGAGTCAAATGCTTCTGACCCTTAAATAAAATCTTTTTTAACTGTACAAATAACACAGGAATCCATTTTTATTGTGAAGACTAAACAAGATGGATGTATTTAGGGTAAAATGTAAAAGTGCCCCCCCCCACAGCCATATTCTTTTTTCCAGAGTTAATAACTGACAATATTTTGAGTTTGACCCAATTTGAGTCATCTATTAAAAGGAGACTTTAGCCCATTCACATTTATTGTGATTTTGGATATATATGGATTTATTCCCTTTATCTTATTTTAAGTTTTATTTTTATAATGGTTTTTTCTTGCCTTTTATTGAATTTAATAGTTTCTTTGTGCTGTGTTTTTCTCTGATGATCTAGAAATGACACTCCCCCCTAATTTAAAAAACAAATACCACAATAATATATAATATTGTAACTATATATATATATATATAGAGAGAGAGAGAGAGAGAGAGACCTAGATCTAATTGGTAGCTCGAGTCCATTTTTTCCCAGAGGTGAGAAACTTCAAAGAACCTCAGCACACTTTCACTATCACCACCTTGCCCTCTTCCTTCACACTGGCCTTGTACTCACACACCTGCCCACCACATCCCGTGTGTAAATCATTTGGGATTTTACTTCCAGGTTGTAATTAGTTTTGTTCATTATACTCAGTAGTTGTTCAAACTTAATTATAAATATTACTGCTTTCTTCATTCAACTACTCTTTCTTGCCTATTTTTTGTATTTTCCCTTTTTAATTCTGTGTGTGTGTGTGTGTGTGTGTGTGTGTGTGTGTGATAGAATGCATCCTTGATGAATTCATTGAGGAAATCTGTTGTAAATGAAGTAAATTCTCACATAATTGGAAAGCTCTTTGTAATAGATTGCTAGAACTACTTTAACAAATACCCTACCCTGGAAGGCTTAAACAACAGAAATGTGTTGTTTCACAGTTCTGGAGGCTTGAAGTCCAAGATCAAGTCAGCAGGGTTGCTTTCTTCTGAGGTCTCTCTCTTTGGAGTGTAGATGGTCATACTCTCCACATGTTCACGTGGTCTTCCCCCATGCATGTCTGAGTGTTCATCTCCTCTTCTTATAAGGACACCAGACATATTGTATTCGAGCCCACTCATATAATCTCATTTTAGTTTTAGAGACTCTGCCTTCAAATACAGTCACATCCTAAGGTACTGGAGGTTGGGACTCCAATGTATGAATTTGGAGGAGACAGAATTCATCCCATAACAGTCTTTAGTTTGCCTTATATTTGAATGCTGGTTCAGCAATCTCTAGAGTTGTACTGAAAAATATAGTAGCCAATAGTCACATGAAATTATTCAATTGAAATTATTTAAAATTAACTAAAATTAAAAGCTGAGTTCCTCATCACAGTATCCATATATTCCAAGGGCTCAATACCCATATGTGGCTGATGCCTGTGCATTGACAGCATAGATATCGCATGTTTCCATCCTTGCAGAAGTTCTATTGGATAACAGTGCTCTAGACCTTCTACATCTGAAAGATGAAGCATATTTCTTTTGGATTCTATGAATAGATAATATTAAGCATGAGTTGGACTTGTAGCAGGTGCTCAGTCAATAGTAGCACAATGTTAACTCAGCAGTAAATGAATGGTAGTATTAGGACTAGGATCCACTGTTCCTGCCCCGTTGTTCCCCCAGAATAACTATAAATGAGTAAGCCATTGTGAAACACAGGACATGAAGAAGACCAGGCAAGAGAGGTGAGACAATGGGTTCAATCTTTAACACACGCTTTAAAACAGCACCTTTATACCCCAATTCAGAATCAACATTATTCTATTTAATCCTCTCAATAACTTTGTAAAGAAGGTATTATTATACCCATTGTCTGAATAAGGAATGAAGTAAATGGCAGCTCATGAAAGCTAATTCCTCTGAGGCCACACCGTTAAGCCAACAGTGAGTCAAGGGCCCTGTCAGGACTAGAATCTACCGCATTCTGCTCTTCTTTTCTCTAGAATAACCAAAAGCTGGTGAGTCATCGGGAAACGCAGATCACTAAGGTGACAGGGAGATTTAAAGCCAGATCTAACTCCAAAACCCTTCTCCAAAGGTGGTCCCCAAATTTGTTTGATCGTGGTCCCTCAGTAAACATGTTTGAGCATTACACGCACACATGTACACATACGCAATTTGTGTGTGTATGTATATGTGTTTGTAATGTGTACTTACATAATGATATGAACTTTTGAAACATATTCAAAACTACACCCTCAAAAAGATGATAATGTAATAAAAGTTCTGATTCCTGTTCTCATACTCCAGTATCATTTCACATGTTCCCTGGCCTGTCTTCCATTTTGGGAACCACCACTCTAAACCATGCCACACAAAAAGAGAATATGCTATAGAAGAAATTATAGGCCTGAGAGTCTCAGCTTTCACCTGCCCACCCAAACTACTTTGAAAAGACACATAATTGGGCCATAATGTATTCAGTGTCAGCCACATTCTTGGAGTAACTAAGGCTTTTCACTGTTTCTATGCACCAGTGGTCTGACATTTGTCGTTGGCTCTTATTTCAAAGAGAGAATTAATTTTAAACTACCATTCAAAGGTTGCTCCTGGCCATATGTCCCATCCAGGAAAGGCAAAGAAATGGGCAAAGCAACACTTGAGTGCATCAGGATGGTTCTTTTTTCTCAAGAGAGGGAAAAAAAACCCAAATGTTATCATCTTCACTGAAGTGAAGTGAGACTTGGTGAAACAAATACACGAGTTACTTACATCACACAGATTTTTTTTTTTTATTCGTCTTCTCATGTTTGTGGCCATTCATCACTTGCTGGTTGTAGTAGCAACAGTGTTCCCTACATAATGCTTTTCAGCTTAAAAGCACTGGCTCAACTAGTACTTTTCAGCCTTACCATGTGTTTAATTCTCTCGGGTGTGATCTCTCTCCTCTCCCTGTCCCTTTCTCTCTGTTTCTGTCTCTCTCTCAAGCAGCAGAAAGATTGAGGTATTCTTATCCCCCTTTCCAGATAAAGAACCTGGCTCGAGGGGTTAGGTCCCACAGATTGTATGTGGCAAAGTCAGGACCGGAACTAGGTTCTCCACTCTAGAGCCAATGCTCTGAGGGGAATTTTAACTAATTTGGTTGGCTTTATGTAGTTAGAAGACAGGACATCGTAGGGTCTGAGAATCACCACAGGTCTGAGCACCTCCACAGCCCAAGTACCAGTTCAACTTCATCCTGCACTGAGAGATGAGCAGGGCTTTACATCAGCGGTCCCTTGGGTTCTGTAGAGGCCATTCCTACATTTGTTATTCAGCGAGTACAAAGCCCGAAGCAGTACAAGCCCCTGAAGTGGCGATCACAGGGCCAGCAAATTGACAAATGTGAATGAACTCACGGAGATTCAACAGTGGATCAATGGGATTGTCTGCTTAGGAGATATTTCCATGGGTTGAGTAGAGTCTATGACTGTTCACTTGCATCAACAACAGATATTTAAACAATGCTTTTGAATCCAGCCCTTCTTTTTATCCCTGCTCCACTTATGCCCAGATGTCCTGCCTAGACTATTTTTTCAGAAGCCTCTCAATCATGTAGATTTCCCCACCTCTTTTCCATCTCTCACACTGCCCACATCTGATGATGCCCCCTTTCAGCCTGAAGACCGCCTTGAGCATCCTGTCACTGCACGATCATGCTAAACAATTTTGACCTGGCATCCAAGTTTCTTCATCTTGCCCCAATTAACTTTCCACTTCTTTCTCCCACCACCCCCATTTTCCTTTATCCTATCTTGCAGCCTCTCCAGTCTAATCACTGTTCTCCAAAAATAGCCTGCACTTTCATGCCTCTCTGCTTTGCTCATGTTCTGTCCTCTGCCTGGAATGTCCTCCACCTCCTTAACCTGCCCCCTGCCGGTGGGATCTTCCTCATCCTTCCATAAGCAGGTCAAATGCTGTCTCTTCAGTGCAGGCCTCCACACCCAGCCTTTTCCAGGTGGGATATGCCACTCTCCGTGCTGGGACCCACGCACACTTCACACTTCTCATAACAAGGAACCTCGGCTGGCTGTTCACGTGTCATTTTGACTCATTAGGTGGTGGACTCCTTCCGGGGAGCAGAGAGCATCTTATTCATTTTTGTGTCCTTGCTGTTGGCACCCAGTAGGCACTTGAAAATTTTGGGTTGAATTTATTCATATAACTGAGTGGTTTTGAGAGCCTCACAAAGGCTAAATTTCTATCAGATCTGGAACAAGCAGCGAAAGAGAAAGCACAAATTCAGCAAGAAGAAATTACTTATTTGAGCAATAGCCGCTCCATCTAAAATGTAAAAATAAGGATTGGAGGCATTTTTAGAATATTTGGAAGCTTTTTTTTTTTTTTTTAAATCAACTTTCCCAAAGTGCTCACGCTGTGCCTAAAGTGGAAATAGTGACGAGTTGGAATGGACAGATAAGGGTTTCTTTCCAGTCTCAGCTCTGCTATTAACTGCCGTGTGCCCTTTGACAAGTCAGTTCCCCTTTCCGATTTCTTTATTTACAAAATGTTCATGCTGAACAAAATGACTTTCAAAGCATCTTCTAATTCTAAAATTCGACGATTCTCATTTTCTAGCTAGGAAAACCAAGTCTTTACTTCCCATGGAGTGTGATGATTCCTTAGTAATAAGAGGAGACATTCTATATTGTCACAAAACACCTTTGTTCTAAGGTGGCCCCCTTACATAAAATTCGGAGGTTAGAAATCATTCAAAATATTTTATGATATTTTATAATATTTTTAAATTATTAAAAAGAATTCAAAATAATAATTCAAAATAATTCAAAATATTAGAAATAATTCAAAATATTTTTTTTTAATTTTTTTTTCAACGTTTATTTATTTTTGGGACAGAGAGAGACAGAGCATGAACGGGGGAGGGGCAGAGAGAGAGGGAGACACAGAATCGGAAACAGGCTCCAGGCTCTGAGCCATCAGCCCAGAGCCCGACGTGGGGCTCGAACTCACGGACCGCGAGATCGTGACCTGGCTGAAGTCAGATGCTTAACCGACTGCGCCACCCAGGCGCCCCAATAATTCAAAATATTTTAATTCAAAATATTTCCTGACACAGGAGAAAAAAAACAAAACTAAAAGCAAAAGCAACTAATAAAGAAAAAACTCCTTCCTGCCAAAGCATTAGGATTCTACCCCTTTAGAGTTGAAAGACTGTGCATCAGACGAAGAAAAAGACCTCGGAAAGATGAGTTGATCTAATCTTGGGTTTATAAAGATGGAGGAGAGAATAAAATGGTCCAGTCATACATGAAAATGGTTTGCAGATGAAGGAGAAGGTACTTGGATGTTGAATTTGAAACGCAAGCCTTTAGGGAAGGCAGTCTATAATATGTCACCGTTACAAAGAGAATTGGAAGTCCTAAGACGGTGAGCACAGCTGTATCCCTGGCTCCTGCTAGATGCTGTGACAGGTTCCTTTTGTACAACAAGAAACCTGAGAGCCCAAATATTCTGAAATGCTGTTCTACCCATTTTTTAAAAAGAGGCTTTATTTTTTAAAAATCCACTTTAGGTTCTGAGCAAAACTGAGCGGATGGTACAGAGAGTTCCCATGTACCCCCTCCCCCCGCACATGCACAGCCTCCCCCAATATCAGTGTCCTGTCCCAGAGGGGTACATGTGTTACAATCAATGAACCTACACTGACACATCATTATCAACCAAATTCCATAGTTTACCTTGGGGTTCACCGTTGGTGTCTTACATCCTCTGAGTTTTGACAGATGTATCATGACCCGTATCCACCGTCAAAGTATCATACAGAGTAGGTTCAAGGGCCTAAAAATTCTCTGCGCTCTGTCTGTTCATCCCCCCTTGTCTCTTAACCTCTGGAAACCACTGATTTTTTTTTTTTATTGTCCTCACAGTTTTACCTCTTGCGGAGTGTCATACAGTTAGAATCGTACGGTATGTAGCCTTTCATGATTGCCTTCTTTCACTTAGTAAGATGCAGTTCAGTTTCCTCCAGTTCTTTTCATAGCTTGATAGCTCATTTCTTTTTAGCATCTAACACTACTAATTGAATTATTCATTGTCTTATTGTTTTACGAGTTCTTTGTACATTTTGGACAACAGTCCTTTATCAGATGCCTTTTGCAAATATTTTCTCCCCGTCTGTGGTTCCTCTTCCCATTCTCTCAGGGTCTTTCACAGAACTGTTATTCTCATTTTGAATAGACACACTCAAACAAAATTCTACTTTTACATTGTTTTAGCAGAAATTTCTTTATAACCTAGAGAAATAGGCTTTGTTTTACTTGCATTTCCTTAGGAATTAATAGAAATAGAAGTTAGAAAAACCATCCGCGATCAAATTTGAGTTATAACTTGCAACATGTGTTTCAAATATCCATCGAGGGGATGTCTTGGGGTTGGCAGACTTTCACCTGGTTTCTTAACTCAGTTTTTGCCACATCTGGGGTCATAGGCCAAAAGATTTCAGTGACTATTCCATAAACCCACAGGAGATAAAATTCATTTCTTACTGAGTATACGTAAATGTTATAGCAATGTCTGTCCCCTGGAGTAGTGGGTGAGATGTCCCCTGGAGTAGTGGGTGAGTGAGCAGGAGTAGTGGGTGAGTAGTGGGTGAGGAACAATTTCCTGAGAAGATCTGCTGGAACCTAAGAAAGGTCTCCTATTTCCTGGAAGATGGGAGGACGTGGCCTCAGGAGCTTTTGAAAGAATGTGGTCAGGGCAATAAGGATCTCTAGTCACAGAATGACATAGTGCTGAAGGGGGCCAAGTATATGGTATGACAACTGCAGATCTTTTTATAGATGTGGATCCTTTTATAGATGCTGAGATATGGTGTTGGTAGTTGTGTTGTAGTTATTGTTGACTTGTTTGGTGATATTTTAAGTCTATGAATTCCTTCTAGTGGGTTGTCCCCAAACACTAGAATTTGAAAGTGCTCCAAGAACTCTCAGAGGGTATAGAGGCAGTTCAGTTAGACCACAGAAACTGACGAGCATGAGAGCCTGTAATATTTTCAGTCTTCAAAGAAAGCTTGAATTATGTGTTCACTCTTGGATATGTGAAGGCAGAAATCATAGGACCAATTTCAATAAAAATGTTTTCTTTGTAGATCCTGTGCTAGCTGAAAATTAAATATAATGTTCTATTCTGGAGATTGGGAAGAAATATTGAACGTAAAGATCATGTTTCATAAAAAAAAAATCTTAAAAACATGCCATGTGAGGAACAGCTCAAGGAACCAGACACATTTTCGGGGAAGAGTTGGTGATGGTGGGACGATGAATATGGATAGCAACTCTTCAAATATCTGATGAACAGTCATATATATAAAGAAGGAATAAATTTGTCCTGAGAAAGGGAAAAACTAGGACCAATAAATGTAGACATTGCAGATAGGCTGATATTGTTTCAATGTATTAGAAAATCTTTGAGTTATCTAATAACATAGTGCGTCCTTTTTCACTTTATGGCAATAATAGAAAATGAAAGAATCTCACAGCCCACTATGGATAAGAGCAGTCAGATGACTACTGATGCCCAAGGGTGAGATATTTAATATCTTTGAATCTCTAACCCATTCACAGCAGAGTGGATGGGAGGCTTTGTCATAATAGCATTAGTGGTCTCTGAAAAGAGTAAATTCCTCACCGCTGGAAATCTTCAAGTAGAGTTTGGAAATAACTCAGATGGGGTGTTATAATGGCAAATTAAAAAAAAAATCTCTAAAATCTATAAACTTTTTATTATACAGTTTTACGAATTCTGGAAAATGCATAGACTCACATAACCACTACCATGATGAAGACACAGAATTCTTTTGTACTTCCCCTTTGTAGTCAAGCCCACCTCCATCGCCAACCGCTGGCAATCACTCATCTGTTCTCTATCACTATAGTTTTGCCTATTTGAGTATATCATATAAATGGAATTACCATATGCAGCTTTTTTTTAAAGAAAGTATCCAGCTTTTGAAATTAAGTTTCCTTCACTTTGCAGAGTGTATTTGAGATTCATCCATGTTGTTGACTCATCCATGGTTTGTTCTTTTTTGCTGCTGAATAACATTCCATTGTATAGATTTAGCATAGTGTCCATCCATTCATGAACTGAAGAATATTGGAGGGACTTCTGGTTTCTAGTACAGCATGTAAGGAGTTTGGAAATCATCACTTCATTCTAATGACAAGTAAAAAGCTGAACAAACTGACAATCAACATCTTTTCTTAGATCTATTAGGGAATCAAGATCACAGGACAAACTTGCTGCCCCCCCAAATTGGAGAGACTGTCAAGTGGATACAGAGAATCACAATTTACTGCAATAGAAATGTCTGTGTAAACCAGTACAGGGTTTCCTTTACCCAGTATATCACATTCAGCTTTAAACAAAAAGTTAGAAGACCTATCAATAGGCAAAAAAGAGAGTTTGGGGGCACCTGGGTGGCTCAGGTTGGTTGGGCAGCCAACTCTTGATTTCAGCTCAGGTCATGATCTCACAGTTGTGAGATCAAACCCTGCATAGGGTCTTTGCTGAGCATGAAGCCTGCTTGGGATTCTCTTTCTCCTTCTCTCTCTGCCCTTCCCTGCTTGTGTTCTCTCTCTCTCTCTCTCTCTCAAAATAAATAAACTTTAAAAAAAATTTATTTAAAAAATGAGAGATTTTAAAGAGTCGTATATGGCCAGGATATTGGAATAATCTGTCCAGGAATTTAAAATAATTATGGCAAATATGCTAAGAGCTTTAATGGAAAAAGTAAACAATATGCAAGAACAGATAGACAATGAAAGCAGAGAGATGGGAATTCTAAGAAAAAATGAAGAAGAAATCAAATATACTATAATAGAAATAAAGAATGCCTTTGGTGGGTTCATTAATAGACTGGACACAACTGGGGGAAGAATCAATGAACATGAGGATATGTCAAGAGAAATTTCCAAAACTGAGAAGTTTTTTTCACTTAGCATAGTATACTCTAGGTCCATCTACATTTCATTCTTTTTCAGCACTGAGTAATATTCCACTGTGTGTGTGTGTGTGTGTGTGTGTGTGTGCGCGCGTGTGCGCGCGCACATGAACGTGTATGTGTGTGTATCACATCTTCTTTATCCATTCATCAGTCAGTGGACATTTAGGCTCTTTCCATAATTTGACTATTGTTGATAGTGCTGTGATAAACATTGGGGTGTGTGTGCCCGTTCAATACAGCATTTTTGTATCCTTTGGATAAATACCTAGTAGTGTAATTGCTGAATCATAGGGTAGTTCTAGTTTTAATTTTTTGAAGAGCCTACATACTGTTTTCCAGAGTAGTTGCACCAGTTTGCATTTCCACCAACAGTGCAAAAGTGTTCTCCTTTCTCCACATCTACTGCAACATCTGTTATTGCTTGAGTTAATTTTAGCCATTCTGACAAGTGTGAGGTGGTATCTCATTGTGGTTTTGAATTGTATTTCCCTGCTGATGAACGATGTTGAGCATCTTTTCATGTGTCTGCTAGCCATCTGGATGTCTTCTTTGGAAAAGCATCTATTCATGTCTTCTGCCCATTTCTTCACTGGATTATTTTGTTTTTTGGGTGTTGAGTTTGAGAAGTTCTTTATAGATTTTGGATATTAACCCTTTATCCGATATGTCATTTGCAAGTATCTTCTCCCATTTTGTCGGTTGCCTTTTAGTTATGTTGTTTCCTTCACTGTACAGAAGCTTTTTATCCTGATGAGGTCCCAATAGTTCATTTTTGCTTTTGTTTCCCTTGCCTCCAGAGACATGTCTAGTAAGAAGTTGCTATGGCTCAGGTCAAAGATGTTGCTGCCTGTTTTCTCTAGGATTTTGATGGTTTCCAGTCTTACATGTAGATCTTTCATCCATTTTGAGTTAGATAAAGAAGAAAGCGGTTCAGTTTCATTCTTCTGCATGATGCTGTCCAGTTTTCCCAACACTATTTGCTGAAGAGGCTGTCTTTTTTTTTCCCCATTGGGTATTCTTTCCTGCTTTGTCAAGGATTAATTGGCCATACATTTGTGGGTTCGTTTCTGGGTTCTCTATTCTGTTCCATTGATCTAAGTGTCTGTTTTTGTGCCAGAACCACACTGCCTTGATGATTATGGCTTTGTAATATAGTTTGAAGTCCAGAATTGTGATGCCTTTAGCTTTGGTTTTCTTTTTCATAATAGTGGTATTTTAATATGGTTTAAATTTGCACTTCTTCAATGAACGATGATGTTGAGAATATTTTTGTGTGCCATGCATGCATGTATCTTCTATAGTAAACTGACTTTTCAAATCTTTTGCCCACTTAAAAAAAAAATCAGATTGTTCTGGGGTGCCTGGCTGGCTCAGTCAGTATAGCATGCGACTCTTGATCTCGGGGTCATGAGTTCAAGCCCACATTGGGTGTAGATATTACTTTAAAAAATAAATAACAACAAAAATAAATTAAACAGAACTGGATTTTTTTTAATTGTTCAGTTTTGAGAATTCTTTATATATGGAACATACAAGTACTTTGTCAGATATATAATTTGCAAATAGTTTTGCCCAACCTGTGGCTGGTCTTTTCACTTAAAAAATATTTTTTGGGGCTTTTTATGAACATACATTTTTCATCTTGGTGGAGTCCTACTTAATAAGTTTATCTTTCATGGATCATGCTTTTGGAGTTGTATCCAAGATTGCTACTCAAAGTAACAAGATTTTCTCCTATGTTTTCTTTTAAATGTTTGATAGGCTTACAGTTTATATTCAGGCATACTTTCCTTGTTGAGTTTATTTTTGTGTAATGTGTGAGGTATATGTTGAGGTTCACTTTTTTATGGGTATGGATGTCTAACTGTATTAGCACTATGTGCTAAAATGACTGTTCTTTTTCCATTGACGTCCCTTTGCATTTTGTCAAAGAAAAACAATTGACCATATTTGCATGAGTCTATTTCTGGACTCTCTATTGATTCAGGGTCTTATTACATTCTCTGGAGAATGTTAATTTTTGTTTGTGTTATTAAGCCCAGCCAATGAATTTCTCTTTATTTCAAAAACTGTATTTTTAAGATCTGAAGTTTCCACCTTATTCTTTTTTTTTAAATTTTTTTAATGTTTATTTATTTTTGAGAGAGACAGAGACAGAATACGAGTGGGTTAGAAGCAGAGAGAGGGGGAGACACAGAATCCAAAGCAGGCTCCAGGCTCCGAGCTGTCAGCACAGAGCCCGACGTGGGGCTTGAACTCACGAGCTGTGAGATGATGACCTGAGCCGAAGTCGGACGCTCAACTGACTGAGCCACCCAGGCGCCCCTCCACCTTATTATTTTTTATAGTTTTTAGTTTTTGGTGGAGAACATCTGTATTTCCATTCTTTTGAAGAGTGTCTACCTTTACTTCACAAAGCATGTGTTATAATAGTCACTTTAAAATCTTTACAATTCTGGGGCGCTTGGGTGGCTCGGTTGGCTAAGTGTCCAAACGTTGATTTTGGCTCAGGTCATGATCTCATGGTTCATGACATGATGGTTCGTGACATTGAGCCCTGCGTTGGGCTCTGTGCTGACGGCGTGGAGCCCGCTTGGCATTCTGCCTCTCCCTATCTCTCTCTGCCCCTCCCCCCACCTCAAATAAATAAACTTAAACATTTTTTTAAATAAAATCTTTATAATTCCAACACTTGGGTCATCTTGGGTTTGGCATCTGTTGATTGCCTTCCTTTTGAAAATTGAGCAGATTTTCTCTTTCCTTTTGTTTTTTTGTTTCTCTATAGAGAAGTAATTTTGAGTTGTATTCTGGAATTTTGAATATTATGTTGCGAGACTCTGGGCCCTCTTAAAATCCTCTGGAGAACATTAATTTGTACAGTCATTGTTTGTTCTAGCAGGCAGCGTACCTGGCTCAGCTCATCCCTCCAGTTGGGTCTTGCCTTCTGAGAGTGGTGCTTCCAATGTCAGCTCAGTTTTCAAAGCTTCTGCTGCGCCGTGAGTGCCCGCCTAACATGCACCATTCAGGTGTTAATCTGTTACATGGGCGGTGATTTCTATCGTTGTTTAGTCCTCAAAGCCATCTCTATTCTTGTTGGGGTCTGTTCTGCGCATGCCTAATGCAGGGGTGAATCTGAAACTGGTAGTAGTTCATATACAAACTTCAGGGGTTTCCTTCTTGAATTTTCTCATCCTTGGAATTTCCCTGAGACTCTCTGGCTCCCAGGGGGTCTTTCTTCCTAGCTCTCTGGCTGTGAAACCAGTGTCTCTCTGAGAATTTTAGCCCATGCACAGGGACACATTTCTGAGCACCTGGGGTGCCCCAGGGCAACCTGAAGAGAAAAAAGAACGAGAAGAAGGTGATAGGCATCCCATACTTTTTGGACTCTTGAGACCCCTTTCCCCAATACCTGTGTCCTGAGGGATGGTTGTCTTAGGGTTTTCAGTGCCCATGCCAATGCCACTGCCACTATGGCAGTGCACCTTAGGGCTAGTTGAGGACTCGGAGAAAAAAAAAAAAGAATAAAAATAGAAAAATTAAAGGGATGCTCCCCATCTTCAGGTTCAGGGGCCCGTCTTCCTGATCCTCTGTCTAGAAAAGGGGTTCCTTTCACATGTTTTGCTATCGTCCTGTGGCATAGTTTCAAGCATCAGCCCACCCTCTGACTAATGCCAAGAAATAAAAAAGGAAAGTAAGTTCACTGCCATACCGATCGTTCTTCAAGTTTTGCCCTCCTTTCCCAATCTAGTTGCTACTGTTTACTTTTCAGAGTCCTCGGCTAATTGCTTTTGTATTATTTCTAGAGGTTTTGTTTATAATCAATGGGAGGGATAGGTTGTAATGGACTTACTCTGTCTTAGTACCAGAAGTTCTGTAATGACAATTTAAATACTGGATGAAGATTCTTCCAGAGCATCATTCTCAAACCTACCAACAAATTTGAATTAGCCAGGAAACTTAAAGAACAGACAAACAAACCCCAAACAAAAAATGATTCCAGGGCCCTACCCCAGACTCGTCTCTGAGGATAGGAACCCAAGAATCTTTAGAAGATGCTTCTGGGTTTCCGATAGCCAACATGGCACTGGTTTAGGGGCCCAAAGTAGAGGTCCATGCTGGAAGTTTGGGAACCCTTGGATGAGAGGATCTCCAAGTTTCTCTCCCATCCTGAGACGCCCAAGCTCTATATTCAGAATATTCCATTCATAAAGCTACTTGTGGAGTGAGTTGCCAGTTCTGTTCACTTCCCTCAAATTTTAAACTGAAGCTTTAGATGACATAGGACATCTCAAATAATGTCACAGGCACGGACAGAAAAAATTATAGAACTAATAGGCAAAGTCAACATATTAAAACCAATGCCACAAATGGACTCCCCACCTGTAAGTTTAGTTTCATGGAAATTACAACTCCGTGGAATAACAGCAACAATAAATTCTAAGTCTGCTTTATTTGGTTTTAGCCGCGAGGAATACTGGGTGTACTCATGTCTGAGGATTAGTGCTTTCATTAAGAGCCCCCTTTCCTCCCTAGGATTAATCCTTTCCCACATATTTGACAAAATTCTTTTGGTTGAGTGCAGTTTCTTCTTATGTGCTAGGAATCACTGGTGACTTTCAATTTGCTTTTCTGAAAATTTATTTCTAAGGGACCTCAGAAATGATTTCCTTGAGCTCATGTCTATGAAACAAGAAACCAGACCTAAAAAGTAAAGCGTCTTGTTCTGGGGGTCAGAGCTGGGACTAGCAGTCAGACTTTGGCTCCTGGGCCGTGCATTTTCTGTCTGACTGAGTCAGGTGAGATCTTGGATGCAGAGTGTCCTGGCATCATAACTGAGCTGAGTCAGATAGCTGCAGAAGGCAGTGGCTGAGTTCCATGCAATGCATCTGTAAAGGGCACTTTGACCTAAAAATGTTTTAGCTCGTAGATTTGTGGCTGTGAACATATTGGCAACCAAAATGATCCACAGCTTGTCAAGTGCCAGCATCTTGCTGGCATATCCTATGCTGTGGGCACTGGGAAGCAGACAGCCCCTGGCCACCTCTGGAGCATCCCCCCGTCCCCTTTGCTCCCCAAAGTGTCACTTGTCTAGTCAGGGTTTAATCAGGGATGCAGAACCACGGTAAGTTATGATATAAGGGATTTCTTATAAGAATCAGACCTTGGGGGCGCCTGGGTGGCGCAGTCGGTTAAGCGTCCGACTTCAGCCAGGTCACGATCTCGCGGTCCGGGAGTTCGAGCCCCGCGTCGGGCTCTGGGCTGATGGCTCGGAGCCTGGAGCCTGTTTCCGATTCCGTGTCTCCCTCTCTCTCTGCCCCTCCCCCGTTCATGCTCTGTCTCTCTCTGTCCCAAAAATAAATAAAAACGTTGAAAAAAAAAAAAATTAAGAATCAGACCTTGAACGATTGTATGAGGGAAGTAAAGGTTTGAAAGGGTGAGCTGGAGAATCAGAGCAGTCACCAACCACGCGATCTGAGAAGCCAAGCATTCCTCTATTGGCCAACTCAGAAGCACAACCATAATAACAAGAAGGGGTTTTGTGAAATGTTGTTCTGGCTTGTATGACTCCATACAGTATAAGTCACTACAGGTGGAAGCCTGAAAAACAGGGACACCTCAGGAGTAATGTTCTTGAAGCTCTATTCTCCCTTGCCAGTGAACAATCTAGAATCAGCCTGCCCGGGGTGACTGGGTGACTCAGTCGGTTAGGCATCCGACTTTGGCTCAGGTCATGATCTCACACTGTGTGTGGGTTCGAGCCCCGTGTCAGGCTCTGTGCTGGCAGCTCAGAGCGTGGAGCCTGCTTCCGATTCTGTGCCTCCCTCTCTCTCTGCCCCTCCCCTGCTTGCTCTCTGTCTCTGTCTCTCTCTCTCAAATAATAAACAGTAAAAAAAAAAAAAAAAAAAAAAAAAAAAAAAAGAATCAGCTTACCTTACCACAGTCTGGAAATGGTTGACAGCTTTCGTACGGTGGCACTCAGGAATGTGGTGTTTTGAAATCAGTGCGGAGTTGTTGTTAGGCAGTTCTGCATGTCCACGCTGGCTTTGCCCCATCAGGTTGCGACTGGGACGTGATCTTCCTGCTTTCTGAAATTAGCTTCCTGACTTGTAAAATGGGGCCAGTGGTTACCACCTTACAATGTTGTTTTCAAGTAGGTATAATAGTAGATGCTCAATAAACACGATTCTTTTGAACTCTCAAGTCGCACTCTTTGCCCTGGTTCATCTAAGACATGTTGTTTTTCTCAGAATGTCTTCGTGCAGGGGCACCTGGGTGGCTCACTTGGTTAAGTGTGTGACTTCAGTTTGGGTCATGATCTTGCGATCCGTGAGTTCGAGCCCTGCACTGGACTCTGTGCTGACAGCTTGAGCCTGGAACTGTGTCTCCTTCTCTCTCTACCCCTCCATTGTTTGTGCTCTGTCTCTCTCTCTCTCTCTCTCTCTCTCTCTCTCAAACGTGAATAAAAATTTAAAAAATTACAGTATCTTCATGCAGGAATGCCCTTATTGTCTAAATGTTGGATTTTAGTAATGAATATAGGTATATAATTTATATTCAGCATTCCTGCCATTCCATCATGAGTCCCAGTATCAACAAGTTGGAATTCGTGCGGACAGTGAGAAAGACCACCGATTGGCCAGGGAAACACCTGAGATGGAGGTCATGGCCTTCACCCCACAGGACAAAGATAGAGCATTTCTTAAGCAGTTAGAAATCTATTGACTTGGAATGGTTTATTAAAGTGAGTGTGGTGACCTCAATTCCCCTGGAATCTTCTAGTTTTCCTGGATTAGAAGAGAGATTACCATGAGGGTAGAGGGAAGAGACAAGTTGAACTTAGAGACAGACAACCATAAAAACAGCATGAAAAGCATAATACGCTGGAGCCATTTATTTTAGGAGGATACACATCTAACAACCTCTGAGTGTATTACTGTGTCATAGATGGACTACATTGTTGGTTGACTTTGATTTAAAGAAACAGTAGTGCTCATGAGTTTCTGAAACATGAAGAAAAATTAGATTCCAAATACTCTATTTAAGAAACTGGGGAACTATATTATCATTTTAGAAAGATTTTAGTCAATAGTAACTAACAGTTTTCAGTCAGGATAAACTTCTGGAAGATTTACACACATAGGATCTTTTCTTTCTTTCTTTCTTTCTTTCTTTCTTTCTTTCTTTCTTTCTTTCAATGTTTATTTATTTTTGAGAGGGAGAGAGAGAGAGAGAGCGAGCAGGGGAGGGGCAGAGAGAGAGAGAGACACAGAATGTGTCTGAAGCAGGCTCCAGGCTCTGAGCCGTCAACACAGAGCCCAACACAGGGCTCAAACTCATGGACCCAGAGATCATGACCTGAGCCCAAGTCGGATGCCCAACCAGTCAGGTGTCCAACCGACTGAGCCACCCAGGCAACCCCACACAAGATCTTTTCTTATCCAAAGTAAGATAATAGACATTGTTTTGCATGATACAGTGCTAAGCAAATGGTAAAAACTGAGTAAGTACTTTTTAAATAGAATTCAGTTTTTACAGGGCAAATGAGACTCTGTGCCTAACTCCTGGAAAATGGAAGATTTTCCTGTAGCCTTTCAAAAATGCAGTTAATTACTTGACTGTCAGAAGACGTCGATAATATATTCCCTACCTGTGTTGTCCTGCAAAATGTTGGCCATTGTGAGAAGCCCTCATTTAGTTACTTATCCAGCTGAGCAAATAACTGACCCGAATGTACTCAAATAAGACATTGAGATATAAAATCACTTCTTTAAAAGTTGATTTAAAAATTGATAGTTTTTTTAAACCTAAAATAATGACACTTTTCCTTCCAGCTTATCTCTTATTTTAGGCTCTCAAGATTTGAAAGCCAGCCAGTGATACATGCCTTAAAGAATCTGCAGTCAACCCACACGCTTCTATATAATTAATAGGATTGCTCAGACAGCTTATCTGCTTAAGTTCTGAAAATCTCTTTATCCTTTATCTGCAGGAACACTAATCACTTGAAAAGAAGAGGGCTGAGGGAAGTTGTTTCAAAGCCAAGTTTAAAAGAATTTTCTTGTATCAAATTTTATCAGTTTTCTGGGTTCCTTGCATCTCATTCCCTTTCAGGTATTTTAAATTTTCGGGAACGTGGGTGAGTTGCTTGCATTGCTGGTGAGATAAGCATTTCTTAAGGCCTTATCTATTCGCTCTTTGGCTGGATTCCACCAGGCCCAGGAAACAGAGAAGTATCTGGTCTGGGAATTGGGAAGGCTTGGCTCTGGGTTTCCCTCTGTGATTTGGTAAGAGACCTTTAGTTACCAGGTGTGGAAAGGATTGGCAACTTTAAGCAAAGGAAACTTACTGGAAGGGCACAAAAGGCCGGCAGAATCAGTGGATGGCTGAAAATCAGGCTGGAACAGGAGCAGGTGCCATGGCCTTTCCAGAAGTTGGGAGACAGGAGCCCCAGCAGCAACCTTGTAACTGGACCAGAGGGGTGAGGGGCCACTGCTAGGGACAAATGGGTCAAATCGCAGGGAGGTTGGCCTAGATTTACAATCCATGGGGTCCACCTCATAATTCCTTAAGAGGAAACCAGGAGGCAGTTTGGGAAAAGAGACTCCATGCTGGGCAGATAACTTTGTCTACTACTGTGCTATTACTTGACATCTTTAAAGTTGCTTCCTGCTTTAAAAATGAACGGACAGTGCTTCTCCCATGAGAGCCTTTCAGGTTACCATGTCCCTGTACTGTTTGCTTCTATGAGTGTCTATAAGACCAATGAACAAAATAATAAGACAAACAAATAAGGCAAAGACATATAGGGAAACTAGTGGGTTATTAGTTGTCCTGCTTTTGGTAATTTTATCACTGTATAATAGGGGTTGTATTCATTATTTGTTGCTGCATAACAGTATTACCACAAACTTAGCATCTTTTTTTTTTTAATGTTTATTTTTGAGACAGAGAGAAGCAGAGCATGAGTTGGAGAGGGGCAGAGAGAGAGGGAGCCACAGAATGTGAAGCAGGCTCCAGGCTCTGAGCTGTCAGCACAGAGCCCGACGCGGGGCTCAAACCCACTAACTATGAGATCGTGACCTGAGCCAACTAACTATGAGATCGTGACTCAGACGCCCAACCAATTGAGCCACCCAGGTGCCCCCACAAACTTAGCATCTTAAAACAACACAGACTGATCACCTCATAGTTTCTATGGGTCAGGAGCCCAGGAGTGGCTTAGCTGGGTTCTCTGCTTGGGGTCTAGATCCAGGGCTGTGGTCAAGGTATCATTTAGAGTTGCAATCTCATCTGAGGCTTGACCGCAGAAAGCTCCATCTGCAAGCATACTGAGGTTGTTGGTAGACTTCTTTCCTTGTAGCTATAGGTGGGACTGAAGATTTCACTTTCTTTTTGGCTGTTAGCTGCAGGCTCCCCTCAGCTCCAAGACACTGTCCCCAGTGCCTTGCCATGTAGGGTTCCCTAGTTGGGTTACACTACAATCTTAAGTAATGTAAGTACATAACCATGTACACATAACCACACATACACCATCACCCTTACTGTATCCTGTTAGTTAGAAGGAAGACACAGGTCCCACCCACACTCAAGGGCATGAACACCAGGCAGCAGGGATTATGGGGGAACCTTATGAATCCGAGTAGAAGAACCCAGTGGGACAATCCTCAGAGCAGTCTTGAAGTCTAACACAGCTCATTCTTTCTGTGCATCTGATTTCCCTAAACCTCAGTCCCAGGGTGGGGTGGGGGGCAGTGCGGGTTACTTCTTATGAACTGATAAGGGGGCAGAACAAAATCCTGGCCTCCAGTCCCTCTAGTTCAGCTTTAGAGCAGAGAGCGGGGATGTAAGGAGCTTCATCGCCTCAGACCTACCATGACCGGGGTGGTTTCTCTTCACAGTTGTCTGGGTGTAGTTGAATCTGGTGGCCTCCACTGAAGTGTATCTTTTGCCTATATTTACCATTGGGCAAGTTACCTTCTCTTTGGTACTTAGTTACCAAGTTACCTTCTGCATGGAAATGCTTTCATTTGTTCATGTGCACATACTGTCTCCCTCAACTATATCATAAGCACCTTAAAGGCAGGAGACATTTCTTATATCAGGAACCATTCACATATCCTCCCAAGTAGGATAAAAGCAAAGGCAGAGGTACTCTGGAAGAAATAGTTCATATTAGTTCTCTAATGGTGTGAAGGAAGGGGAGTCTATAAGTCGTTGTGAAAATGTGCTCTCTTCGCTGTACATGGTTATAGAAACAAAACATGTATATTCGAGAGGAATGACCTTACAAATGCTTAGAATACCCGGAGTGTGCTCGGTTCCTACTACGGCAGCTAGGCATACATGTGGAAGCGTATTCTAGCAATGGGATTCTGGACTTACTGCTTTAATCTCTGTGAGCCTGTGACCTCATCGTCTTAGCTCGGGGAGACTAGGTCTTTAAAATGTATAGCGCAGTACCTAGCATATAGTAAGTATATACGAAATAGGTATCATGCTGATGCTTTAAGACCCTGACCAGTGAAGGCCTGTGTCAATTCTGAAGGTGTAATTCATCCCCATAACAAAGGGGTCAAGGAGATGCACACATAACAACACACTGTAGCTCGTTCCTTCCCTTAGAGCTCATGGGGGTTCAGTGTGGTAGTTCCTGGAGTAAATTAGACTCCCCATTGCTGTTTTCCCATCCCTGAAGTCGGGCTGTTTGGAAAGTGTGGTAAGACTGGAGCTGTAGCCCCCCCTCCTCTGTAGACAGCAGGGGACGGGGCCAGAGGCTGGCCATTCGCGGCCAGGGTAGGAAGTGCCTCTGCTCCTGTCTTTGGTTTCTAAGTGCCCAGGCCATGGTGGAAAGCTCAGGAGACTTAGCTGCATTTCCTGGGACAAGCAACAGCCTCTCCAAAGCCATTTTCACTCCAGAAAGTAGAGCCATGTGAGGGGGGGATCAAGAGGGGGGAGGAACACGGGAACATTTTATACACTTGGCAGGTCTAAAGGAACCCAGAAGGTATTCTCCTTACCAAGGACTTGCCTCTGAGGTTTGTTTTCATTTTCTCCCAACAGCGTCCTAACTGGCCAAATGAAAATGTGAAATATATTTTAGAAAAGTTTTAATTTGAACAATTTATGATTAAAAATACAGTTTATAAATAATTTTTCCATAGACTTGATTGAGGATTGTTGCAAACTTTACAAAAGGACACATTGCAACAAGAACAGATTAAAGAAATTACAAAAAATACAGCTATAGCCCTCCTATTTAAAAATACAACATTATACATCACAGCATTTTCATTGTGCAAAGTCGAAGACGATGCGGCGTTGGGCATGTCACATATTCACTCAAAGGGAAGTCAACTTTAATATAGTTACTTTGCATAATAGCATAGGCACAGCTGAGACAATGAATCCTTCCCCCCCTCCCCCCCCCCCCCCCCCCCCCCCCCCGGCAGTTAATATACCTGAGGTTCAACTTTTTGCTTTTATCTGATAGGACTGATGGCTGAAATTGGCTTAGTACAAATATATGTGTGTGTGTGTGTATGTGTGTGTAGAGAAAAAAGTGTCTGCTTTGAAATTAAGTAAACCCCCAACATATTTACAGTATTTTTAGAGAATGTGTTCTCCAAATCAGTCTGATTATATCTTCTCATTAAACAACTCTTTAGAAAATTAAATGAAGCCAGATCTGTCAATTAATGGACATCCTCTGTCGAGACTTCCAGTTTTCGCTGTGGGACAAAGAGAGTTCCCACGGAGGTTTTATTAGCACCATCGAAATCCATGCAGGATGGGCCCATTGGCTTCATTGGTCCGCCTGGGGTACGGAAGAAACTTTCGGCCACTGACTGTGACCCTTTGGGTGTCACAGGAACAGGCTGATCGGAAAGAGAGGAAGAGGAAAAGGAAGTCAAACCCACACAGATAGGAATGGCCTAATAGCCTCAGAGGGCTGGACCGGAAGGGCATATCGCACGGTAGGAGCCTGGCATAGTTTGCAATCGGCTGGGGGTACTGTGGACTCTCTGGGTACTCTTCCTGGGTTTGGAAGGCAGCTAGGCCTTCAGTCTCCTCCTCCCATCCTTCCCCTCTCCAAAGAAGCAAAGCAAAAGCGAATCTCCTGTGATATTATTTGAGCCTCAATAACCCCAGGAAAAAAATCCACTGAATGGAAATACTCTCACCTGTTGTGCCCCTGTCGCAGCAACTGATTGTCCACTCGGTTGGTTCTGGCCGGGGACTGGAGAGTCGTACCTGGTGGCCCTTCCTTGCTGAGTCCCTGCATTTTCTGGTACAACACTAACAGGGTCTATTCTTGGAGACACAGGAACGGCTCCGGGGCTGGCAGACACCTGCACACTGGGGGAGATGAGTCCCAAGTGCTGCAGTGTGAAGTTTACAATGGCTGAGCTCGGGTTCTGGCCGGGAATGGGGTGGCTCGAAGTGAGAGCCGGGCTGTTCCCGACAGGTACAGCTGCCACGGAAGTTGGTGAGACCATTAGCTTCAAAGGTGTTACATGAAAAGAGGGAAAATTAACAGCAGTGAGTTCGGATGATGTCACTGGAATGACACCTGAAAGACAAGGGGGGAAAATATCTTAAAAGCACAGGCATTTGTCCAAGAAGCTTACAAGGCTTAAGTGAACTTGAGCCTGACCCACATTTGTATAGTTTTACATACACTCACCTGTGACTGGGGAGCTGTAGATCCTGTGGTTTGGGGAAAGTGTACTTGAGTTTTCTTTACTAGACAGAATAGACTCTGCCCCCAGGGATGAGCACTGGGTGAGAGGGATTAAGTATCCTGATGGGAACAAGGTCTAGAAAACAAGGAGGAAGGATTTATT
This sequence comes from Lynx canadensis, assembly GCF_007474595.2. Lineage (NCBI taxonomy): Eukaryota > Metazoa > Chordata > Mammalia > Carnivora > Felidae > Lynx > Lynx canadensis. The sequence goes on from NC_044312.2 coordinate 75,052,654, forward strand.
TTACACACAAATATGGAAGAAAAATGGCCATGTGCCTGTTCCAGGACTCCTATCCCTTAGTGGTTGGTTGTCTCATCAGGACCAAAGCGTCCAATGGTATGGGCTATGGGTGGCCCAGCTATATGGCTCCCTGAAGACAATATCCCTCCCTTCTATTCCTGACTTTTGAAAACCATGTGTGTATTAAATGTTATCTGTGGTCTTAGGAAGCGTCCTAAAGCTAGGACTGACCTAGCAGTCAGCCTGTCAAGAGATAGGATCTGCCCAACACATCCCCTCCCACTGACATCCCTAAGTTCTGCTATCAGACTTTTTGGTGTGATGTGGTGCTGTCAGAACCATTTTAATGCCGTTGGATGCCATAATGGCATTGCTGTATTATTCTATGGTTGTTCTTGAATTATGTAGAGTGGTAACTTCCCAGAGTGTTCCGAGGAACCCTACTTCCATGGGATGCAAGTTGTCCCTACTTGAATCGTGGTCCAACCTGCCACGGAAATGGTTAACTGAACAAAGGAAAATGGCGTCTTTACTGGAGAATTCCTGGGGGGCTTTAATGATGGCATGCATTGTAAATCCCCGAGGGGCATCCAGCAGGTAGCATTTCCCAGGCAATTTAACAGCTAAACTTTTGGTAGTATTGGTATTCAAGGAAAACATTTTAAGAAATGTTGATTTAGAGAAGGGGGCTGCCAAATCCTGGGCCAAAATCTGGCCTCCTGTCCACTTTTGTAAAGAACACTGTATGGGAACACAGCCATGCCCATTCATTTGTGTTCTGTCCATACCTGCTTTCTTCTATTTTTACAATGGCATAGCTGAATAGGCAGCACGGAGACCATAGGGCCCACAGAGCCAAAAATATTTACTACCTGGCTCTTTACAGAAAAGGTTTGCTGACCCCTGATTTAGAATAAAGTAATTATACAACTGCAGATGTATTCTTCCTAGCACTTTAGGTTCCGGTGATACCAAGCACGCTTATAACGCGCCAACCGAAGGGCAGGGCGCCAGAGTTCAACAACTATAGTTGAAAAGAGAACTGACTAGTTCATACTGGAGACCCTCGTGGCACAGAGCAAAAGCTTCAGGCAATAAAGTTATATCCTAAAGAGAAATGGCCAGTGTTGGGTTGTGTGTACCCCCCACCACGCCTGCTTGGCCCCCGTACTTTAGCAAACGGAGAGCCTGCATGGGTGGCTGAACTTACCACGAGCAGGCCTGGCAACAGCTAAAAGCAGCTCTTGTAACCTGGGGGCCCTCTTTTTATCTTCCTTCAGATCTTTCTTCTCACCATTGTCAAAACAACAGTCTACACTTTGATCTAGCTGTTAATAGGTCCCATCTTTTCCTTGGGAACCAGCGAATTCCAAATCTGCAAGGCTAACAGTGTTTCACGACACTGCTATTTATCAGTTTTGTTTCTGACATGTTTGGCACTGTTCCCTATCTTTACTCGTTGGTTCCTTGAAAGCCGCAGGAACAGAAAGTTTTAATGGGTGGATTTAGGCGATTTACAAGTAGCTGTTCTTTACTACCGTTCATCACACTCTCTCATGGTACAAGTTACTCTGGTGGCTGGTTTAATTCTTTCAAATCTTTAGCAAAACCTATAGTACTCTAATAATTATTTTTCAATTTTCTACAGACTACGTTCATCACAAAATCTTTCAACCTAAGATGCCAATTCCTTTTTTTTTTTTTTAATTAGAACTGTTAATTAGCAGGTTGAATGAATTTGGTATATTTCAGCTTGCATGCTTCTCATCCAGTCTACATTAGCTCTCTTATCCCTTTCTTCCTATTCTATCAGCCTGTTTTATGGTCATTGCCTGACATATTTGTGTTTGTTTATAAACTGTCTTCTCTCCACCCACAGAAGTGCAGATTCTTAGTAATGTTTGTTGAATGAATTAACACACAAATCTCTCATTTCCTTTGTTCAGCTTAGTCTGTGCTAAAAAGAAATGGTCAAAATGAAGCCGTAGAGATGAAAAGAGAAGCAGGGGCACACGGAAAATCTATCTACTGAAAATCCTAATCCTGAATAACTAAGCGAGCAACAGGAGACCATTATTAAATCATATCCATTGGCCCAAAGAGATTATGGACCTCCCAGAAAATTGAATCAAGCCAAAGCCTTGTGATTTTCCCCTTAGCATGTATATTACATGCAAAATGATAGTATGCCAAGATAATAGATGTTTTGAACGGTTACCATGAGGCCATCCTCAGGGAAGATTTGACAAACTCTAAAGCCTCTTTAATAACAACAGTTGCAGATAATACCCTTCAGCTTATACGGTGCCTTAAAAGGATCACAAGCCCCTTTATGTATATTATCATGTAATAAATTCACTTAACCTCACAAAAACTGTAACGTGGCCCTGGGGCAAGTATTCAAAAGCAACAGTCACCAAAGGCAGGTGCTGGGTTTGATTTGATCCAGAGCACGGTGCTTTATACCCAGTAGATGATCAGGAAAAAGTCATGGAATAAATTCTTTATAGATGTGGAAAAACAAGATGTAGAGAAGGAAAATAACTTGAGTTAATAGCAGGGACAAAATGAGAGATTAACTTCTGCCTCCATGTTTAGTGGTGTTTATTTGGTGATAATGTCCTCCATATGTAATTGTCCTGAGGGAGAAAAATGAGATAGCCTATATAAAAATGCCTAGTACTTCTGCTGCCCGGTATATGGGTAAGCATCTAATAAATGTTAATTCCTTCCTGAACCTAACTCCACCTAGGGAAAACAATTACCTGGAACATCAAAGTCTCTAGAAACCAATGCATCAAGTGTACCTACAATCTGCCAAGATACGCTGAACTTTTCTGTTACATAAAATAGAAATTTTGGTTTAAATTCTAAGTGGACAGTTAAAACAGAGGGGACGGTTTATCTTCCGGGCAACAGATGCCAGGTACGTGACATCCAACAAACATTAGGTAATGACTCAGAAAGCAGGAGTTACAGGAACCCTATGCATCCACCCATTCATTTGGGGTTACGTCTGCTTGTAAATTATTTAAGACTTTCGTGACAGCTGTTTGCATTCCAGTATGTGACACAGCAACAGACTTAAGGACAACCACCCGTGGTGCTTTAAAAAGGGAGCAAATAATCCCTTCCTCCAAAGGTTAAAAATGTCCCTGCCGTCATCCCCGTCAGGGGATTAGCTGTCTGGGGCTTTGTTTGGATTATGGGACACTAAGGAACAGAACCTTGTCTTCTGAGAAACTGCTCTTTGCTCTGGTAAATTTCACAAGCTACCAAATTCTCCTCTAATCAACTGTGCACTTCCTAAAGCTTTACACGGTTCGGGGCTGTACTTACTGTGGAGACACTGTCAAGTCCTTTCAGGTCCTCTTTAAACTTCTTTTTGGAACCACTGTCCTCGAGCATGCTTGCCCTCTTTGAGCCTCTTTCTCCAGCAGGCTCCTTGTCTCGGTTCTTCGCACCTGGTCTCTCAGGCACTGGCTGCAAGCTTCCAGGCCTGGTGGAGGCACCGGATTTGGTGGCGTCATTGGCTGCCTTCTCGGTGGTGGCATCTGTGGAGTCTTTTGATCTTGTAGCTTTAGAAGAGGGGGCGGGGCAGACTGTCGGGCTCAGGCCTTGGGGTGGCGTCACGGTCTGGGCGTGGGCAGGCTGCAGGTAGATGGCATAGGACGGGCCTGAAGGGGCCTGAGGTAGGATCATGGGCACTGCGGGTGACAATGGGCTGGGGATGAGGGGGACCACCCCCAGGGGCTGGATGAGGGGCGGGGCCGTCAGTTCCAGCTCAGCGTTTGCTGGGGTGTGCAGAGGAGACACTGGTTTGCAGTGCCCGCATCTTTCCAGCTGTCCCTTCGCTTTCTTGCTGGGTTCGCTAAAAGACAAGATGTAAAATATGACACAGTGGAAACACATCTTCTCTAAAATGTTCTAAGACTGGGCCAGATTGTAGCCGTGCGTTTATGAAACAAGCAGGTAGCTTCTGCAATGATTGCATAAAAGTTATAGAGAAGACGGTCTCACCAGTCTCCAAGGCTGGTGCATATTCTTACGTAAAGCAAGTAATCCTAACGATGCAACGTAAAAGTAATTCATCCTGCTACTAAAGAGTGTTACTAACCTACCTTGACTGCTCTTCTAACTGCATTTTGCAAATAGCTGCGAGCTGAGCCATTTTACTTGGGAAGGGTGCCGGATTCTGAGCGCTCTCAGCTGATAAAACAGAAAGGGGGGCGGTGGTGTTGGTCACAGCAAAAGAAGGAATGCTCATACAGATAAAACATCATTGAAGTCAAAGGAACAGAAAACACGCACCTCCCTTCCAAATCACATAACCATTAAAACCCACCAATTATTTTTCGTCTTTTCATTCATACGTGGGTTAGGCTTCAAGTGAGTGGATCGGGGTATATGGGTATTGAAACAAATCTCTAACAAGTACCGTAGGGATCAAGTAAGTGAAAAAAAAAAATCAGATAAAAAGGAATTCTTCAGAGCAGAGCCTGATGTAACCGAAAACATACCTTTGCTTGTCTTGATGGGGCTACTGGGAGCAGAATTTATCTTTCTCCGGTCACTTTCTATGCTCTTAACCAGTTTGATCAGAGATGGGTGTCGAGTGAAGTTTGGTTTCCCACGCGTGGAAAAGAGGTTTTTGGCACAGTTGTCTTTTGAAGGCCGCTTCACTTCTAGATCGGAATGGGGGAAAGGAAGGACTTGGCCACGTCCTGAAAGAGAGAAGGGCAGGGGGTCGAAACCCGGCTGGCTCGGCCTCCTCGTAGGAGATGAAGTCAAAGTGTAGGTCGAGAATGATCTTTAGGAATGAAAGCAGCAACATTTATAGAGCACCAGCTCTGGGATAGACACTGTCTGAAGGGCTTTCTGTACAAAACCTTGTTAATCTTATTTTAATGGAGTTCTGAGGTAAGATTTCACACCTCAACATCTCTGAAACCCACAGCATCTTACAGCCAACCAGTGGTGTGCTAGAGTGTAATCATTAGTGGTTTCTCTTTCTTATTATATATATAATATATATATATACTAATATATATAATTGTGCATCTTATAGTCAGTGGAGTCCTACCCTGATGAAATATGGTGGCTCTCACTGCTATGGACTGAATAACGGGGTCCCCTCAAGTCCACAGGTTGAAATCCTAACCCTCAATGTGATGGCATTAGGAGGTGGGGCCTTTGGGAGGTGCTTAGGTCATGAAGGTGGAGCCTTCTTGAGTAAGTGCTCCTATAAAAGAGGCCCCACAACACTCTCTAGTCCCTTCTGCTGTGTAAGTTATGACGAGAAGACAGCCATCTAGATAGCAGGCTCTCGCAAGACTTCCCAGCCTCCAGAACTGCAATAAACTTCTGTTGTTTATAAGCCACCCAGTGTATGGTATTCAGTTATAGCAGCCTGAATGGACGAAGACACTCTCAACAACTCCACCAGGTAGGTACTTCTTAGGAAATGCATCCCCATTTCAGAGACATTCATCAACTGACCTTGCTCTCTCAGCTAGTACAACGTGGACCTGGGATATGAGCCCATCAGTCTGGCCCTGGAGCCTGCACTCTGAATCCCCTGCACCAAAGGACCTCTCTCTGAGATGGCAGTTGACTCTTGAACAGGTTTGGACTCTGCAGATCCACATATATGCAGATTTTTTACAGTGCAGTGCTGTAAACGTATCTTCCTTTATGGTTTCCTTGGTAAGATTTTCTTTTTTCTAGCATACTTTATTATAAGAATATAGTAGATGATACATAAACATACAAAGTATGTTTTAACTGTTTATTTTCTTGGTAAGTCTTCTGGTCAACAATAGGCTATTAGTAGTTAAGTTTTGGGGAGTCAAAAGTTATATGCAGATTTTTTACTGCATTCCTAACCCCTGCATTGTTCAACAGTCAATGTATATTCAAAACTGCGATAACCTTGCAAAGATACCACTCTTCTTCCCATCTTGCAGGTGAGGAAACAGCCTTGGAGATGTAACTTGTTCAAGGCCACATAGCCAGTAAGAGGCTAAGTTTCCCTCTGCCCCCATGGCCCATGTTCCTGCTACTTTAAACATTTCTGCGTGGGATCTTTGATGGAACATAAAATGTCAGAACCCTGGAGCTGAGATGGAGACTAGAATATTGATACTGGAGTGAATTCACTTCATGTTCTCGATGTGTGTAGGCTCTGTTATGGTCACTGGGCAGCCTAACAATTAAGCAATAGTATCTTATGTTTTGTGATGCTTTCCACTTTTTCAGATCCTGTCACGCACAGAGATTCTGCCTCGTGAGTACAGGGTTGGAGGTGTTTTGGCCCTTGGGTTGTTGATGGAACCAGTAGCCAGACTTTCCATATTGGCACTCATCTTTGTCTTTCCAACAACTTATATATGTTCTTTCCATGTGGGAATGTGGGCAGGAAGGGGAAGGGAGAACATCTCCCAACGCACATTAATTGAAAACAATGAAGCAAAGAATGAAGGAAAACAAATACATACCACTGGGATTTGGACTGATTTCTGGGCCTGTCCATTTAAAAGCTGGTTTTCGGCCTCTTTCTTCCGTAACATGAACTTTCTTGATAAGATTCAGGCTACTCAGGACATTAGCGATATCATACAACCTCCTAATTTTTGCTGGAAAATAAAAGATATATACCACTTAATGGAATAATGAAAGATCAAAGGACTTTGCTTCTTGAGGACTTCATATATATTCAAAAAGCTATCCTAGTCATCAATGTCAGGCAGAGAAAAATGTGACTCTTTTAAGTTATTCTGGTGATACTGCGTTAATTCAAACAAGAAAATAGTTTTAAATATTGAAAAGACTGTTACTGCTGGTACTGAATTTAGAAATGATAGAGGTTGAAAAAGGAAAAATGACTTTGTGAGATCACCCTATCGGGAACTATGTTACAGAATTTTTTTAAAAAAAATTTTTTTTTCAACGTTTATTTATTTTTGGGACAGAGAGAGACAGAGCATGAACGGGGGAGGGGCAGAGAGAGAGGGAGACACAGAACCGGAAACAGGCTCCAGGCTCTGAGCCATCAGCCCAGAGCCTGACGCGGGGCTCGAACTCACGGACCGCGAGATAGTGACCTGGCTGAAGTCGGACGCTTAACCGACTGCGCCACCCAGGCGCCCCCAGAATTTTTAATAAAAAGTCCCCATTACTGGTAATCCTCTAATGAAGATTCAGAAGAATTTTATGAACAAATAGAAATAAAGCGTCAATGATAAATGTATTGCTTTGCAACTTGTGACAGTTTATAACAATGAGATTTATTTAGTATCATAAGCATGGAGGGTGCTATAACCCATCAAAATGTGTAAATTAAAAAAAAAAAATTTTTTTAATGTTTATTTATTTTGAGAGAAAGCGAGAGAGAGTCCGGGAGGGGCAGAGAGAGAGAAATCCAAGCAGGTTCTGCACTGCCAGTTCAGAGCCTGACGCGGGGCTCGAACTCACGAACCGTGAGATCATGACCCGAGCGGAGATCAACAGTTGGATGCTTAACCAACTGAGCCACCCAGGTGCCCCCAAATTTGTAAACTTTTATATTGTCCTTATGTTATATGCAGATCACTGATTCGTTAATTCTACACATCTTACACACCTTAAAAAGTTTTATTACAAGAAACTGGTCTTTACTTCCAGCTTGATACCACAAAATTATAAATTGACCTTGTTCTTCGTAGCCATGCCAGAAGGTTTTGAATTCCCTGGGGATGCAGCAAAGTACCCATCCACAGCTCCTGGAATGGTTTCCAAGGCTGTGACTAACTAGCAAAACGCAGAGCTGAAAACTGTCTGGTGAGTCAGAAAAAGCAGGCAGCCCATCCGTAGTGGGTTGAAATTGCACATCTCCCGAGCCAGTCGCCAGTATTACTGCCTTTACTCTCGACTTAATTTTGTCTTTATAGAGACACTATCAACCTGGAGATGTCTGAATATACTTTCATGGGATTAGTGCAGCTTTACAGGAACGGGAAAGGAGTCGGTGTGATGGCTCCCGGGCACTCCCCACAGCGGTCCCCTCGTCAGGCGGGTCCCCTGTTCAGGCTAGCCTCATGCCCTACGTGGAGGTGTGCTGATACCCCCAGAAGACGTGGGCATGCTGCAGACCCTTCCCATGTGCTGAGCACTTCTTTCCACACTCTCCTCTTCTGGAGGCTCCTGCAAAGCCTGTCACTGAGGCGCGGGCAGAGCTCTGCATCGGGAACCCAGCCCAGGCCCCTTTCCTACTTCGAGCAGGTCTGGCTGAACCTATTCTTTCAACTGGGCTGCAGGTCACTTCTGGGAACAATTTTAGAAGAGTTATTTATACCCTTCCCTATAAGAGCAGAGATCTGGGTTCCAGACCCACTTGACAATGTATTGCTCATTTAGACGTTTCTGAGCGACATTTTACGGTTTGAGAATAGGTCCGAAAGCCCACGGCAGTCCTGACACTTACTTTTAAACTTGCTTTTATCCAAATCTTCCACGTGGTCTTCCCCAATTAGAATCTTGGCAGCAATTTCTAGGCTTACTATCTGAGGCGTCGACACCAGAAACAGCATCACAAACTTCTGGCTCATCACTCTTAGAGACTTATCTTTGCGGCTGTTTACAGAAGCTTTGGAGGAGGAGGAGGATTAGAGAATTAAAATTCATGAAGGGACAAGTGACTTCTAAAGTAACAGGGCTAAAAATACCACAACCTGATCAGACAGCTGACAACCGCAGCGTTTTAGCATGTTAAAAGGCAGGATTTGCTTTAGAACTGCGTTCTCTAAGAAACCATTTTCTTTAGACCCAGGAGGAGGGCCCTGTGGCCCAGGCTCTTCCAACCATGGCTCACCTGCCCGAAATTCCACTCCAGGGAGTTCGACAAAACACATGTCCGCGTGTCCATTCTGGCCGGTGTTCGATTTGATGACATGATCCTCTAGGCTGATGGTCTTACCAAAGTCAAACTCTTGTTCGTATTCTTTCTTCTTGATCATCATAATCTGCTCGGCATACTTGTTCTCTTCCCCGACGCTTTTCAAAGTCCCCAGGGTTTTGTGGAGATTATGTCGCCCGTGCCAAGTGTATCTGTTTTTGGCCAGGCGGCTCACCATGTGTAAACTCTCCAGGACATTCACGATATCGTAAATGCGTCGCCGCTCAACATCTGCGAAGAATGAGCAACGGTACATAACGAGGATCAGGTTTTGCAACGTGTAGAGAACTGAGTAACTTTTTCTTCCACGGTTTATGAGTCAGCGGGTCTGGATGACACAATTCTACTTACACTCAACAAAGAGCGTAAGGACGAGCCAGACACGTTTCTGCTCTCATAGCGTGTAAATAACGATAATAGGAATTGGAAAGGTAACATTTATTGAGGACCTACTCTGTGCCATACAGCTTTAGGAGATTTTTATCCTAAACTGGTGAGGCAGGTATTATTATTCACACTTTAATGATGAGGGAAGGGGGCTCAGGCTGCTACGTAGCCCAGGCCAAGGCACGGAGCCAGTAAATGACAAAACCAAGTCTTTTAATATTCTAAACCCCACACATTACAAGCTGGTTTTTTTTTATATTACTCTTCAAAGCACGTGTGTGCACACACATGCACACACACATGTGCACACACACAGGCAGTTGTCATAGAATAGGTACAAAGCACTGAGATTTCTTGCTGTTCCTGGAACCTGCCAGATGTGCCCTTGCCTGAAGGCCTTTTCCTGGGCTCCTCCTTCTGCCTGGAATCCCTCTTTCAGATGCCCTCATCACTCCTCACTTCCATCTTTTCAAGTTCTTGCTCAGATGTCACCCTTTCAATGAGGCCTGACCTGACCACCTAATGTAACATTGCAAAAACACACTCCGAGCCCTCCTGGTCCCCCTCTACCCTGTTCTACATTTTATTTTTCCCCACAGCATGTATCACCTCCTAACATGTTATTATACCTTGCTTGCTATGTGCTTTGCATATCTGTTATGATCTCTCCTTATCTGTCCTTTGCATACTCATCTATTCCCCCCGCTATAAAGTAGGTTCCACAGGAGGAAAGATTTTATTCTTTGTTTAAAAAATGTTTATTTAGCGGGGGAGGGGCAGAGAGAGAAGGAGACAGAGAATCTAAAGCAGGCTCTGGGCTGCCAGGGCAGAGCCCCACACAGGGCTCGAACTCAGAAACCATGAGATCATAAGCTGAGCCGAAATCAAGAGTTGGATGTTTAGCTGACTGAGCCACCCAGGCACCCCAGGGTGTTATTCTTTTTATCCACTGATGTTATCCCAAGCTTTTACAGTATTGCCTGGCACACAGTAGGTGATCAACAGCTACCTGCTGAATTAAAAGTACAGCCTGCAAAGCTACAATTAAGTGTGTGTGACTAGATGAATCTAAACGGCTATTCTTAAAATAGGAAATCAAGTCAGTATTTATAAACACGCATCCGAAGAGCAAAACTTTCTTCCTGGAGTGACAGCTATATATTAAAATATCCTTCCTATCTCTTCAGTTTCAGACTCTGAGATTTTCATGACTCCAAAAGTATCCCAAGTTTACCACAGACCCCTTTCTAGCTGTAACTAGATTCAAGTCTATGAAGACAAGAATAAAGGGGGTAGGAGGATCACAGTAACTTGCCAAACACCAACACGTATTGTCCTCAGAATCGTGCCGAGTGGCAGGCGATGCTAAAGCCCTGCTTCTACTCACAGAACAGGCTCATCACAAACCAGGAAGATACCATTCTCCAGCCTAGCTCTTCAAGGAGAGAGCCAGGGAGCCCAGAGAGTGCAGACAAAAGTTCAAAGTTGTAGCTGTTTTTGAAACAAGTCATAAAACAATGTTGCCTTTCTCGGGCGCCTGGGTGGGTCAGTTGGTTAAGTGTTGAACTGCAGCTCACGACAGGCTCTCACCGTTGGTTCCTGGCTCGTTCCTGAGTTCCAGCCCCGTGTGGGACTCTGCCCTGGAAGCCTGCTTCCCATTCTGTCTCCCTGTCTCTGCCCCTCCCCACTCTTTCTCAAAATAAATAAACATTCAAAAAACAAACAAACAAACAAACAAACAATGTTGTCTTTCTTTACAGCTTCAGAGCTTTTGAAATGCAACCAGAAGCAATCTCCGTTGTGATTTTTTACTTCTGTTTGAAAACTCACGGAAGTTGGAAACTATATGCCTTTATTTTTTTTTTTTTTTTTGAATTTTTTTTTTTTCAACGTTTATTTATTTTTGGGACAGAGAGAGACAGAGCATGAACGGGGGAGGGGCAGAGAGAGAGGGAGACACAGCATCGGAAACAGGCTCCGGGCTCCGAGCCATCAGCCCAGAGCCTGACGCGGGGCTCGAACTCACGGAGTGCGAGATCGTGACCTGGCTGAAGTCGGACGCTTAACCGACTGCGCCACCCAGGCACCCCTGCCTTTATTCTTAAATTAAAAGGGCTTCAGAGGGGCACCTGCGTGGCTCAGTAGGTTAAGTGACTGACGGGTTCAGGTCATGACCTTGCGGTCCGTGAATTCAGCCCCGCATTGGGCTAGGTGCTGACAGTTTGGAGCCTGGAACCTGCTTCAAATTCTGAGTCTCCCTCTCTCTCTGCCCCTCCCCTGCTCACACTCTGTGTGTCTCTCTCTCAAAAATAAACATTAAAAAATAATAACTAAATAAAAGGCTTCAGAGATTTATAATTTCCATGTGGCATTATCTGTGTCGTTAAGAACACTGGCTAGATGAGCGTGGGTCTGAAGGAGTAAGTCCATGAAGTCACTTTAATTATTAACCTGAAATGGTTATATGGTTAAATGGTGAGCTCTTTGCATACTTACTAAGTTCTTCAGCTACTTCATCAAGACAGATGTCATTGTTCACAGCAGGGTTGGGGTAGTTAGGGTATCGTGCTAAGAACTTATGACACAACAATCCTAAACTTTTTTCTTTTCGACTTGGTTGGGATTTCTCATATTCATCTCCAGATAAGTGTTCCTACAAAAGAAGAGGTAAATCATGTCTGAATCGGAAATAGAGTTGGACAGATTTATTAGGGTCATCTGCCCATGACGGCTAACACGCTTAGCTTCAACAGCTGCAAAACTGGGGGTAGAAAGGTGGGAGCCAGTGTAAACTGTGTGGCAGATCGAAAAAGGAGGCTTGTGCTGAAATAAGTCAAAGGCTCAGGATTCCTAGTGCTATATTTGATGGAGTCCTGTGCTCCGAAGCAGGCTAATAAGTCTGTGGGTGTCGATGCTTCATATTGCTGGCACTTCTGTAATAGCTACTCCTCCCTGCTCCTACACACACACACACACACACACACACACACCAGCCTCCTCCCAGCCTTTTGCAAACCTACGTGCAAACAATCTTTGGCCTCAGGTAATCCGTTTCTGCTATCAAACAACCCCCTTTTCTGATCTCTATTTCGTATCTCGGGGCTCACGGCACTGATGAGCATTTTCAGGTTGGCTGTTGGTGTCCACGGTTCTCCCTGGGAGAGTTCCTTGGGCTTGGTGGGCGTGGTCAAAGGGCCAAAGTCAGGCTGTATCTCTGTCAACACTATATTTGCTGCAGTGGATTCTTTCAGAGGTGTTTTCATTAGTCCTCTTTTATGTGGCTCAAAAAAGAGATTTTCCTGGTTTAAAACAAGCAAATAATTAAATCCACCATAAAACAGGATTTATCATACAGCTTTCGATTCTAGAAATTGTACAATAAATAAAATATTGTCAAGGGAAAAGTGCCTATGAGGTTATAGGGCCGATTAAATTAGTAACTATCCCAATGATCACTTGACACTTACTGTCCTTTTTACTAGCTAAATTTCCCATTTTTAATTTTGTAGTTCATCCTATGTTCCAAGAATTGAACAAAAAAACCTTTAAGGCAGAATTTTAAAACCTTTTTGACATCATTTTTGATTTAGAATAGTGTTGCAGTTAGTATAAAGCGTTCCCATACACCTTTCACTCAGCTTCCTCTAATAGGACTGCTAATTTTAAATGACCCAAAGTGACTTTTACACACAACACTGCAATAAGTAAAGGCCTACATGGCAGAAACCATGTCCCATTCATCTGTGTGTGTCTCATCTGGCACATGGCTCCATACACTGAGTGCTCAGTAAAACACCACTGATGTGGAAGAGTCAGAAAGCCAAGGAGACCAGGGTGAGGGCTGGCATATGGTCATACTTACAGGCAAAAGCTAGAAGGGAGCAAAACCCAGAGTGCCGATGAGCAAAGAAAGTCTGCTCTTACAATATTTACCCTTCTCACTTTATAGAAGGAAAAATGGGGCCCCATAAGATAAAATTAGTTATGGTTCCTGGCAGAGGCAGGACTGCGACTGAGACATGATGGTAAATGAATAGCAGTTCACAAGTAAGAGTAATGGAGACTATGTTTCTTCCACTTTTGGACACTGGGGACTTCACACATTCTTACTCTCTATCTATCGCTATTTTAAAGGAAATGCTTGGAATGACAATAAGTAAAAGAACACAGAGACTCACTAATTCCTCAGTGACTTTAGGAACAAAGATTAATGGAGCTGTTTAACATGTCCGTGATTCCTTAGGATTTATCAAGTGCTTTTCTATTTGTATTCTCACCATATCCTACATGTAATTCTGGTCTGCAGAAGAGGAGAGGCTGGCTGAGAGAGGTTACACAGGCCTTGAACCTGAATGTCCTCAATCCAGCTATGGTGTTCTTCCAGGGAAATCAGTGTGACGAATACAATGGGGGACCCTCCTGGGCAGGTGCACCTGAAAGGTGCTGACCCAAGAATGGGATTTCTCTAAAGGCTGCTGTCCTTTACCTCAGACTATCAGACACAATAGCAATTCTCATTTGACTAGTATCTAAACCTTTTAGGAACTTTGCATTTTTCAACCTATCAGTAGCTGGACGCTGATCAAGACACCCCTACTGACAATTCTTATTTACAAAATGCCTATCTCACAAATAGTATTTATGGCCCCCAAGTTTAAGAAGCTGCTGATTCAGTAGAAAATCATCTCAAAAAGAAATCTGATCTCAAATCACGTCAGATGCCCTCTCTAAATTCTAATTGTTCAAGAATTCTGAGAAATATCATAATGCAGCTAACGAATTTTAGTATTCTTAAAAAAATACCTTTTCTCTCTGCTTATTTCTTTGAGACTTCCATTTGCAATCAAACTATTAAAAGCTTTGGGTTACCTTAACTCTGGCCAAACTCTTCCCTTCTTTAAAAATTAAATTTCCCTTTCTTCTGGGTTTTTATAGAAGCTAACTAAAAAGGGATGTAGCTTTAATAAGATATTGGATATGGGAAAACCATAGGGTTAAATCAGGATGGCATTGCTTTTAAAACTGCGAGGATGAATACTAAAGTTAAAAAGGTACCTTTTCATTCTCCATTCTGTAAATTTCTCATACATTTAGAGTTTCTTTAAAAATGAAAAACTGGAGTTGCTCCCAACACCCTGATGGTTTAAGTAGTTCAATCAGTTCTATTAAAACGTTTAATATCCTTAAAAAGAAAAGGAAATAGAAAAAGTTAAAGAAAAATAAAACCAGGAGATCGGCTGAATATTCCCTCATGGACACCAGAGGCCACTTAAACAAAGACTAACGAAAAAATGACAAATTACATTTACATTTTATTCCCGACCAGAGATCACGCTCCTGGGCAGAGAACTCCCATCAAATGCCAGTAAATTCCTTCAGCAAACCGATCCACTGTCATGAGACTCAAAGCAAACCACAGAACTTCCAGTGACAGCTTTCTCCCACCTTCAGGGACGGCACGCCATTCTCCAGACCCCACCGAAAAGGACTGTAGCAAGCACTAACACCCACCTGTTCACAGGTCAGGGTTGGGGACGGAGCCAGCGTCCCAGCCCTGCTTCCGGCTGAGCAGACACGTCCCCAAGCATCTGGATAAAAGTGTACATCTTGATGCCTGAACTTTTCCCCTGACACACACTTGCACAGGCTCAGCAGTAAAGACTTGGGAAATAGCTTGATGGGAAACTTCCAAATTCAGTTCTTAAGTTCCGAACATACTCCGGGTATTTAAAGAGCGCCTTATGATTAAGACTTATTCTCTTTTTAGGACATCCTTAAAGATGAAAGGCGCGGTGTACTCTCAATTCGGGTGGCGCGTTCACGCCACGATGTTGGATCTCACCAAGGAGGCTGCATTGGTTCAGTAAAGCCACCAGGTACAGTCCCCCGGCCGCCACCCGCTCCGCGCCCCGCGCACTTCCCCCTCCGCCCAGCCAACTACCCCTCCCCCCGGGCCCAGTCCGCGCGCCACCAGCCCTGCAGTTCCCGGACAGCATCCTCGCCGTTCCCAGGGCAACGATTCCTAACCAATCAGAGAGCTGGACGCGGGCCTGCGATTGGTTGGTGGCGCCAGGGGCGGGTCCGGACCTTCCGCCTTCGATTTAAAAATTTGGCGCGGAAAGCCGGACCGTGGCCGGCACCGCCCCTTGGCTGCGCGGGGCTTGAGCGCGGGCAAACCCGCGCCCGGAACCACGGTATCCCCGCCCCTCCCCCTCGCTCGCCCCCTCCCCTCTGCGCGGGAGCTCAGCTCCTCCCTCCACGGCCCCCGGCTGAGCGAGAGGCGGGAAACGGCCGTCGCTGCCGCAGCCCTCCCGATCCCTCTCCCGGTGCCGGGACGGCTGGGTGCCGCATCCCTCTGCGTCCCGCTGACCTGTCAGTTCACTTCACGGTTGGAGCCTGCGGGGGCTGAGCGGGGGACACTTCGGCACCGCTTTCCCCGCTCAGGTCCGGGAGCCCGCGTGTCGGGCCGTCAGTCGGTCCTCACGCTGCGCCGAGGTGGGTGCCACGGAGGGAAACGCCGGGACCGGGCTTGGCGGGCCGGCGGGCGGGCAGAGGGAGCGTGACCGTCCAGGAGCAGTCAAGCCCCCGATTTGAAATTAACCCGCTCCCGGCGCGAGCCGATCCCGCGGGCTGGGAGGGCCGCTCCCCTCCCCCACGCCCGCTCTTCCCGGCCCCGGACCCCGCGCGCCAATCGCAGCCTCCAGACAAGAGCCGGCGGCGAATCAGGGTGCAGGCACCGCCCTCTGGTCCGCCTCCGAGACAGAGTTGGGGGAAAAGTTCAGCAACTTTTTTTTTCCTTTTTTTTTTTTTTCCCCTGAATACCCCCTCCCCTTGCTAAAGTTGGGGAATGAAGTTTGGCCCGCCCAGGGCACGAGGACTGAGAAGCGGGCGCTCTGCGATTCCCGGTCTGGCTGTCCCACTCCCTGCCCAGCCCCAGATCCACTCACCTGCCCTCCGGACCCCAGCCGGGACCGTCCCCCCTTCCATCTCTGGCATGCATTATTGTGCTGCCCACCACCTGCCCCACGGCCTCTAGAAAATTGGTGTGCAGAGGGGGAAGCCTGACCAACTGGTGCCCAAACTCGTTAGGCGTGGGGTCTTGGCCGAGTTGTGAGAACTCAGGTGTGGGAGGAGGAGTAGTAAGGTTGAAAACCCGCCAAGCCAGTTCCGGGGCGTCTGCCTTCTTCCCTCCCGTGGTCTCCCACCCGCTCGTCCTTTTCCCCTCCCTAGTCGTCTTCCCTCACTTTCCCCTCTTTTTCCGGTTTCCGATCCTCGGACAGTTTCAGCATGGAATATTGCAGAGTTCTAGATTAACAGTAGGATTGGAGGACGCTCTAGTCCAAAGCCCTCGTTTTGCAGACAGGGAAACCGAGGCCCGGGGCGGCAGAGCTGCCTTGCCTGTGCCCGGATTGGGTTGCCCTGCGTTGGCTTGCCCGGCGGTTCTCTGCTTTAAAGCGTTTCCCCTTTTCTGGGGACCTGTGCTGGAGTCGCGGTACCGCATGTATTGCCCAACCGCGCCTAGATCAGGGCGCCCATCTACCGACGGTTTGGTTTGAGCTCTTCCCTCTTTTTTGTGGTCTCGCGTCTCTAAGCTCCAGCAAGGCCCACGACCCCGATCCCCCAGTCCCACTCATACTTACGTGTCAGTGAATCACCAGTGCTGATTTGCAGCGCGGGACAGTCTCCTATCCCCGAACGAACGCAATGTAAGGGCGGGGATGCTGTGCTACGGTGGCTGGGGTCGCAGCGCTGCAGCGACAGACCGTAGGACCGGGGGTCCGGGTGGCGAGCAGTGGCTTTTTCACCACGCAGATCTCAAGCCTAGGGGTGCACAGGGTGGCTGTCCCAACGGTTAGCGCCCTGGTGTCCCTGTCCTCTCCTCCAGCCGCCAGCCGGGGGGCACGGGCCATATCGACTTCAGGCAAATGTTGCTCAGGAAGGCGCTTCTACTTGGAAGTCGGCCTTTCGCGGGTGCTGTGCAGATGGTCTCAGATTTACAATAAAGAGAGAGTCACTGGGCAGAGTCTCACCACCAGCAGCGCTAAGCAGCTGGTTTTTATTGAACTAGGGTACACCTTTTCCAGAGCAAGGTGTGGTGACACATGCATGAACAAAAGGGGGGCAGTGGGTGTTTCTGCTTTAGCCGCAGTTTCAGATTTTTGCCTCCCTGTCCCCCATCCCCAGCCCTTAGGGGAGTGCTCCCGTTCCCCTGTGTTCAGGGGCAGTGAGGAATGGGTTCATATCTGATCTAAGTGGGCATTTATGCCCCAGGTCTGAGTGCCAAGGACCTGTGAGGCACACAGCGCAAGGAACAGCCACCTCTGCTGACACCGCACAGATGGCATCTCATTTGATACTCAGCACAGGTGTTAGTTAACCACGGGCCATGAAAGGGAAGCAGAGCATTTTAAAGTAACCGTCCCTAAATGACAGGGCTGGGATCTAAAGCCAAGTCTTGTTTACCGCTAAGGGCTTTCCACTGAAAGCTCTCTTCTTCACTGTGCTGGTGCCGGCCCTCACTTCCTTCACAGGATAGTTGTGTCCCTCTTTATAGAGAAGGAAACTGAGGCACAGAAAGGGTTAAGTGATGGCCACTTTAGCTGTTGAGTCAGAATTGGAATCCAGGTCTCCCTGCTCCCGGTTCATATATCATCCGATTTCACGGTCTCTGAAAGTTCCTATGAAAACAAGGTTGGCGACACCTGAGAAGGATCTTTAAGCATCTGCCCCTCCCTGCACCCCAGCATAACAAAATAGAGAAAAAGCAGGACGTGTAATCCTTGTTTTAGTGACAATTGTCATATCTTATTGAAGCATGTGAAAGTACAATCCAAGTCACTGACTGATGAAAAGTAGCTCTATGAAGAGTGAAATGGTGTGGTTTTGAAGTCTTAACTCTTTTTTATGTAAGAGGTAATGAAAAAGCAAGCTGAAGCCTTTCTCCTCGACAGACACTATCGTGTGTTGGTTTGAAATTCAGCATGAATATAAAAGGAAGCTATGAGAATACTGAAAACGTTTCTCTTTACTGCGCAGCTGAGAAGGGAGGATGAGGGGGCAGGTTGGAAATCTTGTAACTTTCCCATCAAACATGCGTTCTGTCGATTAGTTATAAAATCCGAGGGAATATTCGTTCATTTATTTCTGGTCTTTTGTTCACCGTGTTGTGTAATCTGTGTCTCACTGAAGTTAGACCAGTTTTTCAACTCTATGCTACTACCCTTTATGGTTTGCACAACTTGGAGGGTGAGATGTTGTGTAATACGTTAAGCACTAATCAAAGAGAAAAGATACCAGACGTGAGGGGGAATGATGAGTGTTGTCTGAGGTGTCTAGATTCAAAGGTAACTTTCAGGATTTGGGAATCATGTGTCATCACCGGAGCCGCACTCTGAAAAGAGCAGCGTCCCCTGCCCCCCGCCCCAGGGCTAGAGAGGGAGGTGCCCTAGCTGGTGGGGCTCCTAGACCTTTTTGTCTTGCCGCCCACCTCCCAAGTTTGACCAGGGGGCAATGTGGGGGTTGCGCTTTTTCAACAGCATGAGTTGGCACAGCCACCACAAAACAGCTGTCTAGTGCTTTAAATGGCACAAATCCCCAGGTGCGGGGTTAGATCGCAGCTGCTCGTGACCAGATCTCAGTCCTCCCCGGTTCTTTCAACTAGTTACTCTGTCCCCAGATGAATTGTGCTGGGTCCAGTCTGGGCAGGGTTTTAAGAGGGTGGATACAAGCAAGGGACGCAGGCGGTGGGACAAGCTGGATCTGGCTTGTGCCGACTGTGGAGCTAGATTTGGTCCGAGCCTGTTGGCAGGGGCAGGCGGCTGTGGGAGAAGTCCCCTGCAGCTCTCCTTGGCTTCCTGTGGGAAACCTCACTCAACTGATGAGCCCTGGATGGATATCTGCAGCCCTGGACTCAGCTGCAGCCGCAACAGTTGCTTCCATATATCGAGCAATTACCACATCTAAATTTTTTAAATGCTTTGGGGATAACTGAACACAAAATACTGAAGACCCTTTTATAGAATGGGAGTCTGAGTTCTGTGCTCGCTGTATTACTATGTCATCCGATCTTAAAATTATCACAGAGCTGAGGATCATGTAGTCTTAGTGCTTATTTGTAGATTGGAAGAACCCATTTTTTCCAGGTTCTAGAGCATTAAAAATGTATATATACAGATTCCTGGGAGTGGGGGCAGGAATTTATTACATGAAAAAGTCCCAGTCAGTGCAGGAATCCCAAAAGCTCCATGGTTAGCAATGATCACCTTTTGCTTGAAGTCTGGTCGTGAAAGGTAACTGGGCTGACCCGCTTTAGGCAGATTCCTTATGTCCTGTCTTGATCATAACCCTGTACACCCATCTCTGGCACAGACACACCCCATCTACACCACTGTGAGCTCCTGGAGGGCGGGGAGAGGGACTTCCTTATCTCTTTCTCCCCAGAGTGCCCAGCTGGGTACCTGTCCCAGAACAGGAGCTTGGTGAGCTTGGTAAGTGTTGGTTCATTGAATAAGGCCCTAGTCTTGAGTGCCATCTCACCAAGCCCAGAAGATACCTTGTCTTTTAACCTCTTTATCTTCAGGGCCAAGTTCAATGCCTGACACCTACTTGGTTCTCAATAATGTTAGAGAAAATGAGCTCATAACTACCATCCTTAAAAAAAAAATTTTTTTTTACTTTACTATTTCCACCTCCCCCCCATACGCATAACTGTTTTATCTATTCATTTACTAAAGCATAGTAAATGCATAGCATGTTCTGAATGCCTTCCAAGCCCTGAATTAGGTGCGCTGTGTATACAGGTGAGTGAAAGAGGCAAAGTCCTTGCCCTTTTGGAATTTACAGTCAAGCAGGAGAACAGTATCTGGCACAAAGCGTTAACTGCTGTTCCTATTATTACTATTATCATTTTATTTTTTTCTCCTAAATGTGAGACCTCTCTGCCGCTCCTCAATCTAGCAGACGTGACTTTTCTCTACGTTCTTCCTCTGTTGGACTTATTTAACGAGTTAGTGAGTTTTCCGTAGGTATTTTTCTCCCCTAGGAACCCGTATTCTGTTCTTTTCCTCCTTTCAGCCACATGTAGGAGTCACTTGCTCTGAGCCCAGGGACTGTGCCGGGCACTTGTCCTCTGATGACAGAGACAAGGCCCGCCTTTCACTTACCACTCTTCTTTCTCTCTTTTTTCTTTTTGCAGGGAAATGACCTTCATTTGGAGAAGTTGTTTGCTTTTCTGAGTCTTTCACACTGCTGCTTCAGAGTCACTGGAGGAGGCCTGGTTTCTCGTGGAATGATCACTGAAGTCAGCTTAAGTCAGTTACTTCAACCTCGGCCCCGCTGTCACGTGTGTCCTGGAGTGGGGAGCCAGGAAGACAGAACAGGGTCCCGATCAGCCACATCAGGCTCCGTGGCATCTCCCCACAGGCTTCCAGGCCGCCACCGAGCCCTCCAGTCTCCCACTTCTTCCTCTAACAGTGCCTCCGCGGCACCTGTGAATTCCCCTTGAAGTCATGGATTTCAGGATCTGATCTGACCTAAGATATCCCACGATACCCAGACATAATTTGGTAGAGTTTAGCTGCTCACTGTACTGCTTTATCATACAATACAGAGACTGACTAGGACATACGTAATTCCTTTTGTTGACAAAATACTTAGGATCTTCCAAAAAGAAGTAGGTAACTCTCCTCTCAGCTTTCACTGCAAATGCTCAATAAAATCTCACAGTATGTTTCAGTATGGAAATTGGCTACAGTAGATTGCATTTGAATCTGCCCACAAAATGGATAGTTTTACATGTGCGTTTTAAATAGCACTAAGCTTTGTTCCAAATTCAATCTCGGAAATAAGAGTCTATAATTGTTTTCAAGTTAGTTCGAATGATATGAAATACATTTTTTTATTACAAAAGGAAAGATACTGGTTAACCAAAATTTTCAGATGCTCGTTATGGCTTGGTGTCATTGTGATAATGTCGCATCTACGTCATATCATAGATGGTTGCCTCTTAAGGAAACTCGGGGTTTGGAGAAGGGAGAGGCATCTTCCCGTCGGTTATCTTCTTTGAACGAGGATAGGATGTGGATACAAGTTAGGGCTTTGGAGGGAAATAGACCGTGGTTCCAAGTCACCTCATCGTTAACATCTGTGTGACCTTAGCTAAATTACTTAACATCTCTGAGCGTCACATTCTCCTCCTCACTGAAGTAGGGATCAAAACACCCACCTTGAAGGGTTGCTGTGGGGCTAGATGAGCTGAGGGATGTAAAGGACTTAGCACAATGTTCGCACATTAGGGTAAGTACTAAGTAATAATTGTTATACTCTTTTTTAAAAAAAATTTTAATGCTTGTTTATTTTTGAGAGACAGAGACAGAGTGTGAGTGGGGGAGGGGCAGAGAGAGGGAGACAGAATCCAAAGCAGACTCTAGGCTCTGTGCTGACCACTCAGAAACCAGGAACACGGAGCTTGAGCCCCTGGACTGTGAGATCATGACCTGAACCAAACTCACGTACTTAACCCACCGAGTCACCCAGGTGCCCCTGTTCTACATTCTTAAGATCCAGACAAATCAAGATTCCTTTTTGTTTTTTATTTTTTCTGGTTGTGATCACTCTGGGGAAAGAGATTCCCAGGAGCCAGACTATTTGGCCAGGAAATCGTTCCTCCTGACCAGCTGGGTCTGCGTCTTCTGTCCCCTTCCGCTACCTCCCGCCATCCCCTGCTACAGGGAAGCTGTGCTCAGTGCTCAGCTGTGGGGGCAGGTCTTTGAAACCTACAACTAACAGTCTGCTTCAGCTTTTTTTGCGGGGGGAGGGCGGACTTCATTTATAGATATGCTGGAGAAAGATACACTGAACAAGAAAAAGTACTCTAAGATAACATATTCTTATCTCTTAGTAGAATTGGTAAGTGCATCCTAATTTAAGGTCTCTCATCTAGTTTGTTGGCTCTATTAGTACATATTGCCTTCTCCTGCTCTCTGCTGTTGTATCTCTTCTCCCAGCATATAAACATCTTAATTGCTCTAAGCACAGCCCCCAGCATTGAGTTGATTTGGTTAATACTGGCCAACTGGCTTACAACCCAAAGACTCTGGCTCTAGCCCTGGCTGTGCTGGCTCTGTGACCTAAGGTAAGCCATGAACCTCTTTGTACCTCAGGCTCCTTTTCTGTGAAAGGGGCTGGAAATGTCTGTGACATAAAGACTTCACGGATGGTGTGGGACCAACCGAGGCAACAAACTTAAAAAAAAAAAAAAAGAAAACATTCATTTGTATTTGATTGTAAGGAAATAGTCTGATTAATATGATCTAGTATCTTGCTAGGAACTGTCACATGCTGTGTGATCTTAGACAAGCCACCCAACTCTGCGCTGCACTTCTCCTGTGGTATGGAAGGGGGAGAGCAGACTTGATTACTTGAGTCTCCCAACATTGTATGATTCTGTGCCGAGGCTGAGGTCCCCTTGGAAACGGGAAAAGGCACAGGCTTTCAAGTTTGACAGACTGGGGTCGATCCCCTGATTCATCGTTTGCTGTCTTTCTTTGTTTTTCTGGACCCTTACAGGAGTGTCTCAGAGGGTTGTGGGTATTCGTGAAAACTTAACAGCAGTTTGGGTGAAGGGCAGTTTTGCCTGCAGTTAAGACAGCAGCTGTGAGCAGAGCTCTGCAGTGACAGAAAATGGATCAGACCAAGATTTAGGTCTGTAATTTCCAAACACCAGGGGCCCATTTGATAGAACCAGTTTGCTTTGGCGTGTTGAGTTTTTGTTGCGTGCATGACAGTGCCCCCTCCAAGAACCGGGCTGGTTTATTGGCCCCTTTGCCATTTTGCTGCTCTCAAGGTATAGCTCAAGCGTTTCAGACAGGGCCCCGCCCCCCGGCCCTGGCCCAGGGGCCTGCAGCTGTGTCAATAGGGCTTTGAAGTTCACACACAGCAGCTGACTGGTCGGCAGCCCCTGGGATCATCTTGGCCACGTTTGTCCCCGGAAATCAGGCAAGGGATGTGGAAGCTGGTGTTGCCTGAGAGGCATGGGCAGGAAAATGATGGAGCCCTTGATGAGAAGACAGGAGGAATTTACCCAAATTCATGGGCCAATTTCATTAGCAGAGATTGTTCCTCACTGCTGTTTCTCCTTCTGGCTCAAAAGCTTAATCATCAAAATGTGAATATTTGTTCCGGAGAATTTGAGTGTAGAGTATTATTATTATTATTTTGTATCCCCTACTTGGGGGCTCTGGCATTCTTTTGTTCGGCGTTTACTTCGTACTCTCTTCGGACAGGTACTTTGCAGGTGCATCACATTATCATCGCATTTTATCTTATTTAATCTTCACATTCCTGAGGAGTATGTTGTTTTTATCCCTATTTTGCAACGGAGGAAAGCTCTGGGAGGTGAAAATTGGCTGAGGGTGACACTGTTAGCAAATAGCATAGCAGGTGTCCCTAACTGACTCGTAAGCCCGTGTTCAGAACTCCTACTCTATGCTCCTTCCTATGGGGAGAGCTTTGTTTGGATAATGTCCTGGGTAACTGGGAATCAGAATCTTTGCTGACTAGCAAGCCCCCTTTTCTGTCCGTGATATTCACATTCAAAGCCATAGTCATCTCCTCCTCCTCTTTCTCCTTGCTCCGCACATCCTCTTGGTCACTGAGTCCTGTCAGTATGTCCTTCCCAATGTCCCTTGCATTTCTTTTCATTCATACCCTTGTTACTGCATGGTTGGACCATTGCAGTAGCCTCCTAGCTCACATGGTCACCAGTCTTTTCCTTTTCTATCCTTTCTGCTCGTCCTGCCAGATTCATCTTCCGTTAACACTGCTTTGTCCTAAAACATCATTTAAAATGTTCCAAGGACTTTCTGTGGCTCACAGGGTAAAGTTAATAATAGAGTTAATAATAGTTAATAATAAAGTTACTCAGGGCTTGAAATTGAGATCCACCCCCCCCCCCCCCCCCCCCCCCCGCCGCCATGTCCCCCTGCCACAATTGACCTCAAAGCTGCTTTCCAGCCCCACACATCACTTCAGCATCTTTGCCCATGCGGTACCTTCTACCTAGAATGTTACACATCTTTCTACTCAGTCTCCCCTCTGTTAAAATCTCATCCTGGCCTGTCATCAATGAAGCCTTCTCCAGTTGTCTTGCAGGCACGATGCCCCGTCCCAGAGCATTTTGTCACACTTAAGCAGTACATCTCACATGTAACTTCACCGCAGTTATCTGTGTGCCAACGTTTCCTACCTAATCCCAACGTGAGGAGGGAACCCGCGTGCGTGTGCGGGTGCACGTGTGTGTGTGTTTCCCGCTATGGTCGTTGTTACTTGCATCGTGCCTTGTGCATAGTGGGCCATTACTTGGTTGAATGAATGAACTAATGAAGGGAGGAAACTAAACGGGAAGAAATAAGTCACTTTTTGGGTGTTAATATGTGCCAGATAGTGTTCTTGGTACTTTTATAGGTAACGATTCCTTTATTCCTTACATCTACCCGGAAAGATAGGTGATACTATTGTCCCCGTGACAGAGATGAGGAAACCAGGGCACAACGAGCTGAAGTAACTTGCCAGAGAAGTAATGATGGATCCAGGATTCAAATCCACGCAGTCTGTCTCCAGAACCGAGGTTCTCCCTGGGGCTACCTGTCCAGGACTCTTTTTCACCTCTCCATGGACAGTCCTGAGCCTGAGAGGTTCACTCACATAAGAAATGCCTCACAGACTTGAAGCAGGTGGTTCAGGAGACTCTGAGGATGGTCCGGATCCGGCCTTTCTTTTCTGCATCAGCCCGCAAAGCCTTGCCCACCTCAGCGATGCGCACTGGGCAAGTTGGCGAGCCAGGGTAACCAGTCTCAGCTGCTGGGCCGGCGCTGTGTAAAAATGGAGCCCGTGTTCCACGTCCTAGGAAACATGGCAACTTCATTACACAGTCATCAGATTGTGGGCCAGGGGCTCCTAGAACCCTCCACTTCAGGCATGAGACGATTACTCAGTTAATAATCCTAATCAGCCTAGTGCACATGCCCTATGTTTATCACTCCTGTCTCATAATCAACTTTCATATTTTTCTTAACTTTACAACTCAATCTGTGCACCAGAGTGACTGCAAACCCATATTTATCTTATTTAGCAAACATTTACATGTGCTGCAATTAGCCTCACATGTTGTGTGATCAACGTCCTTTGCTAATTGCATAATTCCTTTTGCGTTTATCAGATGGCATCCTTTTTGCATACGTGTGTGTGTGTGTGTGTGTGTGTGTGTGTGTCCGTCTCCACGGTTTGCTGCTGGTTGTGAGCTGCATGCGTCACAGGCTGAGGCACCTGCAATGACAGAACCAAAGACATCGAGAGCTGGGAGGAGCGGCCTTTTTTGTTCACAGGTGAGGAAACAAGGCCCAAGAAAGCGAAGGGACCCCCTATCCAAATAGCTCATTACTGAGAAGTCCCGAAGGCATGGAAGGATGAATGTAATCTGCAAAGAATATCCCCCAAACCATTCCAGGGTAGAAATTCCGTGAATAATTCAATCCAGCCTCGGTGGTTAGCGTGGAACTTAAGTCTGGACAAGATTAGGCCAGGCCTAAAAGAAATCAAGTTACCGGCAAGGAAGAATCTTAGGATATCCTGAAGTTACAACCCTTAGCAATTGTTTTGCGTGTCAGGCTGCTTATCCCCAGCACACGTTTCCTTATAAGGGAGGCTGGCTAACCTCTTTCCTCTTCCTTCGGCATCTTCTTGTAAAATGTTTTATTCCTCTCCAAGCCCAGGTGAAAAGAGAGTGGACGATCCACTCAGGAATTAGGGATCAGCACAGAGAGAATCAGAATGGTATTATTGCTGAGTGGAGACCCAAAGATCTAATCTACAGAACTTGCTCTATAGGCCGGCATCTAAAGTCACAGCACTGGTTGGTAGCCGATCTGGGACTTGAGTCTGTGTCTCTTTGCTCGGGGCTCAGGTTTTTCTCCACACAGCGCTCTGCTAAGGAAGAGACCAAGAGGACAAGGTGTGCCTTGACACCTTGCACTTGTCCTTCCTCCCTCCACACCTTTACATCGTGCCTGGGAGTGCTAAGCCAGGGCTGTAGGGGTGCAGAGGTTAAGGTAGTCATCTTGTCTGGGATGAGAGGGCTAGGGAAAGGAACACCCCCGATGGGGAAGGCACCTGCTCCCCATTGCGGAGATTTCGAATTCAGGATTTAAGAGAATGCAATGGAGCCCAACACAAGCGTCTGGTCCACAGCAGGGTCTCTTCCAGTATTTGCAGAATGAGCATGTGCACCGGCCAGGGGATGAGGTGGGGGGGGGGAGGCTAGAAAAGTAAGAGGAGGCTAGCTATTGCTACCTGGAGCTTCTTTGCTTAGAAGGCAGAGGACATCACAAGAGGCTTGTCACAGTGGACTTCGTCCCTTCGCCTGCCCCAGAAGAAAGACGCGATCATTAATGTGGAAGCACCAAGGATCATTGGGGCTGGAAAATATAGGCCAGTGGTGTGCTGAGAAAGAAGACGAGAACGGCTATCGGCCTCTGCCAAATCTGCCGAACTGGGAAACCTTCCTACTGCTGCTGACAGCAATAGGGAGGCCCTGCTCTCTGAGCCCCTAGCAGCCACGGCGCTGCGACTGCTACTAGGGCACTGGCCACCCCCGTCGGCTATACACCCTCTGCATCTCTTGGCTCCTATCACAGTGTCTAGGAAATAGTAGGTGCTCAGTAAACGTATATGGAACAAATGAACGCGTGCACTGGACGCTGTTGCAATGTGTGGCTGTCCTCAAGTTGGCAAGGAGAAAGAACATATGGAAAGCCAAAGTAGTATTAACAACGTTTAAAAAAAATTTTTTTAATGTTTCCATTTATTTATTTATTTATTTATTTATTTATTTTAGCGTTTATTTATTTTTGAGACAGAGACAGAGCATGAACAGGGGAGGGGCAGAGAGAGAAGGAGACACAGGATCTGAAACAGGCTCCAGGCTCTGAGCTGTCAGCACAGAGCCTGATGCAGGGCTCGAACTCATGGACCGTGAGATCATGACCTGAGCCGAGGTCGGGCGCTTGACCGACCGAGCCACCCAGGCGCCCCTGTTTTCATTTATTTTTGAGACAGAGAGAGACAGAGCATGAGCAAGGGAGGGGCAGAGAGAGAGAGGGAGACACAGAATCTGAAGCAGGCTCCAGGCTCTGAGCTGTCAGCACAGAGCCCAACATGGGGCTCGAACTCATGGACTGCGAGATCATGACCTGAGCCGAAGTCGGGCGCTTGGCCGACCGAGCCACCCAGGCCCCCCAACAACGTTTTAATAACGTGTATAGATGGGCCAGAGCAGTAAGATGATATTTACCTAGTGCAAATGTGACACAAAATCTACTTTGAGTTTCAAAAAGTTGCTTGCCCAAACAGAGAGTGTGGTATGAGGCCCGGTCCATATTTTCCAAAGCCAGCAGGGGGTGGGTCGTGGCAGGCCTAAGCTCAATGGGGAATAAGATTGTGATGCAGCTGCGAAAATGGGATTGGATTCCATAAGTAGAGGCCGGGTCCAGACCAATGCAGGCGACACTGCCCATAGTTTTGAGCCCGCTCAGGTCACATCTAGTGTCTAACGCTCATTTGGGGTTTCATGAACAGCCACACTTTAACCAAGCCAATGCTTTCATTTATGAAGTGTTTTCCCAGGCGTTATCTCATCACGCTGTCCCAAAGAGATGGTTTCTATACCATCAAGGGCAAGCTGACTTGCTCAAGGTCACCTAGCCAGCGAGTGGCAGAGCCCAGCCTTCTGACCCCTTGTCCATACTCTTTCCGCTGCATCACACCGCCTTTATGCAGGCCAGAGCCCCACTGTGCAGCATCTAAAAGCAAGACCAGCGTGACGCTTGTCAAGTGCTGTCAACAGCAGACACGCTCAGATGGTCACCTCACTATCAGACAGCCTGACAATGATGTCTCAGAAACCACCTTTCCAAACCCAGGAGGGCTCTGACGGGCCAGCTCACAGCCGCAGGTGCAGTGGCCCTGGCCTGTGTCAGAACTGGTACCAGACCAACATCGAACATCACCTCACCTCTGAATGAGCCCAGGAAAGGACAAATCTTCATGCTTAGCTCGTCGGGTCCCATGGAAAGGATTTGTGAGCTGGACTGTGAAGGAGGAAGAGGGAAAGGAAAAGAGCTAACATCTGTCAGATGCCTATTAAGTGTCTGGCTCAAGACATTCACATATATTTGTTTCCTGTTTCTAACGCAGTGCCCGTTTCTGCAGCCTGACTGCTCACCCTGGTCACCGTTTGACTCTTCCACCGCCTGTGTCGGGTTGTCATAATAATCCCGCACATTCATCTGGTCTCCCCACCGTGGTTACCCGCTTTCCAAAAAAAAAAGCCCACGAAGAAAAAAAAAAAACCTGCATGCTCTCACTTATATGTAGAATCTTAAAAAGTCAAATCTATAGAAGCAGCGTGTAGAACCATGGTTAACGGAGGTTGGGAGGTGGGGGAAATGTTGGACAAAGAGCACAAATTTGCAGTAATATGGGATGACCATGTCTAGAGACCTCATGCACAGCATGATGGCTGTTCTTTTTTAAAAAAAAATTTTTGGGGCGCCTGGGTGGCGCAGTCGGTTAAGCGTCCGACTTCAGCCAGGTCACGATCTCGCGGTCCGGGAGTTCGAGCCCCGCGTCAGGCTCTGGGCTGATGGCTCAGAGCCTGGAGCCTGTTTCCGATTCTGTGTCTCCCTCTCCCTCTGCCCCTCCCCCGCTCATGCTCTGTCTCTCTCTGTCCCAAAAATAAATAAACGAGAGAGACAGAGTATGAACGGGGGAGGGTCAAAGAGGGGGAGACACAGAATCCAAAACAGGCTCCAGGCTCTGAGCCATCAGCACAGAGCCCGACGCGGGGCTTGAACTCACAGACCACGAGATCATGACCTGAGCCCTGAGCCAAAGTCGGCCGCTTAACCGACTGAGCCACCCAGGCGCCCCAATGGCTGTTCTTAATAAGACTATTACATACTGGAAATATACTAAGTAGAATGCAAGTGCTCTCATCACAAAAAGGTAACAATGCAAAGAGATGTGTTAGTTTTATTAGTAATCACTTCACTATATATATGTATATAAAATCCTAATTTTTATTAAAAACAAAGAGATGGGTAGGGCAAGAAGGCCTTTCTGTCCTTTGTCCATCTGTCCACTCATCCATCCTTTCATTCGTTCTTTAACAGATATTTATTAACTTACTCCTCTGTGCTAGGGACTGTGTAATGCACCAGAGAAGCAAGGATTTCTGGGAAGCTCTTGGGAGAGATACAAACTTCTACAAGAAAAGGAGGTATATTTGGGGCTTGTAAGTAGGGAGGCCACGCTTTTACAGGATAGGGTGGTGGGATGTCATTGCAGACCATGACCAGCAGGTGGCACTCTGGATCCCAGGAGGCTCCAGAGCCCTTTCAGCCTCCCACGCCTCACTTTCATTTTATATTCATTACTGTACTTAAAATCAAATTCTGAGTCATATCATTGAAAGACTGTGTTCAATTTGGTTTTAATTCCATTTATTTGATATTGTTTCATGCTCTTCTAAAAATGGTTAAATTAAATCCAGTTGTGTCAGGGCTTTCTGGGTAAGTAAAAGACATGTCCAGAAATTTAGAGTCCTAAATAAATTAACACCTCTAGTGATTGGTACTAGCTCCTGAATTCCTCTTGTAGGAAATGCGCCTTTTGTAGGAAAAGTTAATACTGTTGGGAAAATATGTGGAAGGATACACTTTAAGAGTCAGTTGTACAGTCTCCTAGTGGCGAGACTATCGACTTTTTCTTTTAGCTTTGTCTTCACTTTGTTCATTTTTCACAGCATGTATTAATTTTTTAGTTTTTCACTGAAGTATAACCTACAAATGGAAAAGTGTGCAAATGTCAATAAGCTTGGACTTATGTATTTATACACATGTGTCATGTTCACCCAGATTAAGATATACATTACCAAATCCCCCAAAAGCTCCCTCATGTCCCTTTCTAGTCACCCTCCCTACCCCCAGGAATCATTTTTCTTTTCTTTTTCTTTTTTTTTTTTCAATTTACATCCAAATTACTTAGCATATAGTGCAACAATGATTTCAGGAGTAGATTCCTTAGTGCCCCTTACCCGTTTAGCCCATCCCCCCTCCCACAACCCCTCCAGTAACCCTCAGTTTGTTCTCCATATTTATGAGTCTCTTCTGTTTGTCCCTTTTCCTGTTTTTATATTATTTTTGTTTCCCTTCCCTTATGTTCATCTGTTCTGTGTCTTAAAGTCCTCATATGAGGGAAGTCATACGGTATTTGCCTTTCTTTGACTAATTTTGCCTAGCATAATACTCTAGGTCCACGTAGTTGAAAATGGCAAGATTTCATTCTTTTTAATTGCTGAGAAATACTCCATTGTGTGTGTGTGTGTGTGTGTGTGTGTATATATATATGTATATATATATACATATATATATTTAAGATTCTACATATTATATATATATATATATATATATATCACTTCTTCTTTAACCATTCATCCATCGATGGACATTTGGGCTCTTTCCATGCTTTGGCTATTGTTGATAGTGCTGCTATAAACATGGGGGTGCATGTGTCCTTTCGAAACAGCACACCTGTATCCCTTGGATAAATACCTAGTAGTGCGGTTGCTGGGTCATAGGGTAGTTCTACTTTTAATTTTTTGAGGAACCTCCATACTATTTCCAGAGTGGCTGCACCAGCTTGCATTCCCACCAGCAGTGCAAGAGAGATCCTCTTTCTCTGCATCCTTGCCAACATCTGTTGTTGCCTGACTTGTTAATTTTAGCCATTCTGACAGGTGTGAGGTGGTATCTCATTGTGGTTTTGATTTGTATTTCCCTGACGATGAGTGATGTTGAGCATCTTTTCATGTGTCGGTTGGCCATCTGGATGTCGTCTTTGGAGAAGTGTCTATGCCTGTCTTTTGCCCATTTCTTCACTGGATTATTTGTTTTTTGGCTGTTGAGTTTGATAAGTTCTTTATAGATTTTGGATACTAAGCCTTTATCTGATATGTTGTTTGCAAATATCTTCTCCCATTCCTCCAGTTGCCTTTTAGTTTTGGTGATTGTTTCCTTCACTGTGCAGAAGCTTTTTATTTTGATGAGGTCCCAATGGTTCATTTTTGCTTTCGTTTCCCTTGCCTCCGGAGGCGTGTCGAGTAAGAAGTTGCTGTGACCAAGATCAAAGCAGTTTTTGCCTGCTTTCTCCTCGAGGATTTTGATGGCTTCCTGTCTTACATTGAGGTCTTTCATCCATTTTGAGTTTATTTTTGTGTCTGGTGTAAGAAAGTGGTCCAGGTTCATGCTTCTGCATGTCGCTGTCCAGTTTCCCCAGGACGACTTGCTGAAGAGACTGTCTTTATTCCATTAGATATTCTTTCCTGCTTGGTCAAAGATTACTTGGCCATACGTTTGTGGGTCCATTTCTGGGTTCTCTGTTCTGTTCCATTGATCTGAGTGTCTGTTTTTGTGCCACAGGAATAATTTTTCTATTACCATAGCTTAGTTTTGCCAATTCTGGAACTTCATATAGATAGAATTATACAGGATCTCCTCTTTTGTATCTGGACACTTCTTGTTCAATATCATGTTTTTAAGTTGATGTGTCTAAACACAGAAAAACTCACAAATCTGGTTGTCGCGTGTGATGGAAACCTGTTCTTTTTCACTGATGTGTAGTATTCCATTGTGTGAATATATTGCAGGTATTTTTTTTAAGTTTATTTGTTTTGAGAGAGAGAGACAGAGCACCCAAGCAGGGGAGGGGCAGAGAGAGAGAGGGACACAGAATTCCAAGCAGGATCTGTGCTGTCAGCACAATGAGTTTAGACAGCAGGAATTGGCTTGGGCACAGATGCACAGGGTCTTTGAGAGAGAATGAAGAGTAAGCCCATTTTGGATAGGCTGGTGGTGGCTGTCCCACTGGTTGTGTGCCCTCGGGGCAAGCCTTTTAAGTCACCTTGTTCTCACTGAGCCCCAGTCTCCTTGTCTGTAAATGTGTAGCATTACCAGATTGAGAAGAAAGAAAAAAAACCAGAGCATCTAGTTAAATTTGAATTTCAGATAATGATGAATAATTTCTTGGTATGAGTATGTCCTGAGTATCACGTGGGATATACTTATCCTAAAGAATTGCTCGTTGTTCATTGTAGTTCAGATATAACTCTATTTTAACTGGCAACACCAAAAAGAGGTATAATCACAAACACAATTGTTTGTGAGAAAGCGTTCATCATAGGTAGAAAAGTATGTGTGGATGAAAAAACCCAGAGAGGGCCAGAGAAGCAGAGAGGAGGACCCCTAGGTTTGGAACTGGGCTCCGTAAGCCCCAGCAGGACAGGGAGTTGGTCTCTCTTGGCCACCCCCACCCCAGTGCCCAGCTCATGCCTGACTCTGAGAAGGAGGCACATCAACATTATCTGGGGAATTACTGAACGGATCTGATTTCCAGTTCCTGCATTTACTTGATTTTCACCTTAGGTAAGCTATATTTTCCCACTCTGTGGTTCTGTTTTCTTATTGCATTCATTCAACAAATCCTGCAGGGAGCCAAACTCTGCCAGGTACTAGGGAGAAACCCGATGCACTGACAGGTTTCTGCCCTTCTGGAGTTTGTCTTATAAAGAAGGAAGAGAGAAAGTCTGTCACTCTCTCTCAAAATAAATAAACTTTAAAAAATAAAGAGATAAAAATCCCCTTCTCCTAGCTTTTGTCAGGGAGAGATAACAATAAATGAACAAGTGAAACAAAGTGTGATACCTGTTATGGAGACAGAACAGGGACGAGGAGGGGAGAATGGGTGGGGGCAGGCAGAGAAAGCCTCCCTGAGCTGCAAGGAAAGAGGTAAGGGAGAAAGCCACCTGAATATCTGGAGACAGAATGTCTCAGGCTGGACAGACAGTGAGTGCAAAGGCCCTGAGGTGGGGACATACCCTGCCTGGTATGTTCAAGGGAACGGCAGAGAGGCCAGGGTGACAGAAACAAGTTAGAGAAGGGGAGCGAGATAAGGGGAGGGGAGGGAGATAAGCCAGAGCAGAAGGGGCTTTGACCTCTGAGCCATCGCCAGAACTATGGGCTCAGCGCACACTTGAGAAGGGCTTGCTCCTTGGTTGGAATTTGTTCCATGGGGATAGAGCTTTGAGTCTGTGAGGAGCAGGGGAGCCTGTGCCTGGCTTTGTGATGCTCCCTGTCCCCAAATCCAACTGGCGGGCCTTTCACTCTCTTTGCTGCAGCCTGGAATACACAGTGGCTCTTCCCACTCAAGCCCATGCTGTGGGGCTCAGATGGATCTTTTTGACCTGAAATAGAACCAATTCAAAAAGCACTTGTGAAATCAAGTCTAGATTTGCGTTACCTGTCTCCGTCTCAGGGTGAGTTTTTTAGGTTCTTAACAGACAGAGTTGATCCTTGTGGTCGGCAGATTCTGTATTTGCAAACTCACCTGCTTGCTAACACCTGATTGTGACTTCCGAATGGGGGCTCCCAGGGCTTCACGGTCATTGGCTGACGTGCGCGGGTGGAAGAGTGAGCTGGCCCTTCGCGCACATTCCCAGTGAGGCGGAGCAAGGTGAGGCCCCGCCTCCTTGTTTCAGTTACACTGTGAACAAGGATTCCCTCACAGTCTACCTTGGGCCCAGGTTTTTGCGTTTTTGTGCCTTTTCGTGATTTTACTGCTTAAAACGTGTCTTCAATAAATGGTGCTGGGAAGGGGACACCTGGGTGGCTCAGTCGGTTGAGCGTCCGATCGGCTCAGGTCCTGATCTCACGGGTTGTGGGTTCCAGCCCTGCGTTGGGCTCTGGGCTGACAGCTCAGAGCCTGGAGGAGCCTGCTTCAGATTCTGTGTCTGTCTCTCTCTCTCTCTCTCTCTCTCTCTGCCCCTCCCCCGCTCCTGCTCTGTCTCTCTCTTTTAAAAAATTAAAAAGAATAATAAAAAAATTTTAAAAAATGGTGCTGGGACAACCGGACAGCCACATGCAAAACAATGAAACGGGACCCACTTTCTTACACCACACACAAAAATGAACTCAAAATGGATTAAAGACTTGAATGTAGGACCTGAAACCATAAACCTCCTAGAAGAAAACACAGGACATAAGCTTCCTGACATTGGTCTTGAAGATTTTTTGAATCGGACACCGACAGCAAAAGCAACAAACACATAAATAAATGAGTGGGGCTACATTATACTAAAAAGCTTCTATACAGCAAAGGAAACCATCAACAAAATGAAAAAGCAACCTCCTGCATGGTAAAAGATATTTGCAAATCATATATCTGATAAAAGGCTAATATTCAAAATATATAAAGAACTCCAACTCAATAGCCAAACAAAACCAAACAAAAACGAAACCAAGCAATCTCATTAAAAAATGGACAGAGGATCTGAACAGACATTTTTCCAAAGAAGACATCCAGATGGCCAACAGGTACATGAAGAGATGCTCAGCATCACTCATCATCAGGCAAATGCAAATCAAAACCACAATGAGATAGCACCTCACACCTGCCAGAATGGTTAGAATCAAAAAGAGAAGAAGTAACAAGTATTGGTGAGGACGTGGGGAAAAGGCAACTGTTGTGCACCTTTGGGAATGTTAACTGGTGCAACCACTGTGGAAAACAGAACGGAAGGTCCTCAAAAAATTAAAAACAGAACTACCCTATGATGTAGAAATTCCGCTTCTGGGTATTTATTCAAAGAAAACGAAAACAGCAACTTAAAGAGATATGTGTGTCCCCATGTTTATTGCAGCATTATTTACAATAGCCAAGACGTGGAAACAAGCTAAGTGTCTGTTGATGGATGAGTGGATAAAGAGATTGTGCACATATATAAATGGAATATTATTCAGCCATAAAAAGAATGAAATCCTTGCCATTTGCAGCAACGTGAATGGACCTCCAGGGCACTATGCTAAGTGAGTAAGTCAGATAGAGAGACAAATGCCACATACGTGGTCCCTTATATGTGGAATCTGAAAAACAAACAAAAACCCCAAACTTCTCTCATAGACACAGAGAATAGATTGGTGGTTGCCAGAGTGGGTGAGTGGGAGAAACGGATGAAGGGGTCAAAAGGTTGAAAGGAAAAAAAATTGTGTATCTTTTACATGGTATAATTAGAGACCAGAGAATATCTTATATTGAAATAGCCATTCTGCAAAAAGATGCAAATATTGAAAAACTGATTTCTCAGCCATCAATCTTCTCTCACTAATCCTTACTCCGTGATTTCTGAATTACATTTTTAAGGGATAAATATGATCACATTATTGACTCAGTTTAAACTCCATTTTTTTCCAGGAGTTTTAAAGATGAGGGGTTTTGTTGAGCCAGGGAATCTGATCTAATCTCAGCAGCTTCATTCCCCTTACTCCCCTCCTCTTGTGCTTTCCACAAACCAAGGACTATTGTCGGGGGGAGGGGGACACCCGAAAAGAACCCACAGACTTATCCCCATTATACTGAAAGCTCTTTGAGGAAGGGCATTACAAAAGCATAGCATTAGGTGGGAAGAAAAGTGGTGATACAACTGATACAAGAAGTTGAAGCATTTCTATCCCGTTTTCCTAAGGTGTGTTTTAAAAATTAGAGTTAACAAGAGAAAGAGCTTGCAAACAGAAAGTGTAATCGTTTCTGGTTAAAACAACCTCGATGGTGACTCTAGTTAGTAACACGGTATTGTATATTTGAAACTTGCTAAGAGAGTAGATCTTAAGAGTTCTGGTCACAAGAGAAACATTGTACCTATGGGTGGTGACGGTCGTTAAGGAGACTAACCGTCTCACACACAAATTTGGAAACGTGTGCACCTGAAACTAACACAATGTTACACGTCAATTGTATTGCAATGCAAATTTTTAAGAAGGTTTAGAGAAAAATGAGAAGCCCCTCCAAATCTTCCACTGATCTCAATTGAGGTGAGTAGTACCGAAAATGGGCATTCTAGTGAGCACAGGAGGAGCAAGCTATACAACAACAACACAACATGTCCCTCGAAGCTAGTGCTTAAGTGTTGGCTAGTGTTGCTAAGCACAGGCTAATGTTTCTAAGCTGGGATGTGCCTTGTGGAGAACATACCTGTGTTGGAAAAGCTTTGTTCAGGCCTGGGGTATATAGGGCTATTGGCTATGCGTTCAGTGTTAATGGATCAACAATATACGGTATATTAAATAGGGTGTCTTTGAATAGAAACACACGTAAAACAAGGTGGGTGTTGATTGGTAGACAAAACCATCGTGACCAGAGGCTCACAGTAATCTAACCTGGTATTTCCCCTAGGACTGGTTGTTCAGTATTCACTAACTCAGTGTTCACGGTGACTTCATAATACATAACTGATGGAAATAACAAGAATCGACTAAATATGGCCAAACTTGGGGTGCCTGGGTGGCGCAGTCGGTTAAGCGTCCGACTTCAGCCAGGTCACGATCTCGCGGTCCGTGAGTTCGAGCCCCGCGTCAGGCTCTGGGCTGATGGCTCAGAGCCTGGAGCCTGTTTCCGATTCTGTGTCTCCCTCTCTCTCTGCCCCTCCCCCGTTCATGCTCTGTCTCTCTCTGTCCCAAAAATAAATAAACGTTGAAAAAAAAAAATAAAAATAAATATGGCCAAACTGTTTTCCAGAGAAGTACAGTCAATGTGCATCATTACTAGCAAGGTGTAAGAATGCGTGTTTTACTCCACATCTGGGAGCATTAGATATCATCATTAAAAAAAAACCTTTTCGGGGGCGTTTGGGTGGCTCAGTCGGTTAAGGGTCTGACTTGGGCTCAGGTCACGATCTCATGGTTCATCAGTTCAAGCCCCACATGGGGCTCTGAGCTGACAGCTCAGAGCCTGGAGCCTGCTTTGGATTCTGTGTCTCCCTCTCTCTCTGCCCCTCCCCTGTTCCTGCTCTCTTTCTCTCTCAAAAATAAGAAAAAATTACTTAAGAAAATTAATAAGAAAAAATACTTAATTTTCTTTTGCTAATAAATCCTTGCCCTACCTTCACACCCTCATTCCTATTAAACTCCTCTCTTCTACCTGCTAGATGAGATGATGTTACCCGATCCATGAATCAATAAGGCCAATTAGACCTCCAGATTTACTCAGGTAAATTTTTGTTCTTTAACATGGGAATTTTAGTTTTGCTGCCCATTTGTTGATTTCTTGGGCGTAAATCTCGTCACCCCTCAGAACCTCAGTGTCCTCACCGGTTAAAAATACAGGCAAATGCCTACCCTTTCCAGGCATCCTCACGTCTGCTATTTGAGCTTCACCACTCTCATGTGACATGTTTTGTTGGTTCCCGTTTTGCTGACCTGGAAATTGCAGCTTGGAGAGGCAGAGGTGACTAGGAGCTGGTGAGAGGGAGAACTTTGGCCTGGCAGCCCGGGCCTCCTCCTTCCCCATCACTGATGTCCCTGGTGTAAGATGGGGAATTGATTTCGAGGGCCATCCATCCCCCACCCCCACCCCTCCCGCTAGGAGTCAGCACCCCTCAAAAGGAAGAGTTGTGTGCAGGGGACCTCGTTGACTCAGTCTTCACGGTCGGTTAAATACACTCATCCCGACGCTGCCGTTGAGATGCTTCAGCTCTTCTGACCATCCCCTCTCCCTCGGTTTCCACCGAATAGGTGATTCTCGACTGCTGTCTCCTTACCCCACCACCTTGCTTTCTGGCTGGAGGCTCTCCTGCTTGCCTTTGTGACCAGCATCAAGGGCTTTCCTCTTCCTTGCTCTGCTCCTCCTCTCTGGCATTTTCCTGATGCCGCAGGAAAGGGGTCTTCCTCGGGCGTTGTTCTGCACTTCGAACAGTTAGGCCAGTCCCACCGCCCACCGCTGATGCGCTCCCTGCCTCTTCCCTTGGAGAATGAAGTCCCTTCCTTTGCCTCCCCTCTGATCCTGTGCAAGTGCACAGCGGCTAACACCCTCTGGTGACCTGGTGACATCATCTGCACCTTTTGGCAAGGCCCGACGTTACTTTGCTGTCGGACACGATGTCCGATGTCCTTTCTGGCTCGGTGATGAGTGGTGAGTGTGGTATTAGGGTTTAGACTCTTTGCTTTCCCTCTGCGTCGTGGCTGCTTGGTTGTCACAAGGCTCCCAGTCCTAAGTCTGTAGAATCTGAAATGAACTTTATTGGCTCAGTTGCAACCATTCCAAGTGGCAGCTTTATGAGAATGGCCTCCTTAGCTCTGTCTCTGTCACCTTCGCCCATTGCAGGGGCTTTGGCTTGTCAGAGGAGGAAGGGTTAATTGAGGTACCAATGATTGGGTTTTTTTGCTCCGTTTTTCTCACTGGTTAATGCTGTTGCCGCACGGCTGGTGCCAACCTTCTCCGCCTGCCTATTTCTTGGCAAATTAAAAAAAATTTTTTTAATGTTTATTTATTTTTGAGAGAGACAGAGAGGCAGAGCATGAGTGGGGGAGGGGCAGAGAGAGAGAAGGAGACAGAGAATTGGAAGCAGGCTCCGGACTCCGAGCTGTCAGCACAGAGGCCGACGCGGGGCTCGAACTCACAAACCGCGAGATCATGACCTGAGCCGAAGTTGGATGCTCAACCGACTGAGCCACCCAGGCGCCCCTTAACTTAGTTCGTCTTAAGGGCCACTTTGAGCATGCTTTGCTCTTTGACTTGAATACCTCCTTCCTGTTATTCGTTTAACAAATATGTGCCATTCTTTGTCTAGGTGCTGGGGATGTAGCAGTGAACAAGACCCAACTCCCCACCTTCATGGTGCTGATGTTCTAGTGGCCTCTGTGAGCGTGTGTGTGTGTGTGTGTGCGTGCGCGCGTGTGCATACATCTGTGTGGAAATAAGCACAGCCATGAAAATAAATACAAATCAGAATGCAGTAAAGGTCGTGGAGCTAATGAAATCTTCTACTCATCTTTCACGGTTCAGACCAGGGGCCACCTTATCCTGGAAGACTTACCTGGCCCACACTGCTGCTTTGAGTTTTCGTCCTTGTCCTATTCTGTGCGTAGGCCTTGATCATAGCTCTTGACATGCTACACTGTAATCTAGTTCCCTACGAGCTTGTTTTTCACCTGACTACGGGCTTCCTGAGATCAGAGGCGAAGTCTTCTCTGTGTCTTCCCAGCATTATGGAGAGGGCCTGGCACAGGAGGGGTCTAATACATGTTTGTGGAACGAATGAATGAGGAAATGAATGAAGTAGTGGGCAGATGCTCCATCTGTGTGGGCCAGCGTATTCTCATAGTGGGCACAGCGAAGTCCGAATGCTGTCTATCAAGTGGGTTCTGACTTGCAGACGTACTGGAAAGGCACAGTGTGATGAATGTCATTTGCTCAGCCAGACCCCATTACCAAAGGCCCGGGAACCCAAATGCAACAGACCCTAAACCCAAATGAGAGCAAACAACCCTGCTGCTTGGAACCTCAACTCATCCCAAGTATCGGCCATCTATCGGAATTTCCAACGGAACTGAAGTTGTTCCCTCCTGCCCAAGCCAAATTTTCCTTGGTAAACCAGTTACAGTGGGAGTCAGGCCTTTATCTCCTTCTAGAACAAAATAAGGAGTTTGAAAATATTTTCAACCCTGCTTAAGTCAAGACTTCATTTCGTTAGCCTCCTGCCCTCCCGAGAGTCTGGTCATCTTGTAGGCTAAATGATGCCTCGTTAGACACATTACTATAGCCTCAGAGGTGGGGAGGACTGGGCCCTCATTTTCAGAGGGTAAATCCAAAGCCAACCTCCCTTGTCCCCGGCACTGGCTTCCGTGTCACCAGGTGATGGTGTTTAACACCTTGTCGTGTCAAATGCCCACAACCACAGGGAGTTTCATTGCTTTCAGGACACATTCAGAGCCACCTCTTGCTCTGTCCCAACAATGGCCCTTGGAATTTGGCGGGTCCCAGATATTTCCCCCATTTTACAGATGAAAAAGTAGAGGCCAAGAGATGAATGACTCACCCAAGCTCACCCTTGCCAGAGTGGTAGAGACAGGGTTCAAACTTTATTTGGAGGGGGGTGCCCCACGTCCTTTTCTCTTCTCTCTGTGACTCAGCTGTGCCCTCTGGAAGGGAGCCAGCTGGATACCCTGAGCAGCCAGCCCGCCCATCACTGGCATTTGCAGAATTTGGTTCCCCAAACAACGATGTCTTCCCCAAGTGAATTTGAACTCCAAGTTGAGGAAAACTGTTCAGTGTGAGGGGGAGCATTTTGTCCTGTGTCATCAGTTCCCGCTTCTCCTCCCTTCCTTTCACTGTCAATGCAAGAGCCCCCTTGGTTTTATAAAGAGCCCAGCGCAGGGCAGGGGGAGGAGGGTGGGAGAAATGCCAGTGTGGGACGAGCTGGAGCGGCAGAGGTGTGATTCACGCACGTTCCCCGGGGCCGTGAGGCCTGCACCCACCTCTGATCACCGGCCTTATACCTGCAGTTGCTGCTGGTGTTCCCTGAAGGGCCCTGTGGACCCAGGGCGATGGAGAATTTTCTGTGACTCTATTACTCTGGTAGGAGGTTGGATACAGTGCTGGTGGGTTGTCTTTGGAGAAAGCAAAGCGCAAAGGGAGCACTGCCAGCCCCTGAGTGGGCGCTTCATCCACAAGGGAGGAGGTAGGTGAGTCATCGAAGCCCCAGGCTGGTGGCAGCCAAATCCCCCCGGACACGCTCACAGTGTGCAGGGCAGAGTGGCAATCCCGTGGGCGGGGAGAGGCGTGAGACCGTCTGCCCCCAGGCTCCTCCTCAGGAAGCCTGCAGATGTCTGGGAGTGACAGAAAGTCACGACGTAATGGGGCTGGAAAAGCCATTAGCGTGTCCCCTCCAGGTGTCCCTGAGTGTCCCCTGGTGGTCTGAGAGACGATCTTAGGAGTCACATGGAGAAATACTGAGTTTTAAATTTCACAGGCATGTGTTTTAATGTGTCTCTTCTATGCATGGCCAGTCATACAGTTTTTCGCTTGACGGACGTGATATATGAGTTTTTTAAAAAAAGAAATTGACATTAAAAAGTGAATTCGTTGAAAAAAATATTTAGGGCAGTAGCATATGATAATAAAGAGAATGAGCTCCGAAGCCAAGTTGCCCGAGTGGCATTTGCAACTCCGCACTTACTAGCTGTTGTTTAGCGGGCGAACTTCATGACGGTGTTGACGGTTAAATGAGTCAATACGTGCAAAGCTCTTACAACATTTCCCGGCTCGTACTAAGTAACTGTTCAATAAAATGGGGCGAACTGAAGGTGGAGGGGGCGTATGGGACAAAATCACGAGGACAGTTCCAGGACAGCGGAAGGGTGGAGAAAGCTTGACTGCTGCAGACCTTCCTACGACAGACCCGGGATCCTGAGGCCCCGAGAGCAGAAGGGAGGTGTCCAAAGTTAGAAACTGACCTGGCGTCATGGAGCCAGGTCGGAATCCCTGTCACTGCCAGGCTCCAGGGGTGGCCGCTTCCATGGAGAAACGTGACCCGTCCCACGGACCACTCCACAATAATGGGGAACACCATCTTCAAGAGAGGGGACACAGACATTTCCTCAGAGGAACCCTGCTGCACCTTGGACCTTGGAGTCCCTCACAGCTCTCTGGGTGCTGGTAAACTGACCATAGCTCTGACTGGGCTCCCCTCGGGCCAGGGCCAGGCCCGCCTAGTTCGCT
The DNA here is from genome assembly GCF_007474595.2 of Lynx canadensis. NCBI lineage: Eukaryota > Metazoa > Chordata > Mammalia > Carnivora > Felidae > Lynx > Lynx canadensis. Next base: position 75,094,631 of record NC_044312.2, read on the forward strand.
GATGGGGCCCCAGGACCTAGCATGCAGCCTGGCCCAGAGAAGCCTCTAAATAAATGTTTGATGACTGCCTTCCTGACAGCCAGACTGAATAAATGAGTAAACAATGATCCCCCATCATCCCTGACAGGAGTGTTTTCAAGGGCCCTCTTGACGTGTGTGTGTGTGTGTGTGTGTGTGTGTGTGTGTGTGTGAAGCTGTTAAGGTAGGTATCTGGAGGAGATCTTAGCCCAGCCCTGGAGGAGTCAGACATGAACCCGTGCCCTACATGTGTCATACATGTTTTCTGTGCCCTTCGGGACCTCAAGCGTCCATATTTCCGAGAGTGCCGAGAAACAGTAAAACTAAGATTTTGGAGGAGGGAAGGGAAATGAGACAACTCAGGGGCCCAGGGCCCAGGGAAGTCAGAAAGGATGGTGTTTGAAGGCACTTAGCAGTAAGAGCCAGATCTTCTAGGCAAGTTTAGGGTTTGATGATTAGAGCCAATTTGCAGGAGCAGATGACAAGTCTATCACTGTGCAGTTTCCCTGAAGCACTGTCACAATGGATCCTCACCACCACATGAGGTTAACAGAGCAGTTGATACAACTGCCATTTAAAGACAAAGACAGGTCAGAGAGGTTAAGTAACTTGTGCAAGGTCACACAGCTATTGAATGGCAAAGCTGGACTAGAACCAATATCTCTGATCCCACGCCTGGTACTGTCTATCAAACCAAGCTGTTTTCTGGGGCGTCTGGGGGGCTCAGTCCGTTGAGCATCCGACTTTGGCTCAGGTCATGATCTCGTGGTTCATGAGCTGGAGCCCTGCATCAGGCTTGCTGCTATCAGCGTGGAGCCCGCTTCAGATCCTCTGAGCCCCCTCTCTCTGCCCCTGACCCGATGGCTCTCTCTCTCTCTCTCTCAAACATGAATAAACATTAAAAAAAAAACAGGCTGTTTTTCTGAGCAAGCAGCCCTGGGCATAGCATGGTCCTCGGCACATGGTGGCTGTCGCCCACCTTCAGGATTGTTTGCTGATGGATCGGTGACCAAAATGAGCAGTGGGAATGAGAGATGACCAAAGATCTGTGGTAGGGGCTGGTGGTAAGAAGGGTGTCAGGTGGGGCTGGAGGGGCAGGAGGAATAAACAGCTAGAAGGATTTCTCTGAAGACAGGTACCCTTTTTCATGACTATGCAGTTGGCCAGGCCAGGCTTCAGCTCGAGCCTCCCCTTCCTTTCGATTTATCAGAAAATGTCGTATCGGTCTCTTAAAGACTTAGAATAAATCCAGAGCCCTCACAATGGTCTTCGAAGTGCCACATGAACCGACTGCCCATTGAGGTCTTATTACGTTGGCCTTTGCCATTTCTAAAACATTCCGGTGTGCTTGGGCCTCAGGGCATTGGCACTGGGCATTCCCTCCGCCGGAAATGCCTTTCCCCTAGATGTTATGAAGTCCACTTCAAATGTCGCCTCCTCAGAGAGGCCCTTTCTGCCACCTTATCCCATTGTCCTGCTTTATTTTTCTTCCTAACATTGATCACTCTCTGGATGTATCATGTATGTACTTGTATCCGTTCACTGAAAATTACTCATCATGGCGGCAAGGACTTGTGCCTTTTCACTGCCATCTGCTCAGCGCCTTGCACAATGACTGGCGTGTATTAGGCACAAACGAAATGTATTTCGTGAGCCAGTTAGTGCATTCTGAAGCGTTCCCCTCTCTGTGGCTTCTAGGTGCACCACGTTCACAGGAACACCGATCCTGGTCTAGCTGGCCAGTGCCTCCAAGGCATCAGGACTTGTACTTTAGCAAGTTCACCGGTCCCTTGTAGAGAGGAGGCATGTTTGGCAGGAGGCAGCCCCAGGCCCAGAAACCGCTGGGGCTTCGTGTCCCAGTCTGGGAAGCAGGGTTACCAGCAGTGGGGGAAGGACCCTGAGGCTGGATGTGGACCCGTAGGCCAGAGCAGTCAGGGGTGGGCAGGGCTGGGAAAGATCAGGCCTGAGAAAGGCTGCGGTCAGGATCAGGATGGCAGGGGTCAGAGAGCAGGTCTTGTGTGCAGGTCGGGAGGGGAAGCAAGTCGTGGGGAGCCACCCGGCAGGGTGGCACAGTAGCCCGTGTGTCTGGAATGCGAGCAGAGTGCCAGTTCATGTTCTGTTCCTTGCAGGCAGCTGGCGTGGCTGGGCCCAAAAGGTCCATTTCCTGGCAGGAACAAGGGCAGCAACAACAACACTGAAGTGTATAAATGCCCTTCATATCCACGATCTCATAACAACTATGCGTAATGCATCCATTCATTTAGTCAACAAACACTCTTGATCCCTTCCTAAGCACCACGCATTTCTTCAACTAAATCTATCAATTATTTACTGAAATATATCAGGTGCTTTATCATCAGTTTTAAGAATAGTGCCTGTCACGCAGTAGATCCTCAATATTTTTGAATTGCTAGATTAATATATAGGTTAATCAGTTTCACCATTCAATAAACAAGGAAATAGCCCAGGAAAGTCAGATATAGGAGTTTGGTCCCAGGGTGGTCTCACTCTTGAGGACAAAGGGCTCTGGTCTAAAGCAGAGGTTCTAAGACTTTGGGGCTTCACAGACTGGTACATTTCTTAACGAAAAATGCCAAAAAACATTGGAGGGAAGAGGTCAAACATTGCCAGCTTTTCATTTTTACAAGTAAGGAGATAGAGACGGATGTTACTGATGATCCTTATTTTACAAAAGGACATTTTTTATTTTTATTTTTATTTATTTATTTTGAGAGAGAGAGAGCGAGAGAGAGAGAGAGAGCGAGTGCACGAGCAGGGGAGGGGTAGAGAGAGAGGGAGGGAGCGAGAATCCCAGGCAGGCTCCACAATGTCAGCACAGAGCCCGAGGCGAGGCTTGAACTCATGAAACTGTGGGATCATGACCTGAGCCGAAATCAAGAGTGGGATGCTTCACCGACTGAGCCACCCAGGCGCCCCAAGACACTTTCTAATACTCCAGTTGGGTGAGGGATGATCCCATAATTTTTTTAAAGTGGGGGACATCTTGGCTGTGTGGAAAAGCCACTAGATTGTTTTTATTGTTCTCCTCTCACTGAGGGTTGTTTCTGGTCAGCATTGAAGGGACAGGTCAGGGCTCAGATGGGCATTTGGGAGCCTCTGGCCTGGAGGCACCAGTCACTCAAGGTCCTGCCTCTCCCTCTCTCTCTCTCTCTAGGTTTTCTCTCTTGTCCTTTCTCACCTCTTACATACAGACACACTGAGGCACATTTCAAAGCTCCAAAGAGAAGCGTGTCATGTATCCGATACGGATCTCAGATGAATAAGAAAGACAATCTCTCTATTCCGGTACTGAAACTCTGCAAAGGGGTAGGGGTGAGGGTGGGGGATGGAGAATCTTTCCCACTTCCCCACCCACCTTCTTTATTATACTCTCAGTATTTGCTTATGATTCCTATTAATCACATGTAATAACCCTCCCAATTATTAAATTATAGAGACATGTATTCCCTCAACCAAACAGAATAATTATTTACTAAAATGAATTAACATATAGAAAAGCCTCAGTTCTATGGAGGCTGAAACTTAGCATAATGAATTTATCAGGCTTTAAAAGAAGCCCAGACAGGCTTTTTTTTTTTTTTTTTTTTTTTTTTGGTGAAATAAATACACTGATTACAGCGAAGCTCATTCGTGCTGGCATCGTGCCATTTGCTATTTCTTTAATAAACACAGCTTGAGTTGTTTATCTGTTTTCAATATAATTTATCGAGGCTCCCCTTCTCAATTAACAGCCATAGTAGGGGTGGGGGCGGGGGCGGGGAGAACATGTTCTCACCAGCCTTCTTCTGCGGGTCCCCAAAGTTGCTCATTTGGGGCCTCCTTTGTGATTTGATAGGACTGCCAATCAACAGGCCTAGTGCATGGATCTGCTCTGCGTTGACAATATACTTGTCACTTGGAAAGGCATCTCTGGGACATCGGCCTTAGCAGGGAGAGGAGCCAGTCAGGGGGAAACAATTATGCAAATTTAAATTCTCCAGAGCCCCTGTCATGACCTGGCAAGAGGATAAAGGTCTGCCTTCCATCCTCTCCCCTAGAGGCAATAGGCCTTCTTGCCACGTCTTCTGGAAGGATTTCTAAGTTATTTACACATCTTCAAAATGGCCTCATGGACACATGGTTTGGAAACCATGGGTTTTATGGGTAATTAGGCCTGAAAACCTCTATTTTTTTCATGGTACCACTAGGTGTCCTCAGTTTATGTTTAGTAGTGATTTAGGGACTGTGCCAAATGTTTACCAAGGGACATTTAGCTCATTCATCTAGTCATTCATTCATTCCTTCAACAAGTATGTATTCTATAGTGCAGCACTGGGAGCTCATGGAACTTATGGCTTACCTTGTTCATTTAAAAATATACAATGAACATCTATGTGCTCGGCATCGAGGACACCCCCAGCCCCAATGGCCAGGCCATCCGGGATGATGCAGGTGTCAGAAGTGAGAGCTCCAGGTGAGGATTCTGGGTGCTCTCCATGTCTATTCCACAGTCATCCTGTCTTGGGTCAAATACCCCTAGTGATGGGAATTACACATCTTCCCAATTACTCTGTCCCATCTTTGGGCGTGAAAAATCTGCACGCCTGTGGCTTTATCTCCCTGATCCTGTTCCTTTTGTGGCCACACACCTGCTCTGGTGGTTTGAGCCCCTCCCTCTTCCCCAGATAGTCATCCAGCCCTTCCTTGTTTTCTCTCTCTTCCCTGAGCAGCGTCCCCCACCCCCTGCTTTCCTTCCAGACTCTTGGCCTCATCCGTTTTGATACTTTTGACCTATATGATTTGGCTGCTTTTTGAACTCCCCTTCTGCCCCTTCTGCCTTAGGCCTCCCAGCACAGTCCCTGCTTGCTCTTGTGGTCTTGGTGTCCTGCAGCTTTAGGTAGGGATTCTGAAACCCTGGGGTTGGTTCACTGCCCCTAGATGTGTCACGCCGGGACCCCTCACTCACGTGGCAGGTCCTTTCCGTTGAGCCGAAAAAGGCTCATCTGGCTAAACAGGCCTCCTTGGCACTCCACTCCCTCCCCAGTGACTTCCTTTCCCCTCCCTCCTCCACCAGCCTCAATTATCGCTTCTGCAGATGACTCCCTAGAGGTTGGCTCCTGTCTAGCCAGCTGCCTGAGGGACGTTTCCTTGTGACATCCTTCCAGGCTCCAGAGCTCAGCATGCCCTCCTTCCTGCACACTGAGCACTCACATGGGGCCAGCACCCCTTCCTGTAAGCATCCCCTCTCCTCTGCTTCCCCACTGGTGTGCCTCCTGCTCTCCCACGTTCTAAACTGGGGGAAGTCCGAGAGTCTTCTCTTCCTTCACATGCTAAATCTGTCATGCCGTCTGCCAGCGTTTTCTTCCCAGGGGCTCCTTCATCTGCCCCTTCATCACGCCCCAATCAGCTCACCCCTGGACTATAACAATCCCTGTCCCCCGAAGGCTTTATTACACGGGACAGTGCTGGGCGTCGCGAGTACCTGGTAGGCAAGGCGGGCCTGGTGTCTGTCCTCATGGAGCTTACAGGTGACCACGTTCACCCATCCCTTCATTCGAATACCTGCCATGTTGACTTTGTCTAGTTGACCGAGATTTCTGATAGTTGGAGGTAATAATAACTCCTTTGCTTTCTCAGCTGTACTGAGCAGGGGTGGGGGCAGTTTCCAATAAACAGCTTGACAATTGCTTTAATAATTGCTAGCAGTGAATGAGAAGGACTGTCTGGAAAGCCTGGCACACGTTCATTCTCTACCCAAGAAGCAGGGTTCCGAGAGTTTCTGGGCTGGAGCCTTATCTGTAGGTCTGAGTGACTACCAAAAGCCCCGTAATGACATCCCAGGAGAGGCCAGGCCCGGAGAAGCCACCCCCAGGGACTGCCTCTATGTTCTCTGGATCCTGTGAGTTCCCTGGTCTCAGCCCACCTTCTTCCCGTCACCTACGGCTGACCCATTTCTGGCACCTGCGGCATCCCGGATGGCCTGGCCATTGGGGCTGGGGGTGTCCTCGACGCTTGTAGGGAGTCAAGACGAGCAGGCAGCATTGGAGTGTCTGTGTCCAGACAGCTGCCTGTGGGATGCCAGGGAAGGACTCTGGGCCAGAAGGAGGGAGGGAGCCAGTGGGGAATGATCTAGCACACTGCAGGCTATGGGGGTGTGTGTGTGTGTGTGCATGCTACAAAGGCCAGCGAAGGCAATGAGGCATCAGGGGTAGAGATCTTAGATCTTAGGGGTCCCAGAGCCTTTGCCGCTAGCTTGTTGGTGTCCTTGGGCTAGTGATTTAATGTCTCCGAGTGGCATGTGTGTCCCCATCTTAAATGAGACCAGTCATACCAACCTCAGAAGATTGTTGGAGGTTTACAAGGTCATTGAATGATGGCTACTCTTTATTATTAAGGTGAGGCTAGTGTTGACGCTGGGGCCAGACAGAAAGAACCAGAGGGGCGCCTGGGTGGCGCAGTCGGTTAAGCGTCCGACTTCCGCCAGGTCACGATCTCGCGGTCCGTGAGTTCGAGCCCCGCGTCGGGCTCTGGGCTGATGGCTCAGAGCCTGGAGCCTGTTTCCGATTCTGTGTCTCCCTCTCTCTCTGCCCCTCCCCCGTTCATGCTCTGTCTCTCTCTGTCCCCAAAATAAATAAACGTTGAAAAAAAATTAAAAAAAAAAAAAAAGAAAGAAAGAACCAGAAGACGGGAAGGAGCCAGAGTCCTCCCAGAGCATTTAAGTTCAAGCCGGAGAAACCAGAATCCCTTTCAGAGACAAAGAACAGGCAGAGGGATGAAGTGGGGCACAACTCAGGTCGGAAGCGAGTGGGACGTCAGAGATGTGGGGAGGCCGTCAGCAGTCGTCAGGAATTTTTCCGGGCTCTCAGCAGCTGCCTTTATCAGCTGTCTGCTGGGGAGGTTGGACAGAGGGGGCAGAAAGTGGGGCATCGAAATTGCTGCCCTCTGGCTTAGGCCAGGACTGTTTTCAGAGTAACGCAGAAGGTCCGGATGACTGCGCAGGTAGCCCCTGGGTCAGGGACTGCAGGGCCCCGGGGGCAGGGGGTCAGGGAGGCCCATCCGCACCCGAACCGGGCCCACCTGGAAGCCTCGCACCTTCTCTCCTTCTGTCCAGACTGGTCAAGCCCGTGCTCGTCTCCCCTCCTTCAGGGATGCCTGGCTGACGGCCGTAGCCTGTGGATGACCGCTGCGCCTGGACTGCTCACAGCAGGCTCTGTTTCCGCAGTGCTGGGCCAGCCGCCTGATACTCAACGTGGCGCGTACTCCTCCAAGCCTTCGTGTGAGGCAGATGTTATTCCCATTGTACGGACAGGCAAGACGAGGCTCAGACGGATTAAGTGACTTTGCCAGCATCCCTCAACTGGGAAACGGCAGGGCTAGGATCTAAAAATAGGTCTGCCTGGCTCTGAAAACCCAAGCTCTGTTCAAGGAACCAAGATATTCCAGTCACTATGACTGAGTAACAGATGTCTCCAAACTTCAGTGGCATGAGACGACCATGTATTGGACTCACGTATAAATGCAGGGAGGGCATGGCGGGGAGGGCTTGCTTCCACGCCACGGTGCTAAGAGCCTCAGCCGGGAGATTCAAAGGCTGCAGGCTGTACTCACTGCAAGGCTGGCTTGAAGGGGGGAGGGGTGGTGGCTCTGTTCCTCTCCACGTGGATCTGTCTCTGAAATGTCTCCCCACCTTATGGGGGCGCCCGCATTAGAGGGTCCAGAAAGGAGAGAGAGAGAGCCAGGCAGACGTCATACTGGCTTTTATGACCCGGCCTCGGAAGGGGGGCCGTTCTGCCCCCTGGTCAAGGCCGTCACGGGGGGCTGTGTGTACCCCTGGGGAGGGGAACTAGACTCCACATGTTGGCGGAGGGGTAGCAAGGCAATGTCTGAACAGAAATATTGCCATGGCTGGCTCCTTTTGGAAAACACGATCAGCCACGTAAAGGAACTCATCCAGTGGGCTCGCTAGGGCGGCTTTGTCCCCATCTTTGTAGCACTCGTAGACCCAACACATGGAGACACGCGTGGGGTTCGGTGGGTTAAATGAATAAATACAAAAAATCCAAGTCAACCTCAATCCGGTTTATTCTTCTTCAAGCTCTTTTGGGGGCTTTATGCTTCTTCCAATTTTCCACTTAACTGTTTCTGCTTTTAACTTCTGCAGCCAAAGCGTTCTAGTTCATCGTTTTGCCTCAAGATTTGTTCCTTCCACCAGGGATTCCAGGAGATGCCATTTCATTGTGGACACCTGCTTCATGCCTCGCGGGAATCTCTGGGGGAAAAGCTCTTAAAAGCCTTGAAGGCATGTCATCGAACGTCCATCAGAGCCTTGAACTCTGAGGACAACATCGCCTTTCCCCTTTGCCCAGCCATGCTCAAAGCCTGGGGAGTTTTCTTCCCCTTGAGCTTTCCATGGACTGTACCTGGAGGTGACAGGGGACCTGAAACTGTGGCCTTGAGGCTTGTCTTGGACATTTGAGGGCTGGCGGTATGTAGCCCCGTGACTCTCCCATTGCTGCCCGTGAGACCGCAATAGTGGCTCTACGTGATGGACAGCACAGCTGTCTTTTTCTCCCAGGCAGGAATGGGTGTGGGTTTTTTTTTGCGGGGAGGGCAGGAAAAGGCACGTCGCTTCTTCAGCGGAACATAGGGCACTGGTTGAGGAAGACCAGAGGGGCGAAGGGGGGCATAGCCCTCTGGCAGCCCTGGGTTTGTGTGGGCAGGTGGCCGCTGAGGGCTGGGGAGAGGCACAGCAGGTAGCCTGGCAGCCCAGTCCTACCTTAGAGCTGACAGCTCTCTTGGGGAGTAGAGGGAAGGCAGAAGGCAGGCAGGCAGGGTCCCCTGCTCCTCCTGCGTGAAGAGGACGAAGCCAGCAGGTATGGCTCAGCAAATAAACCCCGTGCTCCATTGGTGACCCCAGTTAACATCAATGTGGAATTATTTCTTTCATAGGGGCTATTGCCTATTAACCGGGGAGGCACAGCGCTGGCAGCTTTTGTAGAAATCATCGGGGAGCCAGGCTGACAAGTGGGGCCCAGATAACTGTGCATCTGCTGTGTTTACAGAGCCTCCAGGTGGTCTTTAAATCATTCAAGGGTCACATCCAGAGAGCTGTGAGGTTGAGAGTAGAATTAGGGAATCTGTGGTTCTCTATAGAAAGTAAACGTTTAAAAATTTTAAATCACAGGGAGTGTGTTCAAAATGAAGAAATTTACAAATACAGAAGGTCAAAAGAAGAGAGCAAATACTCAAAAAAGAAAAAAGCCTTGGTCATATTTCCAGAAAATTTCTTTCTGTACATATATACACACAGGTAGAAAATGTTTTGAAGCAAATACACATGGCTTATACTTTACAGTATATACTTTATACTGGTAACTGGCTTCCTTCACTTTCCTACCCCTAACCCCTATGTTTCCATCAATAAGCATTTCCCTTTTGACACCCACTTTGAAGAGTGATTATTCATTTTATGGGTGTGCCATGATTTACTTTACCAATTCTCATTTTAGGACATTTAGTAAGTTTTCTTTCTTTCTTTCTTTCTTTCTTTCTTTCTTTCTTTCTTTCTTTCTTTCTTTCTTTCTTTCTTTCTTTCTCTTTCCTTTTTTTACTAGAATGAACAGCACAATGGGCTTTCCTGCAACTAAATGTCTTCATACATCTCTTATTCTTTCTTTAGGATGTATTCCTGAAAATATAATGCAGTTAGTCGAGGCTGTTTAAAGACAGCTTTTGAAAAAGCTGAGAAGAATGTCTCCCAAAAGTTTGTAATTTATGTAATAGCATCAGTACTTGGGGTTGCTAATAACTCATCACCAATGCTTAGTGTTTTCCATGTGACAAATATGGTGAAGGCTTTACAGACATCATTTCAGATTCTCCACCGACTTTATGAAACAGTGTTGTCATCCCCACTTTACAGATGGGAGAAGCAAGGCCCAACGGGACAAAGTAACTTGCTCAAGATTATTCAGCAGGAAATGGCAGAGCGGGGATTCAAGCCCAACTCAGACTGGCTCCAACCCTCTGCTCTTATTCTCATGCTACCTTCTTCCACTTGCATGATCATGAAAACTGCCATCTGAAGAAGTTTTCTTTTTCCTTTTTTTCCTACTACCAAGCTAAGCGTTCCTGCTGTTGGCCACTGTTGTCATGGGCTGAAGAGGCTCTGAGTGACTCAGAACCATTTTTGATTAATTAGATTTTTGTTGCCAAGGAATTAATTTGCTCCCCCCGCCTCTCCCTTCTCGCTCAAAAAGCACAGGAGAAAATGATTTTAGCAGCGGGGATAATTATAGAAAATGTGGTGTTAACTCGGATGGAATGCAAATAGTTTAGATTTTTTTATTGTTCTCCAGGACCGCCAGCGTGGAAGGAAGAGAGTGAAATACACATCAGCAGACACAAGGGGAGGGAGCAGGCACCAGGCGGAGAGGCTCACACTCACCTCTGTGCCCGCCCCTCTAAAAGTCTCCCAGAGAAGCAACCTCCGGGTTTGAGCCTGGATGATGGCAGGAGGGCCGAGGCCCCCTGGATGCTGGGTATGCTCACAGGTCAAAAAGTCCTCGCAAAGGCACAGGTGAAGCCGAGGCCTTTCTTTTTCTGGCACTTTCCTTGCCTGGTTGTCATAGAGTCTCTCCGACAAGTGCACAAATACCTCAGCCCCATTGGAGGTTCACACCTGTGGGTTTAGACTCTGAAGGCTACAGGCGATTGTTTGTCAAGAGATAGAAAAGCGAGTGGCTCTGGATAGGGGCTGTCACTAACACGGGCCATCCAGGTGGACACGGATAGGACTGCATCCTTAGTTCCCCTTGCCTGGACTTGTCTTACACTTTCTTCATTCACTCCTTCATTTTGCTTGAACACCTCTTAGTAGCTTCGGAGGAAAGGATCCAAGAGGATAGATTGTCTTCATTTTTGCCAGCCTCGACATTCCATTGTTCAGCTCTCTCACGATTGATAGTTTGGGTATGTAATTTGGGGCTGAGAACCAGAATCTTGAAGGCATTTCTTCTTCCACATTGCTATTCAAAGTGTGGTCCGCGGGCCAGCATCAGTCTGCAAACTATCTGCCATCCATCCGTGAGAAGTACAGAAACTGAGAGTAAGCTTTCCAAAACTTATACTAATTTGCATCATTGTTTGTCTATTGAAGCTGATGATAACATTTTACTTTGGCTTTTACTTTGTTTTGTCTAGGAATTGTTTTCTACTCTATTTTAAAAAAAGTAGCAGCCAGTGACAGATTGGAAACAAGTGAATTCTTTGATTCATATTTTGAGGAGCACTGTTCTAGTATAAGGTGCTGTTCTTTAAAACAAAAAAAAAATTTAATGCTTTATTTTATTTTTGAGGAGAGAGAGAGAGAGAGAGAAAGCAGGAGAGGGGCAAAGAGAGAGGGAGTCACAGAATCTGAAGCAGGTTCCAGGCTCTGAGTTGTTAGCACAGAGCCCAATGTTGGGCTCAAACTCCTGAACCATGAGATCATGGCCTGAGCCGAAGTCAGACACTTAACCCAATGAGCCACCCAGGTGCCCCTATAAGGTGCTATTCTTGAGAAGTCCTTTGTCAGTCTGGTTTTGGTATTTTGTAAATAGTGAGTTTTTCCTCTCTGAAGCTTTTAGGGTTTCCTCCTTATCCCTAGGGTTCAGAATTTTATTATGAGAAGCATTAGCAAGGACCTTTTGTGATTCATTGTGCAGGGCTGCAACGGGTCCTTTAATCTGGAAATTCATTCATTCATATTAATTTCTTCCCTCTCTTTTCACTCTGTTCTCTTTTTCTGGAGTTCTTGTTAGTTGGATATTGGGCCTCCTGGCTCATATGTTGAATCTTCTATTTATCCCCATATTTTCAGTCTGTTTTTCTGTTTTACATCTTATAAGAGCCTTCAACTTTATCTTCCTATTTTTTCATCTATTAATTTAAGCCATCATTTATTATTTATATATACTCTCATTTAAAAGGAATTTCACTAAAAAAATTTTTTTTAATGTTTATTCATCTTTGAGAGACAGAGAGAGACAGAGCATGAGCGGGGAAGGGACAGAGAGAGGGAGACATAGAATCCGAAGCAGGCTCCAGGCTCCGAGCTGTCAGCACAGAGCCCGATGCAGGGCTCGAACTCACAAACTGTGAGATCATGACCTGAGCTGAAGTCGGATGTTCAACTGACTGAGCTATTGAGGCACCCCAAGAATTTCATTCTTAAGTAATCTCTACCCCCAGTGTGGGCCTTGAACTCACAACCTCAAGATCTAGAGTCGCATGCTCTACCGACTGAGCCAGCCAGGTGCCCCTATATGACAATAGTTTTAATTTCAATAACTCGTTCTTATTTTTTTGATTGCCTCTTTTTTGGTAATATTTTCTTCTTGTTTTTTTTTTAATGTTTTTATTTTTGAGAAAGACAGAGTGTGAGTGGGAGAGGGGCAGAGAGAGAGAGAGAGAGAAGAGACATGGGATCTGAAGCAGGCTCCAGTCTCTGGGGTGTCAGCACAGAGCCCGATGCTGGGCTTGAACTCATGAACCGTGAGATCATGACCTGAGCTGAAGTCGAATGCTTAACTGACTGAGCCACCCAGGTGCCCCCTTCTTGTTTTTGTTTTGTTGTTGTTGTTGTTGTTGTTTTTTTAATGCAGCAATCAGTTATTTTGAGGAAACCGACCAGATGTCTGTCTGTCTTTCGTCTTTGTTTCCTACATTATATCTGTTTCCTTTTTTCTATTGATTGAGTTTAGTTAGCCTCTCTTCACATTGTCCAAGATCTTGGTTGTCCATTCCTACCTGATCATAAGGCATGAAAAAGCTGATGCATAGATCTGTGCGTGAGTATGGATATAGGGGTTTGGCAGTTGGGAGACTGCACCATTGGGCAATTGGGTGGGAGGCTAGCACTGGGGGAAACCCAAACAATGGCCTGTGAAAATTTTTTCTTTGGGACTGTTCAGATTTTCCAGATAAAGAATTTCCTGATCCCTTCCCTGGGGAAGGGTGGTGACGGGTGAGTGTGGTAGGTGTGTCTGACTGCTGGTGCTCTGCATACCTGGTGGGAGGAAAGGACTAGGGGTTCCAATGTTCAGATACAAAATGTGTGTAGCTCTGTGCTGTCCCTGCCCTTCTCCATGGCAGTTTTTAAAAAAAAAATTTTTTTTAATGTTTATTTCTTTTTGAGAGAGAGACTGACAGAATGCAAGCAGGGGAGGGGCAGAGAGAGAGAGGGAGACACAGAATCTGAAACAGGCTCCAGGTTCTGAACTGTCAGCACAGAGCCCAACGCAGGTGGGGCTCAAACTCAGGAACCCTGAGATCATGACCAAGCCGAAGTCAGACGCTTAACAGACTGAGCCACCCAGGAGCCCCATTCATGGCAATTTTAATCAAGTCTTGAGCTTCTCCGGGGTTCTGTGGCGGCAAACTGGGGAACCTTTCTCCTTAGCCTCCTCTGCAAACATTTTAATTTGTGCCTTTCTCTGGCCTGCTGTATCATTTCATCACTGTTCAAATAACTTTTCCCCTTGCAAAAAATTCTTGAAATCTCTCATCCACTGATGTCCCGTTTCCCATTCTCTTTGTCTGGGAAGGAGAGCAGATACATGTGTGTGAATAACAGATCATTTAAAAAACATTTTTTAAAAATGTTTTTTAATTTTTGAGACAGAAAGGCAGAGCATGAGTGGGGAGGGGCACAGAACGAGGGAGACACAAAATCCAAAGTAGGCTCCAGGCTCTAAGCTGTCAGCACAGAGCCCGACGCGGGGCTCAAACTCACGGACCGTGAGATCATGACCTAGCCGAAGTCGGACGCTCAACCGACTGAGCCACCCGGGTGCCCCTCAATGGGTCATTTTATTATTTTCTTTTTCTTTTTCTTTTTTTAATTTCATTTTTTATTTTTTAAAATTTACATCCAAATTAGTTAGCATATAGTGCAACAATGATTTCAGAAGTAGATTCCTTAGGGACCCTTACCCATTTAGCCCGTCCCCCCTCCCACAACCCCTCCAGCAACCCTCAGTCTGTTCTACTCATAAATATGGAGATCAATGGGTCATTCTAAACCAGAAGTCTACATCCTGCTCCTTTCCAGTTAACTTGTGTAAGATAGAATATTTCTCATTGGGTTTAACCCATTTTGGATCCCATTTTGGGTTTAACCCTTCCTTGTCTTCATCCAACTTAGTGATAAGAATGTTGAGCAAGAGAGGCTCCAAGAGAAAGCCCAGGGGCATATTCCTGAAACCTCCACTGATGTAGACAGACGCTGTGGCTGTCCTGTTCGTGCTATAGCCCCTGCGTGGGAACTTAGTTGTTGCATAATGAACATTTGTTGAATGTAACAATCGTATCAAAGAAAGAAATGAGGGTGATCCTGTGAGATTTGTTTCCAGAAACCCGTGCTGCATGTAGTGCTCCCCATTTCCCTTTTGCTCATGAAATGTTATTAGTTAATTATCCCTCATAGGATTTTTGTAGGGATGGATAGTCAATTCATTGGTTGTGGCTCTTGGAATATGCCTCTTTACTCCTTCTGAAAAGAAGAATACTGCCTTTCCTGGCTCCTCTCCTGATCTCACAGATCCCAGTATATTATAACACTGGTACTGGAGATGCCTCCCTGCCCTGGGTTCGTTGGTGTGGGCTTGGCCCATCCATCTCATTTAAAATAGCTTAAGACCGTCTTCCCAGTTCTGTTTACCTGGTGCTTCATTGTCTTCCTAAACATGTATATGCGATGTTTTCAGGTGTGAAGGTTATGGTCCTTGATAGAGCTAAAGGAGTTAAGTAGATTTTGGTTTGCTTTTCTTATTTTTCATCTGTGAGCATCTCAGACCACCCCTCCTTGTTCTTCCTGGTCTGGACGTTGATTTTAAGAAAGGGGGAAGCTAAGAAGCCACTCGATCAGGTGCCTAAAATCTTACTACTGCCTGAAGTTATTTTACTTCAGTCCGTCTTCTATCGTGCCAGTGAAAATTGGTATGTTTTCTTTGGTAGGGGAGCCTGTTTGTAGCATTTTTAGAACAGCTCCCGCTGCATGCAGTGGACCCAAGCAAGGTCCCGAGCCTGGGAGCGATCAGGTGAGGTTACAGGGAGAGCCAGGACTTCTGGACAATGGCAAGGTGAGGTCAAGGCCAAGCCCTGTGGCTCAGATGGCTAAGTCTGCTGTGACCTTTGACCTCCTCTTAGCCTCATCCCAAACCACACTCTCCTTGCTTACTATGTTCTGGCCAGACAGGCCTTTCTGTTCCTCAGACCCACCAGGCCTGTTCCTGCCTCCAGGCTCTTGGCATTCATGTCCTCACTGCCTGACAGCCTGTTCCGTGTCCAGGTCTTTGTGTGTGAGCCCCTTCTCTTCACTCTGATGCGAGCTAGGAAGCACCCTCCTCAGGAGCCCTTCCCTGACCACTCTAGCCAGACTGGGCCCTCCCCCTCTCTCACCATTACTTTCAGTTATCATCTTTGTATCACTCATCGATACCAGAAATATTCTCATTTGCCTGTTTCCTGGGTTAGTGTGTCCTCCTCTGTCCAGCGTAAGCTCTGGGGACTTTATTTGCTTTTCCGCTTCTGACTTGCAGGGTTTCACCGAGAACGTGGCTCCCTGAAGGAAGCCGGTACGTGTTCCTTGAATAACTGAATGGGAACAACTTTGCCAGCTTCATACTTGTCCTGAGGGCAATCCTTGACCACTCCAGGCACTCCTTGAGGATTTTCAGTCTACACTCCGGAGTAAGGGTCTGCAAACTATGGCCCCTGCGGCACATCCAGCCCGCCGTCTGTTTTCGTGTAAGTAAATTTTAGTAGAACGTGGCCACGCTCATTCCTTTCCAAATTATCTGTGGCCATTCGACCCCCACATAGCAGTGTTGAGTTGGTGAGACAAAGACCATATGGCCTGCAAAGCTGAACATTTCTACTAGCTGGGCTTTGACAGAAAAGTTTGCCAACTGCTGCTCTAAAGGAAAGATTCTCCGGATTACTTCAGACCTTTCTTTCATGTGAGTTGATGCCGCGGTGGCAAGAGGCTTTGTTGCTTCCCAGCTCAGAGGCATCTTTCATGCCAGCCTCTTTAGATACGGGACCAAACCTTCCTGTTCATAAAATTGTCGGCCTTGACAATCTGCTTAATTCAGGTGGAAAACTACTTTGACCCAAATCATCCGGAGAACAGAGATCAGTGTGTTTTCTCTAATTGTTAATTATCAGAATGACACGTGATATGAGCCGCTCTGCCCGTCTGTCTTTTTATCTAGAGGAAGGGTTTAGCACCGCGCCCTGGTGGCATGAAAGATAGACTTCATCTGTAAGAGTTTATTATTTTTATTATTTCCCTTTGCTTAGATCTCTATAAGAATCATGATGTTTCCAAGGCAACACATGGCTTGGGGAAATTGGAGAGAATACTCTCGATGCAAAGGGATAACATCACAGCTACCACAACAATGCTATCCTGCGTGTAAATGTCGGATGTTCAGAGGGACCAAGGCATCTTGATTAGAATCTAGGAGGCTGGAGTTTCAGAGTGGAATAATCGTGCTTCTGTTCCATAAATCCGCAAGTCTTCCTTGTAGTGCAGTGGAGAAGGGGGCACGCTTGCCACAACGTATGGGACTCGGCTCAGGTATGGGATGGTTGTCAGGGAGCGTTTTATTACCTTGCCAGGATGAATTAGATGCATTTGAATCTCTTTTCTATTGTACGCGTCTACTGGGAACGCTAGTTTCCTTTTCTTACCCGCCCAAAGTATCAGGAAGCTATTCACCTTGCCAGATTGTTTTCCCTGAAATGACACTCATTTCTTAAAAAATAAAGAAAGAAAGGAAATGTTTATTACAAAAAAGAACATGTGTATTGTAGAAACACCAGAACAGACAGCTATTTAAAGATAGGAAAGCAAAAAGATCAAACTGCTTCTCTGAAATAATCATTGTTAATATTTTACTATAAACTTTTCCAGACTTTCCCTTACGGGCTAAAATAAAACAATATATATTCACATATATATGAAGCAGTCATGGCAAAGTATTAGGCCCACTAGTCTGTAATCTGTTTTCTTTTTAACTGAATAGCCTGTCGCGAGAATTTGTATGCTCTGCTGTGGTCAGAATAGTGTGGTGTCGGTATCATGTACTCTGAAGCCTGACCGCCTGGCTTCAAATCCAAACCCTGTCAATTACTAGCTAGATCACCTTGGGCAAGTTCTGCAACCTTTCTAGTGCCTCAATTTCCTCATCTGTAAAATGGACATGATAACGATGGGATCTCCTACATCTAGTTGTTGTGACGATCAAATACGTTAATACAAAAAAGCTCACGATACGATGCCCAAAACGTGCCTCTCATTAAATATTAGCAGTTATTATCTTTCCACGTCAATACATGCACGGTGACGTCATCATTTTACTCTCTGTGTGTCGTACTATTGGACAGGGGTGCGAACGCTCTTTCCTGCTGATCCTGGTTTTGTGGTTGTGTGTGCACTTCGAGGCTACACCTGCTTTAATACTTTGTTTTTGTGTACCGGGGAGCTGGAGTTGTGGAGTGCGTCTGAGCAAAGAGAACTGAGGAGTCCGTTAACCCTTTTGCTGTAGGAGCTCTTGACAATGTCAGGGTAGAGGGGAGAAGACTTTGCATTTGTGCTGCCCCATAGCTAAGAGGTGATGCAGGGACCACTCATGAGCTTTGTGGAACCTGGCCTTGGACCCGCTACTTTCTGGTCATCACGAGAAAGCTACTTAGTGTCTCCGCACCTTAATTTTCACACCTGTACAATTAGAATTCTTTCGGCATCGGCCTCCTTAGGTTCTTGTGAGGGCTAAATTAGATCACTGATGTGAAGAGTTTAGCCTTTGCCTTGTGACCGGCAACTTCTTAGTAAATAGTAGATACTATTGTTAGAAATGGGAAGCTGCCATCAAATATGATATTCACAACCAGAGATAATTCCTATACCCATACACTCACACACTGTTTGTCTGCTTACACATTCACACTGCTTATCTATGGAACAGTCATTTGGTAAATTATCAATTTATATCTCTTCTTCCTCCTGTTTCTATTATAATGCTATTGTGTCTCAATACTACTTTTTATACTTGGCGTTGTGATGCTGGGGCTGGGGGCTGGGACCCTGTAAGCCCCTGTCTCCTTGGCCAGCGGGTCCGTATCAGGCTCTGGCAGCAGGGGGCGCTAGGTGGGGACTGGAAGGCTGGAGGAGGAAAGGAGATGTACTTCCCCCTGTTTGCGTCCAGTTCCTTCCGGCATCACCCCCCTCACCTTGGCAGGTGGCAATTGATTTCAATACAGCAGCTGACCCTGGTTTCGTTTTTTTCTCACACTCTCAATACCGGTATCTGTCCCTCCTCGGAGACCCCAGCCCCAGCCAGTTGGTGGGCCTTCCTCAGAGGTCTGGGTTCCATCTCTGGGGGCGTCCTCCATGCTTCTGGGTCCTAGAGCCCCAGCCTCTTCCCTTTGTTCCTGCAGCCACGGCGGCCAGAGTGGCTTCCTGCAGTCAGTGTGGTGAAACTTCAGTGTTCCCCCTGCTGCTTCAGTCTCCTGATCCCTGGTGGAAGGAAAAATTCTCCCTCCCTGCCCCCCACCCCTGCCTGGTTTTACTGAGAGATTATTGCCATGGACCATTATATGAGTCTGAAGTGTATAATGTAATGATTTCATACATGAATTTATTGTGAAACAATTACCACAATAAGTTGTGAACAATTTTTTATACCAGACGACCTCTCTTAAAATGACGATTTTTTTTCTTTTCTTCTTTTTTTTTTTTGTGGACGAGACCCTGTCCGATACTGTCCACAAACTGTGCTTTTCCTGAATGAGTCACTTGAGAGGGACACCTACGTTTTATGAGCAAAGATCTCAGTGTTGCACTGCACAAGGGGTGCTGGGAGTCTGCTCTTTATCCCGGTGCTCTGTGTAGACTCTCTTCAGAACAGCTGAGGAGACACCACCTGGCCCCTGACTGTGCTTTGTGGGCCAGGGTTGCCTTGGGGAAGCAGGGCTCAGACTTCCGTGGAAAGTCAGTCTGGTCGAGAGGGGAGAGCTGTGGTGACCAGGGGAGTCAAGAAGGACAGTTTCTGGGGAGGAGGAGTTGCCGAAGGCCAGGTGGAAAACCTGTCACCAAAGGCTGGCAGAGGCTGGGGCTGGGGAAAGACAGGGCATCCAGGAGGATTATTAGGACAGTGTCAGCCTTTCGTTTATTTACACATAATAAAAAAGGCCTGCACACTAGGTTGGTCAACACTTCTTTCTTGCTTCAGTGGTTTCCAAAAGGACTCGCCGCTCCCCTGCTGAGAGATTGTTTCCAGGAGCCCGTTTTCAGGTCATTCGCCATAACCTCCTCGCTCCGTGCTCCGTTCCTCCCTGTCTCTGTCTGTCTGAGTGTCTGTCTGTGTGTCTCTCTCTCTCACACACACATACACAGGGAGTGCCGGGAATCCCCCGGCCTCAGCTGGGATGCTCCTCCCCACCTGTACCCCAGTAGCGGTCCCCTCCAGCACAGATCTGGCCAGTGGGGGGTTTCAAGGGAGCAATGGCAGAGGCACCACTGCCCTCTGACCCTTGGCTGCCTGGATCCATGCATGACCAGGATGGCTTTGTTGAGTTCAGACTGCCGCTGGGGCTGCTGATGGAAGGGGGGTGGGGAGGGGGTTGGAAGGCAGAGGGGCTCCGGTGGGGGAGGAGTTGGAGGACCTGGCTGCCCTGTTTGTAGGGTTTTATGAGTCACAGCAGAGAAGCTCCTGCCTTTGGCTTAGAAATTAATTCGTGGCTGAAAAATAAAATGCAGATCTACTCTTCTTGGGAGCAGATCCAACAAGAAGAACACAAGTGCCTAGTGCCTCCACTGAGATTTTTTTAAGACGCTTTTTATTTTGGAATAACTTCAGTTTTGAAATTTGCAAGGATAGTACTCAGATGCTCCTCTCCTAGTTTTCCTGTTGTTCACATCTCGCAATATTCATTGGAACTAAGGCACCACGGTTGGCACATTCCTAGCGTTAACTTAAGTCTTTATGCAGATTCCATTAGTTTGCCCATTAGTATCTAGTGTCCTTTTTCTGTTCCAGAATCTCATCTAGGATACCATATTCCATTTAGTCTTTGGGTCTCTTTACTGTCCTCTGGTCTGTGACAATTTGTCAGTCATTGTTTCTGATGACCTTGACGGTTTTGGGGGGTGTTGGTATTGAATAGAATGTCCCTTAGCTTGGGTTCATCTGATGCTGAGACTGGTTTTGGGGGAGGAAGACCACTGAAGTGAAGTGTCCCTGTCATCACGGCTATTAACCCTTCCTCCTCCAAGTTCCCTCCTGCTTCTTTGTCTCCAACCCTTTCTCCCATTCCCAGCCCCTGGCAACTATTGTCTATTTTTTGCCTCTATTTTGCCTTTTCCAGAATGTCATATAAATTAAGTCATACAGTATGCAACCTTTACGTTCTCAGGGTTTTTTTTTTTTAAGTTTATTTTTCAGAGAGAGAGAGAGTGAGCAGGGAAGGGGTGGAGAGAGGAAGAGAGAGAATCTCAAGCAGGCTCTGTGCTGTCAGCGCAGAACCCAATGTAGGGCTCAATCCCACAGACCGTGAGATCATGACCTGAGCCAAAATCTAGAGTCGGGTGGGCAACTGACTGAGCCACCCAGATGCCCCTATTTTCTCAGTTTTAAAAGCAGTATTATTGAGGTTTAATTGACATAAAATGTGCCTGTACATATTTAAGGTATACAATTTGATAAGTTTTGACATACGTATACACTTGTGATCTCATCACCATATTAAGATAGGGCACGTAGCCCTAAAAGTTCTCACACTCCCTGGTGATCCTTTCCTTCTGTTGTTTGGCCTCACGCCTTATCCCGACCTCCTCCCCCTGCCCTGGGCATCCTTGCAGATCCCCTCACCCTCCCTGGTACCTGGTGCTTGTTCCCGCACTCTTAAGTTCTCCTCCCGCAAAGCTACCCACCCCGTCCTTTCGGTCTGCCCAAATCCTGCCCATCTTTCAAGTCTCTCCTGTCACTCCCCAGACGGCTAATGGGGCTTTAAAGAAGAATCCGGCTTACACTTGCCACTTCCTTCTCTGGTACTCATGTACTTATGCAGAGCCTCTTGATGGCCTTTATTTACTCATGCAACAATGTTTGTATCTTATTGTCCTAAGGTGAGGGGGCCCAGTGGTTAGTAGCATATGCTCCGGGCTTGGATACTTGGGTTCATATATTAGCCTCAGGCTTCTTCTTAACCTCTCTGTGTCTCATGGTCCTAATCTGTAAGATTGGGAAGATAATATAATACCTACCACAAAGGGTTATTGTGAGGATTGATTTGATTTATCCACATAGAGCACTTAGAAACGAATTTTGTTGGGGTGCCTGGGTGGCTCAGTCGATTAAGCATCCAACTTCAGTCCAGGTCATGATCTTGTGGTTCATGGGTTAGAGCCCTGTGTTGGGCTCTGTGCTGATGGCTCAGAGCCTGGAGCCTGCTTCGGATTCTGTGTCTCCCTCTGTCTCTGCCCCTCCCCAACTTGCACTCTGTCCCTCTCTCTCAAAAATAAATATTAAAAAAAAAAAAAAAAAAGAAAGAGAGAAAAGAATCTTGTTATACAGTGGGCACTTAATAAACGTTAGCTCTTAGCAGCAGGATCATTATTATTAAAAGCCCTTTAAGGGCAAAACTACAGCTCTTGGTTTACTTATGTGACCATGATGCCCTGCACAGTGGTAGGCATGTGGGAGAAACTTGGATATCTGCTAGATTTAGGATCCAGGGACCGTTCCCGTGAGACACGAGTTCCTGTGACTGGTTAACATACTACGGTGCATGCGTTCTTGTGTTCTGCTGTTCGACAAAACAAAAACAAAACAAACCAGCTTCCCGAACCAAAAAGCTGTGACGCTTTTGTCTGGGTAAATATAGCCATGACATGTCTATTTCCATGGTCTAGAATATCACCGGTGGAAATCTACAGTGGAAAATTGAGTACAACACTTTTGTCACATGACTCGTTTTACTCATGTTTGGGGATGCCAGCAGCCTAGGAACCGGGTGGCGGAGGCTTTCGCGGTGAGGAGTCTGCTAGAATGCGTTTTGCACAGAAGGCAGGAAAAGAGTCAGACATTTACTGAGCATCTACCTCAGGGATGTGCTAGAGATAGCTCGACTGTCAAACTTTCAGGGGCTTTGCAAGTTGGTTATTAAATGCAGCTGTTATGAAAACTTATAGACTTTGTTTCTAATACAAATAATGATACCCAACTAATTATTTTCCTGGTACCTATGCCTTTTGAGGTTATTGACATTTATTGCATCTGTGTGGTGAAAACACTCTATAATGGTGTGCTATGTCCTATCTCTTCCCGTCTGTTTTCAGTGATGGCATGTTGGTAGCTTGGAATTGACCACGGTGGGAGTATTTACACCAGAGATATTGGCAATTGCTTAAAATCAGGGCTGTTCGTCCCCGGAGCACTGGCTGTCAAACATTTACCAGCACATCACTAACTGCACACGAGGTGTGGCAGTTGAGTGGTTTCGGTTGCCAGAAGCAGACTCGTGTTAGTTCAAGTAAAGTGAGGAAGGGTTTATGCTAAGGGCATTTATTGTGAGAAAAAGGAGCTAGACTATCCTGGAGATTCAAGAACAGGCCCTTATCCAAGGGCCTGATGGAGCTGGGGGCTAGAGGGTCTGGGTCTAAGGCTACCATAGTGGCCCCAGCACACGGCCTTGGGGGTTGTGCTCTGGTTCACTGCTATTCTCATGGTCCTTACTTCTTTTTGTCCTTTTCTCAGTTGGCTCCCACCCACCCTCTATCCTATATCATCTCTATTATTGCTTCTGCCTCCTTATGATTTCTCATATCTTTGGCTTGTATTGATTAACCATAGCCATTCCAGCTTTTCGCTATTTGCTCCTGTTGAAGACTGTGTTACACTCTGCTGTTTATTTGCTGCTGTAATTTCTGAGAGGGGGGGATCAGATGGGTCCAGCTTGTTTTTTCACGGAAGGTAGTATCAGTTGGTAGCTGGCCTATAATTCACCGGGCTTTCTGCCCAACGCTTGTCTCTGGCCACTACTGGCCGGGAAGGAAGGAAGGGTCGCACAGTGCAAATTTTGGCCTAGTAAGTGAGGGATATAAAGAGGAGTTAGCTAAAGTGAAATAGACCAGACAGAGAAACTCAAAAAGTATGTATGCTATCACCCATATGTGGAACAACAACAACAAGAGAAAGGAAGTCAAACTCATAGAAATAGAGACTAGAAAAGTGGTTGCCAGGGACTAGGAGTAGAATGGGGAACATAGAGGTTGGTAAAGGGGTACGGACTTTCAGCTATCAGATGAATAAGCTCTGAGGATCCAAAAGGTATAATGTGACTATCATTGATAACGCTGTATTTTATCATTGAAATTTGCTAACAGAGTAGAACTTAAATGTTCTCACCAAAAAAAAAAAAAAAAAAAAAGAAAAAAAAAAAGATAAATATGTGAGGTGATGAGATGTGTTAATTAACCAGATGGGGGAAGCCTTTCACAATGTATACATATATCAAATCTCCATGAGGTACACTTTCAATCTCTTACCATTTTGTATGTCAATTGTACCTCAGTAAAGTTAGAAAAAAGAAGATGAACTAGCTATTACCGGAATGAATAAAATCAAAAAGACCAACAAAGCTTGGTGAGGATTTGGGGCACTGCTCCAGATTTCATACACTGCTGGAGGAAATGAAAATTTGTACAGCTAGTTAGAAAACCATTCAGCAGTATCTACTAAAGCCATATACTTGCCCTGTGATCCAGAAGTTCTGCTCGTGCTCACACCCAACAGGAACGAAGGCTGGTTTCCATGACAGGACGTGCACGAGAATTTTCCTCAGAGCGTGGCCTGTTACAGTTCCACACTGGAAACTCCCTAGAGTCCATTCGCAAGAAAGCAATCTTGCGAATTTCACGCAACAGGAAAGAATGTCCGTTGCCACACATAACAGCATGGATACGTGGATACATCTCAGAAACATTATGCTGAGTGAGCAAGGCGGTATTCAGAAGAATAGATACTGTATGATTTTGTTTATATAATCAAGAATAGATCAATAATCTATGATAAAAGAAGTCAGAGGGGCATGTGGGTAGCTTGTTGGGCTGGGTGTCAAGCTCTTGATTTTGGCTCAGGTCATAGACTCAGGGTTTGGCTCACGGTCATGGCTTGGGATTCTTTCTCTCCCTCTGTCTCTGCCCCTCCCCCACCCTCAAAATAAATACACAAACTTAAAACAAATTCAGGATAGCATCAGCTCTTCTGGGAGGTTCTGACGGGGAGGGGCATGGAAGCACTGGAGGGCGATTCATCTCTTGATCTGGGTGGCGGCTCCCCAGATATAAACATGTCTAAATGTTCTTAGAGGTATACACTTAAGATATAGGCTCTTTACTGTACATGCAGTAAGCCTCAGTAGAAAGTAAATAAAAGAAGATAAAGAAGAACGAGATATAGTCATTGCTTCTAAGAAGTTCATAGCCCACCAGTAGAGGGAAGGAAGTGACTGACATTAAAAACACAGAAGTGGGGCGCCTGGATGGCTCTCGGTTGGGCTGCTGACTTCAGCTCGGGTCATGATGGTGCAGTTTGTGAGTTCGAGCCCCGCGTCCGGCTCTGTGCTGACAGCTGGGAGCCTGGAGCCTGCTTCGGATTCTGTGTCTCCCTCTCTCTCTGACCGTCCCCTGCTTGCACTCTGTCTCTCTCAAAAATAAATAAACATTAAAAAATTTAAAAAACCCAAAAAGTTTAGTTGTGAAGGTAAGTGCTAATTAAAATACGTGTGAAATGCCCATCGGTAGATGAACGGGTAAAGAAGATGTGGTATATGTATATATACAACAGACTGTTAGTCATAAAAAAGAATGAAATCTCGCCACTCATGACAACATGGGTGCATCTAGAAGGTATTATGCTAAGTGAAATAAGTCAGACAAAGATAAATACCATCTGATTTCACTTATCTGTAGAATCTAAAGAACAAAACAAATAAAACATCCAAACAGACTTATAAATACAGAAAACAGACTGGTGGTTGCCAGAGGGGAGGTGGGTGAGGGGTGGGCAGAACAGATAAAAGGGATTAAAAGGTACAAATTTCCAGTCATAAAATAAATAAGTCGCAGAGATGAAAAGCACAGCATAGGGAATATAGTCAATAATATTGTAATAATGTTGTATGGTGACGAGTGGTAACTACATTTACCGTGCTGAGCATTTTGTAATGTATGTAATTGTCAAGTCACTCTGTTGTAAGTCCATATGGAACTAATAATATAGCATATGTCAACCATACTTCAATGAAAACCAATTTATGAAGTGTATGGGACCTCGAAGGAAGGGGCAAGTGGATTCCCCTGGGAGACCAGAAAGGAAGGAATAGTTCGTGTGCACAGAGTGTCTAGTGTGTATAAGATGCTTTAAATAAGCTACCTCATTTAGTCCCGCATACTCTTCCCATGCTACAATTTATAACACAGGAAAGCTCTGAATGGGCTTTTGAGTGATACGTGGGTATTCAACACAAAGTAATGAAAACAATTATTGCAGGATTGTGGGACCATTTACAATCAAACCTTTTTGGTGCATTAGTTTCCAGAGACGGCTGTAACACATTAACACAAACGTGGTGGTTTAATGCAACACAAATTTATTCTCCAACGGTTTTTGCAGGCCAGATGTCTGAAATCTGGCAGGTCTCTGAGAAAAATCCAGCCTCGGGTAGCTGCCCTGACATCCCTGGGCTTGTGGCCGCAGAGTTCCAGTTTTTGCCCCTGTTGTCACATTGCCTTCTCTGTGTTTCTCTTTTATAAAGATACTTGTGATGGCAGTTCGGGCCCACCCTGATAATCCAGGACTTGATCTTCATGTCAGGATTCTTAATTTAGTCACATCTGCAAAGACCCTTTTTTTTTTTTTTCCAAAAAAGGCAACATTCACAGGTTCCAGGGATTTGATGTAGACATTAGCCTATCACAAATGGTATTGAATCAATAATATATACCAGCTTATTAAAAATGGATACGTAGGTGTTTGCTAGGCAGAGGGGAAGGGAAGTCTGTGTATATAGGAGAATCCTGGACTGTGCTTCATGAGGATTATAATATATTTCATTGTATACTTGCCCCTGGCCCCAAACTCATTGGTTGGAGGAGCACATACATTCATGCACATGTACACATGTGAGTGCACTTTGCACGCACACACAACTTTAGCCTCGTCTGGGATCGTCTAGAGATCTGGAGTCACCTATAGCCCTTAATTCACCAACCTCCGTGTGCCCCTCCAGAGGGAAAACATTTTGAACTCTTGTATGTATCCTAAACCGCTTTTAGCTGTAATCCTTTTCTTCAAACAAAAGCATGTTGTGTGTTAACTGATAAAGAGCTAAAGCCTGGAGCCCCACTTCTCCTTGATGCCCTTGGTCCATTCTCCAAAGAGCCCATTTAAAAATTACTGTTGTCTCAGATCAGGAGTTGGCAAATTTTTCTAGTAATGAGTCGGAGAGTAAATATTTAGAGCTTTCCAGTTCTTATGGTCTCTGTAGCAACTATTCAGCTGTTATAAACCATACAAACACAAACGGCATGGCTGAGTTCCAAAGTTAGCTTATGGACACGGAACTTTGTGTTTAAAAAGTTTTATTTTGTTGTTTGAGTATAGCAACATAGTGATTCAACTCCTCTATACGTTATGCTATGCTCGCCACGAGGGTAGCTACCGTCTGAATGGACACTGAGATTTGAGTTTCATATAATTTTCACATCATGACATAAAATTATTCTTTTGAGGGGCGCCTGGGTGGCGCAGTCGGTTAAGCGTCCGACTTCAGCCAGGTCACGATCTCGCGGTCCGTGAGTTCGAGCCCCGCGTCAGGCTCTGGGCTGATGGCTCAGAGCCTGGAGCCTGTTTCCGATTCTGTGTCTCCCTCTCTCTCTGCCCCTCCCCCGTTCATGCTCTGTCTCTCTCTGTCCCAAAAATAAATAAACGTTGAAAAAAAATTTTTAAAAAAAATTATTCTTTTGATTTTTTTCCAGCCATTTAAAGATGTAAAAAAATTATTCTTTTTTTTTTTTTTAACGTTTATTTATTTTTGAGACAGAGAGAGACAGAGCATGAATGGGGGAGGGTCAGAGAGAGAGAGGGAGACACAGAATCTGAAACAGGCTCCAGGCTCTGAGCCGTCAGCACAGAGCCCGACGCGGGGCTCGAACTCACGAACCGCGAGATCGTGACCTGAGCCGAAGTCGGCCGCTTAACCGACTGAGCCACCCAGGAGCCCCAGTAAAAAAATTTTTCTTAGCTCATGGGTAATTCTTAGCTGTCTGTGCAAACAGGCAACTGGCTCGATTTAGTCCGCAGGCCGTAGTTTGTCAGGCCGTCTTAGAGAATAACATCTGACCGGTGGAGGCTCTTTTGAGATTCAACATCCCAGAGCCCCAGGATCGGAGAGGACTGCAGGGGCTACTAGTCCTTAATTCCCACCATGATATCCACCTGCCATCCAGTGGCAGCCTCCCTGAGTTGTCATCCAGGGCCTCCCTGAACTCCTGCGGCTGCAGGAAACACCACCTCCTGGGTCAGCTCATTCCGCTCCCCCTAGACCGCGCTGATTGCTGGAGTTCTTCCCCACGCAGAGCGGCACCTGTCTCCAGCGAGAGCATCTCCAGGATAGAGTTGGAACTGTGAAGCACAATATTAACACATCAGGTTAATTTCATGCTCTGCTTGTCTTGGGCTGATATTAACGAAAATTAAATTTTGTGCTAATCAGCCCTAGCGTTCGGCATGCACGACACAAATTTGTGGTTTCTGGCAAGGGTGGTTAAATCATATTTATGCTATTTGTGTGGTGCCTGAATAACAGGGAAATACTGTTACCAACAATTAAACTCCCAGGTTGACAGATGTCACCCTGAGCAGACATAGCCGAGTGCAAGTGCAGATTCTTCTTAGCAAGTTGCAGGTGGAAAGGACACAAACCAGGAGCCGCAGCTACTTTTCAATTTCCTCCTTTCCTTTGGATAGCTAATTCTGAACATTTGACTCATGCAAATGATTTTACTCTGTCCCCTGATTTCGCCTCCTTCCCCCTCCCTTCCCTCTTTCCCCTTTTTTGGCTTTGAAAAGTACATTTTTAGGGACAAGAAAGGATTGTTTTCCTCTTTCCTGGATGCCATAGGAAGAGGTCTTTTGGGCACCTGAAAAGCTTTCTTGTTAGTTGCATCTGGCTTATTGGTGCGAGCAGTTGGGAACTTAAAAGGGAGGTCTCGTATTGGTCAGTAGAGCTGATGAGAGGAGGAGTAGGTGAGTGAAACCAGTCTGCGTCTGAAGTGTCTTCCCTCTTTAGGGGAGAGATGCTTGCCCAAGCCCATAGACAGGTCATCTGGCGTTTTATCTGCGCTTTCTCTGTGATGAGTCAGTCACTAGCCGAGGTGCTGTGTGGATGCTGTCTTGTAGGTCTTATTTCCTGGAGAAGGTAAGAGCCACTGAGCTCGCTGGCTCCAGATGGATTTCTCTCCAAAGTCCCCTCTACTTCATTCACAAGGAAGCGTCAGGGGAATCGAAAGTCCTTAGGCTCTTGGATAAACATTTCAGTAAGAGTCACTGAGTGCGTCCAGAGATAGGCTCTTGAAGGGTACCTGGCACATCTTTTTTTTCTAAAGGAGACTGTGCGCTCCTGGTTACTAAGCTGCAGGATCAGCCTTGTGCCCGTGGGGGCGGGTAAAGCTTTTATACCTCCTGTCGGTAGGGCGATCAGTCAACCCAGTTGGCCTGGGACTGAGGAGTTTCCTGGGATGTGAGAATTTCAGTGTTCAAACGAGAACAGTCCTAGGCCAACTGGGGTGGTTGGTCACTCCACCAACCCCCACTCCCACCAGTGAGGCCAGACGGGCAGTTCTAGGCCACCACCCGGTAAATTGCCCATGGTCCCCCGAAAGGCTCTGGCAATTGTGTCTAGAGTTTGGCGAACCCACCTCTGGCAACAACTGGGGCCCTTCAGAGCCCCATTTTGCTCCTTCCCTTTTCTTTTTCCATGTGTCCAGGTCTCTCCCGCAGGGGCCGAAGAATCCTCATTTGGAGAGATGGGCTGGGGCAGAGGTGACCTGCACACCACACGCTTACTGCCTCTTTTGCTCCCTGACCCTGGGCAGTCAGTGCTAAATGATCTTGCCCCCCCCCCCCCCAGGTTGGCCTCCTCCCAAACACTAATCCCAGGCAAGTTCTACCAATCACTAGAAGTTGGCACAAAAAATTAAGACCCGTCTGTCATCTCTGCACTGGGCCATTCCTCCAGAAGCTGCTTTGACCCAAGGGACAGTTGCAAATGGAAACCAAAGTGCTGAAGGTACGACTCAGCCAGTGAAGCACCGTGGGCACCAGGCCAAGGGGAGGGTTTGAGGACTGTGGAATGCAGGAGCCACCATGGTGGTCAACCGATCCAGGGCAGGCCCCATTTCCAGTGTATTCAGACTGGGTGCTGATCTTGCAGTAAGGGGGCTGGTAAGCTGACCTCAGGGTCCTTGGTCAGGCTGACCTCTGGTGCCACCTGGACTCAAGCCTGTGCCCTCTCTTTACCCGGTAGCCTGGTTGAGCACCCAACCTTGGGGCAGCATAACAGGCCTCTGTTCCCCCTCCTCTGTGTGGTGGGTCCGGCCTCGGGACAATGGTGCTCATGTGCACAGGACAGGGGCACATTCGTAAGGCCGTGCTGGCTGCCAAAGAGTGAAAGGGTCTAACGTTGGTTCGTTGAAGAGCCAGTGCCCCGAGGACCCGGAGGGCCGCGTCTCTTCTTTCCCTTCCTACCGCTGTGGCACCACTGCCCTTCACGCCAGGACCTGCAG
Source organism: Lynx canadensis (assembly GCF_007474595.2). Lineage (NCBI taxonomy): Eukaryota > Metazoa > Chordata > Mammalia > Carnivora > Felidae > Lynx > Lynx canadensis. Next base: position 75,124,545 of record NC_044312.2, read on the forward strand.
GTCGTCTTCCCCATCCGGCAGCTGAAAGCCAGGCCTGGCGCAGAGGCAGCCTCTAGGCCTGATCTGTCGGGTCCGACGTGGAATAGCAGCACTTTCCAGTGTTATGTGATGTGTCGTTCCTAAAACCCTGGCTGCAGCCTCGCTTTTCTCTCCCACCCAGGAAGCGCATCGGAACTGCCGGTGGTAAATAGGACATATTTGGTATTTGTACCCAGAGCCTTTCCAACATCACCCCCTTTACTACTAGTAGGAAACAATCCTAGGAGCGAATACGTCTGTAGGACTCTAGACATTTTAAAATGCGTTAGTTCACTTCATTGTCGCAGCAACTCTGTGAGGTACAAACTATTGTTATTCCCATTCTACAGATGAGGAAACTGAGGCACGGAGAGGTTATGTGCAGGAGTGTTAAGGGCAAGTGGTCAGAGGCCACCTCTTGGGGTCCTCACGCGCTCACACAAAGCACGGAACGCAGTCGAATGTGGTCCTGTACAGCAGGACATGGAGGTCCAGCCGGCCTTGGGCCAAAGCCACCCGAGCAGCCATATGTGTGACTCACACCCAGAGACCAAATGGGCCCAGGAACATCCCCGTGGATGACAGTGGGCCAGGTGATGACTGAGAAGACACCTCTTTCCCACATGCTTTGGTACCCCCAAAATGGAATAGGCAACATAAAGGAGAAGAGCTAGGAAAAAAAAACCCGGAGTGAATAAAATTCCACTGAGATTAGGTTTCTGCAGCTCTAGTACAGAAAAACACAGAAGGTTCTATTTCTTGCAACCATTTCTTCTTAATTTTCCCTTCGGTGCTTAGCTCTGGCCAAGGATCTGACTCTATGGTTCTGTTTCTGGTTCCCTGTTCTGCTTAATCCCCCCAAAAGGGAGACGATAGGTGCCTTGTGGCCCCATTTAGCTGCTCCGAGGGGGATAACTGGAAATGCTGGAAGCAAGGAGATCTATTCGTCCACATGCCCCCTCACTTGCTTTTCCTAGGCTCAGTAATGCTTTTGAATGTCAGTTTACTGATACTTTGTCTTTAGCAAATTTCCTAAATAAAACAGCGAATGCATTTCAAGAACAGAAGCCCACGGCTGCCCCAGTACTACTATGAAGTACCCAGACCATTTGGAGAAAGGGGACATAGGAGCAGACACAGAGCAGGACATTTGTTCCATATCTTCTCGCTGGCTGCAGGGGCCAGGTTTGAGCTCCAAACCCTAAGATGTAAAACAGGTGTAATTTCGTGCAATGACTAGGGCCACTGGGGTACAGCTGTGTTAAGAAGGATCCTGAGGCTGGGTCTGGGCTCCGCAGGGAAAAAAGAAAGCGATTGATTGATAGATAATGCCTGACGTAGGCCGGAGCATGGAGGAAAGGGCGACAGTTCCTGCCAGGTTCTTGCAGAACTTATTCAAAGTCATCCTCTCTGGAAGATGTAGGGAGGGACCCCAAGCGGTAAAGCAAAGCCAGGTTTCTCCTTGATGTCAAAGTCGTAGGTCACAGCGGCCTCTGAGCCGTTAGCACCCCAAAGCAACCAAGCATGACAAGGCAGGACTGGATCTGAGACTCTTGTCTACAACCCCCAAGAGTGTTTTGGTTTGTTAATTTTGTTTTGCTTTTTAACTGCTTGGAGTTACCTTTTTTTTTTTTTTTTTTTTTTTTTAATTTTTTTTTTTTTTCAACGTTTATTTTATTTTTGGGACAGAGAGAGACAGAGCATGAACGGGGGAGGGGCAGAGAGAGAGGGGGACACAGAATCGGAAACAGGCTCCAGGCTCTGAGCCATCAGCCCAGAGCCTGACGCGGGGCTCGAACTCACGGACCGCGAGATCGTGACCTGGCTGAAGTCGGACGCTTAACCGACTGCGCCACCCAGGCGCCCCTTGGAGTTACCTTTCTATCATCATCATCTCCATGAAAGGTATAACCCCGTGGGCAAAGTGGGCAACTGGCTCTTCAAGCTCTGAACCAACAGGGGGCACCAGAGAGCAGAGAAGAGCCAGTCTGCCTGCCCCCACTCCCCCACCCCCTCAATACCCAGGAAAATGCTTCCAATCTTCTTCTACTCCCTTGGAAAGAGAATTCTTGTGGGCTCACAATGTTGAGCCTGTTGTCCACACAGCGGTGTGGTTCAAAGGCACAGCAAGAAAAGCCAGAGGGCGGGAGACTTCTTTGTGGTTCAGGTGGACAAAAGCCTTTGTTGGATGCCACACTGCTGTGAGAATAGGGAGGAGGAGGAAGAATAAGAAAGAATGAGTGACAGTTACCATTTACTCAGCACCTATAAGGCCCCTCTGTGACTGTTCTTTCTATTCACTTTTTCAAAACCTCTAGTTTACAGATGAGAAAACAGGGACCCAGAGACTTGCCCCAAATCACGTGACTAAGGAGGGACTGAACTAAAATTTGGACTCTCATCTGCCCAAGCCTCTGAGTTATCATGCTCTTCCAGAAAGGAGGCAGGAAGGTGCATGTGGCATTAGGGTGTCCTGGGGGAGTTCTGCGGGCCCAAGAGACGGCAAATAGCCCTCCTGGTGCAGTTTTCTCTCTCCTGACGGCCATGGATGCCCCCACTATATTTAGCCAACTCATTGGCTCTTGGATCCATTCACCATCCCAGGCGGGGCCGGGATGAGACGCTGGACCACGGTGAGAGTGCCTATGAGTGACGGTGAGGGAGTGAAATCTATCAGTGAGATGGTGTTCTCACGAAGGCGTGTCTATCCAAGGAAGCCCTCCAGCTGGGTGAGTGAGAACATAGAGTGTCAGCCTGTAGTAAGACCTGAGGAAGCACTTGACCCTGGGCCAGCCATCTCCTAGGTCCTTCTTCTTACCTCTGTCCCCCGACTCCCATTTGAAGCCCTTATGTCTTCCCTTCTGCCCTCATCCTGTGCATCCATTTATTCTGTACTCAGTGGCCCAAATGATTCATCTGCTCTGTGTGGACTGGAGCCATGGCAAAGGACGGTCCCAGAAAGGGATGGAAGAAAGATTGTAGGAAGTTGTATGGAACTTTCAAGTGCTCATCATGGAGACCATTGACTTAATCACCCATCTGGGAGGTAGTTAGGTCACCTCGGAAGGATAGGGACTAAGCAGGGAATAGAGCCTCCCTCATCCCCTGTGGGCTCAGCTCCACCTGGGCTCAGAAATCAAGACTGGCCTCACTTAGGGGAGGATGTTCATGCACATTCGAAATTTTGGAGGTGGGCTTGGGGGCATTGGCACCAAGGGCATCTTACTGTCAGCATTGCCCCCAATTCTGAGAACTCTACTAATGTCACGTTCCTGAATCCAGGCCCGGTTCTAGGAACTGGGCTGCTGCCTCAGTCACTGCCCTGTCCCCTGGGTCCCCGCAGTGTCCGTTTCTCCCACCCAGCAGTCTACCAATAAAACCATGTGGCTGAATCCCAGCTGAGGTCCAACTTGTGAGCTAACTTCAATTCCTGACTCAATCACTTCTTTGGTGTTGCCTTTTTTTAAAGTATTTTTTTCTGGTCATTAATATTTTTTAGAAAATATATTAAGGCATAATGGAAAAAAATCGCTTTTACCATTCCCTGCTTCTTGATTCACTTCTTGAATGCACTTACTACTGTCTGATGCCCCATATCTTTTCCTTATTTATGTGATTACTGTCTGTCTTCTCTTCCAGAAAAGGAGCTTGGCAGGAGGAGGGTCTTTCGTGTCTTGTTCACTGCTCATTCCTTAGTGCCCAGAACGACACCTGGCACATTTGTAGAATGAGTGAATTTAATTCACAATGCCATGAACTCAGATCTAATTTTATTTACCATTTTACAGGGAGCATTTGTCAGTGCCAATAAGTGTTCCCCAAAAGCATCATTTTTTAAATGTTTATTTATTTTAGAGAGAGAGAGAACGAGGGAGCACGAGTAGGAGAGGGGCAGAGAGAGGGGGAGACACAGAATTGAAGCAGGCCTCAGGCTCTGAGCTGTCAGCATGGAGCCCAACGGGGGGCTCATACTCATAGACCGTGAGATCATGACCTGAGCCGAAGTCAGACATTTAACTGATAGAGCCGCCCAGCTGCTCCTAAAAGCATCATGTTAAATGCTGGATAATCATTTCTGGTATGGACATCTAAGCTGTGTTGACTATTCCTATGGTTTTGGACACTGGAGGATTATATAGATTCAAGGGATTCTCCACTTATCAAGCTATACCGGGGCTATACCTCTGCCTTGTATGTCATTTCTTGGTTCCTTGTTCCTGGTTGAATGAATAGATGTGAATATCTAGTGGCCCATGGAAAATTCCCGTCATTGCCCTCTTTAGCCTGGGCCTAGCACTGTGGAACCTCTCTCCAGATGTCTTGGCGAGCAGCTGTCTGGGCTCTGTGTCCTAAAGGAAAGGGACCCAGGGTGAACAGAATCAAGAGTTGGCCCCTGTTCTTATAGAAACTGCCTGCATGCCCTTCGGCAGGGGACCTTACCTTTGCTCGTGTCCTCTTCTGCAAAATGCTGGTTACGGTTCTCTTACCCCTTTCCCAAGGATTTCCCAGGAGCACATGAAAAAACTGTGTGTGAAAACATTTCTAAAAGAACTCAGAAATCTACCACCCCCTCCTCTCTTACCTCCAATTTCTATTCCAGAACAGTCCTTTATAAGAACAAAGAATTAAGCACAGAAGTTGGGAACATTTTAGATCAGCCTCAAAGAATGCAGGAACTGTGGGATCCTGCTTGATGAAAAAGGCATTTTAGAGTTTATTTGGTGAGATGAGACCTAAAAAGAGCAAAGGGCCTCGATTGCCAGCAGGCTCTCCCAACTTCGGGTCCTCACTTCAGCTGTTTCCTCAGTCTGCAGTGCCCTTCCCCTCATCTGCCTGTGGAAAGACCCCGCTTCCAAGAGGCCTTTCTGGAACCTTCTAAGTGGGGGGGGGTGAGCTTTTTCTCGGGCACTGCACATACATAGCCTGTGCTATTCACCACTGACTGCTTTATTCAATGTTTGGATTGCTGAGGACAGTGGTTCTCAGCCCTGGCTGCACATTAGACTCCTGGGGAGCGTTAGACTCACTTGGCCCCATGGATCGGCATCGGTATCGTTTACAAGCTCCCCAGGTCAGGCTAATGTGCAGCCAGGGGTGAGAACCGTGGGCTGAGACCTCCTCCCACCTCACATGGAATTTTTCTCCAGGTCTGTTCTCAGAGCCCACAGGCCCCTTTCCCTCTTGACCCCAAAAGAGAGACGAGTTTCCACGAAGAGAAGATCTTAGTTCTGCCTTGATGCCTTTGGCAAGAAGTGGAAAACCTAATTCACCGTGTCAGCTGGGTCCTGAATTTCTGTTCCAACCCCTATGGCCAACTGGCAGCCTGGACTGGGGTGAGCGACAGATGTCTCCTGAGCAGGACAGCCAGGTAAGCATATGCATCCACAAGCTGCCCAGAGAACCAAGAAGCATCTTGCGCCTAAAGGGCAGGGTGCCCATGTTTGCTGGTGAGCCCTGTGAGATGAAGTTATTTACCTGCCGTTGTGGGGTCAGCAAGATGCAATTCTGGGGAATTCGGGCCCGTTGGGTCACTTCAGATCAATGGCATAGAATTCTTCAGCTTCCATGGCAAATGGGCATCTGGATGTCTGCTGTGGATTGTAAATGAAGCTTGCTTGGTCCTGGGTCCTTCGTGAAGAAGACACTGAGCTTGGGTCGCGGATACTTTGAGCGCATCGTTCCTTGCTTGTTGCCTTCCATGGCTTGCTACTGCTTGAGCCTAAACCCTCCTTCGCCGGGTACTCGAGGCCTCCTACCATCAGAACCTGGACTTACCTTGTCCAGATCTCAGGTAGTCATTAGAGATGTCCTAACCCCACGGTTGTTATCGGGGCTCCTGGGGTAGGGTGGATGGTGCCAGAAACTTCCCCTACTGTTTTATGCCCTATCTATCTATCTATCTATCTATCTATCTATCTATTTTTTTTCCTGAGGAACAAATCCATAACCTTCAGGTTACCAGAAGGATCCATATACCCCTGGTGGTTAAAGAACTGTTAGTATCATCTAATTCTGTTGTTTTATAAAGGAAGATACTGAAGCCTAGAGGAGGCAGCTCGCCCAGGGCCACATAGAGCTGGTCTACAGGTGCCCCCACCAGGCCCTCACGGATCAGCCCTGGAAGTTCCCAGCTTCCTCCACGATTTCCCCAAGTGAATGGATGCACTGTACTTTTCTTAGCTGATCTTCTTGGCAATTCTGATCAGGGCTCTGGCCGTTAGGTTGGCTGAAGCTGGTTTTCCTGGCATTTGCTCTCCCTTCATCCTTCTTGGGTCCTGAGCATCTGTTCATGCAATGGGCCACCCAGCTGGCCTCCTGTGAGGACCTTCTCCAGCTGTGAAATGGGTCTCATGCAGGCATTTTCCTTCTTTTAAAAAAATTTTTTTTAAAGTTTATTTCTTTATTTTTGAGAGAGCGAGAAAGAAAGAGAGGGAGAGAGGCAGGGAAAGGGAGAGAGAGAATCCCAAGCAGGGTCTACACCGTCAGCACAGAGCCTGACATGGGTCTTGATCCCAGGACCGTGAGCTCATGACCTGAGCCGAAACTAAGAGTTGAACGCTTAACCAACTGAGCCACCCGGGGGCCCTCAGGCATTTTCTCACTAACGTACTGCTTACCTTCTCTGTCCTTTGGCATCTGATTCACATGAAGTTCGGTTAAATAGGGCTTTCAGGTGTTTTTAATTTTTAAATTATTTTGATTTTCATTCTTTAGTGTTTCTGTCTCTATCAGATTACCACCTCTTGATTGATTAGTAGGGCACTTAGCAACTTGATGCTTCATTAATTTGCAACTCAGATATCAGTTGAACACATCTTACAGTCACGTGACGGACAGGAACACTGAGGCTTGAAGTCCTCGTGACTGTCTGCTGTATCGTTTTTACGATGAAATAATATGGGTGCTAAAGCGTGGTGGATGGGCGCTAACCGGATGGTAACCATTTTCATTGTCGTTGCTGTTTTTGTGGGTTTTATTCTGGCGAAGACTTTGCAAATTCCTCGAGGGCAGGGATTATGTCTTACACTCTCATTATCCCAACTGCAAGCTGCACAGCGCTGGACGTTTCGGCAATGCTCCGTAAATCACCGTGTGCCGATTTCAAATAAGCTTTCTGCCAGGTACAGGCTGGGGGAGGAGATGCCTGGGAGGAAATGGTCAGACTGGGTGCTGTGTCTGCTCTAGGAAGGGTGTGAAAGAGTGACTTCCTGGTGAGTGGTCTTCCTCCCCTCGTCGGGAGCATACCTCGGTCCCAGGGGCACAAGCTGATCGGGCTTCCTACCGCTCTGTGACTGTGTGATCCCAGGAGAGGAGGATCCACAGACGCAGCCGGGGCCCCCACCAAGAGTGCCTCCACTGTGGTCACGGGGGTGGAGCCTCTGGACAGACCCTCGGTCATGTGGCAGATGGTCTGTACAGATGGAAGTTTGAACATCTGCCGACTTGAGCCCAAGACCTGGGAGGTTCCTCCTACACAAAGCACGATGGTGGGACCTGGGGCTCGTGGCACTGACTCCTCACCTGCACCCAGGAGCAGGTCCTCGCTGCGCGTTCAAGATGCCAAAACAGGGCTGACTTAAGTCCGTCTCCCTTGCCCACCTCTGGCAGGAAGATGGCCCTGGGAAGACCCCACATGTACACCATGGCCCTGTGAAGTCGGGGCCTCTCCCCAGCCCCTCTCCCTGTGTCCCATCATTTCCTGTCCCTTGCCTGGGATGTCCTTTTCACTTCTCTCTGAGCCTGATCTGAACTGCCTCCCCGCCAGCTGCCTCAGACCTGGCATCTCAGAACCAGGTCTGCAGGGAAATGTCTTTAGGGTGCAGGTGAATTCAGGGCTAAACTTCCTGGTCAAGATCATTGACTTTGGCAGCAGACGCATCTGGAATCAAAATCCAGTTCTACTCACCGGCCAGGTGAACTTGGGCAGGAGCTTCCTCTTTCCTAGCCCTAGTTCTATCTGTAAAATGGGTGCGTGTGTGTGTGTGTGTGTGTGTGGCGGGGGGTAATACCTGTCAGCATATTGCGGACAGAATTAAGAGATGCCAAATGTGAGTAATGTCTCCAGCCCCTAGCCAGCCTTCAGTAAATGGAAGTCATTTTTTAATGCCAAGTCTTCAGCTCACTGGTTTTCTAAGTGATTACGTGCCCAGGCCTACCTCTGCTTAGGACCCCCAGGATATGGGGATGTCATTGGCACCCTGACTTTCTCGGCACGTTCCTTTGGAAAGCCTGTGGGGACTGTGAAGTGATGTTCCTCCAGAGGCTGCCCTCTGCACCCCCATTTCAGGGAGGCTGGGATGGGAGGCCGTGTCAGTTTAGATGGCTTCCCAGCCGTGGCTTCCCAGACGGTGCCGGTGTCTAACCTCAGTAAACATCATTTGGATGTGGTGCGAGCCTCAGTCCCCTGGCCTAGACATCAGGGTGTAGTACCTATCAGGGCTGGTGCAGGTGCTGAATGAATGAGTTGATACAACGTAGTGATCAGGAGCCCAGCCAGATTCTACAACCAGACTGCCTGGGTTCAAATCCAAGCTCTGACACTTGCTCGCTCTTGTAATGCCCCCGATTTCGAATCCGAGAGACCACCAAGGAGCCGATACCGATGCAAACGCACGAGGGTTTATTTGCAAGCTCAAGCTTGGGCCCAAGTATACCCCACACAGTGGAGCAGGGACTTGGACCCCGAGGTTAAGAGGCATAGCAGTTTTATGGGGGCCAATGGCCAATGAGATTGTAACACACACAGAAAGTTGCATAGTCATGTCAGTCCACACGCAGGTGGCCAAGTGAATTACAATTTACCCTATAGTAACTGTTTGAACTAGCCTATCACTCTGGTCAGAATTGGCGCGCAAGTTTGGCGGGCAAAAGGCGGGGTTTACATTCTCTGGCGGTTAGGGGTTCCGCATTCCTAAATGAGCCGGTTTCCGGTAAGGGTGTGCTCAGCGGCTTGACTAGGGTGGGGGAGCGTCTTAAGCAATAAGTAGGTCATGTGGGGGTTATACATGAGATGGTGGGTGTAGCACAAAATGGAGTCAGTCTTGCTCTGCTTGTCCAGGGGTAGGGGATTTTTGTTCAATCCCTTGGGTCTCACACTCTGCAGTTTTGAGCAAGTTAATTGCCTCCTGGTTTGAGTTACTCTTTTGGAAAGCAATATGAATATCTATCTCATAACACTTTCATATGTAAACTCCTCACAATATTGTTTGGCAATAGGTACACACTGGGTAAACATTGGGTCCTGTTTTATGATGAAGAGAGCTCCCGATACAGTGCTTGGCACACGTTAAGCTGCTCAATGACACCTTTCCTTTCAATCGCCTTTCTGACCCGGGGTGGATGGTGGTGCCTGACATTCCACCGTTAGGAATTTTTGATCTCCTAGAGTCTGACAATCATGTGGAAATACCCTAATTCGAGGACAAGAATCCCCTGTGTATTATCCAGGTCCGTTCTACAATATCTGGCTGTTCTGTCCCAGGTGCCACTCTCATCAGCGATGTTAACTTGAACGGGATGCGGCCCCCGCTTTGGGCTCACAGTTTCTTGCGGATTTCTTTATTCATGCATTTATTCCCGTGTACATTTGTTTGCATCTACCAGAGGCCTGAGATAATTGTGCACAAATATACAGAGTGCAACAGGTGCCATGACGGAAGCTATGGAGCCACAGGGGAAGGGGCAGACAAGTTTTCCTTTCAGGTGATATTTGAGCTGAGCCTTGAAGTCTGAACCAGAGACTGGGCATGAGAGTAACAGTGGGGGTGGGAAGGACATGCCAAACAACAGTAAAATTGGAACAAAGGCCTGTGGGCTTGAAAGTGTATGTCCTTCATTCACTTACCAAGCCTGTGGTGGTGCTATGCTAGGTGATAGACACGGGAGGGATGGTCTCTGCTCTCCTCTGGCCCCTCACTACTCGGGGACACACCCGCTGTCTGGGCAAGAAGGCTGTGTCTCTCCCTGTGATCTCCTGCTCCCTCCCAAGCCTGCCAGTGGCCAAATGAGTCAGATGGCTCGTTCAGTGTTGACTGGCTCACAGTCATCAAGGAAAGCAATAGATGTGGAAAGGGGGAAGCCAGGGTGTCATTGTGCAGGAAGAAGTTGAGATCAAACCGAAGAAGTTGGGAGTTTGTGCCAGCCTCGCACAGAGAAACTGACCGAGAAACTGACCACAGCTTTCATCTCCAGGATATACAAGGTGTGAACGCTATTATTTGTGATGGGGGTTTGCTGGGGGTCGCTGATGCCATTCATGGGCCTGAAGGGGCTCATCTGTCCCCTAGCCTGCCCTCGTCCTGTGGACCCAAAGAGAGGTTCTAAGTCAGCACAGCAGGCCTTGGAGAGGAACTCAAATAACGATCTCTATAGTAGCTGACAAAATCCACGTCAGCTACCAGTCCTGACAAGCATAGGGATGCATTTAGAATTACAAAAAACAAAAAACAAACAAACAAAACCCAAAGAGCACATCAGAACTACTAGGAGAATCAGCAACTCCAAAGAGGGGGATCGGGCTAAAAAATTCAGAGCAAATATTTCTTTTTGTAATTTAAATTTTTTTTAATTTTTAAATTTTAGAGAGTGCACAAGTGAGGGAGAGGAGCAGAGAGAGAGACAGAGAGAGAGAGAGAGAGAGAGAGAGAGAGAGAGAGACTCTCAAGCAGGCTGCATGCTCAGTATGGAGCCCAACACAGGGCTTGATCTGACCCTGGGATCATGACCTGAGCCGAAATCAAGAGTCAGACACTCAACCTACTGAGCCACCCAGGTGCCCCCAAATACTTCTGACTTACATAGAATTAATGCAGAAAACAGAAGAAAAAAACTTAAGTGTCCAATGAATATCATCAGAGGTGTTTTTAAAGATACTGAACCAATCAAGAGAAGGCTGTCAAAAAAGCGGAAATCAGAAAACAGAAGTGTTTTAAAATGAAAACAAAAAATAAAATGAAAACAAAAAATAAAATGAAAAAGAAAAAAAAATCAATAGTGACTAGTAGAAGGGGCTACAGCTGAAAGTAGGATTAGTTCAATTTAAAGACAACTTGGAGAAATTTTCCTGAATGCAGAGCATGAGGACAAAGCGATGGGAATTACGATGACAAATTGTAAGAAACATCTAAAATAAAGCTAGCAGGTTCAAGATCCACAAAATGAGAATACTGAAGTAGGAAACAGAGTGAATCAAGGAAACAGAAAAAAATAAAACATTCTCCTAATGGAAGGAATACGTGAATCTAGATTGAAAAGTCTCAGTTTTATCAAGGCACAATCCGGTCTGCATCTGAAGTTTTAGAATTCTAACCAAGAGAAAAACCCTATAATCTTTTAAATAGGAAAAGTAAATCGGCTACAAAGGAGGAAAGGTCACGTTAGTATAGTTATAGAGGATTTCTCCTCTGTAACACTAAATGCGAGAATATGAGTTAGAGGGGGGAAATATAGGGACCCTGTATATAACCACTCAAATTATTCTTATGTGAAGGCATAAGAAAAAAGCTTATAAGACAGACTCAGAAAGTATGCTACCCACATAACCTTTAAAAGATAATTCCTTAAGGAAGCTCTTCAGCCAACTAAAAAAAGAATTAGCACAAGACGCTCAAGCAGGAGGAAGACAAGTGCACAGGAAACAGTGAAGAGTGATGGAGCTCACAGAGCATGGCTGTGCTCTAATGCAGCAGCTGAGAGTGTGCGCTCTGGTGGGAGATGGGCCGGGGTGCAAATCTTGACCCTTGTCCTGTTGCAGCTGGAGATGTCTGGTTCTCGTGACGGTTGGAGCGTCAGACAACAGCTAGACCCTGACTTCTTCTTATGCAATTGAGGATACGCGTGCCACAGAAGCAGGAATGAGAATCAAAGCATAAACTTACCAATATTTGTGAGAGTGTTCAGTACAGATGGGCGGACAGGGCCTTGTGGGAAAAGTTGAATTGAGTGGATGGGTGGATGGATGAATGGATCAGTAGATAGATGATAGATGGATGGATAGATAGATAGAGTGAGAAAGTAACCTACAGAACAGCCTCCATCCAAATCGTTTGCAAGTACAGAGATAACAGAGAAAAAGAAAGCCATGGTCAGATTTTCCTGAGGATAGGAAGTGGAGGTGAGAAACAGAGGAGAGAACTGTGAACAGTTATTGGCCTTTAAAGAAAAGTAAGTGCATCAAAAGACTTCCCACTGAAGATTCTGGGCTCTGCCCCATCAAGTCACCAATGGCCAGTCCCTTCGGTAGTTAGCAGCAAAGCTGACAAGAGAATGGGCAGAGCTTGGGTTCATGGGCCCCGGGGTGGGGGTGGGGGAATGCCCCCTTGCTCTGCATTACTCTCCTTTCGTTCTGTCTTAATCCACTGGTCTTAGGGGCCAGGCCTGGGTCAGCCAGGACTCTCCTCATCAGGAGGGTCTTCCTCCCTCTTTGCAAGGCTGCTGGCATCTGTTGCTCTGTCATGTCCTCCTGGGACCAGGCGGGCAGTACAGCCTCTGAAATGGGTCAAAGCTGAGCGTTATTTAACTTGGGGTCACTCTTAGGAACATTTCAAGTAAGCGTACCTTATCTAAAAGTTTGCTCTTATGTTGTTCATCTCAAATTATGCCCAGCTATGTCATGTACCCCCGTGCAGAAAAATATTCAATGAACCAAATTCATACGAGACATTCCAAATTTGAACATAACTCTCTTCCATTTTAAGATTCCATTGAGAAATTAAGTTTCAAAATTAAATTCCTTTTGCATGTAAAATCCCAAAGGAAAAGTGTCCACAATTTCCTTCTCTGCAAAATTTTTTTTCCGGCCCATTCTCAGCTGGAGAGGTACCACTGAGATACATGGGTGCCATCTGGGTTTCTTCTTCTGTCACTTTAGCCTCTATTATCTTTTATTGAAATGATGAATACCTCTTCACCTTCAAAATTCAATTCACCAAACCTCAAATTTCTCACATGTTCCAGTTTTCTCTCCAGTCCCAGAGGGTCAGCAGGTCAGGGTAACACCTTTAAAGTGGGAGAGTAGACTGGCTTGGCAAAGAGCTTAACCACCAGTCTCAGATATGCCTATAAATTTTGTTACTTTCTGCCATGTATCTTTCTAACAAACCACCGAATTTTTAAGGACCCATAATTTTCTATACGATGTTTTTCTAACATTCAAGAAAACTGGCCCCAAATGGCTACATACAATTATGAATGTAGATGAAAATCATTCCGTAGAGAATGTTAGCAAATTAAATCCAGGAAAGTATTTTTTTTTTTTTTTTTTTTTTTTTTTTTTTTTTTTTTTTATTTTTTTTTTTTATGAAATTTATTGACAAATTGGTTTCCATACAACACCCAGCACAACAACCATGACGGAAAAAGGTTTTGTTCCAGGAAAGACAGTGTGGCTCAACATTAGAAAATCTGTTAATGAATTCATTTTACTAATAGATTAAAAGAGACTTTTAATCTTGTGACTTTAATCATGTGACTTTCTCCATGAGTGCTGAAATACACTTCAGAAAATTCATCATCTTTTCCTAATTAAAACTTAAGAAGTTCTGAAGAGGAGGAAAGTCTTAAAATAGAAGGAATATAAGAAGCGAGCCACAAACATCGCACATTTAGTAATACAACAATAGAGGTCTCTCTTGTAAAGACAGGACAATGTAAGGGACCTACTGTCTCTGTCTGGGATTAGTCAGAGTGGACCTGGAATCTTAGCCAAAGCAATGAGATAAGGGAAAGGAATGAGAGGTTCAAATATTGGAGGAAGAGAGACAAACATTTTATTAATTAATTAATTTATTTATTTATTTATTTATTTGAGAGAGAGGGCGCAAATGAGTGAGGGGCAGAGAGAGAGAGAGAGAGAGAGAGAGAGAGTCCCACAAGGGGCAGAGGGGAAGAGAGAGAAGTGGGGCTCACCTGGAGCTTGAGTTTTACCTGAAGCAGGGAACGAGCTCACCGGTTGTGGGACTCGAACTCACGAATGGTGAGATCATAACCTGAGCCGAAGTCAGATGCTTAACGACTGAGCCACCCAGGTGCCCCCAAATTATAAGTATTTAAACATGGTAAGAGTGTATGGCTGAACTATCTAAGGTCGACTATTAAGAGTTTTTAGTGGTTAAAAAAAAAAAAAAGGAAAAAAAAGAATTTTTAGTGGTAATAACTTTGTATGGTGACAGATGGTAACTAATCTTATCGTGGGGATCATTTCATAATGTATGAAAATATCAGGGGTGCCTGGGTGGCTCAGTTGGTTAAGCATCTGACTTCAGCTCAGGTCATGATCTCACAGTTTGTGAGTTTGAATCCCGCATTGGGCTCTGTGCTGACAGCTTGGAGCCTGGAGCCTGCTTCTGATTCTGTGTCTCCCTCTCTCCACCCCTCCCCTGCTTGAGCTCTGTCTCTCTGTCTCTCAAAAATAAATAAACATTAAAAAAAATTTTTTAAATATATCAAACCATTAGGATGTACACCTGAAACTAATAGGATATTTATTATACGTCAACGATACTTCAAAACACTTTTATGAATTTTTTTATCTGAAAAAATTTTTAGTCGAGGTGCTGGGTACAAGAGAAATATACAAAACAACAGTAACCTTTGTATATATTGGTTATATCTAGTTAGGCAACACAATAGGGAAGAGGTTCTCACAACAGTACTATCTATGAAGGACATAGGAATAATTGTGGCTCGGAAATTTCAAGACCCGTGTGAAGTAAATCATAAAACTTTATATATGCAAGAGGAGGCTTGACTAGATGGCAGAACACACCATGTTTCTGCATGGGAAAGCTCAACATTGTAAAGATGATAATTCTCCTCGAGTTAGCGCATAAGTTTAACCTAAATAAAGAATCCGATGGGGTATTTTTGGTGAAGCCAGATAATTTTATTCTAGAATTAATGTGGAAGGATAAATATGAAAGAGCAGCTGAGAAACTCTGAGAAAAAAGCATAATGTGGGCACACTTACATTACTAAATACTAACACAAACTATGAATTTCCAGTGACTCAAAGCGTATAATGCTGGTGCAGGTGGAGAGAAACCAGTGGCACAGAATAGAGAATACATAGGAATTCAGCCAATAACAATAGTAGCATTTTAAGTCAGTGGTGATGAGAATAGGTAATTTAAATACTGTTATGACAATGAACTATCCACTTAGAAAAAAGATCTAAACAGAACCCAAAGGAAATATTGGAGAGTTATTTTTTATAATTTTAGTATATAGGAAGCTTTTCTTTCTCCTTTAAAAAAAAATTTAATGTTTATTTATTTTTGCGAGAGATAGATAGAGAGAGAGACAGAGCACGAGCTGAGGAGGGTCAGAGAGAGAGGGAGACACAGAATCTGAAACAGGCTCCAAGCTGTCAGCCTGATGCGGGGCTTGAACCCGTGAACCGTGAGATCATGACCTGAGCCTAAGTCAGATGCTTAACCGACTGAGCCACCCAGGTGCTTTTCTTGAAATATATCGAAGTCCCTAATGCGATACACAAGACTGACAGATTTGGCTAGATACAAATTTTGAATATCTGTACAACAAAAGACACCATAAACGAAGGTAAAAGATGAGTGACAGGCCATGAGAAAAATATTTGCAAGTTGTATCACGGAGAAAGGATTTCTATACAGGATATAAGAGATTCCTGGCAATCCGTTAGAAAAGTGCTAACAATCTGATAGAAAATGGCCCCAAAGTATTGGATTATTTAAGGAATGCTTGCTGACGTAACACATATCCCCCAAATCTCATGCAAAGTGTGAAATGAGTGTAATTATGTGGCAGCTGTCCCACAGTAGTGACTCAGGGACCCAGAAAGCGACACGTGTAGCTTTTAGGCTCAACATACTCCACTGGTCATAAGTCAAGGTCTTGGCTCAAAATGGTGCTTTTATTTCAGTTGGGGGAGACAGACTGGAGAAAAAAAACAAGCAAAAATTTAAAAACCAGGTAATTTCAAAGGGTGGCAAGTGCTAAAGGTGGGGAACCTGAGGTAATCAGTGAGTGCCTCTCAGGAGGTGACATTTGAGTTGTGACATTCATGAAGATGAGGGGTCACCCATGTGGGCATCTGAGGGAATAGCACTCTGGACAGAGGAAAAGCAAGAAAAAGTCTCTGAGACGGGAATGAGCTTGGCTTACTTGAGTTGCACAAAGAAGCCTGGTTTGGAGAAGTGAGTGAAGAGAAAGTTCTGGTATCACGGACGGGGGTCAGCCAGGTTAGGCAGGACCTTACAGAAAAAGTAGAGGAGTGGGATTTTATCCCACCAGCGATGTGAAACCAAGATGTCATGGTTTCACGGGTATGGGCATGACGATACCACCTGTCTCATTCCATAGAGAAACAAAGACTAGGTTTCTAGGGGCGATGCAGACAGATTTTGAAAGTACTCCCTGAAGGGCTCTTTGAACCAACCTGCGTTAGTTCTCCACCTCCTCTTTAGGCTGAGCTTTGCTGACTAAAGTCATTTAACAAGGTTTCGGCGGTGTCGAGAGTGTGAATGGTATGCAGAATGAATTACAGGTCTGTAGACGCTCGTTTCAATAGAAATAGATTCTATTAACAAAGCTCACTTTATGGAGCAGCCCCAAATGATTTATCCTGGGCTAGCTTCTCAGGAAATGTTTCAAGCCCCGTGAACTGTGAGTGGCTGATGGAATTGTTAAGAGGTGTCCATTCGACTAGGAGCTCTAGCTGTGAGTTTGGAACGTGGCTTTGATTTCTCATTGACATATAAACCAGACCCTCAATAGAACACCCAACGCAGTGCCTGGCCCCCAGCCCGTGCTCAGTGCTGATGAAGGAGTGTAAATGTCAGTTACCAAAGAGTCCTCTCTCCCCGACCATGGATGCGCTCCGGGAGGATGGGGCTGGTGTCCCCAACACCTGCAACGGTGCTTGACACGTGGCAGGTGCTCAATGTGTCCGAATGGCTGAAATGTGATCGATGACATTTCGGGACTTCAACCATATTTTCACGCACAATGGACCGTACATCCACCTGGGGTCCCTGGTTTGACAACATTTCTTTCGAAAAGCGGACCATGGATTAGGACCATTGACGTGGTACGCAGGTGCCTGCCTGATCTGGCACTGCCCCGTCCCCTGCACCCTCCCCCTCCCAGTGCTGGGGCCCTGATGGCTTCTGCTAGAGCTCCTCCTCAGGGCCTTTGCAAATGCTGTTCCTCTGTGGAAAGGCCTCACCTGTACCCCATCCTCACTTCACTGATTGGTCTTACTGACTCCAACTTTCCCTTCAGGTCCCAGCTCAGATGATGCAAAGTTTTTGTGACGGTCCCCTCCCCCACCACGATGTCCCTTTGCCCTCTCGAGCAACTTCCCCTCTCGTGTACTTCTTTTCGTAGTGATTGTCAAAGTTTATGATATGATTCTGTACTAATTTTGAGATCGCGTTGTGTTGTGATTACAAGCAGGGATGAATCCCCACTGGGCTCTGATATCAGCTTTTTCATCTACAAGCTGTATCAACCTCGGCCAGATATTTCACCTTTCAATATTCACTTCCCCGTCTATGGAAGACGATGATAATAGTACCCACGTTTAGGGTAGTTGTGAGAATTTAACATATAAATGTAAATGCCACCTAAAGTTAGCTATAACTGTTTGATGAATGTGTGTCTCCTCCATTAGACCTTAAGCTCCATGGGGAAGAGACACAGAGTCTCTATTTTACTCGCCATTGTGTCCCTGATGCTCAGTGGCGCCTGGAATGAAGAAGTGTGGAGCTTTTCTCCAGCAAGCAGGTGTGGTACTGAGGGAGGGGGCCTGCTGCAGAGAACACGCAAAGGCCCGCTGGACAAAGTGCCTGCACCCTTGGTCTGCCTGTCATTGCTAATACCACCATGTCATAGGTCTGGAGACTGCTGGGAAAGGAAGCCCTTTCAAAGCCGACAGCAAGCACACCCACTGTGGGACAGACCCCGAACGCCGACCTGTCCTGGCCCGGCAAGTCCTCACAGCCTAGTAATTTTCTCGAACAGACGCCAACGGTCCTAATAGAATGTGTTAAAATAGGGCAGTGGTTTTCCAACTTCAGGATGCATCAGACTGAGCTGCAGATTTGTTAAAACACAGATTGTTAAGACACCCTCAGAGTTTCTGATTCAGCAGCCTTTCTAGAATTGGCATTTAAAAAAGATTTTATTTTTTCAAGGAATCTCTATACCCAACTTGGGGCTTGAACTCACAACCCCGGCAGTTGTGCACTCTTCGGACTGAGCCAGCCAGGTGTCCCAGAATTGGCATTTCTAACAAGTCCTAAGTACAGTGGACCCTACTGGTCTTGGGACTACAGCTTGAGGACACTGGAATAGGAACATGTTCCATGGCAGGGGGAGGCAGGGGGATTGGATTAGACTCTGGGAGGGTGGTCACACTGGCGGTGACATTTGCACTGGGTCTTCAGGGATGAACAGGGTTGGGCAGGATGGGGAAGGGGGTCCTGTGCGGAGAAAAAGGTACAAACAAGGGTGTGGCGAGTTAAGAGTATGTGTGTGGCAAACCGTGTACGTGGAAAGGGCTGGAGGCTGTGGGGGCTGCCACACTGCGGGGCTCCTGCTAATCGATCCCGTGTTCTTAGCGTGGGGAGAGGCAGCCTGAGGACGAACCAGAAGAGGACCGGATAGGCAGGAAGATTTGGAGTGAAGACAGACCCGGACTTGCGTCTTGACTTCACTACTCACCACCTACTGGTCTTTCAACAACAAGTGACCTTTCTCAGCCTCAGTTTCCTCATCTGTGAAATGGGACCAGTAATAATACCTGCTTCATAGGGTTCTGTGGATGAAATGAACTGATGGATATTTGGCCCCGGTGCAGATGCAGTAATAGCACTATCGGCAGGTTGGTCTAGTGCAGAAGAGGAAGGTCTGGAGACCGCGCTGCAGTTGTCTATACCTCTGCCTCCCTCACCAGGCTGGGTTGCTCTGGGCATGGGCTGTGACACTTCATCTGGGTCGGCCCACCCCTAGCAGAGCCAGAGCCGGGATGGAGCCCAGATGGAGCCCAGATGGCTCAATGTGACTTGGGCTGGGATCTCTGCTTCCATGCAGGGCTCTGGCGGTCTGGGGCCAGCAGACGCTTGGGGAGGAGGGGAGGGGCAGGCAGGTAAGGTGAGGCAGCCTCTGCCTGTGCTCCAGCAGAGGGCTCAGCCCCAGGTGGCTGGGGCCCCAAGTTCGGGCCACAGGGATTCCTCTCCCACTGGACGCTGCAGGGAAGAGGGTTTGCCATGCTGCCTCTCATCAGAGCCTCTCCAGATGGACAGTGCCATGACCTAGGCACTCATGACCGAGGGTCCTGAGAGAGCAGATGCCGCATGATAAGCGCTGGCCTTGGAGTCAGAAGGTTTGGGTCCTAGTAGTCTCTTTCACCTCTCTTCCCTGTGGCCTTGGGCAAGTGGCTTACCTTCTCTGGGCTTCTGGTCTCCTCTGTTATGTGAAGATGATAATGTCTTCTGTCTCTGAATGCAGGAGGCTGGGTCACATGTTCTCTTTAAGGGAGAGGACCAGCCCTGCAGAAGGGGGCTTAGAAGCAAGGGGGATCCATCTTTCTATCTTTCCTTCCTCCCTCCTACCTTCCCTTCTGCTGCCACGATTTACTGGGCCAGATACTGCGTTTGGTGCAGGGAACATAGCGGTAAGCAGGACCGACAGTGTCCTGCATTCATGGAGCTCAGACTTGGTGGATTAGAGGTCGGGAGAGCTGAGCCAGGTAAGAAATCAGGTCAGTATTCAAGGAGATCACAGGAAGCTCTGGTCCTTCGGTAGCAACTCTAAAAAAAAGTCCTCATAACTACAGGACTAAAAGCAGCCGTGGCCCAGACACTTTGCAGCCGTAGAATACAATGTTTCTTCAAAGATGCCGGAAAAGGCTCCCTCACTTACTCATTCATTCCACGGCTCTTTTCTGAATGTCTGCTGTTTACCAAGCACGGTTCTAGGTCCTGGGGTCTCAGGGTGCAGCTGTAAACAAAGCCAAGTATTACCCTCCTGAAGTTTGCATTTAGTGTGGGAAGCCAGCAGAGAAACAAATATGATCGAAACCATCGGGTGGTGAAAAGAGCTATGAAGGAAATAAGGAGGGCACGGGGGACGGGGGGGAGTCACATCTCCCCCCTCCTCTTACCCCTCCCCTGTGGTGCGGGTGCCCGTCCTCCGGGAACACTCCTCCCGGAAGGAGGGGCTGTCCACTCTTGGTGATCTGGGATAAAGAATGGATTCTGCTCTCCTCCTTTCCGTTCTGCTGGGTGTGAACCTACCGTCTGCAAGCACCAGCCTGCTGCACTCCTCCAGCCTCACCTCTTCGGTGTCTCGGCTGCCTAGTCCAGCAGCGCCTGGCTGGCTGAGTCCGTCTGCCTGGTCGGCTGGTTGGCACCCAGAAGCCCACTGGCCCACAGGTGTAAGCCTCATTTGCTAACGTCAGTTCTATTGGAAATGAAGGCAACATTTTGTTCTCCCATCTGCCTTGCCTTCCCCCCACCCTTATTTTGCTATTGAACCAGAATTAATGTGGGGTGAAGCGTGCTTAGTGGCCCCTCAAACTCTCCAGCCAAGAGAGTTACAGAGTGATGAGAGGATTGAGGAAGACCTTTCTGATGAAGCGACATTTTAGTAGAAAGATCTGAATGAAGTGAGGAAGAAAGCCATGTGGGGGACAAGCATTCTAGGGAGAGGACACGCCTCGTGCAAAGGCCCTGAGGCAGGCATTTCCTGGGTGTGTGTGTGTGTGTGTGTGTGTGTGGAACATCAAGGAGGCCAGCATGGCTGGGACATAGTGAAAGTAGAGAAGATGTTTCTTAAGAATTCTTGGCTTTCTGACTCAGATAGGTACTTACTTGGATTGGATAAAACCAGCAGCTAAAAAGTCTAGCGCGCCTCAAATATCAAATACACGCTTCCATCCGGAAGCCCACAGGCTTTTGTTCTGAGCACCCTGCAAGTCTCTTCCATCCCTGCTTAGTGCCAGGACTCCCCTCTGAGTGCCGAGAGCTGGAGAGATGTGCCAGGGACCAGCTTGGAAGATGCATGAAGTCTCTCGGGAGAGAATGGCTGGAAGGCAAGATTCACAAGACAAAAAACAGAGGTGACCCTCAAGTTGAAAGGCTTGAACCTAGCTGGGTGATTGATTACCAGGAGACCGCCCTGATTTTGTTCTCTAATTACGGTGTTTATTTGATGCATCATATTGGGCCTGAAACCCTTAATACCAGCCGGTGCTGTTCATTGTTACAATGTCCTAATTAAGCTTTGATTTATATGCTAATTTTATTCCAAGTGTGTTCAAAAGAGGGAAAGTTATTAGACTTTATTTTGAGATTACATTTTAATCCTGGGGTCTGCCGGGTGAGCACCATGTTTATTCTGTCGCCTTTTGTTTCCAGGATGTTGGTGGCAATTGTGATTATTTCCTTGGAGGGGAAAGATGATGAAGTGGTAGGAGCTGTTCAGAATCAGTGGGGCTTCTGCTAATTGGAGTTATGTAACCTCTTGCCTTTGCCTTGACAGTTTCGCAGTGAGGCTTGCTTTGACTGCCCAGCTGGTGCGGAGGGGACAACTGGGCTGTGCCTTTGGGGATGTTGCAGGATAGTAAGCGTTTGGAAGGAAGTCCATTCCACGAAGGCGTGATTGGATTTTAGAACGTGAATGGAATCTGGGCTTTACCACACGAGTCTCTGAATTTTGTAAGGGTCGCACAAAAAAGTCTGGTAAGGGGGGCAGCTGGTCCCGGCTGCAGAGAGAATGCCTTTCGTGTGTTGTGTGTGTTTGCATTATCATCTATCCTAAGAAGATGACGGTTGGGTTTTTCTGTTCACGGATTAAAGTCTTGCCACGAACTATACGTGTCTGTTTCTCTCTAGTCCTTAGACCTCATAGATGTGAAACAGTATCTGAAATAGTACATGTATCTGCATGTGTATATTTTTCTGGGGAAGGGTCCAAAGTTGTCATCAGATTTTCAGGAGTACTGGTCGTCCACGATGTTGAGCATCTCAGGCTCGGACTGATTTAGCCATACGGAACAAACTCATCGGGTCACCCTTTTCTGGGACTGAAGCTGCTGTCTCTTAAAGTGCCACGCCATTGGGGTTTGTGTCAGTTAGTGCCGGAGAAATCTTGAAGAGCTTATGTACAAAACTGTGTTTAAATTTTATATTATTTTGAGACTTTGCGTCTTTAGGGTTGGGGCACACTGGCCGCCCCGTCTGGCTGAGAACTCTCTACAGTCTGTGGGCTGACAGCGTGCTGATCTTTTAAAAGTTTCTTTCCCTACCCAATTCCCCTTCTCGGTGAGGTTTCTTGTGAGGTCTGTTAGGTGTGCATCCTGAAGCTTCTTGGCTTACAGTATACTCTCCTCCGGGGCGCTCTCTTTGCGGGCCGATTGAGAGAAAGAAACCAAGAGTGTAACTGTTTTGATAGTGAAAATTGACAGGTGTCTTTTTATTTTTTTATTTTTTTAACGTTTATTTATTTTTGAGAGAGAGAGAGAGACACACACACAGAGCATGAGTGGGCGAGGGATACAGAGAGAACGGGAAACAGAATCCACGAAGCAGGCTCTAGGCTCTGAGCTGTCAGCACAGAGCCTGACGCAGGGCTCAAACCCATGGAGTGAGATCATGACCGGAGCCAAAGTTGGACACTCAACCGAATGAGCCACCCAGGCGCCTCGACAAATGTCTTTTTGAAATAAAGAACCAGTGCGCCCCCCCCCCCCCAAAAAAAAAAAAAAAAGGAATCTCAGGCTTGGGAAGCATTAGGCTTGGATCTGGAATGTAATGTCCTAAGATTGTGTGGCCTGAATAAGCCAATTAGCTAGTGGCCCCTTCTCCCTCCCCACCCCAAGGCTGTCTGCCCAGGTGCAGTTGACTCAGGAGCGATGTTTACCTTGAGCTTGTCTTACGCTGAGCAAGAGGGCAGGGACCCAGACTCTTTACTCTGACTCACCTAAATGTCCGTTTTGTCTCCCCTCCTGAGGGAAGAGCTGCTTATAAGACATGAGGACCTGTCAGTCCATTCAGAGACACCTGGTAGTAACCTGCAACTTGTGTGGTCCCTAGGTCACTGCAGGAAATGGCCCTCCATTGGGCCTTCAGATTTTCTGATTGGGTTTTATGGTTTGTCATCCTCCTTCTCCACCCCCTACTCTCCACTCAACAGTGAACGCAAAAGAAGACAGGTTTAACAGGAGTTTCATAGTCTTTCATCGTAACTGGTACAGGGTCTGTGGCTCGGTAATCTATTGCCTTTGACTCCTTCGTTTATTCTAAAACATTTACTTTAAGGATTCTGATTCTAAAATAATTATGGAAGATAATGTTAATTGAGCCCTTATATGCTAAGCATTTTACCAGCCTTATCTCATTTTCTACTCCCCAAACTCCTCCAGGGTAGATCCTATTATTATCTCCATCACGTGGGTGGAGAGGGTGAGGCTACGAGAGGTTAAAGGTCATCTTGGGGTCACATATACAGTGTGGAGTTAGCTGGGATCAAAGCTGGTCTGCCAGGCTCCGGGTCCATGGTCAGGACCACTATGCTGAATTGTCTCCTATTGGGCTGTTACTTCTTAGGTGTCTCCTTTTCAAAATTTCATGCAGAGACCATTCATCCGTATCTTTGGGTATAAGGACATGGAGGACAGGTCAGCTCCTCTAGCCCAGGAGTGTATCCTTCAAGGGCGTGTCAAAGGCTGGTTTGTTAGGTACCAGGACGACGCCTCTAGCCTCAGCAGGGACGTGGCCCCAAGTTGGACACACTGCCTTCATCTTCTTGGGGTGCCTTGGCTGTGCACCCCTCATCTGTCTTGTGTAGTCAAAGCCTTCCATCTGACCTAGTTTCATTATGATGTGACTTCAGGAAGGTTCTAACACTTGCTTCTGATGCTTGTATATTAGCACCTTTGCTATTCCTTGCTACTTGCCTGTATTTTTAACTTTACACTTCAGGTTTTCTCACCTTTTCCAAAAAGCTGAAATGTCCCTGTTCACTTGGTGCTGCTCCAGAGGAAGAACATTTACCCCTTTCCAAAGACGTTGACCCTGGGATGGAGACATCTGTTTCATTACGGTTCCAGGTGACCCTTAGAAAGTTCCCTTTGAAAACATACCCTTTTCAAATGGATAGCATGAGGGCGCCTGGGTGGCTCTGTCGGTTAAGCATCCGACTTCGGCTCAGATCACGATCTCACGTTTCATGAGTTCAAGTCCCGCATCGGGCTCTGTGCTGACAGCTCAGAGCCTGGAGCCTGCTTTGGATTCTGTGTCTCCCCCTCTCTCTGCCCTGCTTGTGCTCTCTCTCTGTCTCTCAAAAAATGAATAAATGTTAAAAAATTTTTTTTAAATGGATAGCATGGATTTTTAAAAAATCACATATCATCTTCCCACCTCATTATAAGGAATTCATTTGTCCTCTTTCCTTCCTTGTCTTTCTTTGTCCACACGTACATAAGTTGTACTTAGTCATGGTGATGGCATATATCCATTTTATGTTTACACTTAATATAGTGAATAGGAATTTCACAAGTTACATTTTAAGTGTGCAAAGATGGTCATTTTATTTTTTCTATAACTGAAATCTCTATTTTGAATTCCCTTTACCCCTGGTGGCAAAAACGAAGGCGCACACACACACACACACACACACACACACACACACACGAATCTTACCTAATTTAGTCAATTCTATAGAAACTTCATCATCCAAAGGTTTCCTAAACCTCTTTTGGATAAATTCAGTTGATTTAGAATGTTCTACCTCCATTCTCCCCTCTGAGAGTGTGATCAATCCCCAGGGGTCTCACGTGGTATCAAGACTTCACTTGAAGGTGAGGGAGGCTTCTGATCCTCATTCGTCAAAGTCCAGTGAGGAAAAAGAGGCCAAATATAACACAGAAAGTTGGACATATCGATTATGGAAGTGCTGAGAAGCCAAACAAGGAAAGAGATTAGCTGCAGGGATTCTGTTATCACCATCAGGTTGGAGGGACACAGCAAAATGGTGGTGCCCCCAAACCAGGACGTTTTGTCTAGAACCATTGCAGAGGCCTCCTCGCTGGAGCAGCTTGACTACATAGGATGGGCCATTTGGCAGGACTTAGAATCAAAGGAGATAGCAGGCGAGACAGTGAGGCAGGCGAGACAGAGACAGGGAGAAATACCCTGACTTCTCTCCTGCCCCATCACTGCAGCCTCTCCCCACTGCCTCTCGTTGGCCAAACCAGTTGGCAGAGGAGCCTGGGAGATGTAGTTGCCTGGAATAGAGAACAGAAATGGGGTACTCTGAGGGCAGGAAATGGATGTGAGAAGAAACAAACGACCAAGCCTGACATTATTTGACCTATGCTAGCAGCTGTTGAGGAAGAACCAGGCCCTCTCTGATGTGTGATGGCTGGCATCCATTCATGTTGGCCTCCACTGAGATGTCCATGGGCCTCTTGTGGCCTCTAGTCATTGTTTTATAGACTCTTTATTTCCTTGTTCCCTAATACCCCTTCAAATCCATCGGACCCCCTTTCAACCCATGTACACCCCTGTTGGAGATTATGGCAAAGTCTGGATAATTCACCATGCTCTGGAGAGGGGGCTATCACAGGAGACTTAAAGGACCACCTCAGGCTTGCTCTGTCTAGTTTTGTCTTGCCAGCATGCCTATCCCATTGTGTGAAACCATGCTAAGGCAGGGATGGTACGGACAATCTCCCTGAGCTTCCCTAAGGAAGTAAGGTATGGGTGTCCTCACCTCTCAAATTCCCCCAATCCCACTGTTAAAAACTATTTGTATTCCTTCCAGGGCTGGCCGTGGGGGTAGAAGGAGACGAAGGATGGTGTGGGTGAGGGCATGGGACTTCCTTCTCAGAGTACCTGCCAATACCTAACACTCTCACTTCACGTCCACGTCCCTAAAGAACACTAAGGAAAAAGTGAAACTTGAGCTAACACCTCCACGTTTTATTTGGCTGCATTTGTATGGATACGTATTAAAGGAAACTTAACTTACTTAACCATTCCCTTTTTGGACATCCGGATGGTTTTCAGTGTTTTATTACCAATCAGATGGTGGATGTGTGTTTATTTTTTTTTTATTTTTTTTTATATATATATATATGAAATTTATTGACAAATTGGTTTCCATACAACACCCAGTGTTCATCCCAAAAGGTGCCCTCCTCAATACCCATCACCCACCCTCCCCTCCCTCCCACCCCCCATCAACCCTCAGCTTGTTCTCAGTTTTTAACAGTCTCTTATGTTTTGGCTCTCTCCCACTCTAACCTCTTTTCTTTTTTTTTTTTTTCCTTCCCCTCCCCCATGGGTTCCTGTTAAGTTTCTCAGGATCCACATAAGAGTGAAACCATATGGTATCTGTCTTTCTCTGTATGGCTTATTTCACTTAGCATCACACTCTCCAGTTCCATCCACGTTGCTACAAAAGGCCATATTTCATTTTTTCTCATTGCCACGTAGTATTCCATTGTGTATATATACCACAATTTCTTTATCCATTCATCAGTTGATGGACATTTAGGCTCTTTCCATAATTTGGCTATTGTTGAGAGTGCTGCTATGAACATTGGGGTACAAGTGCCCCTATGCATCAGTACTCCTGTATCCCTTGGATAAATTCCTAGCAGTGCTATTGCTGGGTCATAGGGTAGGTCAATTTTTAATTTTCTGAGGAACCTCCACACTGCTTTCCAGAGCGGCTGCACCAATTTGCATTCCCACCAACAGTGCAGGAGGGTTCCCGTTTCGGTGGATGTGTGTTTAAAAAAAGGTGGCGGAAGATGGCCACCTGCCCCTGTGCCTTTGTCCCCTGCTGACCCCCTGTGCACCTTAAAGCCAGCACAAGGAGGAGCAGGGGCCTCTTGGGCTTATTCATGGCAAAAAGACGAGACTTCTCAGCTTCCATTTTGTGCTTACTCTCCCTGCCTCCCAGTCTTGGTCTCCGCTTCACGCTAGATCCTGGCTAGAGATGTGGCATCTTCTTTTTAGGCTGGTCCTTGTCTCACACTGTCTTTGCCCAAAAAGTGTCTTACACTGTCCTTTTGGTTATACCACTCTGGGCCATCCTGGGTTACTTCCTCAGAGGGAGGAAGGACATAAGAGGTGGGCTTTAATTCCTAAGGTCTGTGTCCTAACCCCAAGCTACAGATGATACCTCCAAAGTTTATCTTCAAAATTATGTTTAATTTTAAAGTAATTTATTTTTTTAAGTTTATTATCTTTTTTAAATTTAAGTAATCCCTACACCCAACTCAGGACTTGAACTCATGACCCCTGAGATCAAGAGTCACACGCTCCTCTGACTGAGCCAGCCAGGAGCCCCAATTTTAAAGTAATGTAAAAAGTAATATCTGATCAGCTTGGGAGATGTGGAAAACACAGAAAAAGAAATGGAAAAAATTAAAGTTACTTCAAATTCTACCATTCAAAGGCAATCCCCACAAATTCCACAAGAGAAAGGATGTTGCTAATTTTGTTCTCTTCTATAACTCCAGGGCCAAGGCCGGTAATAAGTGCTCAGTACATATTGCTAAATTAATAAACTTTCACTTAATTTTTTTTGGCCATTTAATACAAATAGAATCGTACTGTACCTACTGTTTTGTAACCTACTTTTTGTGAAGTAATGTATCATTAACATTTTCCTAAATCGATACATATCCTTCAATATTATTTTAATAGTAGTAGGGTATTCAGTTGTAAAAGTGCACTGTAATTAATTTAACTAGTTTCTTAATGTGATACGTTTAGGATTTTTTTCTTAAACTTTTTACTCCTCCAAACAACTTTACAGTCTTGCACAATTGTTCACCCAAAGGGAACGTAACACGCATTTTTAAAGTTTATTTATTTATTTTGAGAGGGCGGAGCAGAGGAGCAGAGAGAGAGGGAGAGAGAATCCCAAGCAGGCTCCACGCTGTCAGCACAGAGCCCAACTTGGGGATTGATCCCACCAACCATGAGATCATGACCTGAGCCGAAATCAAGAGTTGGACGCTTAATTGACTGAGCCACCCAGGCGCCCCCACAGACACACATTTTTAAGGCTTTGGTGCCTTCTGCCTTCTAGGAGGTGTGTGTATTTCTAGAACAATGGATTATACTGGAATGTACATTTTATGAAGCAGGGATTTTGTCCAGTCGTATACTATACCACAGCGACCCTGGCCTAGGACAATGCCCAACACAGAGCAATGCCTAACACAGTCGGTTCTTAATAAGTATGTGTTGAATTTGCTTCCCTGTATCCAATAATGCTTACTATTGTTTTAAAAAGTTTTTTTTTTCCAGTTTGATGGCAAATATAACACTTCCTACATTTAAAAATCATAAACCTGTCCTACCTTCTATCCCCAAGTGCTTAATAAGCCTGCGGTAGTTGGATGTAAATATTTAAAAACTATTCTCAAAATCGAAAGCTAGTCAGGCATAAGCTCTTAGAGAACTGGGACCTCTGGTTTCAGAGATTCCCAGAAGCTCAAGGTGCTATGACTCGAACCTGCTCCCAACCACAAAAAGCCAAGCCTCCCACCCCTGGGGGAGATTTCCGCAGGTAAAAGAAGACAATGAGATTCGGGGCAACAGCACTCATCCTGAGATACTTTACCATGAACAATACATCTTTGTTTTTTTTCCACAAAGCCAACCTATTGACCCGGAAAGAAGAAGTTTGTTTGTTTTTTTCCCTCCTTTTGCTTTGGGGATTTGGAAAATGGAGGCTTCCATCAGGCAGCCCCAGGGGACAAGACAACAGCATAGAGTGGTGACATCACCAGACTGCAAAGATGCCTTGAAGCAGGACTTATGTGAGGGTGGGGGCCCTGGGAGCCCTGTTGGTACAGGGCTGTGTGTGTGCAGGCACATGTGCATATGTGTGCGTGTGCAAGTGTGTGTGCATGCTCATGTAAGCACCAGTCAGGAGATACCAGGAAGCCACCCAACAGAATCGAAGTCGGGTTTTTTTTCTGTGTGCCCTTGCTTAGTCTGCTGGGCTTTGAGGGGTTAGACCACTGACACAGGGTGAGAGGAAAGGAATTTGCCTTGATTTCCAGGTCACTTTCACCTGATGCACCAGGACCAAAAAATGAAAATAAACATAACCATGACCATAGAAATTAAAAAAAAGGTAAGAAAAGATAACATATAACATAACATAACATAACATAACATAACATAACATAACATAACATAACATAACATAACATAACATAACATAACATGGGGCCCCTTTCCAATGGAGAAACAAGATTCTGGAAATGCGAATACTCCCAGTGTGCTATGCAAAGTAGCCAAGCCAGAGGCCCCACACCTGCCTTCCCAGGAAAGTTGCCATCCATCCACACACAGGAAGCAAGGGTAGGCCTTGTCATCAAAGCAGAGAGCCTTCCCTTTGAAGAATTTAGACAAACAAAGTATCAATGGAGAGCCACACACCCAAGAAACGAACACTATTCAGATATGAAGTAACTGTGAAACTTATTCAAAGTATGGGAGGACACACCCGGTCTCTTTTAGACAATAGGCTTGTTCTAGATTTGGAAGTGGTTCCCTCCTGGGCCCCCACAGTCTCTAGGTGATACGCCCAAGCATTTCTCCCATCCCTTGAGTCCCGATCCTCTCTCTCTTTCTCTCTCTTGCACTGCTGTCACCACCTCCTGTCCCCACATCTGCGGTCTTTCCTGTTCTAGTCCATTCTCCACATTGGTCACCAGAGATATCTTTCCTAATGGTGCATCTGACCACATCATTCTTGTATCTTCTGCTAAACATCCTTCACTGGCTCCCTATGGTCTTTAGGAGGAAGCTGGCCCTTGAGACGGCGTATTTCCTCACCATTGGCTGACCTCTCACCTTCAGTCTCCGGGCCTTTGAACACGGAGTGTCCTGTGCTGGACCCCCCCATCCCTCTTCTTCCTCTGATTTGTTCTTGCTCTTTGCTTTCCCCAACTCTCTTCATTGATCAGTGTGCCTTTCCCATAGCATCATAATGATTGTCTTACAAACAGGTAGGATAGAGATTATTAACTGTTTTTTTCTTATTTCTAAAGTTTATTTACTTATTTTGAGAGAAAGTCAGAGAGGGCGAGAGGGAGAATGGGAGGGGCAGAGAGAGAGGAGAGAGAGAGAATCCCAAGCAGCCTCCTCACTGTCGATGTACAGTCTGATGAGGGGCTCGAACCTTGAACTCACAAACTGTGAGATCATGACCTCAGCCGAAACCAAGAGTCAGATGCTTAACCTACTGGGCCACCCAGGCACCTCAACTGTTTTTTTTTTTTTTTTTTTTTTTGATGAGAAACTTGAGGCTCCAGGAAGTTACCGTTCTTTACCCAGATCATAGAACTAGTAAATGGAAGGTCTGGAGCTCAAACCGGGCCAGTGCACTCCGTCCCCTCTTGGCTTCGCTAGATAAGACATTGTTGGGGACAGGAACAGCAGCTGCGGCAACATCTATTCCTGTATTTTTCAACGTCCACGTTCAAGATCCCTTCTCAGCAATGTCTGATCTAAAGCTTAGAAAGGGTTTCAGATTTCAGCACAGGCCTAAGATCAAGGCCTCTGTAGCCAGACTACTTGAGTTTGAACCCCAACTCCACCCCTTACTAGCTGTGTGATCTTGGAAAGGTCACTTGGCCTCTCTGTGCCTGTTTCCTTTGCTGCAAAAGGAGGATAATAATAGTTTTTCTTTTAAAGTATAGCTGCGGGGGCGCCTGGGTGGCGCAGTCGGTTAAGCGTCCGACTTCAGCCAGGTCACGATCTCGCGGTCCGTGGGTTCGAGCCCCGCGTCGGGCTCTGGGCTGATGGCTCGGAGCCTGGAGCCTGTTTCCGATTCTGTGTCTCCCTCTCTCTCTGCCCCTCCCCCGTTCATGCTCTGTCTCTCTCTGTCCCAAAAATAAATAAACGTTGAAAAAAAAAAATTAAAAAAAAAAAAAATAAAGTATAGCTGCGAAGATTAAGTGGGTTCTCTGAGACTTGGAAAAGTGCCTGGAACGGTGAGTGGTACGGAGGAGCCAGCTAAGATGACTGCCAGACCTGCTAATTGTGGCCTGCAGTCCACAGCACCTTCCATGACAGACAGACCCGCCATAGGCCCGGCTGTGACAGTCAGGGGGCCTGCCTCCCCAACCTGTCGCAGAGGTGAGCACCTGATCCGGAGAGAAGAGATAACTCATAGGATGGCCTGGCACGGGGAGACAAGCTGGGTTGATCAGATCCTCCTTCTGGCACCTGAACTGGGCCTACCCGGCTGTCAGTGGGAAGGGAGGCCAGAGGGGGCTCTGGGTCTGGGTGAGGCAGCGGGCGAGCTGAGGTCCCAGGGAACTCAGTGTGTAAATGGTGGAACAGATGTTCAAAGAGAGACTCACATCACGAGAGATTCAGCGATCGTGTGGGTGGTTCTTCCCTAAGGCTGCCGAGGCTCCTGCTGACTTTCCCGCACACCCCCTGGATGCTTCTCTTTCCAAAATTTATTCTAAATCGGTCCTCTCATGTCCATCTCCACCCTAAGCCACTGTTGTGTCTTGTCTGGTGACTTTGGCGGCCTTCTAACTGGTGTCCCTGCTTCTCTTATCCCCTACAATCCAGTCCCAGTGGCACAGACACAGTGACCTTCTCAAAACGAGTTCCCTTAAAACCTTCCCACTGCATGGAGGACAGACTTCTGGGGCCTAATTCCATAGCATTCTTCTCGTCATTCTCCACACTGTAGCCACACTGGTTTCTTGAATGCGTCAAACTCATTGTGGTCTCAGGGCCTTTGCACTTGCTATTTGCTCTGTCTGTGAAGTTCTTCCCCGGGGCTTTCTTTCAGCTGGTTCCTTCTGGTCTCATTTGAATTGTTATCTCCTCAAAGAGGCCCTCTCTGGTCACCCTATAAAATACTGTTCTCCCTGACCCCCGTCATTGTTTGTCAATGACTTTAAAACATTATCCAGGTGACTTACGTGTGTCTGTGTAATGACTGGCTCCACTGCTAGGATGTAAACTTCGTAAGGAGAGGAAACTGACCTGCTGTGTTCACTACGGTAGGTATTTCCAGCAGTGACCATGGTGCGCTCACAGAACATTGTAGGCACTCAAATCATTCAAATCTTTTGTTTTAAATTGTAGTTTCCACTCCATTCCCAGTCCATGTACGTCCCCTCTTTTCTTACAGGTATCTTGAAAATCAAATGAGCCTACTAAAAGTAACTAATAGCTTGGATCTTCTTACCCATTTCCACCTTGCTAGAATGTTCCACTCTGAGCCTCTTTCTCTACATTTGACTCCTCCACAGCCCAAATGAGGCGCTCATGTCGCCTGTGGGAGGTTGCCAGCAGGCTTGTTTTTATAGCATCCTCCTAGGCTTTAATAAGTGCCAGGGCTGGGGAGCCTGAGCCCGTCCACCCCATTCCCACCCCCTGCTGGCTGACAATAAACTCCCTCCCAGCCACCGTCTATTTTAGAAAGTGTGGCATTGTCTCCAGCCATGATCAGTTGGGTAAACAGTCTCCTTACATTGACTCTGGCTACTCGGTGTGGTAGTACCAAGTGGGGAATGAGGAGAGGAGCCCGCCAGGGCAGGAGGGAGAGAGGACCAGAATGTCAGCCCGTCCACATCTCCCCTCTCTGCCACCGCCACCGTAACCATTCTGCAGATGCTGCTGCTGAAGTGACTTCCATCAAGTCACTTTTCAGTGAAGCTGCAGGGAATGGAAACATAATGTGAGGGAACGGTACAGGTGGGGGATGGCTTTTCTTTGTAGGCAAACCTCTGACTGCTGTTATCTGGAACTTATGCTTCTCAAGAAGGAAACTTCAGCTGCTCCCTAAAGACTCAGAATAAGAGTAATATTTAATATGATCACAGAAAATGGATCCCCCCCCTCCCAAAAAAAAAAAAAACCCGTGGAATAGATTTATCCATTCTTGATGCAGCACTATTCAGAGGACAGGATCTGTCTCTGGCTTACTCTCCAATGTATCTCCAGATTCTAGCACAATTCCTGGGACAAACTTATTGGGTGGATGAACCCTGAGCCCCTTCTTTGAGAACTTACTATATGCCCAGATCTATGCTAAGCGTTAAGAGGAGTAAAAGAGGTACAGACAGTCCATTCTCTCCATCTTTTGATTTGGTTGTAAAAGATCTGCTACCAACCAGCTTCGTGACCAAAGGCAAGTTAGCCCTTCTGAGCCTGTTTCCTTCCCTTTCTTCCTTCAGAAAACAAGGATAGTAACAGTATCCACGTTATAGACTTCTTGTGGGGCTTGAATGAAGTCAAGTATTTAAAGCAACAGGCATGTCTTAGACTTGCTCAGTAAGTTATCATTAATAATTCCATCAGCATAAAATATCGGCGGTCCAGATTTTGAATCATTTTTGTCAGCTGAACCCTCCTACTAGCCCTGAGTTGGTCCACTAAGTTCCATTTAGCCAATTTGTATGAAAAGCTTTCTAGGGTCGTCAAATCTTCTCTGCCTTATAAGACCTTTGTTGAATCGAGTCAGTGTTATGATGGGTCGGTGCAGTTTAATGAATGGATGAGATGTGTAAGATTGATTGCCCATCCCCTAAATGGTCCCAGATTGCCTGTACCTTTTGTTTTGTTTTTCATAGGTTTATTGGCCTCCTCTCTTCCTGACAAATTGTCCTCTCTGACTTCTTATAGTTGTCAGTTTGCCAACTGCTTGGGATAAATGCCTTCCTCTGATTTGCTTTGGCTTGGAAACTAAATAATCAGTCCCATGAAAAGTGTGAGTAAACCAAGGGCATACAGCCTTTGAACGAGCACCTGAAAGGTATATCTTTTATTGCAAACTTTGGGTCCTCTTTTTTGACTTCTCAGCGATTTTCTCATTCTCCCTGTGTTCTCATTAATGAAATCATACTGCATGGACATAAAAGTTCTTGGCATATGTAGGCACTCAATAAAATCTATCAACAAAATGAAGGAGCAAGAAAACACAGGCATAATTTACTGTAGACCTAAGGGGTCTGTGCGGAAGGAAAGGATGAAGTGGGGGGGTATAGAGGGAAGTTAATTTGAGGACTTTGAGGTTAAAGTGAGGCATGCTGGAAGAGACAAATTGAGCTGTCTTAAAAGAAAGGCAAGATGGTGGGTGATGATAAAGCTGATATCATGCAAGTGTATAGAAGGGAGGAGTGGACACTCCCCTTTCCCTGCTTGTTTTCCCCAGGCTGATGTGAACAAGGTATTTGTAGAGGATTCACTCACCCACCCATCCATCCATCCATCCATCCATCCATCCATCCATCCATCCATCCACCCAGCCAGCCATCCATTAAGCATCTAATGTGTTTGATTTATACCAGGTGCAGGAGACAGGAAAAAAAGAAAAAAAGAGGTGCTCCTTCGAGAAGCTCTCTTTGTAACTCAAGTAAAAAAAAAAAAAAAAAAAAACCTAGCAAAGAGTTGATGTTGTAGTCTTGAGTCCAAAGACAAGTATGGAGGCAGGATTTCTTCTTCCTCGGTGACCTTGGTCTTTCCTCATCAGACTTTGACTAACTCGATTAGTTAGTCATTATAGAGGGTACTTTGCTTTACTTAGTCTACTGATTTAAATGTCGATCACCTCTGAAAACCTCTAAAAATGACCTCCACAGCAACATCTAGACTGGCATTTGACCAAAAGCTGGGTACTGCAGCCTAGCTGAGTTGACACACAAAACTAACCATCACAGGGCAAACTGGATCTTTTGGTAAAAGCCCTCCTCTGCAAGGTGCATTATTGCTTACAAAGCATTCATGGTCACATCTGATCCTCAGAACATCTCTGTCAGGAGGAATATAGCTTTTCTGTTTCATACATGTGGAAATTTAGGTGCAGGGAGAAGAACGTGTAGCTGATAAATGACAGAGAAGGGATCCCAGTCTAAGCCGTTTGATTTAGTTCTGTGTTCTCGTAACTATATCACACTCCCTACAACTGGGCACATGATGTCACTCACTACCATTCCCCTGCTGGTCTTCCTTGCATGGCCTCACAGAGACTTGCAGGAATTGGCTAAGAAAATGGTTTTCAGTTTTCATTTTTCAATTCTCCCATCCAAGCACTAACCAGGCCTGGCCCCGCTTAGCTTCTGAGATGAGATGAGATCGGGCGTGTTGAGGGTGGGACGGCCGCAGACCATTTTCCAGTTCTAAGTGTGGTGTTCTGGGGCACGACCCAGGTGTGTAATGCGTGTGTACACATTTGAGTGAGCGTGAGCACAGGTGGCCTCCCACCCCTGCTGCGATTCCCTCACGGTGGCCATCTCACAGCTGGGCCCTCTGCTCCCAGCATAGGGAGTCTCCAGCACCTTTCCTACCACCAGACCTGGGGAGTGGTAGTTGGAGCTGAGCGGTGTGTGTGCCTCGTCAGTCCCTCCTGTTCTGATGGCAGATGGCACGACTACTTTCTGAGCTGGGATCACCTCCCGCAGCTCACCCAGGGGACCAGCAGTAGAACTGGACTTCCGTTTTGGCCTCTGTCCCAAGCTCCTGTTTTGGTGAGCTGGTGGACAGACCCTGTGTGGCTTAGTAGCATCTGTAGGCTCTGGAAAGGGCGGGCCACCCTCTTATCAGGACCAACAAGGCTCCTTGCCTTCTCACCTTGGACCCTGCACCTGATGGAGGAAGCTTTGACTGGAGGATGAAATAGGAGGGACCCTAGCACCTTTCCTTGTACTCTATGTTTTGGAGTCTGGCCTCGTTTTAGGAGATGAGAGATTTTTTTTTTTTCCCCCAGTTCGAATCTTATTTGCAAATAGTGCTGGGATCCTGAGATTCCTCCTCTCCAGGGACTTACATACTCGACCACCTCATGAAAGAGAAGTGGACAGACACAGCTGAGCACAAACCTCTCTGATTTCACAGTGGCCCTGAGGGAAGACGGAAGATGAATGAAGACGTTTCTGAAGAAGGCTCACGGGGGGGGGGGGGGGGTAGGACGCACTGCCTTCTAGTTTCTGAAGTCCTGTTTGCTGGGCAGGAAGCCTCGTTCTGCGTGTCCAAGAGAACAGAAATGGACCTTGGCATGGAGGCAGGCTTCAGGTCCGTGCCGGCAAGAACTTGTCCCCCCAGTCAGAGCTCTACAAGAAGAACGAAGCATTGCATGGGAGATTGTGAGCCCTCTCACCACCCAGCCGCTCCCCCTGACCCCCAGAGGTGTTCATAGGCTGGACAGCTCCCCGTTGGGAAGCTGCCCCCAGGATTTCTGGATTTAGTGGAAGACTGACCTAGGTGACCTCATACGTCGACTCAGGTTCTCCAGCGATGCGGGTCTTCCTTAAAGTGTCAGGTCCAGGAGAAGAAGGACACCAGTAGGCAAGACCGGATGATTCTCTCTACCCAGCCTTCCTCAACTCCCTCCGGGCCCACCTTCTGAGTAGCAGCAGCTCCAGAGAGGCCCCTGCCTCTCTCTTCGGTCCCCTAGCCTGGGAAAGGGCTCGGGACCCTGCAAGGGGACCGGGATGGCGAGGTCGCCCATTGGCTGCGCGGCGCCATGTGAACGTTGTTGGTTGGTTGGCGGGAGGGAGGAGGAGGCGGTTTCCCGGGTAACGGAGGGGAAGGAGCGGCGGCAGCGGCGGCGGCCCCGGCTGAGGAGCGCTGGCCGGAGCGCGGTGCGAGACCGGCTGGAGGCTGCGGCTCCGCGAAGCCGCGTGGGCGCAGGTAGGAGCTCGCCGCGCCGCCTCCCGGGGCAGGGCTGGGCCGGGCTGCCCCGCGCCACGAGCGGCCGGGTGAAAGTTTGCAGTGCGACGGGACGAGCAGGGAGGAGAGGACTTGGGGATGCTCTGTGCTGGGCTCCGGGGCCGGGCAGGGCGGGGACTGCCGGTGGGGAGTGGGCTGGCCCCGCACCGACCCGCGCAGGGGCCACACCTGCTCTCGGGGACCCTGGCGGAGGGTCGGGGCCTCCTCAGCCGGCGCGGCCGCAGCACAGAGACCCCGCGGGCGGGCGCTCAGCCACCCGCGCACGCCGACGGCCGGCGGGCCCTTGTTCAGAAACGTGCTGGGAAAGTGTTCCCCGGCAGATGCGGGCTGGGGTGCGCGGCGCCGGGCTGCGAGGCGGTGCTGGAGCTCCGCGGCGCACTTTCCCCGCCTCGGCGGCGCGGCACACGCCCCCAGCCGGAGTGGGTGTGCGTCCCTCCGGGTGTGCGTGCCCGAGGCTGGGTGGATCTCCGTGTGCGTGTTCCCGTGTTTCCGGGTGTCTGGTGTCTGCGTGCCTCTGTGCGTTCCCCTCTGCTTGACTGTATCTCTGGGTGTATCCTCACGTCTGGGTCCCTCTGTTTGCTGTTGGCGTGGGTGTCTGTGAACGCCCTCTCCGAGTGCTTGTGTCTGATTATCTCTGCCGCTCCTTCTGTCGGCATGTCTGTGTATTTTCGGTTTTTGTGTGCGTGTGTTTCCTCTCTGTATGCTTGTCTTGTGTACCTATGAGTGTGTGGGTGTGTGCGCGCGCGTGTTTTCTGTCTGTGCCTCCGTTTTCTAGCCACCTCGCTCTGGTACCTGTTTGCGTGTGACCCTCTCTGGGTGGGTGTGCATCCTGGTGTGTGATCTCAGTTTCTGTAGGTATCTGTGTGTGTGTGTGTGTGTGTGTGTGTGCTTCTAAGTCTACGTGTGTGTATGTCTGGATCTCTGTGAGTGTCTACTACGCCTGTGTCCGTGTGTGGCTGAGTCTCTTCCCTGTGTCCATATCCGTGTGTGTGTGTGTGTGTGTGTGTGTGTGTGTGTGTGTGTGTGTGTGTGTAGGTGGATCCGAGCCGGGGGCAGGGAGGCCGGGCCTCTCCTTTCCCCGGCGTTCTCTCTCCCACGCTGGGGGTAGCCGCAGGCCGAGGGGCGAGGGCGCGGGCGGGGAGGGGGCGCCCGAGCGCCGGGAGCCGCGGCGCCTCCCGGGTGTGCGCTCCGCTGAGCCGGCTCCTTTCTTGCGGGCAAAGGGACCCCGGTGGCGGCAGAGGCAGCCCGCGCGGCCCAGCTGGGGCCCTAGTGACTTATTTTTGTGTGTGATCCTTTCTTTTCTTCAGGGAAGAGGCGGGAGCACGCTCCGCTCGCTTGCCGGGCGCAAATAAAGGCGGGGGTTGGTGGCTGGGTCAGCCCTCCTCTCCGGCTTAGCAGTAGCGGCCGGCTCGGCCGACTCCCTTCGGGAGAGAAAAACAAAAAAGAAAAAAACAAACAAAAAAAACCCACCCAAATTAAAAACCCAGCCTGGAAACCACCCTGGTTCCTTGGCTCTCTTTCTTACATCTTATGTAACTTATTTATTGATTGATTAATGAAAGGCTAGGTTTCCAAGAAGCTCCTCGTTTCCCCTATTGGCACTGAAGACTAATTAAAAATGCTGTGTTGGTGATGAGTGTTAATTAGACCATTGGAAAGACGGATGCACCCTTGTTTCAGAAACTGAACTACAGTTATAAGATGAAACAGGTCAGGCTTCCCTTTCTCACCACCACCGAAAACCCCCCTCCCCCAACATTTAATCCAGGTTTAAAACCAGTTTTCCCAGTCTCCAGCCACCTGGGAGAGGGAGGTTTGGTGGGGCTAGAGAGGGAGAGAGAGGCGAGAAAGCCAAGGGGGCTTTGCCCAGTTTTAAAAACTCTGGAGAATTTAAGAAGGATGTTTTACGAAACCATATAAAATGGGCTTACAAGTCTAACGCAGAGGCGGAAGGAAGGAAGGAGTGCCTTCTACCTGGGCGGGCCTGGCCTGTGGCTTGTCTAGCACCTGGAATCCCAAATTGGCATTTATCAAGGGATAGAGTTTTATTGCAGGAAGGAACCTCAGTGGGCCTCTTGGAAGGATGCCTCTATATCTGAGAGTAGATCCTTTCCCGGACCCCCATATTTGGGACTGTACCTCCAAACAGAGTCTTAAATTTTTTTCCCCCTCGGGGATTGCCCAGAAAGCAGGAAGGATTTGAGCCGCTGTGGAATGGGAAGTTGAAGCTTTTTTGGAGACTGTGTTTGGTCCAGGCCAGAGAAAGCCCTGACAATGTGTTCAGGATGTCTTCAATATGACTAGATTTATCTTCTGGACTTTAAGGGGGAGGCGGGGACTTGCCCTAAATATCCCATCCCCCATCTGATGGTGCAATTGGGTCCTCCTCCTCGTTCCTCCTTCCCTTACAGCTGCTCCTGGCTGACTTATGGCACAGAGAGAAGCTAGTGACATGTTGCTGCATTGAGGGATCATTCCAGCAAATGTGTTGCTTTTTCAACAATCCATTAAATGTTCTCTTAGTCCTACCTTTCAGGTTTTTGTTTTTATTTTTGTTTTTGTTTTAAGTGTGTTTAAACTTTCTGAGATTTCTCTGGGCAGTGAGAAACCAGAGATTTTACATCAGGACTTGCTCCAGGGAAGCCCTCCCTCCTGAATCGGGAAAACAGATTGGATACAACAGCTAGCTGACAGCAGCATCTCTGCTGTCCCCTTTCTTGGGACACCCCTCCACCCCTCCACCCCTCCACCACCATCCCCAGCACCAGCAATGGCCCCAGAACTGGTGGAGACTGGTTCCCAGAAAACAACAAAAGGCTCCCAGGAGGGGTTGAACACCCTCTCACTCCCCGCTGATGGGGAGGGATTTCTGTGGTGAGAACGTCTGTCCCCATGTGCACTTGGGGCGTGTGCGCCGGCTGGCCTGATGGGATGTGACAGGGTCTCACCCGGGAGAGAGAGAGCTAGGGCCGGGTGCAGAGTGAAGGAGCCCAGAGCTGTGAATGAAACAGTTCCTCTGGAGAAGCCCCTTCCAAGTAGGAGACCCTTTGGCACCTGTCTTTTAAAAAAAATTATTGTTATTCGTCACGAGGAGAGCCAGGAGCTGTAAAAAGTGTGGACTCTGGATTCAGGCTGCTTGTGAAAAGCCAAATAACAGTGATCCTGCCAAAGAGGCCCGGATATGAGCAAGGACTGTGAGGTCAGACCTGGGTTCAAATTTCAGCCCTGCAACTTACTGTGTGGCTTTAGTTAACTTACTTGACCTTCCTTATCCGTTGTCTTATTTCTAACACAGAGCTAAGAACCCCTCACTGAGGCAAGAGAGCTGGCAACAAGCCCTTGATAGAGATAAACTGAATGAATGAATGTGTAAATCAGTAGACGGTGCCTGCCCTGTGGCAAGCATTCAATACATGCTAGCGGTGAACATTTCACCTGCCCTTTGTC
The DNA here is from genome assembly GCF_007474595.2 of Lynx canadensis. Classification (NCBI taxonomy): domain Eukaryota; kingdom Metazoa; phylum Chordata; class Mammalia; order Carnivora; family Felidae; genus Lynx; species Lynx canadensis. The sequence continues at coordinate 75,164,723 of NC_044312.2, forward strand.
GGCAGGTGATCCGTCTTCCCACTCTTGCGTGTGATCATCAGCCCCGCTTTACAGATGAGAACACTGAGGCTCAGAGCGGTTAAGTTACTTGCTTAAGTAACTTGCTTAAGAGTTCACTTGCGGAGATTCAGACCTACATCTGTCTGAGCCTCCTAGTTTGAGGTCTCAGTGTAGATTCAGAAAAGGGTACTTTTGCCAGAATGTATTTGCCTTACGACCTGGAATGAAAAAGCACGGATCTGAGGTTTCACCTTTGCCGGGGATCCCTCGAGGGCGCTTTGGAGGTAGTGGTGGTGGGCAACCAGAGGGTGCCTCCTTCTCTGTGGAAGCTGAGCTGTCTCCTGGGCTAGCAGAGGGCCTCACCCGTGCTGCCTTTAATGTCAGCCGCCCTTGGCTAAAGGAGGTGCCCCTCCTCTGGACATTTCGCTCTCATCGATTCCTGCCAAATTCAGAGCATTTGTGACTTGGGAATTCACTTGCCAAAATCTGTTCTGGTGGAGTGTCTTTTGTGGTTTAGGACAAGCCTTCAACCTTTCTGCCACTTCTCTCCCCTCCCCGAGAGAGGAGCATTTCCCCTCTTCCTCCTCACGAGCCCTTTGTGGCTGAGTCTCTTGTCCCCCTTTTAACCTGCTTTGGCATTGAGCCGTGCGGAAGCCCTTTGTGATAGGGGATGGCGTTGGCCTCATTCCAAAGTAGCCACCGGTCAGGACAGCTGCAAGGGATGGTCTGAGGGCTTCTGTCTCGTGCCCACTGCGGCCGGATCTGCCCACAGCTCTCCCGGAGGCTGGCGCGGCCTGAATTGTAGAATGGCCAGCGAGTTGATTAGAAACGCTGGCAAGAAACTCATGCCTTGCAGGGAAGGGCTTTCCCCCCTTTTTTCTTTCTTCCCTGGTACTGCTGGTGCGATGTATGGGAAGAGGCATTCATAATTATGCGTTGGTGCCTCTTCATGGGAATTCTCAAATACGTTCCCACCTCTCGGATGCGCCCGAGGAAGGGCACACCCCGTGCGAAACGTGTTCCTGGGTGGGGAGGTCCCTCCCCTCTCCTCCCTCCCTGTCCCTTCAAGCTTCTGTGACGTCAGCCGGGAGGTGACTGGGTGCCTGCTCTGCCTGCAGGTTCCAAGGCAGGGAACGCAGCAGCTCGGTAGCACAGTCGCCTTTCAGCCCTCAGCTGATCGAGGCTGCTCTTTTTCGCCTCCCCGGCGACCCTGGCGTCCCGCCGGCCACACGCCGCCTCCGCAGCTGTAACCGAGGGGGAAATGGTGATGGCTTTTTGCTTCACAGACCCCTGCTTCCCTGGCTCATCCTACCTGGGTGCCTTATTCCTGTGGTGGTGATGGTGACGCACCCCCCGCCCCGGGTTTGAAAGATAAGCCATTTCAGGCTCTGGTGCGCCGATTTCAAGAACAGGGTCCTCTGTGTGACTCTCACCAGGAGGAGTGGGGGACCCCATGAGGCCCCCCGGTTGCTCGTCCATGGATGTGCTGGGGGTGCTGAGGGGCTTGGAGCAAGACCGCTGGCTATTGCTTGGTTGGGGCTCCAGATGGTGGGCAAGACAGCTCACACCTGCGTTCTTCCACGGAAGACAAATCTGTTGAACGTTGTCTCCTCAGGTATGGGTCTGACTCCATGAAGAAAGACGACAGCCTGGGAGGGGAGCAGCCTCTGTGATGAACGCTCGCAGGAACTGTGAGGGGCGGCTTTGCGAGCAGTGTCGGCGGTGATTTATGGGAGTCGGGGGCTGCCGGAGAGGGATGTGGATGCTATCAGTGCGGTGGATTAAATGCCCATTTACATCGTTACTGACATATAAATTATCGGTGCCAAGGAGACAGTGAGGGAAAGGATTTCAGGGGCAGTAATGTGGCACGTGCCCCAGGACATGGACTCGTCTTTGCCCAGATCTGTCCCCTGGGCTCTCAGGAAGCCGGTCTTGGAACTGAAGTAAAGCCCCAATTCCCAGCTCGCACCATGCCAGCAGCAGCCGCCCTCATTGCTGAGGCAGTGATGGCGAGTGAGGTCCCCGAGTGGGTTTTAAGAAGTCGGGAAGACCTTTGAAGAGGTCGCGTGCGTTTCCTCGGCTGGAGAGGGCCGTGTCCGGCCGCGTGCATGCGCCCCTTTTGCCTGGGATATTTTCCTCCTCCGTGGATTTGGAAGCCTCGCTGAAGGAGAGAGGGATTTTGTTCCTGGGAAATGGAACCGGTTTCTGAGGCCAGCCAACAGCAGAAGAGAAAGCTGGTCACCCACGGACTGGAAGATCAAAAGAGGGTGAGTGGGTAGAACTCCCGTTCTTGTGGTGCTGGAATTGCTAAGCTCGATGCAGCAGAGAACCCAGGTGGTGGTCAGAACCTTGTGTCCTCGTTATGCTTGCTTGTCTTTCTCGGGTGAAGCAGGCGGGGTGGGGGCTCCTGATTTGCTAGGTCCTAGTGCTGGGCTTGAAGTGCGCGAGGGGACAGAGGAAGAAGGGGGAGAAAACCGCATTTCGCCTGCAAGCCAGAAAGTCAAAGATTTATAAGCTGTTGCTCTAGGAGTTAACAAAAAGTGGTGTGCTCTCGAAGTCGAATATGAGCTTATTTGCACGGAAGCCCCCTTTGGGATTCACACACTCTTAGCACCTTTTGGAAATGGCGCTCCTGACAGCAGTGGTTTCGTTTGAGTTATGCTCCGCGTGGTCTGCTGGCTCTTGTGTTTACGGATCAAAAACATATCCTACTCCAGGCTTTGGCCCCATCTGTGAGAATGTCACAGCCATTTAAAAAGGCCTGTTGAGTGTGGGTCATTTGCTGTCATCGGTCTGAAAGCTGCAGTCACCCAGGACCCGTGTCTACCGGTTAAAGTTCAAGTTGCCTTTAAAAGCCAGACACATTCAGGAGTAGCACTGAGTGGCTGGTTGTCTCGAAAGAAAGCCAAAGCTGTGTCTCCTCACTCCCAGGGGAACTGCGAGGACCAGGCGATGGCAAGGGTTAAATGCAGCTCAAGCAGAGCCAGAGTCCGTGTTAATCTGAAAATAATTTCCGATATTTCCTTTGAAATGTTGTGGATGTCAGAAAAACTTCTGGTGATCTCTTGGTGTGGAGTGGAGTATTCCTCTCCTGTTTCCCAAAGACCATTTCTTCCTGGAGAAAAACAAGTGGAGGTGAACATTAGCCTTACAACTTTTGCCTGTAATTTAGATGGCTGTGTGTGTGTGTGTGTGTGTGTGTGTGTGTGTGTGCGCGCGCGCGTGAAAAGGATTTTGGATGGGGTTTCACTCTGACTTTCAAAGGATAAAAGTCAACGGAAACAAATTACATTTTATAAGCATAGATACTGACTCCATTCCTAAAGAAAAATACTCCATTCCTGAAACTACACTTACCATTAATGCAGGAAGAATGCCCACTATCTTAGGCGCCTAGATAAGTAAATTTGTTTTGTGGTGTTTGACTTACTCAGTGTATAACCTGCTGGGTCTGTCTGCTCCTATTTCTGCAGGAGCTTTCTGAGAGACTGGAGGACAATCGGTAATTGTTGTGAACAGAACCTGAGATTGACTGCATTTTACGAAGGGTTAGCCAAGTTTGGTATCCAGACACTTAGCGGAGGAACATTTGGGACCTCTGACACTGTAGAAAATTTTAATTGGGCTGGTACACCGAGATAATATGCAATTATGACGGCCTCTCCTTGGCTAGGTGCGGATGTCTGCGTTTCCCATCTGTGTTCTTGGCTCTGGCTGTGTTGGGTCCACATGTACTATGGAGCCTCTGCAAGTAGAATATAACCCCAAGTGAGGCTCTGCAGCAGCTGGGGCAACATCAATTGGTCATGCTCAGCTGACATTCATTTTAACTTGAACTCTAGCCGTCATGGCGATTATTAAATTTATAATGATATATGTAAGATCCATTTTAATGACTCTCTACGCTTGAGTGAGCTCTCACTTGCGCTGGCAAAATAAGGCTTACTAGAGTATTACATTTCATCTCCTACTGAATTTTCCAGGCTGTGGTTGAAACTTTGCTGAGGAGGAGTGAGATTGTTTTTCCCGATAGGCATCGGGATCCCGTTCTGTCTTGCTCAAGTACAGTTTTGCTCGAGTACAGTTTCTGGGCTTCTAGAAATACTGCCACCGCGGCAGCTTCTGTTGGTGGCGGCGGCAGCTTCTGTTGGTGTGTGCATGTGTGTGTTTGTGGGTAAACACACACCCCATTTGCGTCAAGTGTGAAGCTAAACAAGCCTCCCGGCGTGCAGCCTGGAATGTCTTGTCCACGGAGCTGAAAGGCGACTCTGCAGCGTTTTGGCTCAGATATCTCGGGTGAGCTGAAAACTCTCTTCAGGGGGGATTGGCTCAGAATCCAACAAAGGCACAATCAAGGCATCTGCCTGGGAGCTGGGAAGTCTCCACCAGCATGCTTAAGTTACCAGGCGTTCATTGGCACCTGATCCTTGTGGCATTGCTGTCAGTTTGTGTGTGTGCGTGCATGTGTGCATGTGTGTGTGCTCGTGCATGCATGTGGGTGCACGTATGTGTGTGTGCATGCATGTAAGTGTGCATGTGTGCACATATGTGTGCGTGTTGTGCATGTGTATGTGTGTAGGACCGTGGTGGGGAGCTAGGGGGACAAGGCAGAGGGAGGGCGATTAGCTTCAATTTTGATATATTTCCTATTGTCCTGAGCAGCACAAGTCACTTTCTCTAGGGTTTGGTTAGTTTCATGCAACTCAGTGTAGCTTGGCCCTTGTTTGGGGTTTCATATAGATGGAGTGGCTAGTTTTGGGCTCCTCTTGGTGGTATTTGCCTGTGCTTTCTGTATAAAGAGCGCCGTGAGCTGCTGACCCCAGAAAGCTGGGTTCAGATGCCAAATGTGCTGCTGCATGCTAGCTGTGCAACCCTGGGAAAGCTATTTAACCTCTCTGATGTTTAGATTCTACATTTTTAACAGAGGATGGTAGTATTTTTAAAAATTTTTTTTTTCAACGTTTATTTATTTTTCGGACAGAGAGAGACAGAGCATGAACGGGGGAGGGGCAGAGAGAGAGGGAGACACAGAATCGGAAACAGGCTCCAGGCTCTGAGCCATCAGCCCAGAGCCTGACGCGGGGCTCGAACTCCCGGACCGCGAGATCGTGACCTGGCTGAAGTCGGACGCTTAACCGACTGCGCCACCCAGGCGCCCCTGGAGGATGGTAGTATTTAATTGCAGGGTTGTTAAGATTAAATGAAATAAAGCTGGTAAGGAATTTGGCACTTGGTAATTATTTAAGTACTGTTCTGTATATTCTTGGGACAGTTTGCAATGCGGGAGTCTTTTTTTTGTTCTTAGAGGGTTCCATGTGATTTTGTCTTAAATCTTAAAAAAGACACCCTCAAGTAATACATCCTCATTACGCATTCAAACATTACAGAAGAATGCAGAGTGAAAATTCCTCTTCTCTCTAATTCCATCCAGCACTGACTGCTATTAACAGTTTGATATAAACCACTCCTGACTATGTTAGTTTGTGTTGCTTAATAAAAATGGAATCGCATTGTACATATTTTTTTTTTCAACGTTTATTTATTTTTGGGACAGAGAGAGACAGAGCATGAACGGGGGAGGGGCAGAGAGAGAGGGAGACACAGAATCGGAAACAGGCTCCAGGCTCTGAGCCATCAGCCCAGAGCCTGACGCGGGGCTCGAGCTCACGGACCGCGAGATCGTGACCTGGCTGAAGTCGGACGCTTAACCGACTGTGCCACCCAGGCGCCCCACATTGTACATATTTTTAAGAAACTTGCTTTTTCACTTAATATAGTGTACATCTCTGAGTCACTACATACACACCTTCCCATGCCTTTTAATTACTAAATAGAGTTCCATTGTTGGATGTGCTGATGTTTATTTGAATAATCCCTTAGAGATGTACATTTAGAATGTTTCCAGGTTTTTGTTTTTGCTCTCTGATTTTTTTTTTTTTTTGGTATTACAAAATTCCTTCATTCATTTTTTTCAACAAGTATTTATAATAAGTGCCTTCCATGTGCCAAGCACCATCTAGGAGCTAGGGATAAACTAGATAGACAAGGTCTCTGTCCTGAAGCTTACATTTTAGACCAGCACTGTCCTGTATAACTTTCTGCAGTGATGGAAATGTTCTATTTCTGCACCATACAATGTAGTAGCCCCTAGCCATAGCTGGCCACGGAGCAATGGAGATGTGGTTAGTGTGACCGAGGACCTTAATTTTAAATCTCATTTAGTTTATTTAAACTGAAATAAACACATGTGACTAGCGGCTACTGTGTTGGGGGCGTGCCTCTCCGAACAGTAAGCGGCTGGCAAGTGACTACATCATTTATTTGTGGACAATGGTTTATGCTCTAAAGAAAACAAATAGGGCATAGTGGTGTAATGGGTGAGGGAGGGGTGGATTTCATATTTATAATCAGTTTTCACTTCCTTTTTAATAGAGGGGTGACTTACATCGGTAAAGTGCATGCTTCTTAAGTTTACAGCTTGGTGGATTTTTATACCTCTTATACATCTGTGTAGCTACCATACAGATCAAGACACAGACAATTTTTTGCTCCCAAGAGGGTGTGACTTAGTGGAGTGGAGGGGATGCCTCCCTGAGGAAGTGCTTGTGACTGGAGACCTCACTGATAAGAAGGAGCTGGCCATGGGACAATCAGATGGCTGATTGTAGATGTGCACGTGCCCACTCTCATCGTGCCACTTAGATGGGTTCCATTCAGAACTTCCCCTCGGGTGACTCCTCTTGGCATCACTCTGGGCAGTAGGTCCCGTGCATTCCCCAGCACTTGTCAAATTTAAATTTTGTGCTGAAGTCAGGAAAAATCCAGAGAGGCACAGGGCTGCAAATTGCTACGGACAGAAATTCAGTGAGGTAAGTATTGTTCAGTGCGGTAAGAACCCACTTAACTCGCATAGATGGGAGAAGTAAAATTTCCCTGACAGACACCTATTGATCAGTCAGGGGAATGACTCTTTGATTGATTTTTCTCTACTCCTCCTTAGAAGTTTGTCCTTCACAGATGGAGCTTTCCCACACAGGATGAACACTGTAAAATAAGAATTGTTCAGGGGTTCTTAAGATACTTGATGACTGAGTGGTGACAAAGATGGCTTAGTGTGAATTCTCCTGGCTGTCAGCTTCTCAGCATGAAAGCATCCTGGAGACAGCGTTTTAAAAAATGACTTTGGAGAGGGTGAACTCGGGCTTAGTGTAATTAAAATCTCCAAGGTTGGCTGAACTGCTCTGGATTGCCAAATCCTGCCCTGCAGAGGGGAGTATATTATCCTACTGCCCTATCAAGTTCTCCACTTCGTTTTTATTAACGGCGTCCCCAACTTCCCTGTCACCTGTGGTTGCACTCAGAATCATCTTTTGCCTTTTGCCCTGCCCCTCCCCGCACTCCCTCCCCCCCAGCCACGTTCACTACTTTTCCACACAGTCATCAGGGACACTTGCTCTTAAGCCACCATGTATCTGGCGGCTCTTTTTCCTCTTTCTGATCTCGCTACTGAGTTTCAGGTTGGAGAATTCTTGCCTGGTTGGTAGCATAGTCTCCTGGCTTCTCCTGGAGAAGTCTCCATTTCTTCTTCGGTCCATCCTCCGCTCCTGGCCAGATTAGTCTTCCTGGAATCCAGCTATTATATCCTAGTTAATGATTTCCCCACCGTATCCTCCGAAGAAGACACTCTCCTCCGCTCCTGGCACTTTACGCCATGGCCAACTTCTGGCGTGTAATGGGTAAAAGTTTGAATCTCATTGGAGTCTTGTTGACCTCAGCTTCAAGCCTGGAGAAGTTCTGTAATCTCCCTGAGCTTTGCTCCTAGTGGTATTTACTCATAGGTTGTAAGGTGCTTAGCACCGTGCCTGGCACGTAGTAAGTAATCGGTAAGAGGGGACTGCTGTGACCGTCATAGTCACCCATTGTCTCTTACCCAGTCCTCTTGCCAGACTCTGACTGCTCTTCTGTGAACAACCTGCCCATTTCCTCCTACTCCTGAGACTTTGCTTATGCGTTGTGTCCCCCTGGACGGCGCCCCCTCGAGGCCCCTCATCCATCCTCTGTGAAGAATGGATCCTCCTCAGAGAGCCTGGGTGGCTCAGTCACTTAAGCGTCCGCCTCTTGATTTTGGCTCAGGTCATGATCTCACGGTTCGGTTTGTGAGTTCGAGCCCTGCGTCGGGCTCTCCACTGACAGCATGGAGGCTGCTTGGGATTCTCTCTCTCTCTCTCTCTCTCTCTGCCCATCTCTGCTCACACACTTGCTCTCTCTCAAAATAAATAGACTTAAAAAATATTAAAAAAAAAAAAGAGAGGATCCTCCCCGTGTTCCTATACCTTGCTCAAGTGCTGCCAGAGTTAACAGTTCACCCCATTTTCTTCGCGGCCCAGATGCTTTTACACATGTCACACCCCTGCACCAGATTGTCAACTCACTGGAGAAGGGAACAGCCTCATCCATCTCTCCATCCCCTGGCACACAGTAGGCCCCAACAAACATTGGTTGAACCAATGGTTGCTTTGGAAAAGAGATTCCTCTTTTCCTGTGGTCCTAAAGCTGGATCTGCTCTTTCAAAGTGGCTGGCTTAGTATGTCCACTCATATAGAAAGAAGAGGGAGAAATCGGATTTAAGGAGATGGTTAGGAGTTCTGTGCAGTGATTGATATGTTTGATTAAAGGAGGACAGATTGGTTGGGTCTGGTGAGTGGAATAGAAGAAAGGGGTAGAGTGAAGCAACGTTTTGAAGGAAGAAGCAGGAGAGTTGGGGTTCATGGCTAGACTGGTCACCAGACCGACAGAGGCAGGGCGGGGGGTGAATCTAAGATGTTGCTAAGCTTTGGCACTTCGGTGGCTGGAGGGAGCTTGGAGGGGGTTTGACGTCATGACATCTTCTGATTGTTTGTCTCCACAGAAGGGCTCTTGACTCGGTTTGCACCAGCGGGCTCAAGCAGGTGTCGTGTATTTTCAGACAAAGAAGGAAATCAAGACACACGTAGTTAAAGGTCATTTCCCAAGCACACATGATTAAACTCGGTGAATTTTTCAAAAAGGATTGAGAAATTAGATGAATAGGCTCAGGAGAGGGAAAGGATCCTATTGAACAATCGCTGGGTACTGCAGAGTGTAGTAGGCACCCCTTTTGTTTTCTCTCGCTTAGATCTTGATGTAGATATTATTAACCCATTTTACAGATACAAAAGCTGCGATGAAGGGGCTCTCCAAGCCCCTTGACTGTAGCACCTCACTGTCATTTTACCTTGCCATTAGGGTTATATCTCTACACTTTTTTAAACCAGATTTTGCTTTGAAAATCGTTTCTTCCAACTTCGTTGAGTCATACATATGTATATACATGGGTGCATACACACACACGCACACACACGCACACATATATATATATACTCCATAGCAGGATTGGCTTTGTGACACCTTACAGGTGTTTGCTTGTTTGGGAACTATGTCCATATTATTCATCACATCAGCACTACAAGCCACCCCACCCTCCCCAAGGTCGGTCAAAGGCTGTAATGAGGCTGAGCAGCATTAGAAGAATTCTCCTCTGCCCTAGTGATCTGAACTCTGAGGTGCTGCCAGCGTGGGCAGGGCTGTGGACACATGGATGCTCACACAGGGCCTGGAGCTCTTTCCAGATGAGCTGAAATGCTTAGTCTTCAGCCTAAGCTGCTGCGCCTTTGGAGCCCGAGGTAGCAGCAGATACAAGTTGATCTGCCTCCTGACAGCTCCCTCCCGGAAGGCCTGCCTGTCTTCCTGGCATCAGTGGAGGGGGTGGTAACCAAGTGTTCCACGGATGGACACCCAAGACCTACCACAGCACATTTCACGTGTCATTGAAGAAGGATGAAAAAAGACAGTAGCCAGACATAACTCGGTTCAGTAAGTTTTGGGGCCCTATTCAGGTATAGGAGGAGAGGGGACAGCAAAGGGGTCAGGCCAACGCCCTGCCTTCATTTCAAAGGAGAGAATGTGACAGAATACGAGATCAGTCTCATTCATTCATTCATTCATTCATCCATCCCACGTGTGTTATTTACTATTTATTGAGTACCTACTATATGCCAAGTCAGCCACAGCATGGAGCCCTGGAGTCATAATGATGAGCTTAGATACTGTCCCCAATCTCTTAGCACTTTCAGTATCTTGGAGGAGTCAGTTCAACCAGCAGTGACATTTGGGACGTCTGGTTTGAAGAGGTCAGGGGAGGCTTCCCTAGTGAGAAGCAGACTGGAGGAAGGACTATATAAGCAGGTCCCATGGTGGACTGAGTTGTGTCACCCCCAAGTTCATAGGTGAAGCCCTAACCCCGCCATGTGGCTGTATTTGGAGACATGGCCTTTAAAGAGGTAATTAAGGCTAAATGAGGTCATAAGGGTGGAGCCCTAATCCACTGTGACTGGTGTCCTTATAAGAGGAAGAGACGGCAGGGGTGCCTGTGCACGGAGGAAGGGCCACGTGAGGGTGTAGCAAGAAGGCAACTGTCTGCAGACCAAGGGGAGAGGCCACAGGAGAAACCAACCTGCTGATACCTTGATCTTGACTTCTAGCCTCCAGAACTGTGAGATAGTAAACTTCTGTTTCAGCCACCCAGTTAGTGGTATCTTATTATGGTTGCCCTAGCAAAGTAACACGCTGGTGTACAGAGGGAGGGAGGGAGGGGGGGGGGGGGGGGGGGGGGGGGGGGGGGGAGGGAGAGAGAGAGAGAGAGAGAGAGTTGGCTAAAGGTATTTTGCCTACAACAACCCTGACTGTAAGCTCCCTGAGGGCAGATACTAAATCTGTTCCCTAGCATCTGACACACTGCCTGACGCCTGGTGCGTATTTTGTAAATATTTGTTTAATGAGCAATTGCATGAGTGAAAAGGTTGAGGAAGGAGAATGGCGAGATGGGACAGCCCACGGAAACAGTGGGGATTTTATCCTGTAGGCACTGAGAAATCACTCCAGCTTCAGAACTGGGGATTGGGTGAAAGGGGTACTTGGGAAGGTTTTAGGATATACTGGGGCAGATCAGAAGGAGTGTGGGTAGCAGTGTAGCTGAGAGAGCCTGGGATCAAAGAGACTGGTTAGGAGGCCACAGGAGTAATGTAGGCACTCGGTGATATGCTTCTACTCTGGGGCTGGGACACAGGGAAGGGGAAATTGAGCACAGATACAGGGGGTCAGAACTGGAGGAATAGAATTTGGCCAGCAACTAGATATGGTTCCCTCCTGTCCTAGGTGTATGGATCCCGAGGCTTTAGAGCCTCCCTTCTGTGTCTGGTAGGACGGTATCTGGTAGCCCAGTGGCTCTTTGGATCGTGACTCTCTAATGCATCCTGGATGCCCTGTGATCTCCTGCACTGTCGTAAGTGAGGCACGAACAAGTGACCTGACCTGTCCAAGGTCACACACCAGGTAAAGGTGAAGATCTCTTGTCCTTTTCTCCTCCAGTTTAGGGTCACTTTCCAGGGAATAACACTGCCTTCCTCAATCAGCAGAAATGACTGCTGACGTTTAATTTTTCATTGGGAAAGAAGACTTGGCATTTTGGGGGCTCAATTTTAAAGATGCTGGTAAAGTTATTTTTTGGACCTTTCGGTGCTAGATGTTGAATGATAACCCAGGAACCTCATAGGTGGCCATTCCCATTTATCTGCAAGATTCATGTAGCCAACTCTCCAGCTGGTACCCTTATGTAGGTACCTGGGGTTGGCATACCTGTGAAAGCCCTTTTACGGATCTGATCTCTTTAAACTTCACTTTTTACCATTGGTCTGTACCGTGTCACATTCATGCCTTTCTTAAACTTTCGAAAGTGTGGTTTTAAACGGGAGGGGACGAGTGGCAGTGTCACCTAGGTTGTTTGGTATTTGTTAACAACACAACCTTGGGACCTTATTACCTTGGCTAATGTATTTATCCTTTCAGCCTGTGCCGCTTCACCTTGAAAATTAGGGTGATAATAATAAAACCTTTGGTGAGGATTATGAGATATAATACACTTGAAGTATTTAGCGCAGCACTTAGCACACATTTAAGTATTAAATGATAGCTCTTAGAATTCTCCTCATATGTTTCTCTTTGCTCATTTGGCAAAACCCTTTAAGTGGCACATTTGGAGAATAAGTTGGGGGGGTGGGGGAGATTGGGCGACTGCTGCTAGTTCATTCGAGTTTACTTTTCTGGCTGACTGAAGGTCACATAGCATTCCTTCTAGTTCAAACTTTTGTTACTGCACATCTTCCTAAAGGAAAGTCTGCTGTTTTGCTTTAGAGTACAAGCAGTGAAAACATCAAAATCTTCCTTTGTGTAGCAATCCTGGAGGAACTACCTTGGCCTCATCATTCCACACATTAAATTACAGTTTACAGGAATCTGGCGTATTTGAGTTAGGCTAAACCTTTTGTGTGATTCCAAGACACCCCCCCGCGCCCGTAAATTGCATCTTTTCCTTGAATATATTTTATGAATTTCATTCTTTCCACTTTGTGGCATCCTTTAAAACCTCAGTGCCAGGAAAGATAAAAATCTGGTTACGTAGAGGTGAGTTCCAATTAATCAAGGTTTTCCCAATCCTGTCCTCTGTTACTTTGCTCCTAAAGCTTAGATCAGACTTTTCCATGCCTGCAGTGTGAATCAAAATAACGACATCTCTGACTCCCATCCTCAGGGCATTAATTTTTAATCTTCCTTCTCTTTGGGATAATTAGAGAGGGACGTGGGGGTTGGGAAGAGAATGGGACGAGATGCGGTTGGCAGAGCAAGAGTGGATGTTTGTATAATGCAGCCTGTTCCAAGGAGAGGCGGGAGCGACGGAAGCTGTGTGTGCACTTTCCCAGGTGGCGTGGGGAGGAGGGGGGGGAAGCAGAGGCAAGGATTAGGATGGGGGCAGGTGGCTGGTGGGGCCAGAGCAAGGTGGTGCCACAGGGTCATTTGGGGGAATGAGCCCGGGCTGTGTAACTGGATGCATTGGAGGGGGAGGTCGAGAAGTATGTTGGGGTGTATGTGGGGATTTCTCCCTTGGCTAAGCTGAGGAATGCAGACAAGGTTACTCAAAGCCTTGTCCATTTCCTACATCCATGCTCCCTTGCACCTTTGGGATCACAGTGGCACTTCAGGGACGGGAGTCGCCATCTCAGTTACAACTGGCAGGGTCCTACGTCTTTCATCTTTTGTGAGGGTTTCACAGAAGTACCAATCTGGACGTCCGGGAACATAGTGCCTTTATGTTCAGAAACTAGGCGTTTGCTAGTTTCTTAGGTAGGGGAGTGAGGTTCCTCTGGTACCCCCCATGCCCACTGACGGGTGGGTTTTTTAGAGGCTACCTTGGAGCATATGAATCTAAGTTTAAGTTAAAATATTTCTATTTTTCCACTGATATAATTAAAAACGCAAGCAGCAAAAATGCTTAAGGACATGGGAGAATCTTCATGAGGGTAAAAGGTACAACAAAGAATTACAGTTCGTACATCGCATGCGTCTCACTTGTATAAACCTGAATTTAATCAATTGCATGAAGTCTTTCTTCTTCCCCAGCCACTCAGTTTCATCTCCATATTCCTAACACATGCTACATTGTTTGGCACGAGGTAGGCGGTCAGTAAATAGTTGTTGAATGAATGAATGAACAAATGAATGAGAGCCAACCTTCTGAATGGGTTGGAGGGCAGGTAAAGAGAGAAAGTTAGGGCCGTCCTCTGATTCTCTATTGGACTCGGTGACATAGAGCATGTTAGAAAGGAGAAGGTTTTCCTTATCTTTGGTTTTGTGATTGGAGAGTGTCTGGAAGGAGTGCTTAGAGGTAAATGTCCTGCAATTGTATGTTTTTATGTGTATGGGGTGTCTTAACTGGGAAGACCTAGTTTTATTATTGTGAATCTATTATCCACCCCCCGAAGCTGCCCCCGGCAGAGATGTGTCTTTTTTCCTTTGATTTTCCATGGGTCCATGGTGATGGGTGACCTGGAAGGTCACTTCATTGGTGTCTGCATGAGTTGATCATTTAGAGGTGAGATGAGAGGCAAGGATGCCCTCAAAAGGGGATGTCTTGAATACGTCAGTGCAAAATATGCCCTTACATATTGCGGCACGATGGGACAAATTCTGAGAGCAAGTAACGAGGGGTTAAGGAGGGAGACAGTGTCCTGTTGAAGCCCATGGAATGTTCTCAAATGGAGACTGATGAAACAGTCATTGATTAGAAATACTTGAGCCTACCTGGGCCCTTTTTGTCCAGAAGAGAGGGCATAGAGCAGTAGGTGTATGGTGTTATTCCTCAGGTGATTCTTACAGAGCAATGGGAGGATGTTAAAGAGGCACAGCTCCGTGCGAGAGGCGCTGATTATGGTTGGTCCTTTGAATGTCAGCCAGGGCCGTTTGATCCTAGTATGACCCAATGACCTCTCTGATCAAAGTGCCATCACTAGACTGCATATTCCTTGTTGTGAATTAGATGATTATTCTACAAATAGTCATTTCCCCCCACCTACACCCTTGTGAGAGGAAGGTACTTTCCTGCCCCACTGATGTTCGACGTAGCCGGTGACCTGCTTGACTAGTGGAGCGTGGATGGCAGCTCAGTGGGCCAGATCCAAGTATAGGCCTTGAGAGACATAGCGTGTTTCCACCTGCCCTTCTGGGAGCTTCTGACTTCCATTGTGAAAAGAACATGTCCCAGTTAGCTGCTGCCATTCCATTCTGGGGCTCTGAAACACATGAACAGACCTGAGGCAGAGTTGCCCTAGGAAACATGCTTATTTGTGGACACCACTGAGACTTTCTTTTTTGTTGTTTGTTATGCAGCCAAAGCTGACTAATACACCCTGGAATCACGTAGACCTTTACTGGGCACAAAGTGTGTCATCATGTGTGATGGTTAATAGTTACCCCACTTGCCAGAAAACAATAATACAATTGACAGGGGCATCTGGGTGGCTCAGTCAGTTAAGCGTCTGATTTCGGCTCAGGTCATGATCTCACAGTTCATGAGTTGGAGCCCCGTGTTGGGCTCTGTGCTGATAGCTCGGAGCCTGGATCCTCTTCAGATTCTGTGTCTCTCTCTCTCTCTGCCCCTTCCCTGCTCTGTCTCTGTCTCTCAAAAATAAATAAACAACAGAAATACTTCTTCCTTAAGAAGGAATAATACGATTGACAAAAAGTCATTAGATGCAAGGTTTGTTAAAATTTGGTTCCCGAGCATTTGCATCAGAATGACCTGAAACAGCAGCTCAGATCCATACCCACCAAATTAGAATATCTGGGGTTAGGGCTAAGGAAGCTGCATTTTAAAAAAATGCATTCTAGTGATTCTAATGTACACTGAAGTTTGAGAAGTTTGCTTTCACAAATGGATTAAAACCTGTGACCACCCCCATCAACACCAACATCAGAGTCTGTAGGAATGGGTTGGAGGAAAAGGATTTTTATGTAATTGCATAGGTTTCACTCAAGTTCCCTTAGGCAAAAAAAGAAATTTATTGTTTGTTGGTAGAAAGGACACATGTGCTTAGGAACCCAGAGAAATGTCAAGAACCAGTCTTCAAGGAAGGGCAGGGAATAAGGCAGCTCCAGGTCCTGGCCATTCATTCCTCCTTCCGGTCATGTCACTTTTCTGCCTCTCTTGGCACATCCATTCTTTTCTCTTCTTCCTGACCCCTTTCCTCCATTGCTCTCCATAGTTTCTCTCTCTTCCCTCTTAACTTCAAGGCTGACCCTGATCACCTCTACCCATCATCACCACCTATCTCTCTCAATATCATTTTCCACTGAGAACTTCCCTCTGTGTTTTTTAGTTCAGAGTCATGAGATAATCTGATGAACCCATCTCAACTTGTCCCACTTAGAAGCAAACCCAGAGAAGTAGATTAGCCTCTAGAATGGCTACTCACGAGTTCTGTGTCTGTTCCTGGGCCAATCAACTATGGCTTTGGTGAGGCAGGGTCACACGGTACACAGCCTTTGAGGGTAGAGTTCTCCAGGAGGAGGCAAGCACGGACAGGCAGTGGGTCACATCTCTGAGCTATTGGATACAATCTGACAGAAAGAGGAGGCTGAAGAGGAGAAGGCACTCTCTGGGGTGGGTGGTCAGGGGAGTGATGTAATCATCTGTTGAATGTTTGTCTTTCTCACTGGATTGTCTCTGCCTTCACAAAGCACACGGCCCAACAGAGCAGCCAGGCGTTAAACGAATAGTGAAACAAATATCTACGTAGGTCCTAAAATTGACAAATGGGATATACCAGGGAAGATAGAGCTTTCCACAGTGGAAAACGGGAAGCTGGATGGTACAGTGGGAAGAACTTGTGGCAATTAGGAAAATGGCGATTAGAACAACCTGGGTTTTAATCCCTGCCTCAGAAAGTACTGACTTTTTGATCCTGGGCCAGTTTCTCAACATCTCTGAGCCTCACTACCTTGTCTATAAAAAGTGGATACTAATAGTTTCTACCTTGTAGGGTTATATTAAATGAGATAATGTGTATAAAATACTTAGCATAGCACCTGCTACATTGCATTGGTGCTGACCAAAAGTGAATTCTCCTTCATCTGTCTCTGAGCTCATGCTAAGCCATGAGAAATTGCACTTTGTTGTTGAGGTCAGTGGGTCTGCTCTGGGACCACCATTCCTGGTCTACAGAAGTCTGAAGAAAAGCCACACTTTGAGAGGTCTTGGGTTCCAATCCCAGCCTGTCACTTGGAGTAATGGCTATGATTGCATGAGTCCTGCCTTTCCCTGGCCCTCCGTTCCTGCTGGACTGGTGTGAGATTCTTTGACTCCGTAGTCCAATGTTTTGCTGATATTTGGTATGTGGGTCACTTTGGGGGATCCTTCTGTCTGTAAGGCAAGGCAAAGATCCCAGCTGTAATGTGACTCCCTCCCTGGCCGCCTTCCACAATACTGAGGCTATTACACCAAGCCCAGGGAAGCAACTCATTCTGCTGATTGAGATCAAGGGTGCTTGAAAATGGGAGTGCTGGATGCATGCTCTCTCTTTTCTCATGGCCATCAATCACTGGCAGGACCAGGGTAGGACTGTAAAGAGGGAAACAGCAAATAAGCAGTTTGCATTACTAGAACAACATGAAGCGCTTTGGCTACAGTAATTGAGAAAAATCTAATTTCTGCCCATGTCCCTGGAGTATCTTCCCATTTGGATTCCTATGGAGTCTCCAAATCTTATTATCAACACAACTGAGGAGGCAGAAGGGATTCACCCCCTGGAGTCGAGTTGTGAGGAGAATCCCGGGGCCCACAGAATGGTGCCCGACGATAGATCATGGATCTCAGCTAGATTAAGGAGGATGAGGTATAGATGATGGAGACATGACTGAGGGCAATGCAAATGGGAGGGTGAGGGAGGGCTGGAGAGGCCATTGCTGAGGCATTGGGGTGCAAGGTGCTTTCAGGACACTATTACCTTGAATCCTCACTTCGTCAACATGTGAGAGGTGATGCCTGTGCCCATTTTACAGATAGGGAAATAAAGGCTCAGAGAAGTTAGGGAACTTTCCCATGGTTCAACAGCGGCAAGTGGCAGACCTGGGTCTTGAAGCCAGCTCTGTCTGCATGACTTCAAAGCCTCTGCCCCTTTCCAACAAATACCAGTCATAATCGGACATTAATAGACCACTGACCCGATTTCTGTCATATTATTACCCCATATCTGCCTTTAAATTGACGCACTTAAAAAACATTTAGCCTCGTCACAAGGATAATATTGGTGAAATCCTGGATTTGATGGGCTGCTTATTTTTCCTTTCTAATATACATTAAAATAAAATCATGGCCATGACATTTTTTAAAAGCTCACTAATGCTCTTAAAATACTGTTGTATACCACCAGGGATATGCAGACCTCAGTTTGGGAAACACTACCCTGTACATAAATAGCAATGTAACAACAATGACACCTCCTAATTGTTGAACACTCAGCATGTACCAAACACTGTGTAAAACCTCCGAGTGGGATAGAACACAGCCTTTGTAGTCAGACCTGGGGTTGAAACTCAAACTTGCCACTTCCTTGAAGTGACCTAGTTAACTTTAGCAACCTGGTTAACTTCTCTGTGCCTCAGTTTCTTCATCTGTAAAATGGGGACAATAACAACCTTCTAAGGCTCTTTTGAAAACTAAACAAGTTAATAACACTCAGAAAAGTGCATTGCACCTATTAAATGCTATGGAAGTATTAGCCATCATTCATTCATTCATTCATTCATTCATCCGGACATTCGACAATTAATGTTTGAGCATGTTCTGTATACCAGAGACCATTCTCTGGTTTAATCTTCTCAACAGTCTGAATGATGTGAGTATTATTATTGCTGTCAGCCACATTTACAGATGAGAACACTTAGATGGGGCAATTTCCCCCAGCCAATATGATGAAGCAGAAATTCAAACCCAGGTGCATCTGTGATCTGTTTCTACCCACAGAACACTTCTTTTTTATTAAAAAAAATTTTTTTTAATGTTTACTTATTTTTGAGAGAGAGACAGAGAGCGAGTGGGAGAGGAGCAGAGAGAGGGCGAGACACAGAATCTGAAGGAGGCTCCAGGTCCTGAGCTGTCAGCACAGAGCCTGATGTGGGGCTTGAACTCACAGACTGTGAGATCATGACCTGAGCCAAAGTCAGATGCTCAACTGACTGAGCCACCCAGGCGCCCCATACCCACAGAACACTTCTGACACCAAATGTAGTGTTTGTTTTTTGACATCAGGTTTCACACACACCCCCCCCCCCCCCCCCGCAACCAATTCTCTGACACCAGCTGGGTGCCCTACAATTCAATTGAATTCTGACACCATCTACCTGGAGTTAGCGTCAGACCTTGCAAGTTTAGGGCTCCATCCCGTAAGACTGCCCCGCTTCAGATGCTGTTTGCAAGTGAAGACCACTCATACTTCTGAGCACCCAGCTATAAACTGTAGGTTCCCATGACCCTCCCCATGGGTTCAATAATTTGCTGGAATAGCTTGAAAAATTCAGGAAGACAGTTTACTATTATTGGTTTATTATAAAGGATACAACAGCCAGACAGAAGGGATGCATAAGGCAAGGTATGTGAAAGGGGGGTGGACCCTCCCATCACCTCAATGTGTTCGCCAGATCTGAAGCTCCCCAACCCCTGTTGTTTAGGGGTTTTTATGGAGGTTCTGTGAAATAGGCATAGTTGACTAAATCACTGACTGTTGGGGATGAACACAATCTCCAGCCCCCTCTCTCCTTCCTGGAGGTTGGAGGGGCAGGGAGCTCAAAGTTCCAACCCTCTAATCACAGGGTTGGTTTCTCTGGCAACCAGTCCCATCCTAAAGCTACCTAGGCCTCCCCACGCCGAGTCATCTCATTAGCATCTCATTAGCTGATACCCACATTTACCAAAGGACAAGACACTTCTCTCACCCCTGTCAGGAAATTCCAAGAGTTTTTGAAGCTCTGCACCAGGAGCCCCAAATACGCATTTCTTAGTATATCACAGTATCATAGAAATGATAGCTTTTTTAAAAAAAATTTACTCTGCCATCACTACCCTACTTCCTGAAAGAGGGCTGCCTACCAACTTATTTCTCAGACGCATGGCCAGACTTCATCTTCTTGGGCCAACTGAACCTCCTTGCCTAGTTTCCTGAGAGCAACCAGTGGTACCCTGTGTGTCTCTAACAGCTTTGATTCTAGTGGTGTGTGAGTGGGTCTTCAGCTCCTGTTAGCCTGTGGTGACCACGCATCTTTGTGTCCCCCACAGTGTGCACCCAGAGCCCTAGAGCTCCTGCACGTAGTGGGCGGTCAACATGTGTTGACACGGGACTACGGGCCCAGGGACCTGGAACAGACAGATGCTTCCATGGCAGTAACAACACAGCGTTCGTACACAAACATCTTGCTTTCCGAGGTACAGATGTTAAGGATCTGTTTTCCATTGTAGAAAACAGTGGTTTGCTTTACAGATGCCATCGTAGAGTTCTCTGAGAACTTCAGGAAATTGTGATCTCTTACTGCTTTTCGTGAATTTGTTTAATATGCAAAGCGAGGTTTACCCACACAACAATATTTCGACTTTTTGCCACCTGTCATAGGAAGATCTCTGGGCAAAATTTTATCATGAAGCACACCCGAGCTTCCTTCCTTTTGAGGGCAAGAAATTCACCTTTCTCCCACTTTTGGAAAGAATGAACTAGAAATGATCCTACCTGAGGCACCTTTTCAGGTGTGTTTAGAGTGCAGGTTCCATGGATATGGGAGACATAGGATGTAGAGACATAGCTTGTGTCCGAGCCTTCTTGGACAGGACTGGCTTTGCTCGTGGAAATAGAGGTGCTGTCTGTCCACTTTTACCTTTTCCTGCCCTTTTTCTCCAACCAGCCACCCATGGCCACTCTCCCAACATTCACCTTATGTTTCTGGCCACTTGAAACTCTCCCTACATCTCTTCTCTCTTGCTCTTTCCTCTCTGACTCTATTCAACTCTCTCTCCTTTTCCTACCTGATACATTATTCATTGAATCACATGTGGGTTAAGAGCATGAGCTGTGGAGTCAAACAATGAAAACCCAGGCTCTGTGGCCTTCGCAAAGTGACTTCACGTCTCTGCCTTAGCTTCCTTCTTTGTTCAGGGGGAAAAACAATAGCTGCTGTATCCTGGCCTTGTTGTGAGGATCAAATGAGATAACACAGATATTTAGCAGGTGCCCAGTAGACGGAAACTATTCGGGAAATGCCGACCAGGAGCAGGGATAGTGGGAATAACGGTAGTTGTGTTCCCAATTAGAGCGTAAGATGCTGGAGAGCAGAGGTTGAGTCTCGTATTTGTTTTTACCCTCCGGAGTTGATCATAGGCTAACCTTAGAGCAGCACTCCATGAATACCCGATGGATTTAAAGAAGTTGTAAATTTCATGCTTTCCCTTAATGTCTTCCCAATTAGAATTGTATTTAAATGAATTTAGTGTTGGGCTGGTACTTAGACCTGTCTTACAGTGATTAAATCAAGGGTTTAGTCATAAGTGTTTATCTTCTTAGAGTAAAACGCCCCTGACCAAACCTGCTTCCACTCTTGGCTGGCTAATGCAGCGTGTAAGCCCAAAGGGAGAGCCACCCTTGTTCTCTTAGTGTGAAGTGAAGCGGGTCTTAGTCTCGAGGCAGCCAGAGAAGACTTAGGAGCAGCTCTGAGAATGGGGACGTCCTGTGGGAGATGTCAGGAACCAAAATTATCTCTCCTTTCAGCAGCCACTGAAAGGATCCCCACCTGGCCCCTTCCCCCGGGAGCTGAACTCTCCCCTGTGCCGGCATGATGGGCCCAGAAGGGGCGAGAAGGGAGCAGCCATCAGCGGTCGGGTTACCAGTGGGCATGACGTCAGGAGACTGGCTGCTCAGAGCCCAGTGCTGGCCTCACGGAGAGGCAGCAGCTGCACTGAGGACTGAGCACGCTCCGTGGTGCCCTTCTAGGTCTGAAGCTCTGGGTGGTCAGGGGAAGGGAGGGCTGTAAACGGCCTCCCCTCACTTGTGGGGGAGCCGAGGCTGCTCCTTCTGCTCAGTTCTCCTAGCAAGGCTGCCTTTCTGCCACTTTCCCTGTGGGGCCGGTTTGCAGAGGCGAGCTAGGAGTCCCTGCGCCGGCAAGAACGTGGGTACTGAGTCGAGGAAAGGCTTCAGGTCCCAGGTCTGCTGATGGCGGATGGGAGGCAGAAGGATGTTCTGGGGAGAGGTGGAGACCCCCGTATGAATCCAGCCCTTAGGATGGGACCATATGCAACCTGCTTCTCGTCTCTGAGCCTGTGCCCTCATCTGTAAAATGGGGAGAATAACAACTTTTCAGAGAACATTGAGACTGTCCAGTGCATAGTAAGAACTCTGTACATGGCAGATTGTATTAAACTTACATCAGCTATGCACTTTTTGTTTGGGGCACTATCTACAGCAGGTTTCTTACATCTGGTTGCATCCTGCCTTTGATAGTTGGCTCTTTAAATCTAGAGCTGTCATTGTGCACACAAGGACACTGAGGCCCAGGATTGTCACGCCCAGCGTGGCCCAGGACCATCAATCCTTGTCACACAGCACCGTTTGTAATTTCCTGACCCGTCGGGATCTTCTCACAGCCTCTGAGCATTTGCACATGCTTTTCCCTCTGTCGAGCACAACCACCTGCTGACTGTGCTAGACTGTCCTCCTTGAAAATTCAGATCAGGAGTCACCTCTGGGAAGCCTTCCCTGACCACCTTCTCCCTGGCTGGCTTGGGGACCCCTCCTCTGTGCTTCCAGGACCCCTGGAGATGACCTCTATGGTGGGCTTCTCACACTTCATTGTGGACGGCTGTTTCCCTGTCTGTCTCCCCTGCCTAGCAATGAGCTTTTCAAGGATTTAGGCCAAGTCTTACTTGTTCTTGTATTTCTGGCTTCATGTCTGGCACATTGTAGATTCTCTAAGAACTATTCAGACAGTGAATGAATTAGTGAATGAACAAATAGCAAGGATATAGGGTATTGATTATGATGGCAGCTTTTTTAGAAAGGCTTCCCCAGGTGCTGTTAAGCAAGATGGCAAACCTTCAGCCCATCTGCCCTTGGACACTTCTCTGCCTCCCTCTGGGCTGGCCTCCCACCGAGTAACCCATACTGCCTGAGCTCTGTGCCTACCCCTGCTGGCTCTAAGGACTGGAAGCCCTGATATTTAGGGTCTGTGTTTAAGACAGCCCCTGCAGCTTTCTCGTGGCTTTGTCCTTGGCTAACATCCTTACAGGGGCTGATTTCCCAGAAGATGCAGTAATGGAGACATCACTATATTCCACTCCAGAGCTTAGCATAAATAACCCTGACGAGCATTCATTCATTCACTCATGCATTCATTCAATGCATTTCTCCTTCCATTAGGACACATAATCACAAAGTGACTGTACATAACTTTATCACTCACATGGCTCTGGTGTCACTCAGGGTAGGCAATTAGATTTTTCCCAAAGGCCAGATTTAGGGGTCAGGAGGGCAGGCTGATGGAGCTTTGACAAGTACCCTGATGTCAGCTTTAAAATATGCAGTAGAATCCTGAAGACTATGCCCCTCCCAGAATACACACGCCCCCCACACCCAGTAGCAGGTTTGGAGATACAACTGCTCTCTTCCCTTCCCCGGGGCAGGGAATAACAGGCCAGACCCGGAGTCCCTGCAGGATTTGAAACCCTAAGAATGGCAGCCATGATAATTTACTCTCAGAGACACAAACAAGCAAGCTTCCTCCTTCCAAGGCAAGCCTCCTTGTTCATCTCTGAAAACTGGCGGGACACCGAATGGGGCCAGGCTCCCCCCGTGTACTTCAGCAGGACTGTAAGGACCTGGACCAGGGGCGTGTGTGATCTTGGAAGAGTCGTTTTACTGCTGTGAGCCTCAGTTTTCTTACCTATAGGATGAGGCTGGTCATTCCAGTTATTTCCCCCTCATAAGATGGTGCAGAGGATTAAATAAGGTCATGTTGGTGAAAGTGAAAAGGATACTAGCAGCGAATGTTCCTTGGGTGCTTACTACATCCCAGGCACTGTTACAGTTTCCATTTTATAAATGAAGGACCTGAGACTTGGGGAGGTGAAGCGCTGTGTTCCAAGTCCCACAGCAAATGAATATTAGTGCGTGGATTCGTTGTCTGTCTTACCCTGGACCCTGATCTTTTCATTGCTCTGCTGTGTACTGTTACTATTTCATATTTGAGCTGTGTGACATTGGGGCTGTTACTTCCCTCTCTGGTCTTCAGGGGGTACCCTCTGAAAATGAGAGACTTGGCCCGGATTAGAACTAAGGGCCCTTGTAGCTTGAGAGTCCTGCTTTCCTTTTAACAAAGGATGCGGACACACACCGCCTTACAACCCTTGCTTCTTCCGGGTCTGGTCTTCTGAACATGGTAGAACTTGACCACGTGTAGCCTCTGGCCAAGAAAGTGTGGTAGAGGCTCAAGGCAGATTGCAACGCACATCTAAATAGCAGAGCTGAGTCTGCCTAAGTGGGAAATGGATGTTGTAATACAAAGGCAGTTAGCTGGGTCCTTGGAGGTTTCAGCAGGATGTAATTATGGTTCTTTAAAAAAAAGGCTCGCATATGTTTTTGAGCAAACTTAACAGATGCCCGGATGTCATGTCTGTATTCTTCAGGGAGTCTAGGATGACTAATTTAATACAGCAAGTTTGCATAGCACATTGGAACGGCCCATTGCAAATCAATTCCTAGGGTGCAACTTAATGAAAGCTTTCATTGATGATTCAGATTAATAATCTAAAAACCTTTATAAAATGACCACGACTTCATTTCTGCCTGGTCTACTCTGTGTTTGATAAACTCGATGGGTAATCCTCTCCGTAGTTCTAGTTTAATGTGATGCCTTTTTCCATAGCCACGCCTATTTACAGGGATTGAGGGTTTTAATGCCGTGTGGCTCATTTCTGGTGCAACATCCTTTGCAAACTTTTGGGACTTCCTCAGAGATTTTCTTTGAGCCGTGCCCGAGGGAGATCTTCTGGATGGTTCACTACCATTTTATTGTAGAATTAAATGCACATCGATTCTAAAGAATCAATGCCCAGTTAAGGCAGTTTGGAGGCCATTTCCATACCCCAGTGTACTTTATCTGGAAAAGTCTTTTGGAAACCTGTGTCCCCCCGAGGCTGTTGAGAATATTGAGCAGCTGCATGAGGAAATCGAAAGATAACAAGCCTCGTTTCCTTCGGTGGGCACCTTGACATCTTTTTCCTTGTTGGAGCTCTCACCAGTCTGATACGTTTCCAATTGAATTTTTTGCATCGAGTGATTCTTGTTCCCAAGACCAGGTTGTAGCCTTCTGGGTTCACTGCTCCGTACTGGTGGCCTTGGAGCCAAGAAGTTTTCCCCGTAATAATAATAAACAGTTGAAAACAGTTGAAGATAGAAGCCTTGCACGTGTCCAGTTGGGGCAGAATGTCAGCCTTTCAGTTGCCTCCCACTACTCATAACCCTCCATAATTTCATTGCCATCGATTTCCCCTCCTCCCTGACACGCTCTCTCATTGGCCTGTTGCCCATATCCTGTAATTGTGCCAGTAACCCTCCTGACCTTTCCTTTGCTGAGCCTGATTAATAATGTACTCGACACATTTCCCTGTTGCATCAAATACCAATTTGGCCTGAATGGGCGAAAGAATGGCTAATGAGGAAATGGTTAAGTCTTCTTATTGGACGAGTCTTTTCATTGAGCTGGTCTTGGGAGATGGGGGGGAAGAGAGGAAGCTGCATGATAACATTTTGTTCAGCAAGTTTTTCTCCAACTCTGCAGCAGAGTCTGATTCTAATTACCCAGATGCCGCTTTTGTACAGGAGAGAGTATGTCATGTGATATCAGGGGACTCTGAGCCGTAAAGGCCTCGTGTGACACCGCTTTGTGGCAGGTGCTTGTCTGCCTTTCAAATGTTTCTGCTAAATATTTTGGGCCGAAAGGAGAGTAATTGCAACATGGAGTAGAATATATATTTAGGAAGGGAGGGGGAGAACTGTCCTCTCTTTCCTCTGAAACTTTCTTTGTGTCCTGAAACGACCCAGGAGTGTGCTAAGTCAGAGGATGGAGTTGGGTAACCAGAGGGGAGAACGTGGCACCCGCACTTGCTGACTCTCCGTCCTACACGGATACATCATTTGCAGTTGCTTCAAAGGCCGGGTTTGCTGACGGTTAGTGTGAAGGGGACATGTGCCAGGAGATGTGGCTTCCAAGCTGTGTAACAGCAGCCAGCTGGGCTCTCCACCTCTGAGTTTTGGGTGGATTCCACAGGTCCCTGGCAAGAGGCATTGCCTTGAGATACCTGTAGCCCCAGAGAGTGTCAAAGGTGGAGGTTCTTTGAGTCCATATAGTCCGGGTCCCCATTGTACAGATGGGAAAACCGGGGTGGGGGGGGTCTTGGCACGTTTTCCTGAATTGCAGAAAAGTGGAAATTACTGCATTAGTCAAGTTTTATTGAGCACGTATTATGTACTCTCCTGTATTATTCTGTACTAAGAATTCTAGATGCATTATTTCATTTAGCCTTCAGAAAAATCCCAGCAGGCACTGTTCATCATCTCCATTTTACTGCTGGGACAACGCGGTTTTGAGACAGTAACTTTCAGAGGAGCCGGCACTCAGATCCTCACCACCTGACGCCAGTCTTCATTCTGAATCACCATGTTCTTACCTCCTTTTGACTGAGCCTAGTTTAACTGCCCCTCATTTTACAGGTAAGAAGAACACCTGTAACTCCAACAAGAAAAACACTTGCCCAAGGCCACTCACAGAGGAAAATACTGTTATTGCTATTGAAAGTAGTGGACATTTATTGAGCACTTACTGTGCACCAGAGATTGTGCTGTGTGCTTTACATTTTTTTCTTTCATTTTTCCCACAATTCCAGAAGAAGACAGGTGCCGTTAGGTGAGGTAATTAAGGTCTGGAGGGGTTAAGAGTAACTTGTCCGGTGGTTGATAGGATTCCAGTGGAAACTCCAAAATTTGGCTAACCTTATTCTAGTTTGTGAGGCCTGGCATCTCAGAATCTTACACACACCCATTTCCGTATCTCATTTAATCCTCATGGTGACCGCAGGCAAGGACTCAGGAAACCTAGGTATAATCTTAGCTTTGCTACTAAATGCATCACGTGCTCTCATGCAAGCCACTTCCCCCACTGTGGGTCTCAGTTTCCTTATTCGTGGAAGAGGGGTAGCTCCCTTATTTATGCCCCACGGGCTTGTGAGACAGCGCATGTGCATGTGCTTCCCCAGCTAAGAAGTGCTCAATGGGGATTATTTTGGTTCTTTCCATCAGGTCCCTTTATCCTTTGAGGTCTGGCAGCTTTCTCTGCAGCTCCATCCATTCAGATCACCACTGGAGGGCCCACATTTGTTGTGAGTTAGATGACAGCTGGGTTTGTTATTTTCTTCGGATGGAGCGTGGCCTGGATCTTAAATGGCTGTCAGCGAGACCTCTTTTCTAGCTGCTCAGAGGGACGACAGAGCTGGGCTGGCAGTGCTCCCTCCGGATGTGTGGGGTTGACCGCAGAAGAGAGCAGTGGGACCTCCAGCACCAAGTCCCTGTGTCTTTGTGCCTGAAGGATAGTGCACAAAAAATAATGGCCCCACACCGAGACAGGATGAAGGGCCCGCAGGGTTTTTGGTAATAAGTAATGCTGAGAAATGGCGGTAGAAACCAGGTTTCAGGGCCTCCTGGCGGCATCAGTGATGTATTGTAAACATTTCACGACGTTTGGCCATTTGGGCCCTTGGGGTTTCTAGAAAAAATTCATTTTAACCTTAACCAGGCTTATTGTGTTCTTTTTTTTTTTCTTTTTTTTTTTTAATCGGGATGAGGAATATTGTTTCTTTCTCTAGTCTACACTGATTTCTTCCTTCTCTGAAGTCCTGCACTACCTAATTCTCTCTGAAACCTAGGGGAGGCAGGTAACATCGTTGAGAGCCCTCTCTTTGCTGGGCAGTATGCTAAAACTTTTACATACATTATCCTGCATTGTTCCCACAAAACCAGATCACTCTCTTCTTGTAACGTTCACATTCTCTTGCTTTTTCTCCCATATGTACGGTTTCACCTTTTCAGTCTCTTTCGTTGGTTCCTTCTCTGAACCTCAGGTGCCCCTAGCTCAATCCTTAGTCCTTTTTCTTCTCTAGGACTTCGTCGCTGAGCTCGTCCAGCCCTTTGGCTTTATCATGCATCTTTGTGCTGAGAATGTCTAAGTTGAGGTCTCCAGACTCTAGCGTGCTCCTGTACCCCAGACTCCCATGCCCCACTTAGAAGTCTGCAAGAAAGCTTGGCTTCTGCTTGTCTCTTCAGCCTCTTCCTCTCTCCGTGAGGCACAGTGGCCTTTGTGCTGCTCCTTGAAACTGTCCGTGTGTTTCTCCCTTAAGGTCTTTGCATCTGCTCTTCCCTGTGCCTGGAAATGGTTCCTCTGGCGTCTGCCTGGCCGCCTCGCCCTTCCCCCAGGGCACCTCCTCTGAAAGATGTGCTTTGATCACATCATCTAAACAAGCCTCTCCTGAATCCCACCTCCTGCTCTGTGCCCTTCTCCTGCCCTTGTTTTGGTCACAGCCCTTATCCTACCTGCACTGGCGTTGCATGCTTATTTGTTTGCTATTGGTCCCTCCCCCTCTGAGATGTAAAATCCACAAAGGCAAACACATTGTCATATTCGCCTCCTGAGCACCAGCACCTGGAATGTCGCGACGTGTGGCCGGGGACTGATGAATGTTTGCCAGATGTTGAATGAAAGAATAATGTGAGAGATAGGTACCATTTTCCCAGTTTTATAGGTGAGGAAGTGGAGGCTGAAAGATAGAAGATTCCCTGTACCAGACTTTTTTCCCCCTCAGAAAAGGTGTAATAGTTTTAATTGAGGTGACCTACATGAAAACACTGCATTGAGTTATTTTGATAATAATTTTTTTTCAATTTTTAGATGTTTATTTATTTTTGAGAGGAAGAGACAGAGCGTGAAGGGGAGAGGGACAGAGAGTGGGAGACACAGAATTGGAAGCAGGCTCCAGGCTCTGAGCTGTCTGTACAGAGCCTGATGTGGGGCTCGAGCTCACGAACCATGAGATCATGACCGGGGCTGAAGTCAGATGCCTAACTGAATGAGCCACCAGGCTCTCATCGCAAAGATCTTTCTTTGCTGTCCAGACAGCAAAACTCAGTATGTGCATTGCATAACAATTACAGTAATGGATTAGGACCATAATTTACCTCATGTATGACCAGTCTGTTTTTTCCTCTGAAACACATGCTTTTCTGACTTCACAAATAATCTTGTTGTCTTGTTATTTACTATGTGGACAGTAATTGGCACCCGTAATTCTTTGTCACTTCCAGCAGATGACCATTTATCTAGGAATCTAAATACCCGACGCATTCAAAGAGAATTTTTCTTAAAAGGTTTAAAAAGTAAGTATCCATTTAAAAAACTCCTCATCATGGGGCGCCTGGGTGGCTCAGCCCGTTGGGCGTCCGACTTCGGCTCGGGTCATGATCTCGAGGTCCGTGAGTTTGAGCCCTGCGTCGGGCTCTGTGCTGACAGCTCAGAGCCTGGAGCCTGTTTCGGATTCTGTGTCTCCCTCTCTCTCTGCTCCTCCCCTGCTCACATTCTATCTCTCTCTCTCTCTCTCAAAAATAAATAAACATTAAATAAATAAATAAATAAATAAATAAAACACTCATCACCGTCCTCTCTGAAAAATTATTTGCCGTAATGCCTGGTGCAGGATAATGGGGTGACCTAGGGTCAACTGAATGGTCGCGGGGCCCCATGGTCTAGTCTCTGGTTGCACATAGTTGGGGGGGGTGCTCAGTCACTCCTGTGCTTCAGCAGAAGCCAGTTGTTTTGAACTTTTATGTTGCAATTATGCAAGTGTATTTTATGTATCCATTCTCAATCTGCACAATGGGAGGAAACAGCAAGAGAATCCCACCTGAAGCTTCTGAGCCAGGTCAACAACTTTTTTTCTTTTTTCTTTCCTTTCCTTTCCTTTCCTTTCCTTTCCTTTCCTTTCCTTTCCTTTCCTTTCCTTTCCTTTCCTTCCTCCTTTCCTCCCTTTCCTTCTTTCCTTCCTTCCTTCCTTCCTTCCTTCCTTCCTTCCTTCCTTCCTTCTATCCTTCTTTCCTTCCTTCCTTCCTTCCTCTTTCCTTTTAATTTTGAGAAGGCTACACTCTGGAAATATCCTAAATCCAGGACGTTCAGAATCTGGATATTCAGGGTATATAGTCTTTTCTCCACTTGGTTCCCTAACTGTGCGTCCCACCTGGCCGTTGGGCGTCCTTGATCTCACTCAATTGCCCTGCAAGGCTTTTTCTTCTCTTTGGATTTGATGCCTGTCCCAGTCTCTCTATCTAGACCTTGCTCCACCTCCCTTCTGACTGGCAGTTCTCTGGAGGCACACAAAGACGGACTTTGATTGTATCTGTTCCTCCTGGCTGCATGCTGCCTGAATCACCCAAGCCTTTGGATCAGGACGAGGACCCTGATGTGAGCCTCTCTGGCCACATTGAAAGCTCCTCCTCGACAATGACAATTCCACGTTTTAGCCCAAGCCTGGCTTCTTGGAGCCACTCGGTAAAGATCCATTTGTCCAACTTCTTGGCTGGCGGCAGCTAGTTGTTGCTGTCCACGATCCCCTCTACACATCTGGGTAGATTCTTCACGACATTATGGCAGACGATGCCTGCAGGAGCACTATTTCCTCGCTGCAGCTGCTCAAAATCAGACATGTCAGAATCCATCCTAGAGGAGGGTGGGCACAGACCAGAGGCCATGCATCGAGAAAGCTGGCGGTGCATTGCTGTTTGCTTTCCTTCCACTGCAGCAAAATTCTTCGGGGTTGTTCTTTTCCTAGTGCTCGCATTTCAATAGCTACTCCCTCTGCTCCCCTCCAATCTCAGCTCTTGCTGTGCATCAGTCTGAATTTACTGTTCTCCCAGCCTTGCCTTCCTATTAAATGAGATATTAGAAGTTTCCATCAACCGGTGCTGTTCTGGGGGTACAGTTGGCAGTCTCTGTGCACGACCTGTCGGATGCTGTGGCGTGACTGGATCTGCATTAATCTACACAATTACACGAAAGCCCCGTGCCTTCATCTGTGTGGGCGTTCAGGTCCTGTCATCCCTACCTAGTAAAACACTAAGATCCCCTGGAAGGTCTCAACAAAAGAATCCGGTGTTATTATCTCTGGGCATTCCCGTAGCTCCTTATTTTTTAATCTGCAAGTGCTGATGGTGGGTGCGTGTGTGCTTACGAATATTTTATCAGCCTTTCCCCAGAAGATTCATTTTTATTAAAAACACAAATATCACTGTAACTATCTTGACAGGGGAGTTGAAGGGGATTCCAGGAGAGACTAGGCCAAAGGACTGAAGGTCTCTAGGCTTGACCTGTTGCTTAAGCAGATGGCTACAGTACAGCCACAGACTTTTCTTACAGGAAGCCTTAGTTCTCATTCAGATAGGGTGCGATG
Source organism: Lynx canadensis (assembly GCF_007474595.2). NCBI lineage: Eukaryota > Metazoa > Chordata > Mammalia > Carnivora > Felidae > Lynx > Lynx canadensis. Next base: position 75,195,711 of record NC_044312.2, read on the forward strand.
CTAAAAGCTTGGTGTTTTGAAGCCAGGCATATCATGGAGGAAAAGGGCAAGTTTGTGGAGATGATTTTAAGAAAAATCACGTTTTCTACTTTCTGTAGTCATTTACTGCTCCACATGTTTCCGAGTTGTGCATTTCTGGTTATGTGAGCCAACACGTTTCCTTGTTTAAGCTAGGTTAAAATGGATTTTCTTTTGCTTGCTGTCTTGGGCGTCCTAATTGGCAAATGCAGGTGACATGTATGCAACACTCAGGAGTTTACAAAGCACCTTCATATTTATGATCACATTCAGATCTCGTGACAACCCTAGGTTGGGTACATTCAGATTCCCCTAGCACAGAAGAGGAGCCTGAGGTTCTGAGGGGTGGGAGACTCATCCAGAGCCATATTGCCCACAAGTGGTGGAGCTGCACTTGAACCCAGGTCCTTTCGTTTCTGCTTCAAATTCTTTCTATAATCTCACACTGTCCTACAAAGAAAGAGGTTGTTCGATTGCCCATCCATGTGCCTGCCTGGCATCCATCCATCCATCCATCCACCCATCCACCATCCATCCATCCATCCATCCATCATCCATCCATCACGCATCATCCATCACCCATCCATCCATCTATCCATCCATCATCCATCCCAAACCATTCATTAAGCACCCATTGTATACCTGATACTGTCTGGAACTCCAGTTTGGCAGGGAAGACAGTGAGTGAATGGAAGGATAATTATAGTCAAGTATGACAGGTGCTCAGGCATTAGCATCAGGGCTCTGGAAAAGCAGAGGAAGGATTCCTGGCCTGGGCTGGTAGTCAGGGAGAGCTAACTCAGTGTATTTAACAAGCATTTATTTCCCGGAGTGGTATGTTTCCTATGCACCGCTTTTCTGCCTTCCCATTATATCGCTCTTAGTGGAGCTCAGTTGTGAAGAAAGTAGTGGGGTGGAGATAGTTCAGGAAGGAAGAGCATTCCCAGCGAGGGAACTTGGAGTGACAAGGTGGCCCAGAGAAGCCTGTCAACACATGGGATGGAGAAAGTCCACCAGCCAAGAATTGGGAGATCTGGTTCTGTGGTCTTGCTTTCTTACCAGTGGTATATAGGAGTTGGATCTTTAAAAAAACTGACACGTGATGTCCCAAGCAGGCAATGAGAACAGGGCGGATAGGAGTGTTGTCAGGGAACTTGGCAGGATAGGCTCATGCCTACACTGGCTCTTCCTCATTTGGCCTGCCTGGAATGACTTTGCCCATCTTGTCCATCCGCTAACCTCTGACTCACCCCCTGCCCTGTTCTGCCTGTTCCCAGGCAGATACAGAAACCCTTCTCAGTTCCCACGGAGCCCCAGGCTACAGCATGTTCGTCCCACAAACCATGTTTGGATGTTTGCATGCTTGATTCTCCACTAGGCATGGGCTCTATGGAAGAGGGACCATACGTGTTCCCTCTGTGTTCCTAGCATGTAGAATGTGTGAATGAACAATGGGGTGCTATGGGCTTGGTTTGATGCTAGACCTTTGAATTGGAAGAGGTTTCCAAAAACAGTTTGGGTATTCAGAATAAAGTATTTTCATGCCCACTATACAGACAAAACTCTCAAGGCCCAGAGAGGTTAAAGGACTTACTGAAAATGACAAGCCAGGTTTCCTGCTTCCCAGGACAAGGGTTGTCATTCCATTAAGAGTGCCGGGATTTCAATTGCATTTCATTCCTTTGGGAAAACAGAAGAGGCATTTTTTGCTGGTGTAAGCTTTTTGTTTTTAAAAATTTTTTTTAATGTTTATTTTTGACAGAGAGAGAGAGACTAGAGCCCGAGTGGGGGAGGGGCAGAGAAAGAGAGAGACACAGGCAGAGAGAGAAAGAGAGAGAGAGAGACGGAATCTGAAGCAGGCTCCAGGCTCTGAGCTGTCAGCACAGAGCCCGACGCGGGGCTCGAACCCATGAACCGTGAGATCGTGACCTGAGCCGAAGTCGGACGTTCAACTGACTGAGCCACCCAGGCGCCCCTTTGCTGGTGTAAGTTGAAGGAGCCAGGAGCTGGGGTATAACAGCTTGAGGAGAGGAATGATGGGAAGTGTGTGAAGGTTCATTTGGGTAACAGCCTTTTGAATAGATTAAGATGGTGAGGCTGTGGGGGCAGGTGGAAGATCAGAGGAGGCATCATTTGACAAGGCGGAGCTGTCTGGGCCCGGAACAAACAGCCCATCTCTGGGGAGGGAGGGGAGGGTTTCAGAGAGCGTGTGTGTGAGACAAGCTCCATGTCCAGTGAAGTGATGTGTACCACAAACACGTTTCTCCCCCCCGCCTCGGCTGTCACAGACCTGGCCCGTCTGCACATGTCATTTTTATTTCCATTTCCGAGTTGCAGCGGACTCTTTCAGGCCATCGGAAAACAGGGGCTGGGCTTCCTGGGGGTGCCTGCTTCGTTCTCACGTCCGGTCTTCATTGCTTTGGGGTTTTGCTTTGGTCTTTGTTCCTCTACCCCTGAGTTTATTCCTTGGCAACGTGCCTCTGGCTCTGTGGGGCCCCTGGCGTGGCTTCCCAAGCTGCTGCTTGTCAAAACCCAACGAGAGGCACCTTATCAGTTCCCTGGCAGGCGCAGGGTGGTGGCGCCGTGTGCACGCACTGAATCGCTGATAGACGCCACTCGCGGGATCAGCACGCGCCTTTAATGAAGAGCCCCGTCTCGCTATTTGCTATGATAGGGCTGGTCGTGATAAAAGCATCTCGTTCGGATTGGCTTTTTAAACGGCAGATGGAGAGCTGGGCGGGGGTGGGCAGGAGGGGTCCCTGGCAGAGGAGACGCTCCCTTTTGTAAAAGCTGACTTCGTCCCTGCCAGAGCCTCAAGGTGCCTGGCTCAGAGCAGGCTGGACACTCCCTTTGATTGTGCATTTCTGCTCCTAAAGAGTAGATGATCAATCCACACACTCCAGGCACTGCTAAGACGGTTCTCCCAGGATGCTGGCCAGACCAGCCTCTGAACTCCTTGAGGGCAGGGCCTTTGTTGTATTTTCCTGGTTTCTCAACCCAGGCCCAGTGCCAGGCACATGTCTCTGTGGATGCCCATGGGCCTGAGTTCAGCCCTGACTTCACCCTTTGTTAGCTGCATGATCTAAGGCAAATTGCTCAACCTCTCTTGAGTTCTTTTCCCAGTGTGTGCAGAGATGGGGGGCAGAGATGTTTCCTGGATAGGCTGCCACCCAAACTGAGTCTTGATGAAGGAGGAGAGGTGGGGCTCCGTGGTGGGCAAGTGAGGTTGGCTGCATAGACTCATGCAGCCAGTAGTGAAAAGGACTGGAAACTTGCAGTGTGGTTCAAGGTCAGGCAGGCTAGATGGAGGGGGAGCAGGGAGCAAGGACACTGAAGTCCTGGGAACAGGGTGGAGAAGCCAAGAGGGTTGGAGAGAGACCTATTTAGAGAGTGAGAACAAAGTCTATTACCGGAGAGGAAGACAGGTAGTTGGGATGGGGTGCTATGGAGCCGTGACAGTGATAGGGAAAATTCCTAGTGAGATCTGGACGAAATTTGTACCTCACACTCGACTCACTAGAAAATGTCCATCTTCTTTCTGGTTCCCTGTTACGTCCTGAAGCGGACTTCTGAGTGGCTACTATGGAGGAAAGGGGAGAGATAGGTCAGTGAGAACCACCTTGGACCCCAACACCTGCTGGGCATGTCCTCCTCCACTGCCCTGAGGCCTCTCTCCCCCAGCATCGCTCTGACCTGGCCATGTCCCCGGGGTGCTGACCTCAGCCCCGTGTGTGCTTCTCAAGGGCTTTTTCTCTGTCTCACTTCAGACTGCCTGAACTTTGCCGGGCCCTCCCCCGAGTCCCACGTATCTTCCTTATGGCTTTGCCTTCTGCATGCAGACCCCTTCACAGGAGCTCTCTGCTCGCCTGCCCGCAGCGCTTTCCCAGGGAGCACTTCCTGCCTCCACCAGCACCAAGAATTGAACAAGCCCTTCCAAATCACCAACAGAACATCTTAAAAGACAGATTTAATTAATATCTTGGGTAGCTACCGTGTCTATAATTATAGACATTTATAATAAAGTTATATAATTAATATCTTATACGATAGTTGCACAAGGGATAAATACTGCCGTGAGGGTTTTTACCTTCCAGACATCCCTTTTGTCTAATCCTCCTCACCCCCTCGTTGTTGTATTACTTGCAATTAACCATGCAAGTGGAATCTTTTTATGCAAACAAATAAAACTAATAAATAATAGAGTACGACTTGTCTTTACTCTGGCAACAATCCACTTGGCCTTAATGAGATTTGAACCAACACAGCGATATTGATATCCATCAAGCTTGTTATAGTGGGATCCTCTCTATATTGGATTTCCTGAGGCTGTTGGTATCCCCTTGCATTAGAGACATTATCCCCGTGGCTCTGCAAGTCTGGAAGACACTAGCTAGGAATTGTGCTGGTTTGGGAAAACCATGGCATGCCTGAACTGTCTCTGGAATTTCCACGTTCTGTCATCTAATGGGCTGCCCCGGGAGCAGAGTGCTTCTGAGCAGGTTGCTGGAGATGTATATGTGTGTGTGTGTTGGGGGGGGGGGTGAGAGGGAAGGGCTTCCATTCCCAGCAATCCTCTGTGATGTCCTCTGTGACAGCAGGCCGTCAGGAAGTGGCAGAGCCTTCAGGTTCATGGCAAAGTATCAGTAGTCAATGTGCTCTGATGTTGTGATGCCGTTGTTGATGTGCCCCGTGTGCCTGACTGCAGAAGCCATTGGAGTAGGCTCTCTACACGTTGTAAATACGGATCTGATCATGTCACTTGCCCGCTCATGATCCTCCATGGGGTCCTCGTCACCTTTGCAAACTGTCCAAGCTCTTTAACTCGACAAAGAGCTCTTTGACTAGGGTGACTAGCTGCCCTACTTTGCCCGAGCTTGAGAGGAGTTCCTGGGATGTGGAACTCTCAGCACTGAAACTAGAAAGTTGGGGCAAACGAGACTGAGTTGGACATCCTATAACCACCACTTAGGCCCACCCATCTGCAACCCCAATCTCCACACCTCTCTATCTACTGGTTCAAACTGGGTTATAATGGTTACCTGCTATTTCCTGCCTCTTTGCCTATACCCTTGCCTGGAAGTCTGCCCTGCTCCCCCGTTTGCCTGATTCTCTTCCTCCTTTAAGACTCAGCTAGGGACGGCCTCATCTGGGAAGCCTTTGCTGACCCCCTGAGTTGGGGAGTTTCTCCCCTCTGTGCTTGTCCCCATTGTTAGAGTCATCGCTCTGTCCCTTCATTATGTATTTTGGCGGAGGCAGGAATATGACCTATTACACTTGATACTCCTGGCACCTAGCACAGCGCCTGGACATAGGCATTCATTAAATATTTAATTAAAAGATTTATTCAGCTAGTTAAATATTTAAGTGAATGGATGAATTAAGTTACAGTCCAGGCATTGGTGAACTTCCGAAACTGTGCACCTGCATTCTACTGATAAGCATGTGGAACAGTTCATGAAAGACAGGGAGGGACAGGGTGACTCAGGGCCCAGGGAAAGTGGGGCTGGAAGTAGGGAGGGGATTATGGGATGAGGGTGGTGGCAGTCTGGGGCTCTAGAGCATGCTGGTGTCCTGGGAGCTGTGGTGGGGGGGGTGGGGGGGTGGAGAGAGAGGACAATCTGGGTATAAGTGACCCAAATATAACATCAGGGAAAATGGAAGGTCATTGGTCAGGTGGCTCTTTGGTGCCAAAGAGATATGCTTAAGTAAGATGTCTACCCAAATAGGGGTTGGGGGCCAGAAAGAAAGAGAGAGGTGGGAGATCCAAGAAGATGGCCAGGACAGAGGTTCCTTTCAGAGAGGCCCTGCCTGGGCTTCTAAGGGCGGAGTGGAGCTGTGAAGGCACCAAGCCGAACCTGGTAGAGTCAAGGCTCGGATGGGCAGTGTGTCCGGGGCCAGCCTGCTGGGTGGTGGCCAAGACTAGTCCACAGGCCGTTCCCTGGGCTCATCACCACCTGGCCCCCTGGTGGGCACGCTGCCGGGAAAAGAAGTCCCCCCGGGGCTTCCGAGGGGGCTGGCTTGTGCACTGGAATTCTGTCTGCAGGATGAATATTTCAGAAAGGCAGCTGGGAAAGGCAGTGCCTTTTTAATCTAAGCTGAATAGGAGCCTGAGGGGGAAGGGCACGGCGTCCTCAGGAGTGGAATAATGTGCTGGCAACACCATGTTCCCCGCGTACAATGGGACGGGAGGCGAATGCGGGAGAGGGCTGTGATTATAGAATTCTTTTCCTCTCTGCCAATACTGAATGAGAGCCTGGCATTGTCGCCAGTGACCTTCGACAGCAGCGCAGGGTGAGGCAGTTGTGCCGACCCTGATGAATTGGAACATGTGGGGGAATCTAGCGGTGCCTGCTGTTCGCGGAGCCGCTCACTCCGACCGGAGGCTGGCTTGCGCTTTACGTAAATGACTTCACCCTGTCACAGCAACAGCCTGGGGGCAAGACATGATCTCTCCCGCCTTACAGAGGAGGAAACTGGGGCCCAAAGAAGTCTAAGAACTTCAAAGCCCCTAGCACGATGCCTGCCACACCATCTCAACGGTAGTAGCTTAGTTTTAGATAAGGTTTGCTCTTTGCCAGCCATTGTGCCAAGTACTTTTATAAGGACAGCACATTGAACCCTTCTAACCACCTGGGACAGAGGTTCCATTATTGGCTCCATTTTCCATATAAGGAAACTGAAGACCGAGAGGTTAAGGACCTTGCCCAAGGCCACACAGCTAGTAAGTAACAGTGCCAGATTTTGAACCTAGGTACTCTGACTCTGAATTGTGAGCGCTCAACCATTTACAATACTATGTTGTATATAGAGAATGCTTCAGGACGCCTGGGTGGCTCAGCCGGCTAAGCGTCTGACTTCAGCTCAGGTCGTGATCTCACAGCTAGCGAGTTTGAGCCCCGCATCGGGCTCTGGGCTGACAGCTCAGAGCCTAGAGCCTGCTTTGGATTGTGTGTCTCCCTCTCTGTCTCTGCCCCTCCCCCACTAGCACTCTGTGTCTCTCTCTGTCTCAAAAATGAATAAATATTTATACAGAGACTGATCCATAACTGTTAGCTGCTGTTACTCTTATCACCTTCCCCTGCCCCCAAAGCATACAGCTTGTGAGGGCAGAGTTGGAATTGAACGCAGGATGTCTCCTGACTCTAAGATATCTGCGTTGAATGTCTATATGAGGCTGAATGAGGGATTTGTGGACTTTCCTAATTAACTGGGGGTTAGTAAGAAAGCCCCGTTGCTGTCAACACTGTGACAGGCCCTGCTAGAGCTCACTAGTATCTGCGTTTTCTTCCTGGGCTCACAGCCCCATTACATGTCCCTGCTTCCTGTGCAGTGAAATGGGGCCATGCCAATGAATTCTAGCCAACAGAATAGGAGCGAATGGATGTGCACTACACATTTGCCCCCATCCCCAAATAATCTTTGCATCCGTGATCCTCTAGGACTTGAAGGAGGGTCACAGATGGCAGGAGCCTGGGAGCCTGAATGACTACATGGAGCAAACTCCACCCCCCCCACCCCGCCCCCCTCATTGGACTATGATGCAAGCAAGGGGACATCTTTATTGGGTTAAGTCACTGAGATACTGATATTATTATAGCAGTCAGCTTCCCCCACCCCTAATAACGTAGAGCTTTTTAAAAAGCCCTTGAGCAGTGCCTTCGTCCATTTCTCCACCACGGTAAACAGAGGCTGTGAAGGGGGGGGGGACAGTTGGAAAGAGCACAGGCTTTAGGTCAGACACAAGGGAGTTCCAGGCTTGTGACTCAGCAGCCCTGTGCCTCAACCTCCCGAGCTGCACAGGCCAGCTCTGTGACATCGGGGCGATACCACCCATGCTGGGTTGTTGTGAGGAGTTAGCCATAATATGGCTAAAGCCTCTAGCTCAGGGCCTGACGCTCACTAGCTCCATAAATGTTAAAGTTTTTTCCCTTTGGTGAGAGAGCAGTTGTCCAGTATGTGTCTGAACCTAAAACGTTTGCATGGCTGTTAACTGAGCAATTCCACTTCCAGGAGTTTATTCTTTTTTTAAATTTTTTTTTTTTCTTTCAACGTTTATTTATTTTTGGGACAGAGAGAGGCAGAGCATGAACGGGGGAGGGGCAGAGAGAGAGGGAGACACAGAATCGGAAACAGGCTCCAGGCTCTGAGCCATCAGCCCAGAGCCCGACGCGGGGCTCGAACTCACGGACCGCGAGATCGTGACCTGGCTGAAGTCGGACGCTTAACCGACTGCGCCACCCAGGCGCCCCTCAGGAGTTTATTCTAAGAAAATGATCTTGGATGCTCAAAGATGTCGCTATTGAAATGTTTATCCCAGTGTTGCATTTAAGTGAAAAATTGGAAACAAGCTAAATTTTAAGCAGTAGGAAATTGGTTAAATAAACCGTGGTTCATCTATTCAATTGAGAACCACCCAGCCATTAAAGATAATGGGATTGAAGGACATGCAATGGTATGAAAAAATACTCACAGTAAAAAAGTAAAAAAAGCAGATTATAAGACAGTATGTATTGCACGGACCCATTTTTTAAAATAAAAATAAAAGCATTTAGAAATATATACAGAGGAAAGAGACTAAAGGATTATACCCTAAAATAGTAAAGTGTTTACCTTTGGGGAGTGGGGTTGTGAGTTGTTTTCTTTCCTTTCCTTATCTGTACTTTCTAGATTTTCTATCGTAAATAGGCATTACGTTGGTAAAAGGAAAAAAAAAAACCTAAGTAATAAAAATTCTTTTTTGGCCTCGTTTGCATTTGCCATGACATTGGACATCTGTTATCACTTTGTGTGGATGTTGACTTGGATGGTGTGAAAGGCAAAGACAAATGTGAATTGACACAGGGTGTCTCAGGAAATATCTAGCATGGGGTTGTATTGCTGTCATTGGTGGTTTGGTTGGGTGCTCGTTGTTGGATGTTTAATATTATGGGTATTATTTGCATGGACGCACCTGCTCATGAATCTTTCTACTCCTTCCTGTGCCTGAAAAAGCGCTGCTGCTAAGGCGAACCTTGTCCTTGATCCCACTCCATGTGCCCTGAGACACTCTCCAGGTGCCCAGTGACCATGAGACCCTCTGGACAGACTAATGACCACAAGATGAAAAGTGGAAACTCCCAGCCTTGATATAACAAGGCGTCTGGCATGGAAACATGTGGTGGAGTAGACTTCTCTGGGCTGATAGGCTCACCACCGGCTCTCTTCCCACCTGCCCCCACTCCAAGCTGGGGACTGATGGATGTATAGGACTTTCTTTTAAGCTTGTCCACAACATGCTTTTTCAGGAATAAGTGAACCACAAACTGGGAGAAAGTGTTCACAATGCATACCTCTGGCAAAGGACTCCCTTTTAGATGTCCAGAATATATAAAGATGTCCTACAAACTGACAATAAAAAGACACCTCAACAAAAAAAAAGGGCAAAAACTTGAATAAGCTCTTCAAAAAGGAAGTTACAAGAATGGCTAATAAGCACCTAAAAGGAGTTCCACATTATTAGTGATCAGAAAATGTAATTTAAAGCCGTGATGAAATACCATTTCATACCTATTACAATGGCCAAAATGTAAAAAGTCTGATAATTCTCAAAGTTGGTAAGGATATGGAGAACTGGATATGGATCTCAGTTCAGGGCTGTTTGTAAATTTCTGTCCACGTACATTCTGTTCAAAATCATTTGATTTATGTGATAAGGTACTTTCAGGATAAATATGTTTACTCATGCATTGATCTAACAGTCATGTAGAGTTCATGATAGATAAAACAGAGTTGATGTCTTCAAGGGGCATGTAGATAGTTTGCAAAGTGAAGCCTTGTTAAGTCAGCTACCATATAGCTAGTGTTATTAACTATATTTTCTTGAGTCTCAGATACGCGTATTAGTTTACAACCAATCTCAAAACTAATCTGACAACTGAAGAAAAAAAGAACAACGTGTTTTTGCACCAAAAGATGAGAGTCTCCAGGTGCCTTTGTCTGCATGTCATTCTTTTTCACCCTTGGGCCTGGCTTCCTCAGAAAAGAGACCATTTTCATCCTCTTGCCCTTTGCCTCCAACATTTAAGTTTTTTGAAAAGAAGTGAATGGGAATGCATGGCATTAAAATGATATTGTTTCATCTGTTCTTGCTTTTTCCTCTCTCAGTCTCTTCTTAAATATAGCTGCATTTTGACCTTTCAGTATAAGAAAATTATCCTGGATGCATACAGTCTTAAGCTGTAAGTCGGCATGGCTTTATTTACTTGATTCTGATATGAGAAACTGATACCGCTTTATAATGAGAAGGGCTCTGAGCTCAGGGGAGTGTGCTGCACTGTCTTCTCTATATGATCTTGGGCAAGTCATTTTAATTTTCTGAGCCTTTGTTTTCTCCTGGTTGGAAGGAGTACAGTATTACCTATCTCATGTGGTTGGTTTAATGGATCATGTAAAACAAAAACCTTGCATTGTGATAGGTGCTCAATGAATGCATGTTGAATCTGAATCTCAACAGAGACGCCAGATGTCCCTGAACAGATTCTGTGAGACAACACGAGACAGTGCAGGGCCTGTAGTATGAAGTTCAAGACTGGGACGGCACGCCTTTCAGAGTGACTTCTATCCAAGGATGTTTCTGCAGTTTCCAGTGAGTCATAGGACAGCATTTGGAAATGTGTCCCTAACTTTGACCTTGGTTTGGTAGAGAGGAGATGTGACTTGGCAAAACTGAAGTGAGTTTTGAAAGAAGCCTCAAACTATTGTCTCCATGATGCAGAAGGGCGGCAGGTGAAGGGTTCAAAAAGGCGATGGCAGGGGCCTGGTAGTTAGAAATAATTTTCTGGAAAAGAAGCAGGCTTGTGGGGCATCTGGCTGGCTCAGTCGGTGGAGCACACGACTCTTGATCTCAGGGTTGTGAGTTTGAGCCCCATGTTGGGTATAGGGGTTACTCAAAAGTAAAATCTGAAAAAAAAAAGAATCAGGCATGAAAAGGGCCGGTGGTAAAAATGGGGAGAGGGAGAGGTGAGGGAGGCCACCCATTCAGTGGGAGGACAGGCGGCCTTTGTTTTGCCTGAGGTATAGGCAAGAGGTGGTGGGAGTGGGTTCTCAAGGTTACACAGGTGGTTAATTCAGGATGAGAAACTCACATTTTGTCCCCAAATATCCTTTTTTGTCTCCTTTTGAATTTTTCTTCAGTAACACTTTCTCAGTCTCTCACGTGCTGAGTGGGTGCGCGCGCGCGCGCGCGCGCGCGCGCACACACACACACACACACACACACACACACACACACACACACCACCCTGCATATGCATATACAAGTTGGCAAGCCCTATCTGTGGGAAACAAGTTTGGCTCATCAGTTCACATTTCTGACTTAAAATCTTCCTTATCCTGGGGCACCTGGGTGGCTTAGTCAGTGAAGCGTCTGCCTCTTGATTTTGGCCCAGGTCGTGATCTGGCGGTTTGTGAGTTCGAGCCCTGCATCAGGCTCTACGCTGACGGTGTGGAGCCTGCTTGGGATTCTCTCTCTCATCCCCCTGTCTCTGCCCCTAACCCGCTCACACTCTGTCTCTAAATAAATACATAAATAAATAAACTTTTTAAAAAAAATTTTTTTTTCAACGTTTTTATTTATTTTTGGGACAGAGAGAGACAGAGCATGAACGGGGGAGGGGCAGAGAGAGAGGGAGACACAGAATCGGAAACAGGCTCCAGGCTCCGAGCCATCAGCCCAGAGCCTGACGCGGGGCTCGAACTCACGGACCGTGAGATCGTGACCTGGCTGAAGTCGGACGCTTAACCGACTGCGCCACCCAGGCGCCCCCATAAATAAATAAACTTAAAAAATTGAAAGAAAATCTCCCTTATCCTGTTCGATGTGCTTTAAACGTGTGTGACGCAGGCCAGCCTGGTGCCATGGGACATGGAGGCTGCTGAAGGAGGAGCAGCAAAGGGGAAGGTGCTGGCTGAGACCCAGGGTACCGGGAGCTTCCCTGAGCTGAGCTTAAGGATGGGTGAGGGCACCAGGCTGCATAAACAGGGAGGGGCTCAGGGTAGAAAGGCCCTTCACAGCAGGTGCAGTGGCCCAGGGCTGAGAAGCGGGGAACATTGGAGAAAGCGCCTGTGGCCGAGGCGGGAGTATGGACTGTGAGGGGGGACGTGGGGCCGAGTAGCTCCTGAGGCTCTCGCATCTCCTCCTCCGTGGGACATGTTCTTTCTCTTCCCAATGTGGCCAACCAAGTGAACCAGAAAAGTATTTTCTTCCTCTGGTGAAGTGCCAGGGGGATTGGGTAGATGGCGGGTGTTGAGTGAGGCTGCCGGGTGGCGGGAAATGCAGGGGCTCTCGCTGTCCAGGGAAGGGTGGACTTCAGGACCCTTGACCCACAGAGTCCTGGAGACGGTGAAGAGAGGGCAGGGAACTTTGTGATGTCAGTGAAGGTGGCTGAGGGCGGTTCAGAGTAACAACCTTGGACAAGTCATGCATTTTCTTTAAATCTTGCTCTTTGCTGTAATTTAACTTGAGTTCAAAGCCTCACCGAAGAGCTCTGTTCTTAGGAGAAAAGCTCAGTGAGAGGAAAAACCTGCTGATGTCAGGCCTCCTCTGATGAACCCCGGGCATTAGGTACCCACTATATTCCTCACACCTCCCCACTCGTATGTGACCAGTGGCAAGGGCATCGGCCAGGGACTCACTGGAAATGCAGAATCCCAGGCCCCTGCCAGCCTTACTGGATGGGAATCTGCATTTTAACAAGAGCCTTAGGTGATTTGAATGCACATGACAGGCATGGAAAAAAATAAATAAATGCCGATGATAGAAGGCATGGCCAGCTTTCCAGGAGGTGAGACCTTGAGAAGGCCATGCTAAAAACCTCACACTTTGGAATGGAAGGAAAGGGAGTTAAGGGGTTTTAGAAACAATGTGTAAATCTTTGTTTGGGAATACTTTGTAAAACAGCGGATTATAAATTGCATGTTGGAGTTTCTCCGGATAACGGGACATGTGTGACTCCCCTGGCGAGCGCATCGCTCTTCTCTGACAGACCTTGCAAGAGGATGGCTTTCTCCAGCTGTTCCCAGTCCCAGAAAGACCAGCTTTACATCTGACGTGCCGGGTCTGGCTTCTCCAAGGTCGAGCCTCCCTGGAGACGTTGAAAGTTTCCCCGCTGATCCTCTTTCTCGTTCTGAAGATTTTAACTGCCGGGCATTATAAAACACCCATGTGATACCATATTCCGTCTGAGAATCTGTTTTTTGAAACGCCTTGTAATGGAATCTGTACAGAAAGATTGAGTTGTAGATGAGAGGCGGCTTTGCGGCCGGGAGGAAATCTGAGGGGGAGTGGGCGTGGTGGTGAATTTGGGTGGATTTGGAGAATGGCTGCGATTCTAGCGATGGATCATAAAATAAACATCAACAGTGTCGGCACACTGCGCCCAGCAAAGTCTGTGAGATCTTATTCTGTCATGGACATCAGCCCTAAAATTCGTAATAGCCCTAGTGTATCAAACACCTCACGTCGCAGATTTTACATGCATTATCTACAGCAGCCGCACCACGCAGGTGGCATTCTCTCCATGTAGAGGTGGGGGAGCCAGGGTTCCGAACAATTAAATACCTTGTCTGAAGCCATAGCATTGGCAGGGATGCCGGGATCGGAATCCAGGCCCTTTTAACTCCAGAGCGACGCTCTCTTTGCTCTGCCCTCAGTAGTCCATTATGAGCCAGATTCATTTTGGGCATAGCATGCCGCAGAACCTACCAGATTTCTTTCTCGACTGGTGGAAGCAAGTCTCATGAACGTGTTCTTCCACGAACAGTGGAGGGTGCCCTGGCCTGTGGCCCATCCCGTCTGGTAACAAGTCAGTCTACCGGCTAGTCAATTCCACCAACATTGGGTAAATAGCTACTGTGCACAGGCAGGGTTCTAGGTCCCAGAGGGAGGTAGGAGTTGTTAAGACAGGGTCTTTAGTCTTATGGGGCTGGGGAAATAAATGCACTCACCACGCACCTGTACACGCTAAGAAGCATATTGACGGCACAGTGTGCTTTTGCAAAGTCTCTTGCATTTCAGAGACTGCCGCAGCCTATCAGAGAGGGCACAGAATTTGGACTCCGGATGTCTGGATTTGAGCCTTGCTCTCCTATCCACTAGACTGGTGATGCTGAACAGGTCCGTTTTCCTCTCTGAGTCTCAGGTTCCTCCTGTGGATCATGAGAAACTAGGAACGGGCATCTCCAAGAGCTGTTATAAGGGTCAAAGGCCATACAATGTATGGGAAGGAGCCAACACAATGCGCGGCACACAGTAGTTGCTTTAAACATGTTTATGGACTTCTGGGTATTTAGTCTTTATTGTTTTCAAAGCTTTGCTGTTCCCAAACGTCTCATCTGTGCTTCTGTGGGATAGATAGGTTGGCCTAAGCCTCTTGAACTTCCCTGAAAGCCTTCAGCCCAGCCCCCAGGCCTAAGCTGTACGCAGTGAGGGAATGGCTGTGTTCCTGTATCACTTCTCACCTGTGAGCTGCTCAGACCAGGAAAACCGAGGCCTAGGGTCTGAGGTAGAACCCCATCTTCTATTCAGTGGCCCAGGCTGCTCTCTGTCCCTGGCCACATGTGATATTTTTATCCTTTGGCCAGAGTTTTGTAATCACCATTTGTACAAACATTCCAGGAAACAATTGTTTGTACAGGCTCATAAATTTGTAGGACAGTTTACATATGGAGTCCAATTAAATGATAATCTTCTGGGGGCTCAGGGCCCATTGCAGGATCCTCCCTGTAGCTCTCCCTTTCTCCTGGGCCCAGTTGTGCGGGCCCTGGTGGCCTGAGGCTGTAATGATTCTGTTCTGGCCCTCTTGACGCTTTCCCTCAGCCCCCCCGGTGGCCTTTCATGACGGCTGGTCCCTGACCCACAGTTTCTGCCTCCTGCATCTTCCCAAGCAAGAGCTCACTGTCTCCCCACCTCAGTGTTCATTCGGTCTTTGGTGGAGAACTTCCAGATCTGTCCTGCTCCCTTGCCTGCGAACAATAATCAATGTGAATTCCATCCTTCTGCAAACACTCACTGAGCTCCCACTATGTGCCAGTCCCGGGGATTCTGGGTGAATGTGACAGATAGCCCTACTATCATAAACAAGCAAAACAAAGAAATGCATCATAAAGTTTCAGTTGGGTGGTGGGCAGAAATGAAGCATCGGACCAAATGGTCAGGGAGGGGAGAGACTGGGTTGACGGCCTGTCTCATAACCGAGAACAAATAAATGAGCAACGCCTCTGGTGTGCCTACTCTGAGGAAAGTAAGGGGAGCTGGGCGGTCTGGGGAAAAGGAGGCAGAATGTACAAGAGGCCCTGAGGTGGGAGAAGTGTGGTGGGTTTGAGGAACAGTGACCATTTATCGTGCAGTGAGTAAGTGCCAGGCACTGTGCCTGGTTCTTCATCCATCCTACGAAGAGATGCTAACATTACCTCTTCCAGTGACTCAAGATGTGGGAGCGGCTCCGGTCTCATTCCTCCTCTAAGGATGAAGGTGCTGGGGGGTGGGAGGCTAAGTGGCTTGTCCGCAGGTGTCCCAGACCAAGTGAGTGGTTTCACCAGTTTCTCCCTGGCCTCTGTCCTCTGGTGCTCACTGCCTCCTTTCTGATGGAACTTCGCCTCCTGTCTTCACTACACTTGCCTCCAAGGGGGCTCCCCTCCCACGCCTTACCCATCCGAGTCCCTCCGTGCCATCTCTGGCCCATCCCGTGCCTTGCGCCCAGTGCCTAGTCAGTTCCTTTTCCGTATTTCACCTCTGTCCCTTCCCAGTTGCATTTCACCTGTTCCCAACTCTCTCAGCCTGGCTTCTGCCTGTCCTGTCCATTCACCTTTGCTGGAAGAATTGCCCTTGTCTGTGACTTCCTCACCACCCTCGAGTTAAACCTTCGGTGACTCTGAATGCTCTGAATTTCAAAGGAGATCAGATAGTTTAAACCTTATTAGCGACATTAAGGAAGACCCTTTGAATTTGAGGAGGACACTGGAGCGAACAAGACGTTGACTGTTAATGTGTGTCCTGAAAAGAGTCCTGTGCCTTTAAGTAGCAGAAAGAGTGGACGATGACTTTGAATTTGGGTGTTGCGAATGGCATCGCAGTAAGAAAGTAATAGGAATTTTAGCACCTATCCTTGGGGTGTGGGCAGTGAGACAGGAGCAAGAATGGGTAGAGGAGGAGGATTTTATATGTGCATATAAGCAAACACTGGAGTTCAATCTTTAAAGGAAATTTTTTGATGTTTATTCATCTTTGAGAGAGAAAGAGAGACAGAGTATGAGTGGGGGAGGGGCAGAGAGAGGGAGACACAGAATCCAAAGCAGGCTCCAGACTCTGAGCTGTCAGCACAGAGCCTGACGTGGGGCTCGAACTCATGAACCGTGAGATCACGACTTCAGATGCTCAACCGACTGAGCCATCCAGGCGCCCCATGGAGTTCAATCTTAACTAACTGTAACTTAAAAAAAATCTATGTGTCTAGAATAATGAATGACAAATCCTTAGCACAGTGCTGTGCACATAGATGCTATTAAATGTTAGTTTCCCACCCCCACCCCACCCCAGGAGCTCAGCCCACAGCAAATTAACCAGATATCCTGGATATGTGTTTATTTTAAAGTTGTTCTCCTAGAGAAAATAATATTTAAATAAAGCTAAAAAATAAATAATGATTACAAATAATAGCTAAGGAGGGAATACATTAAACTCTTGACCAGAATGCCCAGGGAATGGAGAATCTAGGTTAGTGTTTTCTGAAAAGTGAGAATTAGTCAGATTCTGTTTTAGGCAATGATTTGATGATGAAGAATCAGGCTACGAAGGTACTGTGTAGTCGTTGTGGGTACAAACTTTGCCAGCTGGGTTCAAGTCCTTACAGGTGCCAGTTGCTAGCTGTGTGAAGCAACTTCATCTCTCCAAGCCTCAGTCTTCCCATCTGTAAAATGGGTGTGACAATAATTTGTTGCAGAAATCTTTTGCTCTGTAAAAAAAAATCCCAACGGTGATTTAAAGCAATGACAACATTTATCTTGCTCACAATCTATGACTTGGGCAGAATTCAGCAAGGACAGTTTTCTTTGCTCCGTTCAGCCTCAACTGGGACAGAAGCTGGAATCATCCAGAGGTTCACTCAGTCAGTGAGTCAGTCAGTCAGTCACTCACTCACTCACTGACTCACTCACATATTGGGTCGTTGGTGCTGATAGTTAGCTAGGGATCTACCTGGGCCACATGTGGCCTCTGTATGTAGCTGGGTTACCTTGCCACATGGTGGCTGGATCCAAAGGAGAGCATCCTGAGAGAGAGTGAGGGATGCTAGATAGAAGACCGATTGTCTTTAGTGACCTAGCCTCAGAATTGGTCCCATCTCACTTCTGCTATATTCTATTCATTAGAGGTGAGTCTTGAAGTCTGGCCTAAATGGGGGCGGTGGGGTGGGAATTAGTTTCCACCTTTTGCTGGGAGGAGAGGGAAATGATTTGAAGCCCTGCTGACAACCACCACAGAATTCCCACCTCCTTAGGCTGTCGTGAGGATTTGAATGTCATGTGGCAGTAAAGCCAGGCACCCTGGCACAGATATGTAACGGCAACAGCGATGTGACGTACATCAGATTTCCAGCTTGCGGTTGAAGAAACTGAGGCTGTGCATGGTTAAATGACTTGCGCGGATTCCCGGGGAGTACCGGAGCTGAGGCTGGGACCATCGCTTGCAGGCTGTGCGCGGCTCCGTCAGAGGCCGGCAGGCAGCACTGACTGACGTCACTGAGCACGTCTGCACGTCGGGCCAGGTTGAAATACGCCGTCCCCGTAGTTACGGGAAAAGCATCTGTGAACTGAACGATCTAGCTCTGCAGCCTGAGGTCGTTCTTCCCCTTTCCCAGAATGTCCGTCCTTCCGTCTTCTTTGAAAAGGGCCTTGGTGGTTGATTAGGTGAGGACTGTGCTGTTTTCTTTTGCCCCGTTTCCCCAGCTGAGGGAATGACACCATAGGGCTGTGATTCCATCTTTCTTAGGTGGTCATCCAGAAGGTCCGGGCCGAAGGTGCTGGAGGGACTTGGACAGCACGTTCCCCCACTGCGCCCAGACCCCCTTGGACCTTGTCCCCACGTACGGCCTGCCGGCTTGCCCCGGAAGCTCCTGTTTTCCACTGCGGCCTTTCACTCAGTTGGGCTGATCTGTATCTTTAAAGCATTTTCCAGTGTGCTCCACTCCGCTCGCTGTGCTCCGCTGATTTAGAGGGAGGGTGTGGATCCCTTTGTCTGTTTACAGGGCTTGTAAAATATGAGCTCTGGCTGCAGCATGAAATTCTATGTGTCAATAAAATAGTTTTTGAAAAAAATTTGACAAAACGTGTTTTAATTTTACAATGGGAATCATATCAGCTGTCAAATTAAAATGTATTCCTCTTCCTTGAAATGAAAAGTACCTTTTGTAGATAAACGTGAGGAAGAAGACAATGTAATTGGGCCACTACCGCAGGCTTTTGCGTTTGGATTTTCTTTCTTTTTGTCTCCCCTACACATCTGGCTATTCTTCTCTCCTAGTAGCAATTTGCCTGTTTTATATTTAAGATGTGCTGAATTTAGAGCCATTTTGCTCCATGTTATTTGTTATGTTTAAAAGGAGAATTTATGACTTAAGATGGGTTTTTTTTTTTTTTTAAAGTCAAATCTCACTTACGAAAGTGTGAAACTTACATAGACTCTGGTCTCAGGAACTTCTCTTTCCATTTGGACTGTGAACACTTAGCTCTTTCAGGAGCAGCATCGTCGAAGACCTGCTTTGTGGGAGGTGGGGAGTGCAGTGGGAGGTGGAAGGACACATCCTAGGTCTCTTCTGGAAACTAAAATGCAAACTACCCTGCATGGTTCCCCTCCCAGTGACCGCGTCACAGCCAGGAAAGTAGTTGGGTCCTCTCAGCCTTCTGGGTGCTTCATGCACCGGCATCTGTTTGGGGGATTTTACTGTTTGGGGGACAGCTTTGGGTGGTGGGAAAGAAGATATTTTTCACTTCTGAATTTTCTTTATGGTATAGATACTACTTTTATTAGGGAAAAGAAAACCTTTCATTTGCAAACAAAACCACAACACCCAAGGAATTGCAGTTTGTAGTGACTGTTTCCAGGGTTGTTGGGCGGTCAGTCATTTATACCTTTAGGCAGTATTTTCTGAAGCACCTCCTATGTTCCAGGCACTGTGCTCGACCCTGTAGACATCATGGTAAACGTAAGTAGCCGTGGCTCCTGTCCTTATAGCATTTGGGAGTCTGTACAAATGACAACAGTCATCATAGGAGCTCACATAAATGGAGCATCGAGGCAGGGATGTGGTGCCATTGGGGGGTAGGAAGGGGAGAGTCAACCAGGCAGGAAGGTGAGAGAAGCTCTCCTGAGCTGCAATCTGCAGGCAGAAAAGGAGTTGGTGAGTACAAGGGGAGGGAAGGGTGTCCCAGGCAGAGGAAATAGCATGAATGAAAAGCCTAGTGTCAAGAGGAAATGGAGGCAGGAGGGCTTGAAAAAGGCTCAGTGTGGCTGCGATTGAGCCCTTGGGCCAGGAAGTAGGAGAGGTGGCAGGGACGCTCCACCTAGCGCTGCAGACCGCATGCAGGAAGGCCGTCTTTGTCTGGGAATATGGCGAAGGGCCTGGTGTGATCTGCTGTGTGTTAATGAGCAGTACGAACCCTGTAAGGGCAGAGGTGCAGGAAGCTGCTAAACCCCTCTTGTGAGCGGCAAGCCTTTCTCAGGCGGCGAAGTGGGAGAAGGAGCCAGTTCCCATGACCTTCGGGTGTGGGCAGCTGTTGTGTCTTTGGGTTCACACAGTATCTTGGAATCTTCTGGTGCTGTGCTTTGGGGTCAGTGAGGGAGAAGGAGGCCCGTGAGCATGCATGTCCCATGTGTCTGTGTGTGCGTCAGTCCGTGTCTGCACCCGAGGGGGGCACATGCCTGATTGTCGGCCCTGCGAGGGGAGAGGAAGCCCCCACATAGGCCCACCCGCTGCTACCTTGGACAGCGCTTGCTTTACCGTCCTTCATTCATTCAGTGTGCATTCGTTCAGTGAGGGGCTCCTCTGTGCCAGCCGCCTGGGATGGAGAAAGGATTCTTGCTTCTGACAAAACCACCCCAGAAGAACATCCAGACAGGGTTCAGGCCACTGCTCTGCAGGGGCGGCTGCCTCCAGCTCCCCTTGGCTCAGAGGCAGGTGTGTCTGCTCACGTTCTGGCCGAGGAGGCACCATCTTCGCGGGAGGGTGGAGGAACCCGTGACTCCTTGTAACTCCTGTCACAGTCCACCCTGGGCTCGGGGCAGGGGGGCGCCTCCAAGGAGAGGAGGGGCTGAGCCTGCCATGGGTTCCTGGGTGTCCTTTGGAGGCCACTGCCGCGCACTGGTTGCTCGGTTTTTATTTCAGCCTCATCCTTGACAACGTCTTTCTTCCCACTTTTCTCCTTTTGGTCTCTGCTTTTGTTCCCGCCCCTTCTCTGTCCCTTCACCCCAGAGTGCTTGTGACAGAACCGTGTCTTATTTCCTACCCCATCCCAGCCTTGGAAGACTGATCCCAGCCTTGCAGTCCCCCCCCACAAAGGCTTAAGTTGGGAGAATTTTCCATTGGCCTCAGGCAGGAATTGAGAGTTTCCTCCTCTGTGCTATGGGTAAAAATACCCACCTCCTGCGGGGCCCCTGGGTGGCTCAGTCAGGTGGCTTAAGTACCAGACTCTTGATCTTGGCTCAGGTCGTGATCTCATGGTTCGTGATTTCGAGCCCTGCGTCGGGCTCTGTGATGATGGTGCGGAGCCTGCTTGGGATTCTGTCTCACGGACCAGGCCTCGGCCCCACGATGTCTGTATTAGGTTGGTGCACGATGTACAACCGTTGACCTACAACCCGTGAGGATGGCTAAACACCGATTCTCTGTGAAGAGTTACGGCGTTATTCAGAACGCCCTAATACTGCCATTCCTCTCACGTCCACGGCTCACCTAGGGCCACGCCGTGAGATCCATGAAGTCTGCAGGGTTTCCAGAAGGAATCTCGTGCTCCTTCCTTCTGGGGGCACCGTGCCTGATGAGGGAGTCTCCGCTGTGAGCTACTTCTCAGGCTCTCTGCCGGCATCCCTTCTGAGGTGCTCACCTTCTGAGGTGAGGAGGAGTTGGGTAATATTAGGCGAAGGGGTGGCCCGTGGGGCATGCGTTTCATGGGTGGGGTGGGGCCCTCTGCAGCAGCATGGCTGGGTCGTGCAGTGGGGCTCTCCGTTGAAGCAGATCTTCCCTCTTCCAAAGAATTCAAACCATCCAAGCACATCATCCTTCCATAGTGGTTAGGCTGCTGTGTGTGGACTTAGGGACATTGGATTCTCCTAAAGTGGGTTTCATGAGTCTTCACTGGAGACTGCTGCCTTGTTTTAAGAGGAACATGGAGGGGTGAGGGAGCAACAAATGTGCAGTTCTCCGTGGTCGGGGCCCTGGTGATGTTTGTGGGGACAGGTAATCCGGACCATGTCCTGCAGGTACCACTGACAGAACCGGTGAGGGCTGCCTGGTGAGAAGATTCCGAGGGCTTTGGGTAGTATTCTTCGATTCTTGAAGGCCTCCTTAAAAGAGGAAGCAGTGTGTTTGCGGTTGTCAAAATGTCTAAACTAGGGCTGTGGGTAGTCAAGGTTCTGTTCAGTTAGAGGAGGTCCTCCCTGACCACCAGAGCTATCGATCAGTGGATGGGATGCTTCCAGAAGCAGTGATCTCTCTTGGTGTTGGAAGTACACAAGTCAGGACTGAGGGACCACTTGGCAGGCCTGTTGGAGAGAGGATTGGATTCTCTGAGGGGTGTGTGTGTGTGTGTTTGTGTGTGTGTGTGTGTGTGTGTGTGTGTGTGTGTTGGGGGCACTGTTCTTGTGTCTGTTGGGGGCTATAGACTCCTGACCCCTGATGTCCCAAACTGTTATAGTGACTACCAGTGGTGTGTGTTTGGGGGTAGGTGGGAAAGTGTATCATCTCAATATTTTATTTTTATTTATGCGTATTTGTTACAACAAGCAAGCATGGGTTTTATAATAAAAATATATCAAAGTCATACCCTGAATTAAAATTGCCCCTGAATTCCATGTCACAGAAAGAAGACTGGTAGACTCCAAGTCAGGAGACCTGGGGTCTAGCCTCAGCCTCACTGCACCCTCGCCCTGTGACTGGGCAGGGTACAATTCCACTCTGGGCTCAGTTTGCCCATCTGTAGAAGGGGAGGACGGGACTGTATATGATAAGCATGGACTTGTACGGCTCTGATACTCAGGTTGGCTGCTCTGGGGGGTCAGAGAGGGACAAAAGGAGAAAGGACAATATCAGTGTCTCTATAGGATCAGGGTAGGGCTAGTGACAGCAAAGGGACACATGTCCTTGGACTGCATGCACTTTGTCAATACTGCTCTGTTTCCCGATTCTCCTAGGCAGCCTCTGCCTGGGAGATGTGCGGGAGGTGTTGGCACATCCCTGGTGTCCCAGGAACTCCATGATGCCTGGAGGGCTGGTCTCTGGAGAAGCTGGCCTGGGGGCTAGCACTGCTGGCGTCCCCTTTTGTCGGCCAGTCTCTGTCCCTTCAAATGCAGCTGGCTTTCCTGTACATCGTGCTTCTGCCCCCATGGGGAAGCAGGGCTTCTGGCCGTACTCACGCACGGGCTCGTCATTCCTGAGTCCCCTCTGTGTTCCACCCACCCCTCTGCACTCCCATCCCCGAACTCCTCACCCCTGCTTCCATTCTCCCACCTACTGGAGGTCCTCCCTCCCTTGCCACTGAACCTCAGTTTCCCTTCAGACTCTCAGCTCCGCCCAGCCCCTCAATCCTGGTTAGACCCACAGCTGGGGACTAAGAATTGCCCTGCGAGTGTCAGCTGCGTGCAGCTTCCCCTCCTCAGCAACAGCCTGCCCTGTCCCCCTCTGACACCCCTGACCTTCCAGGAGAGGAGGATTTGGGCCCTTTCCTTCACCCGTAGACATGCACATAGTTGGTGGGTGAGCAGTGCTTTTGGACACCATCTCAGCCCCTGGCAAACACCTTTCCTGAACCCTGGGTCACTATTGCTTAAGTCACAGCTGGAGGCTGACTTCAGAGCACACTGATTTCTCCCAGGACTTTAATAACCCTGAGCTTCGGTTTGCCTATTGGCTCCTTTGTAATGTATCAGTCTCATAAAATGGTCACTTTTGGTTAAAAGATCTTATTACTGCAAAAAGAGATGTTGAATCACACTTCCAAGGTCGCTGGTGAAATGTGATCTTTGAGACTCATTGGCTCTGGTCCAGGGCACGGGGAAGTGGATATTAAGAAGATAAATTAGAAGTCAAAACACAGTGCTGTTTTCCCCTGTGTCTTAAGCTGAGTGTCTGTGATGAATTTTGCAAGGAAAAAAAAAATTAGAACTCCCTCTCCCCGCGCTGTACTCCCTGCCACCTTCAGAAGTCAGATTCCAACCTGGAAAGATCGTCAGCAGCTCTTTATTTCAGCCTCGACATTACCAGAATGGTAATTTCTCTGGGTAGCCACACGGGCGGCTCTCTTCTCTCCTACAAGTCTCCAAGGTTGGATCTACCCCTCAGCCCAGGTATTTTCAGTTCTGGGCAGTTCAGCAAGCCCTTGTGGATAGCCTTGCTGTGTGCCAGGCACAGTGTGCATGGACAGGGGACACAGAGGAATAGGACAGGGCTCCTGACCTCAGAGCCTCCAGGCCTCTGGGAGAGAGATGGGGAGATGTGGTCAGAGCCCCCTTCTGCCCTCAGTGCTTCTGGGAGAGATGGCAGGCCCTGCTCTAAGTATTCTATGTACATTCTCTACTCTATCCTAAGCTCTAGGTACTTGGGGCAACTCCAGATATGGTGAGGAAACTGAGGCGTAGAGAGATTCACCTGCCCCGGGCCGGTGGTGGAGCCAAGGCTGGAACCAGATCTGCTGGCCTCCAAAGTCAGCCAGTTCATTACCCCACTTATGGGACTGCCCCTCAGCACCCAGAGAAGCCCCAGGCCCCAATCCAGATGCTGGAGAAGCATCTTTAGCTTGTGAAGCCAACCCCCTTGAATGCCATTTTCACATTAATAAACATACCATGAATGGTTCTCAGTAGCAGGTTAATGCTCTCAAATGACGGATTCCTGCGTCTGGAGATGAGAGACCAGTCTGCCTTGAGGCACTGTTTTGAGGCCAGGGCAAAAGGGACCATGCCTGTTATCCAAAGGGTGTGTTTAAAGAAAATTGGGGTGGGTGCTAGAGTGAGTCGAGGGACAGCTGTGGACTCAGGTAAAACCAGCCTCAAGGAGGGTGGGAAAGTACGCCAAAAAGCCACCTCTTCCTGTATCCCTACCCTAGCCTCGCTTCTCCCCATTCAACTCTGCAGTAAACACGGGTGCCAGCACCCACCTGGAGACGGTGCTCCTAAGGTTGACTCGCTCTTTGGTGTGGCTGGGCTCTCTCGTAGAGGGAGTGGCAAAGAAATGGGGACAAGAGGTTATTTCTTCCCCTATCTGCTACTAACTAAATCTTTGTGTCTCTAGGGTACTAGTATCCCAAAAGATCCACCATTGTAGCGTTTCATCTTTTTGCAAAGATAACTCTAGATAAGAGCTCTGTAAAAAACCTGGAGATTCCTCGGGGTAAATACTCCACTACCTAAGGACAATCTCCAGGGAAGGTCCCAGAGCCTTCCTACTCATCACTGGAGGAAGGCACAGCAGGGACTGGGCCATGAGTCTGGCCTGTTGGGCATTTCTAAAGCTCTTAGGACTACTTTGGACTGGCAGATATTTTTGGTTAGTTTCTTGGGCCTCTGAACACTTTCCTGTCTACCATTCATTCATTCATTCATTCATTCATTGGAAAATGACTCTCTGTGTTTCTAATGTGTACCAGGCACTGTCCTAGGCACTAGGGATGGAAACAGATGAGTCCTGTTCTGAGCTTATACTCTAGTGAGGAGAAGGGATAGTAACTAATCAAGATAAAATGAATAAAACATAACATGTTAGATGGTTATAAGCGCTGGGAACAAAAACGAAGGCGGGTACAAAGCCTAGAAACGTGGTGACAGAATGCTGGCGGTATGTTACCCAGGCTGGTTGGGGAGGGCCTCGTGGGCATGGCTCACATTTCAGCAGAGTCCTGAGGTTATGGACTGAGGCATGAGGGTGTGTAGAGAAGAGAGAAGAGCAAACACAAAGGCCTTGCGATGGCAGTGTGTTTGGTGTTCCAGGATGAACAGGGAGCTGCTGTGGCTGGAGCCGGGAGAGCGGTGGGTGCTTGGGGTCTTATAGGCAATAATAAGGACTTTGGTTTTTACATGGAGGGATATGAAAACCCAGGAGAGGGTTTTGAGCAGAGGAAAGACAACATCTGGCTTACTTTTTCAAGGATTCACTTGAGCTGCTGTGTGGACGGTGCCTGGAAGGGGTGTGAGGGCACGAGGAGAGCAGTTAGAAGGTGTTGCGGTGATCCTCATGGGCGGTGAGGCTGACCCAAACAGTGGCTGTAGCCATGGAGGTGTAGAGAAGTGGACTGAATCTGGATATGTTTTTAAGTTTATTTATTTTGAGAGAGATTGAGAATATGAATGAACGAATATCCCAGGCAGGCTCCTTGCTGTCAGGACAGAGCCCAGTGCAGGGCTCGATCTTGCATTTTGTGGGATCATGACCTGAGCTGAGATCAAGAGTCAGACGCTTAACCGACTGAGCCTCACCAGTGCCTGTGGGTATGTTTTTTTTTTTTTTTTAATTTTTTTTTTTCTTTTTTCAACGTTTTTTTTATTTATTTTTGGGACAGAGAGAGACAGAGCATGAACGGGGGAGGGGCAGAGAGAGAGGGAGACACAGAATCGGAAACAGGCTCCAGGCTCTGAGCCATCAGCCCAGAGCCCGACGCGGGGCTCGAACTCACGGACCGCGAGATCGTGACCTGGCTGAAGTCGGACGTTTAACCGACTGCGCCACCCAGGCGCCCCTGGGTATGTTTTGAATATGTGACAAACCATACTTGCTGATGGATTAATTCTGGATTGTGAGAGAAAGTGAGGAGTTAAGGAAGGCTGAAATTGTTGGCCTGAGCCAGTGGAAAAATGGAGTTGTTCTTCAATGAACCTGGAAATGCACTTGAAGAAGCAGGTGTGGGGAGAAGAAAATGTGGAAGGTTAAACTTTGGACACACTAAGGGTGAGATGTCTCTACTAGGGACCTCCAAGTGGAGGTGCTGCGTAGGTGGCTGTGTAGGAGTCTGAGGTTCAGAGGAGAAGACTAGTCCTGATATATACCTTTGGAAGTCATCAGACTATAAATAAATGGTATTTAAAACCATGACACTGGGAATAAGTATAGATAGAAAAGAGATCTGAGGACTGATCTCTGGTGCTCACTCCAACATTAAAATATCAGGAAGACAAAGAGCATCAGTGCAGGAGAAAGAAGGAACAGCCAACGAAATGGGAAGAGAAGCAAGTGATGCGTCGCATTGTGACCCTCATCAGAAAAATACGGTTCCTTGCCATTCTCTGCTTCTTCCATCCACTTCAGGTCTCTAGCTTTGGGCTCCTCCTGCAGAGGGAGCAGGGTTCACCCTAAGAGTATATCACAGTAGACTCAGAGATGCAGACTCCTCATTCTATTATATGTCCTGTGTATGTTTCTAGGGAGATCTGCTGGTCTTTGGCCAGGAGGACTCAGGACTACATTTCAGGTGGCAAGTAGTCTTAGGCCATCCCAGTAGTCAGGATGGATGAAGTTTGCTTATGGATGGAAGAAGGGATGAGAATCTTTAGACTTTGAATTACAAAGCAAGAACACACAGACATCTTCCAGTGCGAAATCTGAGTTGGAAGTCTGGTCTTGGTATAAAGAGACCATAAAACCTGGTGACGTTTCTGGGGAGTAATTATGGAACCACTCCTGAGCAGGCGTTGGCTGCTAGAAACTGAACTGCCGTGGCTTCCACAGAAAATGGCAGAAGGAAGAGACCATTATTTCACTTCAATCAGAATGTAGCCTGGTATCTTGGAAAGAACAAGAGACCCCATCTTAATTCAAATTCCAGATCTGCTCCTGATGAGTCATCTGTCTGACTACTTAAGAACTTGGATCTCAGTTTTTTTCATTTTCAGAAATATGTATTCAATACTGTATTTTGTTTTTTGTTTTTTGTTTTTTTAGTTTTTATTTAAATGCCAGTTAATTGACATAAAGTGTAATATTAGTTTCAGGAGAGTCAGTTGCTTTTCTTTGCCTTCCTCTAGGAAGGGCTGGGGCTTTTTAGGAAGGTTAAACACACATATATATGTGCCTCCAATTCTGAAAATAGCCCTCTCTCACAAGCACTCCTCAGTCATTTGGAGACACAAAGCTGCTTGCTTGAGAGCATATAGAAGAGTCCTGTGGAGGAGACAGTCTGAGGGGAGAGAGGAGGCTTCAAACATGGCTGAGCCAAGAAGAATGGACAGAGTACGGATGGGTGACCTGGAGAGAGCATCTCTACATGTAGTTCTGGATGGTCCAGAGGTGAGACAGGTAAATGAAAATCCACTTTATTTGAACTCATTCATTCATTCAGCAGAAATTGTCAGTAACCGTGGCACAGCAAATAACAGAAGTTTTTGTCCTCAAGCACTCCCAGGCTTGTAGGGTGTTTGAGATGCAAGAGAGTATAAGAGAATATAAGAATAAGAGATCACGTTGCTGATCCGGTGTGGTGAGTTCTCTGATGGGATGGGCAAAGGGGCTGTGGCAGCATTGAAGAGAGGCCTCTCATAGTAGACACAAACCTGAGAAGCGAGGGTTTAATTCAGTAAGAGCTGTGGAAAATCTGGTAAATCGCGAGTCAAGAAGGAGCTGGATTGTCTTCATCAAAGGAGTAGAGATGTCCTCATTGTGTTCCAGATGGAGGCTCTGGTGAGGGGCTTTGCTAGCTCTAGCTAGCCGCCTGCATCACGGGGAAGCAAGGCCCTGGCTTTCCCATCTGTTCCGGCTGGTATCTTCCTTCAGTCTCCTGGAGTTATGTTGGTCCCTCCGACTGGCCAGCTCATATGTTGTTCAGGCTTGTGCTGCGGGGGAAACAACCCACAGGATTTGAAGCCCGGGGGACTGAGTTTGAATCTCAGCATCAGTCTTGGCCAGCTGTGGGGCTGCCTAAGTCCGTCTCTCCAAGTGTAGAATGTGGATAATGATCTCTGATTTGCAGGCCGTTCATTAGAAGATGACTAGCTTATATAGTGCCTTTGTGAGAGTTTGAATTAGAAAAAGATATCCCTTCCTCACAACACCTTTGCTGTCATCTTCTGGCCTATGACATGAATGGTGCCCCCTAGGGTTATATAGGATGACACATTATCCTTTCCATAAATGATGGCTGCTCCTGTTATAATCATTGTTTTCACCTTGATGGAAAATAGCTCCAACCTGACCTTTGGGTGGGTTATTTGGATCAGCCTGATGCCTGATTAATCTAATTTCATCACAGAAGAGCAGTTCTCTTCTGACCAGCTAATATATAATCATGACAACAGCAGGGGTGTGACAGGAGCTGTGTCTTCTTATTAGAGCTTCTTTAACACTTGGAGTCAAAAACTGAAGGTCACCAAAACATTGGCCATCTCCAAATTATTGTGTTGCCAAAATAACTCCTACCACAGAGCAGACTGTCTCCAGCCATTGGAGATCAAAATAGAACCTAATGGATTTAGGAAGCAATCAATGCTTCTAAAGACATTTGTGGGTTGTAGCCCATAAAATATTAATTCTCTCTGTTTGTCTTTAAGTATATATTTTATATGTCAATGCATTATTAAAAAGTGCTTATAATGTTAAGTGACTCAAGGCCTGAACATTGAATGACCAAATTTATTTTTCTCTGTGATATAAATGTAAACTATAACGACAAAAACCACACCCCACTAACCGTGCTGTCAACCAGGCGTTGACAGCCATGGGATCCATCCATACCCTTATGCCATGAAGTTGTTTTATTTGCGTCTGGATGGGCAAATAAATAACTTATGTATGACATTTCCCACCCAATAAAATGTTTCACTGTTGGATTTACTGGGCATGTTTATGAAATCACAACGGTACAGCTCAGCTTTATTTGGCCTTAATGACATCAGGGCTGGGGAGGGTTGTATCTGGATCTTCAACGTACACAATGTTGCAGTTGAAGGAGGAGTGATTGCAAATCAAAGGAAGCAATCTGGAATACTGTTTAAGATCGACCCAGAATTCACCTTCTAGACAGAAGGTACTGTAGACATTTATTTGGACTCTCCTGTGAGTGGGCACGGCGTAAACTATACAAAAGTACCCATGGGATGTTCCTTGGTATATTTCATGGAACACTAACTACGTTCTGGAAGGAGTGATTTACTGCGCTTTTTAGGGGGCCACGGACCACAGTGAAAATTTAAACCATAGTGCTGCACTTAAGAAGTGTGGTCGTTGGGGCGCCCGGGTGGCTCAGTCAGTTGGGTGTCCAATGGGGACTGTCAGCTCTGATCTAGTCCAGCAGCCCTGTTTTTCACCCCAGAATGCTGAAGCTCAAAGAGGGGGTGGTCTGTCCTGGATCACACAGTTCCTGGTGCCTTGTCTCAATACCACCACTCTAGATGGTAGAGGAACGTGTTAGCTTGGCATGGAGGAGTATAGACTCTAGAGCAAGACTTCTTTGGTTGATACAGTAGGTTTGCTACTTATTGGTGGTTTGACCTTGCGCAAGTCATTTATCTTTCTGTGCCTAAAATGTCCTCACGTGTAAAATGAAAACAACAATGGTACCCACTACACAGACGTGTTGGTGTGAATGATAAATGGACTGATGTATGGAGAGCTTGGTACTTGAAACACCGTAAGCACTTTGTATATATTGGTTTCTGTCATTGTATATCTAGATCAAGGTCCCCTGTGATGTGCTTTCCTAGTTCCTTGTATGTTTTCTTCTCAGTCTGGTGCTTTCCCCTTCATTGTGCCTGTAATGTAATTGATATCTATCGGAAATTATCTTGACTATATGTTTGCTTATTTGTTTTTGGTTTATTTGAGTGTAAACAGATATGGCTTCATCCCCAATATTTAGAATGGCCCTTGGCACATAGTAAGCCAACAATAGACATTTATTGGGTGAATGAATGAATGAATGGCCCTTATTATAATCTGTCCCCGGGTACTCATGTGATTAAATAGCATCTGTCTCCCTCCTACTTGGAACCTCCCAATAGGAAGTTCCATGAGAGTATCACAGAAGTTCTCTCTAGCCTTCAGTGCTGTGCCTGGCACATTGGGGGTTCTCAATAAATATGTGTTAACTGAATGTATGAATGTTTATAAGGAGGCAGGACTGACTAAGAATGACAGAGGGAGAATAGAGAGAAGAGGGAAAGAGAGAAAGGATAATATTTAAGGTCCAACATGTATGGCACTTACCCATTCATTCATTACTAAGGCAATAGGGGGTGGTGTTTAAGAGCCCAGAATCCAGAGCTGGTGTCAAACCAGCTCATTGAGTGGCTCATTTCAGCCATTTACACTGTATGAATTTGGGGCAACTTAGTTAACCTCTCTGTGCCTCTATCTATCTATCTGAAATATGGGGTTATATTAGCACCTGCCTTCTAAGGTTGTTAAAAGGATGGCGAATTAACCTCTGCAAAGTGCTTGGGGTACTGCCAGGCAAATACTAAATGCTCCATGGGTGACAGCTGTAATTATCATGTATTTGCTAATTCGGCAAACATTTATGGAGTGTTTACTATCCTCCAGGCCCTTGCTCCGTGCTCAAGATATACAGAACAAACAATACATTCCTCCCTGGGGAGCTCAGAATCTCCTAGGGGAGAAAGAGAAGCACATCAACAGTTATGTTCTGGTGCAACGGAGTCAGCAATGGAGTCAGCAATAGAGTCAGGATAGAGCTGGCACTTTGCCAGGCCTGGGTCCAAGGCACAGGGACATGGAAGGTCCCAGAGAAGGAGGGGGCGGGGGTAAAGAAAAGCTGGGGTTAGCCTAGTGATAGAAATGGGAGGAAGGGCATCCCCCACAAAGGAACGTGTTCAGAGATAAGGAGGCACTCAGCAGCACACTATGAGAACAGCAGACAGAACTGGATGCCGTTCATCCATTTCATTCATTCTGTCGGTATTCATGAGCACCAACAATGTGAGGGGAAGGCACTGTTCTGTGCCCTGAGGATAGTGCAGAGAACAAAATGGGGTGAAGTCCCTGGTACCATGAAGCCTCTATTCTAGCATGGGAAGAAGGTAAACCGATGTGGGTATCTTGTGATGAACCATGAACACTCTGGGAAAGGATAAAGCAAAGTAGGGGCCATAGGGCATGCAGATAGGGGAAGGGGTGTTATTTTAGATGGGGTGGTAGGGAAGGCCTCTTTGACAAGCGACGTTTGTACAGAGCCTGATGGAAGTGAAGGAGGGAGCCATGTGACTCTCCAAGCGGACACTGGTCTGAGTAGAGAGACAGTCCCTGAGGTAGGAACGAGCTGGATCTGTTTGAAAAATAGCAAAGAAGCCCGTCTGGAGAGTGCTCAAGGGGAGAGGGAGGAGGCATGGCGGTGTGCTCTTGGGCCTTGTGATGACGAGTTGGAAACCTTGAGTCCAGAGTGGAAAGGAATACAGAGCACTTGGGGGTTCTGACTGCTCAGGGCCCCTGGGACAAGTCTGCCAGGTGATTGGATTTTCTTCATGAGAGCCAGGGGAGCCACGGAAAGATTTTCATCATGAGCGTTGTGATGATGTTGTGTTTGACAATGATAACTCTGTACTGAGAGTTTATGGGAGAGGGTGGGAGTCAGGTGAGGAGCTCGTGGGGTCACCTAGGTGAGAGAGGAGGGAGGCTTGAACTTGGTGGGGGGAGCAGACCTGATTTCACCTGCGTCTGTCTCGTTCACTATTGGCAACCTCCTTTCCCCCCAAGGCCTTCCCCCGCCAACCCCAGTGCCTCACCTGGAGTAAGCATTGCCTCCTAATTGAATTGTGGGCGGGAAAGGCCAAGACAGCAACAGTCAGAAGGCACCTTGCGCGTCTCTGTGTATCTTTCATAGATACAATTTCTGCAGCTCCAAGCCTGGGTTTACAACACGGAGACATTTTTTTTTTTTTTTTTTTTTTTATTTTTGGGACAGAGAGAGACAGAGCATGAACAGGGGAGGGGCAGAGAGAGAGAGGGAGACACAGAATCCGAAACAGGCTCCAGGCTCTGAGCCATCAGCCCAGAGCCCGACGCGGGGCTCAAACCCACGGACCGTGAGATCGTGACCTGGCTGAAGTCGGATGCTTAACCGACTGCGCCACCCAGGCGCCCCTAACACGGAGACATTTTTATACTGCATACTGCAATATAAATCAGATTATTTAAAAATAATGTCATCTGTCATTAAAAAATTTTTTTAATGTGTCTTTGTCTCTGTTCTTGGAAAACACTCTTAATTTTTATGCTAAAGTGAGTGATCACAGCCCAAGAGCTCAGCAAGTTTGCACTTTAAACATTGACTCCGTGATTTATTTCCTTCCGATGAATTCATGATTAAATTTTAAGCCCACACTCCTATTCAGCAGGGATTCACAGCACAGAGGGTAAAATGACTTTTTTTTTCCTTTTTCTATTTTTAAGTTTTAATCTGGGAGTGCTGTCTGTCTGGTCTTCACAGTCCCCATTGCTGAACGTCTGCCTTCTCAGCTCCCTCTCTGCACCATCCGCCTGGATCTCCAGTTCCCCAAGGCAGTGGACAAGGAGTGTGGACCAAGGACAGAGGCAAATGTGGCTGGCCTGTCCATCCTAGATATTTTGTCTCTAGCCCCTGGAAGATAAGAATTGGTATTCACTGTCCTAGGAGAGCCCAGAGTCCTGATGCCTCTCTGAACGTTCACGAATAAGAAGAGAAATACTCACTGACAGGATTGCTGAAGGCTGCTGGCTTTAGACCACTAGGTCCACCCCCCCCCCCCCAACCAAACAGGGAAGCAGATGTTTGCGAAGTGCCTGCCAGGATATTGATAGTTTTTCACCCAGGTTTTGACACCGGACTGACTCCCCTCCCCTTTTCCTTTCCCACCTGGGTCTCCCTCCCCCACCCCTTCTTTTCAGTAGTGGTTGGTTCTGTTCTCCACGGAATTCTTTCTGTAGTCAGGGCTGTTTTTACCCTTATGTGAAGGACTGACGTGGAGGCTACCAAAAGGTGTGTTTGTTCTAAGACCGTCACCCTTTGCACGCTGCAAGCAAACCACCCCTGACCGCCCCCACCCCCGCCATGTACCCACAGGTGCTTGAAAACACCACCCCACTGAAAGCCAGCTTGGCACACTGGAATAAGCCACGTTCAAGGTTCAGAGAGGCCTAGGTTGGAAGTTTTACTCTGCCCCTCCCAGCTGTGGCATTGGATGAACTATTGAGTTTTGCCAGGCCTCAGTCCCCTCATCTGTAAAATGGGATTGGCAGTACTTTCTTTGTGATACTTGAGCACATGCCCATCACAGAGCAGGGGTATTAGGGAACAGTGACTGTTCTCGTTTTCGCGACTTTTATTAGGCCTTTGGGTGAAGGCATTGGGCCTCCAGACACAGCCCTGTGAAGCTGCACAAGGGTTATGTAGGATGGTTGCTGTATGATGCTGTCACCTGGATGGATTGCCCTGGAATGGATTGCTTACCGGATAGGCAAGACAGGGCTATGGTGAGTAGGAGAAGCATGGCGTTGTGTGCGCGTGTGTGTGTGTGTGCGTGTGTGTGTGTGTGTGTGAGTTTGGGGGGGTATGCAATTTGATGCTGGGCGCAAATAAACAAATATACAGGAAGAGCTCCTGGGTGCCTGGTGAGGCAGGCACAGGTGGAACACGTTTTGCTGACTTCCGGTGGTCGGCCCAGGCTGGCTTGGCTTCCGTGTTCTCACTTGGCAGCTTGGGCTGCCTGGCAGCCTGCCGGGCTCGAGGGAGTGCACAGTTTGGACTTAACCCGGTTTGAGTCGGGGCGTGGCCACTGACTAGCTGGTGAGCCTGGACAGGTGACTCTATTGTTCTGATTCCCTGCTTCCTTACCTGCTAACAGAGGGACTTAACTGCTAGGGTGTGGGAGATTAAAAGGTGTACATGGGAAAGCACATGAAAGAACGACAGGGTGCGAAGCAAACCATGGAGGGGGAAGTTTTCAAGAAGAGGAAAAGGGAACACAGACAGTGGGCAACTTGCTGAAAGCCACGGCTCCCTCTTCTCCAGGCTGGCCGGCTCAGATGCTTCCTGGTGCTTTTCCTGGGTGTCTCCCTGGGACGGTTCATTCCCTTGGGATGGGCTCATGGCCAATAGGAGCCCATTGCTCATGGCTCATGGACTCTAATAGGAGTCTTCTCCTATTTCCCCTCACCCTGGCTTCTCTTTGCAATTAACCAAACTTCTTTTCTTTCGGAACCCCTACTGTTACCACTGCCTTGTAGGGAACGTGGGCCTCACGGCCTGAGCATCCTCCAGCCAAGAGGGTCTCATTTGCTCCTGGCCTTTAAAACACACCCATAAAGGCAGCACGTACTCGTGACTGTTTTAGGAAACTCCCTGGAATCACCTTCTTCCCCATCTGCTCCTAATTCTCCAGCACCATCTCTTATCTTTCTGGCCCCAGGCTTCTCCTTCATGTGCCAAATATCTCTACCTCTGCTCCCCTATTTGGGGTAACTTCCAAGCTCCCTCTTGGAGGTTTTGTTTCTGGTGTCCTGTATGGCTTTCAGCTTTGTTAACTCTTGATCTCTGTCTTCCAGTGCCAGATGGAGCCTCCTTCGGATGAGGGCAGAGGAGGGGGCGGGGATCCCGACCTCACCCTGGCAGGACGTGCGGCCCACTTAGGACTGCTGCATCCTGCCGGTGTGAAGGTTCTTTTGTGTGCATATTTACTTATTCATCTTACAGACAGTTTCAAGCATTTACTCTGTGCCTGGCATGGGGCAGGTACTGAAAATGCCACAAATAAGGCAGACCTTGCCCCAGTGGATCGTACAGTCCGGGGAAAAGTAATGAGGCCTCAACAATACAGCTGAACGGGGCGGTCCTGGGAGAGGCTGACATGGGAGCACTAAATCCCAGTTTAATGGTGGTCAGGGAAGACTTCCGGGAGGAAGCCAGTCACAGATGACACATAAAGGACGACTAGGAGTTAGCTACATGAAAGAGTGGAGAAAAGAGTGTTGCAAGGGCCCACATCCAAGGGCATCTGAATGAGTGAAGTGTGGTGGGAGTGTGGGAGAGACTAGAAGTGGTACAGGCAGGGTCCAGAACGTGGAACGGTGTCTAAGTGTGCTAAGGAGTTTGGACTGTCTCCTGTGGACAATGGGGAGCCCTGGGATGGCTGTAAACAACAGATTTGCATTGTGGAGAGACCCCTGCTGCTGCATTGTGGAGGATGGAACCAGCTTCCAGGCTGTGGTGGTGATAGATGACCTCAGCCCTTAGAACTTGTGCTCTGTAGAGAACGCCCCACCCCCACAGCCCCCATGCGCACCCCCCCCCCCGCGCCCCGCCCGCCAACTTGCCACTTAAAAACGAAATGCCAGCCTTCCTTCCCTTCCACACTTGGCTTTTAGTGTGTCCCAGGCTTTGTCCAATCAGTACCGGCTGGCTCAGTGCCGCTCCGTTCCCTGGCTGGGGCCTGATAATGCGTGTCCTCCTTTGTTTCATTGTTCAAATATGTGTCTGCGATGTGGTTGGGACTGATAAGTAAAGAAAATTGTGTAGCTTAACAGCAGACATTTCATGACCTCTGGAGTCCCCCAAGATGCACGCTCCCAGCAAATTGTCGGCAAGCCCATTTATCACCGCTCTGACCTGGGACTTCGTGCACATTTCCCTATGAAAACAAGCCAGCACTGTCAGTTCCCATCTGCCCCGATGCCACCGTAATGAAGCGAGCTTTAACTAACCCTGGTACCCACTGAGCGGCCCCATCACAAATGGCTCTTGGGCTGCAGACACCTGCACGTGGAATGCATCATCTTCCTAATGGTGGATTCATGTGGAAATCCAATACACCCTTGAAGCTTTATTTATTTTTGGCTTAGGTAATTGGATAGCATTAATTATTTATATTTCATGTTGCAAGCGGGCAGAGAAAGGGCAGGAAGGGGGGGGGGGGGGGCGCGGGGAGGTTGGGAGAGGGACAGCTGACCAATTGGGACCATAGCAAGCAGCTAAAATATTCTGAACTTGATTAAGTATGGGTAATTGTGTGCGGTATTCCAGATAATTTTTGTTAGGCATTTTTTATGTGGCTTCTCAGAAACTCTTTGGTGACTCCATAAGCCGAAATAACAATTTGTCATTCTTTGGGAAGTCCCTTGGCCGTCCAGTTCCTGCTACCCCAAAACTCATTGCCCTCCGCAGTTGTGACTTCAGTGATAAGCGCAAACTGCAAACCTTTGTTGGATATTCACCGCATGCCAGGCGCAGTGCTGAGTCGCTACAAATGTTCTGCTCATTTGAACCTCACAACTCCATGAATTATCTGTTTAATTATTATCCCCATTTTACAGATGAGGAAACTGAGGCCAAAGAGATTAAATACCTTGCCAAGATCACAGCTAGTGAATGACAGAGCTGGGATTTGAACTTGAGCCTGGCTGACTCGGAGTCCAGCTTCTTTTTTTCTGAGGATGTTAGTACTCCAGACGGAAGATAGGCACCCCCCTACCCCACCCCAGAACCTGTGAGTCCCACTGGGGTTTTAAGCTGCCTGGTCGGATCAGGAGGGAGAAGTGGATAGAGCTCCGTCTTTTATACTTGGCTTTCTTTATGAGTTGTGAAGCTAAAGGTTACTCTGTTAATTAAATGGGGAAGAAACGGGGCTGTTGGAGGATCAGTGGCAAAGTGACTCCAATTAAACCTTTAATGAGTATATTAAGCCATGTAAATCACACGCCTTTTTTCCCCCCTTTGGGAACATCAGCATCCCTTGGTGAGCAAATCACTGGCCTACCTCGTGTCAGCTGGGGCCTCTGGGAAGCTAGAAACATGGTTCATTCTGTAAGGAAAAAAGCTGAATGGTGTGTGAGGGTTTAAGAAAGAGAAAGTAAGAAAGAATCCCCTTTCGGTTGCTGGGGTTTTACTAAATGGGACTTCCAGACTTAACAAAGCATGGAGACTAATTTAGGTGTCTCCTCGTCCTGAGCTTTCGTGAACAGAACTTGGTTTTCTGGGAAGCTGCGAACCTCTGCCAGTCATCCCCTAAGCTCTCAGCCGCGTTCTTGGGTGGTGGGTGGCACCTGGAAGCTGCCTTCCTGTTCCCGTCATTTAGGCAGTCCCCTGGGCTGCCCGGGGCGGGGGGGGGGGGGGGCTTTGGCAAGGATGAAGGGACAAGTGATTTGGTGCTCTTCCCTAAATGGAGTGGGGGAGGCCATGAGCTAGAGTCCAAGACTGTCGTCTGTGTAATCATTCATTCATTCGTTCATTCATTCAGCAAATCTTCACAGAACGCCCAGGACACTCCAGGCTCCATACCCCAGAATTTACCATTGCTATTGAATTACATTTTCTCAAAAACCCTTGGTGGTAGACTTTATTACCTCATCCCTGTTCTAAAGATGAAGAAACAGACCCAGAGAGGGTAGTTACTTACCCAAGGTCACAGACCTAATCTGTTGCAGAGCTGGGACTTGAACCAAAGTCTAATTGACTTCAAAGTTTGGGATTTTTACTTGACCTGGAGTTGGAGAGTAATGACTGAATGTTCTAGTCTGGGCCAGGATTCAGGATTCCATGGGGGAGGGGCCGGGACCTGGG
Organism: Lynx canadensis; assembly: GCF_007474595.2. Taxonomy (NCBI): domain Eukaryota; kingdom Metazoa; phylum Chordata; class Mammalia; order Carnivora; family Felidae; genus Lynx; species Lynx canadensis. The sequence goes on from NC_044312.2 coordinate 75,233,499, forward strand.
CACAGGAGACCAGACCCTACAGAGAGAGCCCCAGGATATCCACAGCACCTCTGTGCCCCAGCGTCCTCTGTGGAAATGTTTCTCTTCCTTCTAACCCATGTCTCCTGCTTGACTTCCGGGGGCACTGATGGAAGGGGCACCTTCCTGAGAGCTTGGGAACAGGCAGGGCAGTCCTGGGTGCGTTCTAAGGTTATCAAACTTTTTGTATCAGACAACTCCTGCCCCCCTTCATTGGGGCCCTTCCCTCCCTTTCCTCTATTATGTGGAACTTGATTCTGACTGTCCACTGGTTTTCATCTAATCCCTGCTGATTGATTTACGTATTCAGCGCACACTTAAATGGTTTTAAGTGTGCCGAGCACTATTTTAAGCACGTTACAAACACTAACTCACTTAATATCCACAACTACTCTACTAAGTAGATACTACCACCCCTGTTTTACAAATAAGGATACTGAGGCATGGAGAAGTTCATGAACTTCTGCAAGACCACAGTTAGGACATAGCTAAGCTGGAATTTAAACCCAACGAATATGACTCCAGCCTCTGGACTCCTGACCACTACATTGTGCCGATGCTTCTGACAGCTCTTTGATGGGATGTTTTCATTCCAAAGAAAAATTTAAAAAACAAACAAACAAACAAAAAAACCCTTTCAGGTATGAATAATGAAGGTTTAATGGGATGGACTGCTGCATAGTAGGGTCGTCTGTCTTAACATCACACTTCGGACTGGGCGGGGAGGCCAGATCTCCCCTAGAGCCAGGCTTCCTTGACACAAGAAGGGCTCTTTCCCTTAATTAATTGCTGAACAGATGTTTCCTGAGCGCCTAGTATATACCAGGCACTGTGCTGGGTGGTGAGGACTTACATGAAACCTCTTCACTTGGGAACATCGTAATGGAGTGCAGGGGACAGAGAAAGGGACAACGTATGACAAGGCTTAGGGTGGAGGGTCAGGAGAGCTTAATGGGTAAGACAACAGACTTTGGCACCAACTTTACCTGGGTTCAGTCTGGCTCCATCACAGACCAGCAGTGCCTCAGTTTTCTGTAGTCCCACTCTGGAAAGCGGGAATAACATTATATTATGATGTAGCTCTCAGTTCTCTTTTAAACCTGGCCCAGCTGTCAGCAAATGAGAAGTGAATGCTGCTGCCACCATTAAAAATGATCACTGATGGGGGCGCCTGGGTGGCGCAGTCGGTTGAGCGTCCGACTTCAGCCAGGTCACGATCTCGCGGTCCGTGAGTTCGAGCCCCGCGTTGGGCTCTGGGCTGATGGCTCGGAGCCTGGAGCCTGTTTCCGATTCTGTGTCTCCCTCTCTCTCTGCCCCTCCCCCGTTCATGCTCTGTCTCTCTCTGTCCCAAAAATAAATAAACATTGAAAAAAAAAAAATGATCACTGATGGAACGTGATGATTTTCCGAAGATCCAGATGGCGGGAGCACACAGTTCGATTTCTAGACAAGGGTTATATTCTTTTTTTTTTTTAATTTTTTTTTTTTTTTTGCATTTATCCATTTTTGAGAGACAGAGAGAGACAGCGTGAGCAGGGGAGGGGGAGAGAGAGAGGGAGACACAGAATCAGAAGGAGGTTCAAGGCTCCAAGCTGTCAGCACAGAGCCCGACACGGGGCTCGAACCCATGAACCGTGAGATCGTGACCCGAGCCGAAGTCGGACGCTCAACTGACTGAGCCACTCAGGCACCCTGACAAGGGTTATATTCTTAAGTGGAGTGGCAAAGGGTAAGAAGAGGTGACTCAGCACTGGAAAACTCCATTTAATAGTGGTTCCAGGCATCTGGAGATGTCTGGTCCTCTAGTCATAAATTCTCCCCATACAATTCAGGCGAATGCCATTTGTCCAAAGAGTACCTGGTTGTGCTTTTTGTTACCCACAATATTTGGAACGATCGCTCGCTCTTTAGTTGAGGGCTGTGGGTCTTTTCTGCACCAAATGGCTCTTTGGAAAGACAGGTCCTGGGGCGCCTGAGTGGCTCAGTCGGTTAAGTGTCCAATTTCAGCTCAGGTCATGATCTACGGTTTGTGGGTTCAAGCCCTGTGTCGGGCTCTGTGCTGACATCTCGGAGCCTGGAGCCTGCTTCGGATTCTGTGTCTCCCTCTCTCTGCGCCTCCACCACCCCTCCACCCCTCAAATGAATAAATATTAAAAAAATGTAAAAAATTAGAAATACAGATCATCTATCATTTGATCAGTTGCCCTTCATTGCCTGACTGACCTCCGTTCATTCTTTCAGACCCACTGTTAATATCTCTAGAGAGAAACCATCCCTGCCTGGCTTGGGCAGAGTGCTCTGTGCACAGCATGCTGTCCCTACAGCTGTCCCTACAGCTCTGTAGTGGTGCTGCGATTGTCAGGGTGCACGAGTAACCACAGGAAGACGAGGCAAGCACGTGATCCAGTTTTGGAGCGTTGTATCCAAGGATTAACAATCAAAATTAAAATTTTAAAGTAATTAAATTCAAATTAAAAAGTAACTGAAATCCATTACTTACATGTCCCGGAGACACCAAATATACTCATCATCATCTACCACAATCCTTGGCAAAGCTCCCTTTTCTCTCCTCTCTCATTAGAGCCGACCCCTCTCTCTGCCTCAAACCCCAAATCTCATAACACATGATGTGCGAGAATTTTCTGTCTCTTTCTTCCCTCTGCATGTTCTCTATTCCTTGTCTGTGGATATAGTTCCTTTCTTAGCAAGTAAAAATCTTTCCTTTTTAAGAGAAGGAAGCAGGAAAACCAAGATGACAATACGGGATCTTCCTTAGTAGGTGAAGGTAAATATAAACACTGAAACACTTAAAGTCAACCAATTTTTGTCCCATCACCCATAGGCTTTCTGTCCTCTCCATTGTGAGACTTTCTAGACTCACTAGGGATTGAGCAATTCATCCCTGTCCTGCCTGTAGCCAGTGTTTCCCGAGGTAACAGGGGAGGAAGGGCAGGAGGCATAAATATTTGTTTGCTTGTTGAGCCCCTATATTTAAGACTTTATTTGAGTTCCGGGATCATTTTTTTTTTTGACCACGAAGAGAATCAAGGACATGTGCACAGAGCAAATTGGCATCAGGTCTGCCTTTAGCTGGTCTGGAATACGGGGAAACAGGTGTTGGTGGTGCTGGAGGGCATATGCCCACAACTGTGGAAGCTTCCATGCCACCTCCAGCTCTCTCTCATGTTCTTCTGGCCAGTTAGCTCGGAAGGTCTCCACCTGAATGTGTCGTAGAGTCACCTGGAGGACTTTCAGGTGGTTCAGGCACCATTCCCTGAGTTTCCGATGTATCAAGGCGAAGTGAGTCCTGAGAGTCTGAAAATCTGAATTTTAACAAGTTCCCAAGTGGTGCTTTTGCTGCTCTGGGATCTGCACTTTGAATATCACTGCATTAGCGGCAAAAAGTACTTCCTATTCCGGACCATCTTATGAATTCATTTGAACTCCTGAAGAATTGAAAGTCCCTGGGTTATGGGGCATTTAAAGGACCTTATAGGAACCAGAACACATTTTCTACCCACATGCCATCAATAGCATTTCCTTCCCCTTCCCAAATGTATCCAGAGTCTTTCTCCTTCATTACAAGACCCCGGATACATGGACGACTAGGAGCCATTTTGTGTGTGTGTGTGTGTGTGTGTGTGTGTGTGTGTGTGTGTTTGGCCAGGGTGTCTTTATTCTGTCAGTCTCTTCTGGCTTTCCTCCTTCTCATTGTGTCCTATTTATTATTTATTAAGAGGCTTTTAGCCCAATCCCAAGGTGCCCTGGGAATATACTAAGGGATGGGGAATGGGGAGAGGTTATGTGGAGAGACTGTTCCCTTCCATCTGGCGAGAAGAGGACCGGAGATCGTACTTACTCTAGAGCACAGCCCTGCTACGGGGTCTGCCCTGCTTGGCACGTCTTCGTTTTGTGAAGCATCTTCACAGCTGGTATCTCACTTTTTGTCACAGCATCCATGAGGCAGAAAGGGGAGGTATTACTGTCATGAATGTAGAGGTGAAGAAATTAAGGCTCAGGGGGGTGAAGTCATCTGACCAAGGTAACACGGCTTGTGGCTATGGGAGTTTGGAAAGAACTCCCTCTCTCTGGGCTCCGATAAGGGCCCGCTGACAAACTGTTGTCCAAGCTGAAACTCTTATTCAAGGATGAATATTGACGGTTTAGGAGATGAGGGACAGAGAAAGGACATTCCAAGCAGAGCCCAGCATGTGTAAAAAGGTCTGCTGGCAGGAGAGAGTAGAGTATACTTAGGAAAGACCTCTGGGTCTGGAGCAAAATAAGTCAAGAGGAGAAAAGCTTGGAAGGAAGGAGAAAAGCTGGAAAGGGAGGCAGCAGCCAGATCATCAAAAGGATTTGAGCGTTTTTCTGAGGGCCATTCAAAGCCATTGGAGTGTTGATGGCAACAGAGTATTGTGATCAGATTCCCGTCTCTAATGTGGCTGGAGCACCACGGTGGGGGTAAGGAGAGCAGTCGGTCAGGAGGTTGTTGCGGGAGTCCGGGTAGGAAGAGGGTGGTGGGCTGGCCTCAGGTGGTGGCAGGAAGGAGTGAAAGCTGGGGACGGATTCTGGAGAGACGGTTTGTAGGATGCAGTGTTTAGTGGCATTTGGGAGGCAAGGGAGGGGAGAGGGCAAGGGTGACACCCGGCCACTGGTTGTACATAACAGTTCAGAGAATGTTTACGGACCTGAACACATCTGATGGCAGACACATGCCTTGAACGCTGAGCACTGAGCCCTGGAGGTGTGGGGGTCAGTGGTCCTGGGGGACTGGCTCTATGTTGGAGTTTGGAGTGCTTTTCTCTGTCTTTCATGGCCCCTTCCTGCAAGCTGCCTGTCTCCTCTGAACTATATTCTACGCATGTATTTGTTGTTGAAACGCTATGTCTGACAATTATTTACTTTTTAGGGAGCATGTAGCTTTCCTGCCGTCTTCAGAGCAAACGTACTGCAGACGAGTCTCTTCCAAACCACTGGAGAAATCCATCACAAGCACTTAGAAAACTGGGGCAACGGGTCTGATGTGGATGGGCCTCATGAATAAGGTTCTCCAGGGAATGTGGGCAGAACATGTTTCCCAGCAGTTTGCACCCATCGGGACAGCTGAGAACGGATGTTGGTGCAACAGTCCCCTGCTTCTTCCTTTCTGCACTTTGGCTGGTATGAGGAAGGGGCCGCAGCAGGTGAGGCCTGAACACCTGGCTGTTAGTCCAGAGAGAGGAAATGGGAGTGAGAGAAATGAACATTCCAAGTTCTTTTTCAGAATTCTTCGGGACTAATAGTTCTCTCTTCTTTACTGGCTTCTTTTTTTAATGTTTTAGTTTGTTTTTGGGAGAGAGAGAGAGTGATGCATGAGTGGCGGAGGGGCAGAGGGAGAGGGAGACAGAGGATCTGAAGTGGGTTCTGGGCTGACGGCAGAGAGCCTGATGCGGGGCTTGAACTCACGAGCCCTGAGATCATGGCCTGAGCCGAAGTAAGATGCTTAACCGACTGAACCACCAAGGCACCCCTCTCATTAATGGCTTCTTAGTAATACCTTATACCAGGCTTAGTAATAGATGATTTGGGAATGAAAGATGTGAGATAAGGCCCTTGCCTTCTAGCAACTGACAGTATAGAGAGGTGATAATAGGATGAGACTCTTGCCTAAATGGAGAATTTCTTGAGAGCAGGAATTGTTTCTGATTCATTTCTGTCGTCTCAGAAGCTAGCGTTTGGGCTGGCAGAGCAGGTGCTCCAAAAATGCTTGTTGAATAGAAGGATGGATGGATTGTTGAGTGGATGGATGGAGGCGGTTTATTGGTTGGATGTGTGGATGAGTAGATGTTTGGATACTCTTTAGTTGCAAGAAATCCTGAACCATAAAATGTGTGTACAGAATATATTTCGTCATTTCCGTGACCAGGCTGTAGTCTTTATTCACTCAGTCTTGCTGACACTCTGTCCTTTCCAACAGCTTATACTCACAAAGACCTGCTTCATTTGGCATTTGATTTACCAGATGAGTTTGGCTCAGTTTCCTCTTAGGATTGACGAAGGATCTTCTGCTTGTTTCTACATGTAGTGAGTAAACCACTCAAACGTTTAGAAACAAATCAGTCTACCATATTTAAATTGGAAGGAACGTCAGAGATCATGCAGTTCAACACCTTCTTAGAAATGGGGAGGAAGTGAGTTGAGTCAGTATAAGCTCAGTGAAAGCATGTTGGACTGGAATCAGAAGAAAATAGGCCTGGGGCGCCTGGGTGACTCAGGCAGTCAAGCGTCTGACTTTGGCTTAGGTCATGATCTTGCAGTTCGTGAGTTTGAGCCCTGCGTTGGGCTCTGTGCTGACAGCTCAGAGCCTGGAGGCTGCTTCGGATTCCGTGCCTCCCTCTTTCTCTGCTCCTCCTCTGCTCTCTCTCTCTCTCTCCCTCACAAAAAATAAACATTAAAAAATGTTTCACAATAAAATAAAGATGAAAATAGGCCTGAAGTTTGTGTCTGCTACTCAGTTCACATGCTCTCGAGAATAATTTCTTCCTTGCCTGCCTTCATCAGTGTGTCGTAAGGGGCAGATGAATGAGCGAGGGCTCAAGTAGGGGTTTGCGCTTTGTAAAGACGAGTAGCAGTTGTTGCCTAATGGCGTCAAGCTAGTAGCTGGAGAGCAGACACTAGGCTAGGTCTTCTGAGTCGGCATTTAGGCACTCTCTGCTAGACCACGTTGCTTCTGAGAAATGACATCAGCCGACGGGCTAGTCGTGCAGATTGGACAAAACCGAAATATGGGTGATTTATAATCTACCAGAATGGCTGAAATTAAAAAGACAAAAAAATCCCAAGTGTTGGCAAGGACGACTGAAATGCTCACGTACTATTGGTGGGAGTGGAAATCGGCACACCTGTTTTGGAAAACTGGCAAGAACCACTAAACCTGAACACGTACACGTACCATGACTGAGCTGTTGCATTTCAGTGTATACACCCAAGAGAACTGAGGGCAAATATTGTGCTAGAAGGTTCACAGCAACATTATTCATAACAACAAAGACCTGAGTACTATACAGATGCCCCGTAAGAGTAGAATGAATGAACTGGAGCAGGAAGTTCTGCTCCCAAGAATGGACAATTAGCCACCAATGAGAACAAACCAGCTAAAGCTACGTGCAACTAAAGGGTGCATTCCACGGTGTGCATGGCGGGGTGCTTGGGGGGCCTCCCCTTCAATCCCCTGACTCCAGCCATAATCAGACCCCTGAGGATACCACTGCCCTTGAAGGCGCTGGCCATTTGCTCACCTTAGTGACACAGCTTGGGCAGTCAGAGCTTGGGTTTGATGTGTGGCTGGGGGCCCTGCCCCTTTCCCACCCTCCACCTCTTCATGCTCACCAGTCTCCTGCACCGGATCATACCCCACAGCCCTCGCTGGCTGCATCCCCGCTGGAAACTATTCTCTGGGTTCTCAGGGATCAACTTCTGCCTCCTTTGCCTGCCTGCTGTGGTCCCGGTTCCCATCCCACAGCTGCCTCCACGCCAGCCAGCATCCACCATGGAAGACCAGACCACACGTCTGGGAAATGACCCAGACCCAAGCATACACACGCACGTCCCCCCAGGCAGACAGGGGTAGAGACTCAGCAAGAGCTGAATGGAAGCTCAGAGGTCACCGAGTTCAGCACTTTCCCCAAGCAAGGCTCACTTGCCTCTGATGGCATGCTTCTAAGTGTTACCTGGAGTTTGTAATTTAATTGTCAATTTCTTTTGTTGTGGATTAGGAAAGAATATAACCAGGGCATTTACATTCTTGATTTCATGTATGGTATTACCTAGGACGGTGTTAAACATTTTATTTCATTTATTTATTTTTTTAATTTTTAATGTTTTTATTTATTTTTGAGACAGAGAGAGACAGAGCATGAGCAGGGGAGGGGCAGGGAGAGAGGGAGACACAGAATCCGAAGCAGGCTCCAGGCTCTGAGCCGTCAGCCCAGAGCCCGACGCGGGGCTCGAACTCACGGACCGTGAGATCGTGACCTGAGCTGAAGTCAGACGCTTAACCGACTGAGCCACCCAGGCGCCCCGGTGTTAAACATTTTAAAACAACTTGATTTGAATTTGATTTAAAGACAAACGTTAAATATTAGTATATGCGATATAAGCATATGGTAAAAGTCATGAAGTGGAGGCTTGGGAAACACTAATCTAGTTTCCTCAGTTTACAATGGGGAAACTGAGGCCTGAGACGGGAGGAAAAGCATAATGATTCTGACTCCTAACTTGATCCTACACTTGGTGCCTAGTAAGTGCCTTTAACAGAGAGGTTTTCTTATTAGATAGATTTGGCCCAGCATGAGAGGTTAAGATAATGACCATCATTCCTTACTACAAATGAAGGGGCAGGATTTCTGATGGGGCAGTGACGAGAATGTAGGCTTCAAAGCCAGATCAGCCTGGAGTCATACCCCAACTCCCCATTTTCTTGCTGTGTGGCATTGTATGTGTCACTTAACCTCTCTGAGCTGCAGGTTCCTTATCTGTAATAAAAAACCTTATGCACGCATCATGGTGGTGTTGTAAGGCTTAAAAGAGATGATCAAGTCCCAGGCCCACAGCTGGCCCATCTCTGTCCCTAGAGAGAGGAGGGATTCCCCCAGGGCAGTGTTCAGAGGCAGAGACAGACCTGGAACCCAGGGGCAATCCCTCCTCATTTCAGTTCTGCAAGTCATTGCCCCAGTGGGGCGGTGCCAGCTGGGAGGAGGGCAGGAGTGTGGTTTACCCCGATCTCTGCTGGGCCGGCCCAACTGCTGGTGGCACGAGTATCAGTGATTTTAAGAAGCCTCCATGACTGAGGCTGTGGAGCATTGGGCTGGGTCTGCCCAGCCACATGGGCTGCTGGCTGGAGGGGGAGGCCCCCCGTTGCCCTGGGGAGCAATCTGAGTTTCTGCAAGGGGAAGCAATGCACCTGTGATGCCAGCCCCAGTGGCCACCTGTGTAGGGTTCTGGGCTGGGCAGGTGCTGGAGGGTCCCATCCCCATCCAGCAGGAAACCATCCCCATGGGCCTTCTGAGGCCAAGTGCAAATGAGAGGGCCGCCCTTTGGTGTTTTATACGCTGGCCGGGCATTGCAGGTTTGGAGACCAGCAGGTCCCCATGGCAGCAATTATGCAGAAGATCGAATGGGAACGATCTGGCCTTATAGGAGCTGCTCAGATTAATTAGAGCATTTGTGAGCATCCTCCTTCTCGTTCTTACTCCTCTCTTCTGCCTCTTCTTTTCCTCCTTCCCCCTCATCTGGCATTCGCTGATTCATTTATTCAAGAGGTACAGCGGCACCTCAGGGACCCACAGGCAGAGAGACCCGAGTTTGAGTCCTGGCTTTCCCTTTTAGTATCAGGTCGATCCATCTGAAACGGCCATGTTGTAAGTCTAAAATGGTCGAGAACTGTGGGCCAGTTGCTTAACCCCTCTGGGCCTCAGTTTCCCCACCTGCAACTTCACTTGTCTCACAAGGTGTAAATACTCATTTGTATTTTCTTTTTTTTTTTAAATTTTTTTTTAGTGTTTATTTATTTATTTATTTTTTAATTTTTTTTTTTCAACGTTTTTTATTTTTATTTTTGGGACAGAGAGAGACAGAGCATGAACGGGGGAGGGGCAGAGAGAGAGGGAGACACAGAATCGGAAACAGGCTCCAGGCTCCGAGCCATCAGCCCAGAGCCTGACGCGGGGCTCGAACTCACGGACCGCGAGATCGTGACCTGGCTGAAGTCGGACGCTCTACCGACTGCGCCACCCAGGCGCCCCACATTTGTATTTTCTTAAAGGTGGGGTATAGGCAATTTCATATGGTTTATCTCTGGCTCACGTAGCCTCTGGGAAGTTGCCACGGCAAGTCTCTTTGAACTTTTGTGTCCGTAACTGTAAAACAGTATCTACCTCAGAGGGTTGTTGTATAGATCAAATGAGCTAATGTGTGTGAAGCGCTGGTGGTAAGCATCCAACAACTGCTGGCTATTCTTTTTCTTCCTTCCTTCCTTCCTTCCTTCCTTTCATTCATTCATTCATTCATTCATTCATTCATTCTACAGACATTTCTCAGCTAACAGCTGTTCCAGGCTCAGTGCAAGGTGCGGGAAACACAGAGATGAAGGAGACATGGCTGTTTCCTTTAAGAATTTGCCTTCCAGGAGGGACGCCTGGATGGCTCAGTTGGTTAAGCGTCTGACTCTTGGTTTCAGCCCAGGTCCTGATCTCACAGGTTGTGGGATCAAGCTCCGCATTGAGCCCTGTGTTGAGCTGCACGTTGGGCTCTGTGCTCACAGCATAGAGCCTGCTTGGGCTTCTCTCTTCATCTCTGTCTGTCTTGACCCCACCTGTGCTCTCTCTCAGATAGATAGATAGATAGATAGATAGATAGATAGATAAACTTAAAAAAATAAGGGTTTGCCATCCAGTAGACTTGACAGGCAAAGGGCTCGTGAATGTTTTATGTTGTGGGAAATAAATGGAGCTGTCAGACTGCTGAACTCAGACTGAGTTTTGTCTTAAGTGGGAGGAGCATTTATTGAGCATCTATTCTGTGCTGGATGCAACATACACATGATCCCATTTAGCTTGGACGCAAGCCTAGGAGGTAGGTATTATGTGAGGATCTGTAGTTCAGAGACAGAAGTTGCTTACTAATGTCTGTCTACCTCCAGTGTTCATTATCTTCTTACTTTATGTGGCTGCCCCCCCAGGGAACAGAGGTGGGGAACAGAAGTGACTGAGGACCTGAATGTAGCAGTCAGCTTGATCTGACTTGCTATGGGTTTCCTTCCTCTGAGTTACTCATGAGTCTGCAGAGATGTCTGGGGTCAGGGGAGACTTCTGACAGGCTTTTCCATCTTGCCTGGGGTGGGATCTTTGTGGCTCAGAAATAACTGGGCACTTCCTTAGGGTTGAAGTTTGAGCTGGGAGTCCTAAAATAGCATCAAGTCCCTTTAGACAGAACTCCCCTTTACAAAGATGCCACATTAACACAGGACCTCTAGAGCCCCAAAGCTCCCATATCCTGTGAAAGGAGTGATCTGGAATGGAAGTTGTAGGCTGCTCTGTGATAAACTAATGCTCTTAGAATTTTAGCTATTCATTGTATGAGCTGCTTTGGCAGGGAAATTAGACATGCAAAATTTTAAGCTCTGGCCTTATTCATTTTTAATTAATTTTTGTGTAATAAGCTGTAAGCACATTAATATCAATGAGATACTTTCATCAGTGTGGCTAATATACAGCTTTAAGGAGCCATGGGTATTGTTTCCCCCTCTATTTGTGTTGAACAAAGATTACTGGTTCTCTAAGTATTATTTGCTGGTTCCTGGGAGATGGGGCTGCAAGAGAGGAGTTAAATTTTCCCAGCAGGCTTGAGCCGAAATGTTGTCATGGACATTTATAGCACTCTATGGCACTCACCGAAGATTTGACTGTCAGAAATTAAAGGGTCTTCCATAAGAAGCCGTCACATGTGGGACCCATAACTAAACAAGCCATAGAATTTGGAATGGGATTATTCCAGTATTTTTATAAGAAGATCCAAGCCAGAATTTCAAACAAAAAATATTTATTTAATACTTAAAATATTAAAACTGGAGTAGTTTTGCTATGTTCAGACATTATGGGATTCCATTCATTCATTCATTCACTCATTCATTCATTCATTCTGTAGTAATTTGAACACCTACTATGCACAGGGCATTCTGACATTATCAGGTACAAAATATGAAATCCAGTCATGGGGTCTAGGAGACTACAGTTCACTATGGAATATTTTAAATTTTTTTTTAACATTTATTTTATTTTTGAGACAGAGAGAGACAGAGCATGAACTGGGGAGGGTCAGAGAAAGAGGGAGACACAGAATCCGAAACAGGCTCCAGGCTCTGAGCTGTCAGCACAGAGCCCAACGCGGGGCTTGAACTCACGGACCGCGAGATCATAACCTGAGCCGAAGTCGGCCGCTTAACCGACTGAGCCACCCAGGTGCCCCTGGAATATTTTAATATAAGGCAAAGTGATAAGTATCATCATGCAGGCAAATTAGTGCTCGAACAGTGCAGTAAAGAGATTGTTTGTAGAAGAGAGAGTATGGACATAACTTTTCAACTGGACCTTTGAGGATGCATTCTTAGAGAAAGGAAAGCCATTCTTAGAGATGGAATAGCCAATTCATATCCAAGACAAGTGGGGACAGGGTCACCAGATCTGAGGAAAATAATAACATGCTTTATCAATGATGTGTCTTCATTCATGCTCTTCCCTCCTTTGAGAATGCCTTTTCCTTCTTCCAGCATGGTAGGTCTCCTTGTCCTGCTGGTCCCTCCCTGTTTTTCCTCCCATCCAAGGTCAGCCTGTGCTAATTCAACTGGCTCATCTCACATCAGGCAGAGAAGCTAAGAGCCAGAGAGTTAAAAGGACATGAAGCTACTTGGTTATAGCCTTAACTAGAACTGGATCCTTGTGGTTTACTCTTCTCTGCATTCTATATATTTATGATCCATTATGTCAGAGAATAATGGCCAAGAAACATTCCTCCAGCATGGGAAGGTCAGTGCCGCTTCCATTAATTGCTAGACCTGGGGACAGGGATGGTTCTGGATAATAGAGACCTATCCAGAAAACCCTTTTGGCATCAACCATTGTTAGTTCTGAGTTCTTTTTTGTTTTTTAAGTTTATTTCTTGAGAGAGAGAGAGAGAGAGAGAGAGAGAGAGAGAGAGAGAGAAAAGAACATATGGGGGAGGGGCACAGAGAGAAGGAAAGAGAAAATCCCAAGCAGCTCCACCAATGTAGGGCTTGAACTCATGAACCGGAAGGTCATGATCTTGAGCCGAAATCGAGTCACTTGACCGACTGAGCCACCCAGGCACCCTAGGTCTGAGTTCTTGTTCATACTCTAGTGTATACAGCACAAGGCTCATATCGAATGCCACTCCCCCCCCCAATCTTTTTTTGGACGATTAAAGATGTTAAAGCATCCCAGGCCTGTAATTCTGAGCATCCATGCTTACAGCTCTTTATTGCTGATGTCAAGCCCAAGATAGCTGCTAAAAGTTATTGTCCAGAGCCCTCAGGTAAGATTGTTTTCTTATCTTTTTGCCTTTTTGTTTTCATGACAGAGGGAAAGAGGGAGCTAGATGGCTTCCGAGTTACCGAGGGCTCTGATATGGCAAGGTTTGATTAACTGAAGTTGTGCTCTTTCAGAGAAATGCGCTGTTTTGACAACCCCAGCTCAGTGATTTTGAGTAATGGTGAGAGGAAACGCGAGTTGGGGTTTGGAGAGACTCTGGGAATGTGGTTTTCTGCAAAATTTGACAGCTTCCTGCCCACCCTCTCCCTTACTCTGTGGCTGTAATCAGCGCTCAGAGCACTTGGCATCACAGCTCTAGATGCAAAGAGCTGTCTCTTCCCTGAAGAGGGCCTGGGCCAGGTCACAAGGGAAGTTTCTGGGATGGAGAAGTGCTGTTGTCCATCTCTAAGGAACCAGCTTTCCCAGGGCCACTGGGTGGTGGCTTGTCCCCCCATCACTCTTCCCTGGGAATTTTCGCCATCAAAAATAAAGAAATAAATCAGGGATGCTCCTCGGTCACAGAAAAAATATTGGCTTTTCCACTCTAGTCGCTGGTTTCCAAAGATAGTCTCTCGCCAACGATAACAACATCTACCCACAAATGGTTCCATTAACGAGGAGGGACAGGTCAGCAGGAATCCTAGTGTCTCTCATGGCGGACTTGCCAAGAAAGGAATGTGATTCGAGCCATGGGGAGAGGGAAGCCAAGGAGGCTGTAACCAGTGAGAACCTCTTTGCAGTCCCAGAGCGCGAAGTCGTGTTATTTTTTGTTTTCTAACGAGTTGAGTGACTCCTCCCCCAGGTGCTCTGTTGTAGTAGGAAATTCGTGTCCCTCTCAGGTGCTGTGTGCCCCCCCCCACCCCCACCACATTACCCAGGAACCTGATGATTTATGCAGTGCAAAGGGTCAGTCATGCTTTCTGCTCTAATCGGAGGAAGCAATGGCATTTGACGGGTTCACCGTGGCTGTTTCCTTTATGCAGAGCGGCCGTTGAAGACTGGTCTTGGCCCCTCTCTCACTGAGGAAGAGGATTAAAGGAAAACACAAATTAAATCTCTGGCATGGCACCCTGCTACAGTGTGACTGAGGCATCTCAGCAGTTGCCGAGGGCACTCTTAGCTTCTGGATTTCCTTTCTCTCCTTCAACCAAAACGACCCATATAAAACCACGCTTCTCCTCCACACGGTCCCAAGCTGTGGCTCCTTTGTTCAGCAACTCCCTATACACATCTGTCAAAGAAGGTCAAGTCCCATGGCTGCTCTGAATCTGTGTTCACCCCTATAACAAGAGGATGACAACGCGCAGGGGTCCGCTGTAGGGGAAAAGTGAGATACTGTGCATGAAGCTCGGCGTGGCTCCTGGCGCACCGTGAAGTTGCAACAGTGCTAGACCCCCTCCGGCCCTCCCGCTGCTTCTCTTTTTCTTTCTCTCTTTTAATAGGAAATGGAAGAGCGCATGCAGCTCGGATGATGGCTGGAGCTTATTTATTTATTTATTTTCAAATTTTTGTATTCGAGTGTAGTTGACACACATTATTACGTTAGTTTCAGGGGTACAACGTAGTGATTCAACTTCTCTAAACATGATGCTATGCTCACCACAAGTGTGGCTGCCATCTGTCACCGTACAATGGGATTACAATATCCCTGACTAGATTCCCCACGCTGTACCCTTTATCTCCATGACTTATTCATGTCATAACTAGAAACCTGGGTCCTCCACGCCCCTTTAATCCATTTTGCCCGTCCCCCCCAAGCCCCCTTATCTCTGGCAACCATCAATTCGTTCTCTGTATTTTTAGGTCTGATTCTGCTTTTTGTTTGTTTATTCATTTTTTTTTTTTTTTTAGATTCCACTTGAGTGAAATCATACTGTATCTGTGTGGCAGATGGCAAGATCTCATCCTTTTTTGTGGCTGTGTAATATTCCACTGCATGTATATAGGGGTGTGTGTGTGTGTGTGTGTATGTGTGTGTGTATACCAAATCTTTATCTGTTCATCTACCAATGGGCACTTAGGTTGCTTCCCTATCTTGGCTATTGTAAATAATGCTGCAGGAACTCCCTTATTTATTATTATTATTATTATTATTATTATTATTATTATTATTTTAGAGAGAGTACAAATAGGGAGAGGGGCAGAAGGAGAGATAGAATCTTAAAGCAGGCTCTAGGCTCACACGGAGCCTGATGCGGGACTCAATCCCACAACCTTGGGATCATGACCTGAGCTGAAACCAAGAGTCAGACACTCAACCAACTGAGCCACCCAGGTGCCCCACACTCTTCGTATTTTTAACTAGAACTTTTGTCTAATTACAAAAGACACGTACAAATTATCACATGTGCTGCTGAAGCAAGCACGGCATGTGCAAATTAAATGCCAAATAGGACCCAAAGTTCGTGTTTCCATCTTCCGAATGCAGGTATGAAACTCTGAAGGGCCTCTCCTCATTGGCACACATGATTAAAAGCCCGATGGTTTCTGGACCGTGGCACAAAATAGTTGTTGTTTAATTTTCTGGAGGCGGAGTTGCAGACGGCCTCGCCAACAGAGTGTATTATTAAGGTTTTGGATACTTGCCATTCCAACCTGTGAAAAATGGCATCTCGATGTAATTTAATTTTTTTTTCTTTAAATTATGAGTGGAGCTGAACATCTTTTCTATGTTTAAGAGCCACTAGTATATCATTATCTGTGAAGTGTCAGTTTATATCATTTGCTTATGTCTTACTGGGTTGTTGATCTTTTACTTATTGATTTCTTGAAATCTTTATATACTAGAGAGGCTATACCTGTGGAATGTGAACTGCAGTTTTCCCCCAATTTGCTGTTTGTCTTTTTGACTTTGTTTACAGTGTTTCTGGTTTTTATGGAGTCAAATTTATCAGTCACTTTTTAAAAAATAGCTTCTGGATCCTTTTCTTGGGAAAGCCTTCTTTATCCTGAGGTTATAAAAAAATTCTCCAATGATTTCTTCTTCTATTATGATAGTTTCCTTTTATATGTTTAAATCTTTGCGATCTTCCAAGTTTTTAATTAAACTGCGGAAGTCAGATATTTTGCTAAACGTTCCAGTTGTTAATACTGGCAACTCACTCACATAATATATACACATGTTCTATTGGCCTAACAAAACCACACACACGGGCCAGATTTGGTCTGTGGACCCCTGATCTGCAGTCTCTGATTTAAGACCAGACTGTCATCTTGCTTGACAATGTCAACTAATTGGGCAGCGGAGGTGTGCTATTTCTAAAGTACATCTCCATTCCCCTAGTACAGTCATTTCCCAATTTGTACAGAAGCCTTTGCTCTCTGTCTACCAGTGCCTTTGGCTTAGAAGGATCGTCTACTGGCCAGTACTGAGCTTTGACAGCCACTGAAAGTTTTGCCAGCTGCAGATAGGGGCTAATCCGATTGGCCATCGCTGGGAATTATCTCCTTGACACACTCAAGCCACTGTACTGCCTGGGCTGTATATAATTGGTTTTGCACCCAAAGAGGTAAGTGCTTATCCCTGGTATTACTTACGCCGACACTGAATTCAGTTTTGGATTACCTGATTTAAAAAAAAAAAAAATGCAGCTCCTGTCCTTCCCCCTAAGTGCTTTGAGATCACTGGGTGAATGGTGCTACTCAGACGTGAAGTTCGATACCCTGGGAGCTAAACCTTCAGCTCTGTTCCCTTTGCTCTCTTGAGGGAAGTCCTGTGCCTTGCTGTCACCTTTCCTGTCACTCAGTCACCTCCTGCTGTAAAAGTTTATAAGCAGGGGATCAGGCTGAGAAGAGAAGGGCTGATTGGCACGACTGTTAAATTATGAAATGAGCAGAGATGCACAAACTAATTGTTGGCAAACATTTTCCCATGTGATCCTTCCTTCATCTGTATCGAGAAAGCTCTCATCCAAGAACCATGACTTGTATGCAGGGGAGTAAGGTTCTTGCACTTGAAAGTAAGCTGATAGAGGACTTTCTGTCAGCCTGATCACAGAGCTGGGGAGCTCAAATTTGGATACTCCTGAAAGAGAGGTTGCCCGGGGAGAAAGGGGCCATGCAAAATCCTGAATGGACCTCCGTCCTTTTCCATCCATCACACAAGCTCACTCACCCCACTATGAAGACTTTCTAGAAACTCAGAGCCTTCTGCCTTCCTTCTCGGGATTGGGAGCTCAAGTAGAATACAGACAGTGGTTTCCAGATCCATATCAGCTCCACTCGCAGCTCCTGGCACAGGGCTGGTACTTGGTAAAGGTTTGCTGGGTGAATGAAAACTTGCGCCAATGCGTTCATGCATCTGGCAGCTTCTGGCACGGCCAAGGGGGCCAGGCCTCTGGTTACTTTTCGATCAATGACTCAATCAATGACTCAATCAATCAATTAATCAATCAACCGATCTTCACTGAGCTATTATGGAAATGTCCGGGGGCTTGGTAGAAGGAAGACTGGCTTTGGGGGAGATTTTGGTCCCAATTTTGACTCTGCTATCAACCCACTGGCTGACTCTCTGAACCTCGGTTTGGTCATGTATAGTGTAAAGAGGATTCTGGCTCTCCACGGTCTCTTCAGCCCTGCTGTTCTAGAAGCCCACTGGTTTCAGGGACTAAGGGGAGGGGGACCTGTGTTCAGTAATGGCAGACATGCGCTGGGCACCCCCAAGTGCCACTTTCTAGATGTTGGCATAAACACTTTCATTTTAGTCTTCAAAACCTCTCTAGGAGGTGAGCATTGTTATTCCTCTTAACGGGTGAGGAATCGAAGGCTTAGGAGGGTCAGGTTTGGATGCCGTAGACCAGTGTTTCAAGTTTTCTGAACTTGGGAAGCTCTGATGGGAAAGCACATTGTTTTTTCTCCTGACAGTGCCTTCAGTATCTCACTTCCCTGTCATTTGGTGACACACAGTTTCTAGTCCTTTTCAGCCATTAAAAAGAATTCTCAGCTTGACCTATTTGAACATCGAGTCCAATTTCAATCAAAAACTTTGATATTCAGTTTAAAACTTTATATCTCCGGGGGCACCTGGGTGGCTCAGTTGGTTAAGCATCTGACTTTGGCTCAGGTCATGATCTCACGGTTTGTGGGTTCGAGTCCCGCTTTGGGCTCTGTGCTGACAGCTCAGAGCCTGGAGCCTGCTCCGGATTCTGTGTCTCCCTCTCTCTCTCTTCCCCTTCTCTGCTTGTGCGCTCTCTCTCTCTCTCAAAAATAAACCTTAAAAAACAAAACTTTATCCCTCCCATCAGCTCCAACCTGTTCTGGAACTCAGGGAGCAAGGGTGGGGAAGGAGGCGTGCCCTCTGCCTTTCGTTCTCCATTCTCTACTTCTCACCAGCCTCTCCTCCTTACTCCCCCAGCTCTGCTCCTCGGGGTTGGGCAGAGGAAGGAGCACGGCAGAGCCTTCTTCATGCAGCTGATGCTCTTTGTACTCCTTGCTTAGCTATCCACTTGTCTTTGCCAGGGTGGTTTTCCAAAGTCAGCACTTCCACGAGCAGTGGTGGGTCCTCAGAGCTCTCTGCACTGCCCCCCACAACATGGACGATTCCCCCACCCCAGCTGACTCCTCTGGGCCCTGCTCCCCTCCTTCAGGCCCCTCTCCCACAGCCTTCTTCAGTGGGGTCCTTCTGAGACAGTTCAAGCCCAGCTGGCCTTCTCCAGTGTTCTCTGTCCCATGGGTACAGTGCACCCTTGACCTGCTGCCATGGCCGCCTCAGCCTGGCAGTGCTTTCATTTTACGTTCACTTTCAAATTCCTGGGGGCATGCATGCTGAGTTCCCACGTATTTTCTCACTTCTGTCTGCTTCACTAATGCCAAGGAGTTTTTTTTTTTTTTTTTTTTTTTTTTTTTTTTTTTTTTTTTTTACAAATTTCTAGAACTCAACACACACCAGTTTTGGAGGTGAGAAGCCATTCTCCCCTGCTGCATAGATCTTCAGTCTCTGTAGGGTTCTTCACCCAATGAGGGGTGAGGGTGGAAGGCACCACCTTTCTCTCCCTTCCCTTTCCTCTACAAACGTCCTTAGAGAGAGAGGCCTGCCCCTCACTGAAGCTCCAGGCTCCTCTTACGCAGCCTGGATGGAGAGGGGGTCTCAGAGCTGGCTTCACCATCTCTCGGGTCATGCTGCTGAGAGGTGTCACACAGCTCTCTAGAACATGGGCTGTTTGTCACCCATTACCTTTAGTTGGAGGCTTTAGCCAAGATCTGGACACGGCAGGAAAAGCCTCTTTCCACGGCCTGTTAAATCTCTACAATGCTTATTGGGCTTATTTTAGCGTTACTAAAGGCAACGTGGAAGTGAGGGTGGAGGGGCATCTCATCTCCCGCCTGGGAGTTGCCAACGGCCAGTTTCACCCGCTGTCCCTCTGCCCTCAGTGGTCAGACGATGCCAGAGATAAACAGCTCATCCCTTTAAGCCAGGCTGAATTGGTGCTGCTTAAAAAAAAATTTAAAAAGAAAAACTATTATTGACACAGCGGGCCATTGCTTCCTGGAGCAAGCAGGTCAGCTGTCATTTTTCCAGCTCTTTGCTGCATTTAAGGACGGCTGGAGCCACAACGGGGAGATGGAGTGTGCCCGTTGGCTTCAGCCTGCCCCAGGAGGGGGCCTGGGGGATCGTGCACGTGCTGAAAAACGAGACCAGCCACTGAAGCGCAGAAGCCCGAGAGGGGCCTGGCCTCTGCAGTTTTCAAGTTTTACTTTTGTTTCAGACAGCACTGTTCCCACAAACTCTTACCTGGAATTTAATTGCGTTCAACAGTTTTCCTGGCCAAAGTAGGGGCGGGGCTCGGTGTTACTCAAGCCCTCTGGTTCTGCTTCCTCTCTTCATGGTTCCGAGAGGGCTCTTGGGAATCTTTGGGATTTACAGAGCGGAGACAGAAAGTCCAGTGTCAGAAGACAGAATCTCGATTAAGTGAGAACCTGCAGGCCTAGGACCTCGGGCAGAATCTGTGAAGGCGAATCGTGAGAAGAAAAGGTTTTGCACACACAGGTGCAGGGTGGAGATGGGCAGCTTAGCAGCAGCTAGTAAAAGCACAACTTTGGGATTTTTCTGGGGGGGCTTAGAGTGCGACGCGGCCGTCGAAAGTGTCGTTCCACCTGACTCGTGACGTGGTATAGGACAGGCCGAGCCAGGATAGGCTCGCCATCTTGTAAGACCCTGATGGAGCTCCTTGTGTAGAAATTGCTTGCCCCTCCCCTCCATGTTGGTTGGCCAGCGTTCTAACTAGGCCGTAGGCTGGGTGGCAGCTGAGAGGGCAACCTGCTGCTAAAACTGTGCGTGACTGGGTTGATGGTGATTCAGTGATGAAAATATCAAGTTCTCTCCCCGTGGAAGTTTAGAATTTAAATCATAGAGAATATTTTGGGAAAGACCACAAGCCATACACACACCGAGGAGGCAGGTGGGAGGAGAAGCCAAGAGCCATCATGGGCGTGAGCGGGTGCCGCCAGGAGTAAGCAGATGCGAACAGACCTGAGGAATGGAGGGGGAGGCAGTTGGTGGACAGGATCAGGAGCAGCAGAAGATGGGACGGGATGGGGCTGGGGCCCCTGAGGAGCCCCTAAGGCCTCCGTGTAGTTAGAACTGCGTCATCCTGAGTTCCCTTACACTTCCAAAGTGTATTCTGGTGCGAATCCATTCCAGGGTTTCCACGAGCTCCAGGTTCTTGCTTCCTCATCTTCACTTTCATCTTCCCAGCCAACTCTACCGTTGAGGAGAGCCTTGCCTTCCACTCAGGCGATTTGTTCTCGAGAAGAAGAGCCCGCTCACCCAGAGCCATAATGTCCTGAGCACCCGGGAAGGTAGCCCCAGTCCTCTCGAAATACCTGTCAGGCTTGAGGCTGTTGCTGGAGCTTCAGTTCTCACAGGATACTGAGGAGCTGGAGTATGTTCTGAAGAAGGGTCCTAGACATTGTGCTCTATGGAGAAGAGAGGACTTTGGGACAGAGATCAGAAAAAGATAAGTGTTCAGCTTTCAGTTCTGTCATCAAATGCATGAAAAGTCAACCTGTAGAGATGGGATTGAGCTTTTTTTTTGGGGGGGGGGGTGCCTCTAAAGGGCAGATGTGGGACTGAAGAATGGCATTGTTGTGGTTGGCCACTTTAATTTTCTAACTGCAGTGCCCTTCAATGCTAGAGCATGCTTCTTCATCGAGTGGTGAGCTCCCCACGACGAGAGCCAGCAAACACAGGTTGGGCGCTCCATCTAGAATGCTCTAAAGGGGATTTCTGCATTTGATTGGGCAACAAGACAAAGCCCAAGAGTCCTCGCAAGTGTGAGACGCTTGGATTCTTAATTCCTGTGCATTAACCCTACTGACCTGCATCAAGGGAGGAACCGGAACATGTTGACTGTTGCTTTTTAAAATTTTTTTTTTTTTCAACGTTTATTTATTTTTGGGACAGAGAGAGACAGAGCATGAACGGGGGAGGGGCAGAGAGAGAGGGAGACACAGAATCGGAAACAGGCTCCAGGCTCCGAGCCGTCAGCCCAGAGCCCGACGCGGGGCTCGAACTCACGGACCGCGAGATCGTGACCTGGCTGAAGTCGGACGCTTAACCGACTGCGCCACCCAGGCGCCCCTTGACTGTTGCTTTTTAAAACTGAGTTCAGAAGCAGGCAAAACCAGGTCTATTTTCGGAGCAGCACATGCCAGCACAATTTATGTCAAACCCCCCATCTGCTCAAGTGTGGACCAAGCATAACTTGTTGAAGTCCCCGTTTGCTACACGGGGACTGCCTGATTAGACCCACGAATCTAGTTGGGAGCTTTATATTAACTCCTTGCTGTTGTGACCACTGCTGGCAAATTGCATTTCCCCCAACTCGAAGGCAGATCTGTGCTTTTCAAAAAAAATCCCAAATCCAATTGAAATGTTTAAGCACAAATAAAATCTGCATTAGAAAAGAGTTCTGAAAAAACAGAATTATGTTAGAGTAAATAGTGCTAGGTGCTGTAACAGATAAACCTTAAAATCTCAATAGCTTAACACGACAACGGTGTGTTTCTCACTCGTGCCATGGTTTGAAGTGGATCAGCAGGGGGATGTGCTTTATATAAATATTCGAGGACCCAGGCTTCTTCCAGCTCAGG
The DNA here is from genome assembly GCF_007474595.2 of Lynx canadensis. Lineage (NCBI taxonomy): Eukaryota > Metazoa > Chordata > Mammalia > Carnivora > Felidae > Lynx > Lynx canadensis. The sequence continues at coordinate 75,255,689 of NC_044312.2, forward strand.
GAACTCACATCACCCAGGGCCTGTTAGTATCCTCCATACCGTGAAACTATCATTGACCTTACGGACCACTCTCCGGAGTGGCTGGATCTTTAGCATCTGGCCAATAGGCAGAAGACAAAGCATAAAGATGATGCAGGTGGTTTAGGCGCCAGGCCCGGAAGTGGTGTTTGTCACTTTGCCCACACTCTATTGGTACAAAATAATCACATGGCCTCCCTTGAGGGAAGGGGCCTGGGAAATAGGCCAAAGAAGAAAGATAACATGGATATTGGTGAACACCAGCCGTCTCTCATAAGAAACAGAGGATATGACTTTCTATGTGTCTCAAGAGATGGCTGCTACAAATTTATCAGTGAAGTTGGAGCCAGGCATCTGATTTTATCCACAGTAGGTGATCGGTGGCTGTTGATGATGTGGACGTTAAAGATAGTAAGGCGTCTTGGTTCCTCAAGGGAGGAGGTGGCACTGGGGGTCATTTCTGTGCAATGCAGGGATGGAGAAATGAAGAAATTCTCATAGAAGAAATAATATGTCAGAATGGTCAGTGTTTTATTACTGATAATTAGAAAAAGAAGAATTAAAAACCAGGAGACAAAGAAGGGAAGGGAGGGGTTGTGCAGTACAGCCTTGGGAAGCAGGAAGGAGCTGAGGTCCTTTCCATTGGAAGCATGGAATCTATCACCGAGTGAGCCTCTGCCTTCCTGGGCTCTGCATGAGGTTGTGATCGATGGATCCACAGTGGTTTACCCCCATGTTTGGTCCTCATTGCTTCTTCTTTTCCCTCCTCCTCCTTCCTAACTTGTACTTATTTGTGTATGTGGGTGTGTAAGTTCTATGTAGATTTTATCACCTGTTCTAAAACCACAAAGACTCCTTATGTTGCCCTTTTATCGCACATTTCTTCTTTAGCTCCTTCAAGAGGCAAGTCCTGTTTTAACAGGTCTCAAGATGTTTTCCTGGCTTGTGAAGTCAAATTATTCTAGACGGGGAGGTGGGAGCTAACACCTTGGCTTTGTTATAAATGAGCCTTTGAATATCAAAAAGATGTTCAATGACATTGCACATGGAAATTTCAACTGTAATTCAAATCTCTCCTACTTTTATGGTCCAAAAGAAGCACAGGAAAGAAGCAAAAGCCTGTGGGAGACTTTTGCCAAGGTCCTTTTCAGCGAAGGTATTGAGTTCTTCGTGTTCCCCAAATCTGTTTTGACTTCTCACATTGGCTTTCATGTCTCCTAAATCTCGATGGTGCCAATCTGTCGGTGGTGGGGTGAGGTAAGTGGAGTGCAGAAGGGACGACAAAGGCATTCTCGATCATGTGATCTGTCACAAAGGAGACAGCGACCACTCATGAGCTGAAGCTATTACCATCCTCAACTCTCACTTAACTGGACTGTCCCAAGGTCATATATTTCTGGTTATCTGAGGCCAACAAGAAAAATCTTTTGTTTCCAGTCCTTGCCAATTTGTCAATAACCTCAAATCTACTTTCTTTTCCAAACCTATGTGGCAAATGCAATAGAATCTTTGCTTGATAATTGAGGATTTCAAGTGTCTCGGGGTCAGTCTTCTAAATACTGATTTCTGTCAGGATTGGCCCCGTATATGGATAATAATTGCTTCTGACACCTCTGTGCACTCTGCTGTTCATCTTTCTTTTCTATCCCCATCCTTCTCCCTTCATATCTTTTTAGCTTCCTCGTTTTCCAGCAAAATTATCTATGGGGAGTATTGGGGACATAAGGGAGAGCAGTCCTTAATACTTTAGGGTGAATTCCCATTTTTTGGCAGCTAATCCTCACAAACGGGTCATGTGCCAAGTGTCTGTGAGTTAGTGAATTTCATCAAATCTCAGATGCCACTGGTGGTAAAATTCACAGCAATTTTATGTGCCACTCAGAAAAAAAAAAAAGATTGCCAATGAAACGATGACACAATGCATTCTCATCACTTAGAATTTCCCTACTTACTGAAAGAGTTCTCTTACATTTAATTAGACATAGCTTGCTATCATATCACTCCTGTGCGTACGTAAAAAAGACACAGGCGAGATAAATTGAGTTAGAGTTTCCGAAAATGTCTCCAAGTGGAGCCTGAGATTTCCGAATCACTTTTCGAGTTATCCGCGTGTGTCTTCCCACATAACATCATTCTCTGGCAATGCCAACACAGGTATTGGTGGCTTCGTGTTTCTGAAATGAATTCTTAAAATGAAAACCCATTGGTGCTGGGCCCTCCAGCTGCTTTGGCAATTAGGTAGAGTGAGCCTACTTTCGACTCCTGCTTCACTTGGCTTCTGATTTGCCCCATCCTTTATCTTATAAGCATTCAATTCTTGGGATTAAAAGAGTCCTTTGCTGAGGCTCCTTACGTGGATGATCTCATTGATCCTTACAACCACCCTACGAGGAAGGTGCTGTAATGATGCTAGTTTACAGTTGAAGAAACCGAGGCTTCCAGAGGTTAATGTGTCTGAGACACAGTTAACGGCGGGTCAGAGTTTGAACCATGTTGGCCTGTCTGCTTATACCCTCAGTGCTGTTAGGATCGTTGACATTATATTGTTGACATATCACCTCAGCTATGACATGTGCGAGTCAGAGGGTTAGGGGAGGCTCAGGTCTGGAGTCACACAGCCCCCAACTCAAATTCTGTCTCCAGCCTTTATCAGCAGTGTGACCCTGGGAGAATTGTTCAACTTTTCTGAGTCTGTTTCCCCAGTTGAGAAACGATGGTAATAATATTGACCTCATAGAGAGGTGGTGAGGGCTTGGGTGGGTGATCTGTATAACAGGCCCAACATGCTGCCATGTTCACTTCCTGCCCCCCACATATGCTCACTCACATATTTGGCCCTTAATCATTCACACAGTACACAATCAAGAAATATATTTTTGTGAATGAATGTCATGATGGATGTAATTTCCTAGGTAACTGGGGGTTAATTAGAAATCCTCTTTTGTTCCAACCCTTGTTAAAACTACTTGGAAAATGTCAGAACCCATTTTTCTTACATGCCGTGGGCATGATTTAATCTTTGATTCATTCCTAACATCAGTCCTCATTACCCAGGACTTCAGGTATAGCCAAGAATGATGTAGGATATTGAGGATAACATGCAAATTGGTTAAAAAAATTAATTCCAAATGTGCACTTTAAGGCCTCCAGCAAAATGCCTATGTATTTGAAGTTATGCCATGAAGGCAAGATATTAGAAGCATTCTATCTTTATATGCAATTGTTACTCAAGTATTTGTACAATCATTCATTCAAAAAATTCATTCAGAGCCTATTATGTGTCAGGCGAAGATAGATCTTGTGCAAGACAGATCTTGGTTGCTGTTACGTGAAGTTACTGTCTAGTGGGGAAGACAGCCAGTTGGTAGGGGACGTCCTGGGAGCTATGGGAAGCCATGTCAGGGATTCCTACCTCGTCTGGGTTTGGTGACTGGTGACGGTGAAGGTGGTGATGGTCAGGACAGGGCAGGCATTCTGCAGGAAGTGGTCAGGCAGTGTGAGCTGACGGATGAGTTGGAGTTGGACAGAAGTAAGGTTTTCTGCGCAGGACACACAGAGTGTGCAAGAGTGTGCCTGGGGTTATCCAGAGTGCTGGGGTCATCGGAGCTGGAACAGAGAGTAGGGGTTCCAGGGGGATTGAGAAAGGGTAGAGGAGAGGGGCCAGGTTATGCCCTGACTGACTGTATGGGGGGGGCTTGTGGGGCTCCAGTCATTCTCCCATTCTTTCATTGGCCATTTATTTGGCACCGGGGGGTGGTGCTGGAGACATTGAGTGTGTTAGCCGCTGGGTACACACAATAAGCAGGTCATGGCCCTGGGCCTCAGGATTCCCACAGTCAATGGGGAAGAGAGTCACGTTGGTGCCGTCAAGCACGGTGGAGGTAAGGAGATGGGCACAGATCATCCAGGAGGAAGTGGTATCTCCGCTCGGGAGGCAAAAGGCTCAAGAATGACTCTGTAGAGGACAGGATACATGAACTGTGCCTCGTGCCTGGTCCATGCCTATCTCGTTAACTGCTGGAACCTGAGTGCACAGCCCACACATCCTCTGGCAGCAGTGAGAGGCATCCAGTGAGCATTTGGTGATTGACTGACTGAACGAATGAACGGATGGGGGAGTGGCTCAACCCTCCCTGCTCGGAAGCTACTCAACGTGTCCTCTTCGGTCTGTGTTGCGTTCACGTCTGCAAACACCTCTGCCTCATCGCAATGCAGGCCAGTCGTCCTGTACGGTGTCCTGGAAATCAGTACAGGGAAAATGCAGTTTGACCTTGCTGCCGTGGAGCTCACAGTGGAGTGGGGAAGACAGGCATTAAATAACTAAGCACACAAATAATTATGTAATTAAAATGGTGACACACGATACAAAGAAGATGTACCGGGTGATGTAAAGGCACATAAAGGGGCCAAGAAAAGCTTTCTTAGGAATTGCTGTTCGCATGAGGCTCGGAAGGGGCAAAGGAGGCTGGGAAGAATGTCTCAGCCTGAAGGAGGAGCAGAGGCAAAATCTCCAAGACAAGCAAGAGCATCGTGTGTTCAAGGACACGACAGAAGGCCAGTGGGGCCGGACCCAGGTGTTAGCTGGCAGAGTGGCTGGGGATGGGGATGAGACTGGATGCAGGGCTCCTGGCGGGAGGTCTGTCAGCCACGTTAGAGGTTGTGATCTTTGGCCTAAGAGAACTGGGAGCTGCGGCAAGGTTTTAAACAAGGAAGAGACACGACCAATCACACTGTGAGGCAGGCAGATTAGAGGGGAGCCCAAAGGACACTCACCCCCCCCCAGACACACACATACTCACTCTCACACACTCACCTACACGCACTCATACCCACTCACACAACTCTCACACACTTGCTCTCACACGCTCACATACACACTCACTACATACACACCCACACACGTGCACACTCACACATTCTCACACACTCACCTACACTCACACACTGAGACCCACAAACTCACATACTCACACACTCATACATTCACACATGGACACACTCACTCTCACACACTCACCTATACTCAACGCCCACTGACGTGCACACTTGCTCTCACACACTCACTACACACACTCACCCACACATGTGCACACTCACACACTCGTTCTCACACACTCACCTGAACTCACACTGCCTCACATACACTGACTCTCACACACACATACACTCACCCATTCACACATGGACACACTCACACACTCACCTACACTTACACACGCTGACTCACTTACTCTCACACACTCACTACATACGCACTCACCTCCATGTGCGCACACTCACCTACACTCACACTGACTCACACACTGACTCTCACACACTCATACATTCACACACTCTTACACACTGACCTACACACTCACTCACCTACACACATGCACACTCATTCTCACACACTCACCTGTACTCACACTGACTCACACACTGACTCTCATACACACACACTCACACACTCATACATTCACACATGGACACACTCACGTACTCACCTGTGCTTACACACAGTGACTCACACACTTGCTCTCACACACTCATTACATACACACTCACCTACACACGTGCACACTCACACTCACCTACACTCAGTAACGCTGACTCACACGCTCACACACTCATACATTCACACACTCTCACACACTGACCTACACACACACAGTCACTCACACCCACTCATACATACAGAGCCTCCAGCCTGTCTGACAGATTTGTGTACAGATAACTGTGGGAGCCCCAGACTGAGCTCTGAGAGAGGCCCCGAAATCTCCACATTATTTCTTGCTAGTCTTTCTGAAACGACTCGCCCCCTCATCCTGCGTGGAAGCTGCCCCTAGAAAGACGGCTGCCACCTGTTACTTTTAACCAATTTCGCGAAGCAGCAGACGCCGCTTCCCACGTGGTCGTTACTCTCAGGGAGACCGTGAGGGTCACAGCAGACAGTGTGCTTTTATCAGAGCCCGTTTTCTCCCGTGGTGTTGGGGGGAGGGTCCAGGCCGGGGGTGCTAAAGTTGGACAGGAGTGGAATTCACCCCCCGTGTCAGCGTTGGCTGGCAAACGAGCATTAGCACGTATTCAATTTGGTATAGGAGCTCCCCTCGGACACCGAACCTGGTCCTTATCTCATTTTTCCCATTAATAATGAGCTGTTAAATCACATTGCTCATGCCGTTTGCAGAGATAGTGATGTGCTGGCCTAATTGTGGCGGCCCTGACGCCCCATCATCTTAATCCTTCTCCTAATGGCTTGGCAGGGGGAGCGGCAGCTCGAAATTACCGGTTCGGGCCTGCCTTCCCTTAAGAAATCTCCAGTTTCAGAAACAGGGACTATCGCAGCTGAAATGGAGTGGAGCTCGGAGGGGCCAGGGCACTGGGGAGGGGAGACCACAGACGGTCCCATCTGTGCGCTTCCTCCTGCGCGTGTCCCCAGAGACCCTTTCAGGAATGCTAATGGGTTGAGGGAAGGGGGCTGACGTGAGCGGCTGGGCGTCCACTCCCGTGTCTCGTGTCTCGCTTCTTGTGTTCATTGCCTCAGCGTTTCAAGTAGGTCCCTTGCTCCTATGTGGCTTTTGCGGGCAGCACGGACAAGCTGCTGACTTCTTGGGATTAGGCCAGCTGATAAACAGGGTAATTATGTCTGCGGGTTTGGAATCCCTCAGAACCAAAGGTGAAATGATTCACCTCAGAGGAGGGCTTTCCCCGAAGAAATGACTCATATCCTGTGGTAGGTGTGGCTAGGAAGAAGGTACATTTCTCAAACATGGGGAGGTGACCATTCTGTGCTCTTCCTGGGGGAGTCCGGGCATTGGAGGGCTGGTTGGAGTTAGGGTGAGGGCCTCAGTTTTCTGCAGAAGCCTGCAGAGTTTGGGAGATGGTGGCATCAGAGAAAAGGCCCAGAGCTCTGCTCCCAGCCAGCCACCAATTGGCTGTATGACCTTAGACAAGATGCCCTTCCGCTGCCTTGCTCTCAGAGTCCCCATCTTTAAAATGGGTGTGGCAACGGGCTGTATCCAAAGTTTCATCTCCTCCCTCTCAACCGCCATTTTCAGGCATGTGGCTCATTTCCCTTGACCAGAGAAGCTGCACAGGTAGAGTGCCCTGTGTTCCTAACGTTTTCATCCCAGCTGCCCCTTCCAACGTGGGGAGAAAGATGGTTTCTTCCTGGGAGAGATCTGGGATGCAGTCCTGCCCCGAGAGGTCTCCCTGTTTCCCCATCAAAGTGCCTGAAATGCCCACATTTGCATCTGATTCGAGAGGGGGACCGAATACTGTAGTGGGGAGAAGCTTGAGCTCTGGTGATGAGACACGAGCACCGGGCATTTTCCAGATTGCTCACACCGCCGTCTTTGTGAAGATACTGCCTCCTCTGAGTCCCACTACTGCCTAGGGCAGCACCCTTGCCAGACAATCCGAGCTGAAGCTGTGGGCCCACAGGTGCTCCACACCCTCCATGGGCCCTCATCCTCGCGGGGCCGCTCCTAGCTGTGACACGTGGACGGAACGTCACACTGCAGGTTCTGGTTTGTCCTCAGTGCCCACCTAGGGGCTGAGTGATACAATGTCGACATACAGTCAGGTCTCCACAGACGTGGGCCAATGGGAAGAGGAAACTTGGGGGAGCTGGGCAGATCCCTCCCCGCTCTCTGTCCCTCCCATGGACCACCCTGAGGTACGTCTTGTCCCTTGTGGCGCAAGCACCCCTCTGCCACGTGACCTGCTGTGTGTCGTAGCAGCTTGTGGGGAAGCGGTGGCCAGCACAGCAAGGCATCTTATTGTATTCCTTTCCCTCTTTCCTTTTCCCCGTTCTCACTGTCCTGGAGCTACACCTCCCAAAGAGTGTTTGCGCTTGAATTCCTGAAGAAGCTCTGCTTTCTAGGAGGCCCGGGCTAAGACATCTGGCTTGGCGTTTGGGTCTGCCGCTGCCCAGCTGTGCGCACTTGTGCCAATTCTTCGCATCTCCTAAAACATCCATTTCCTTTACTCCAGAAGAGGGATCATAAGACCTATCTTCTAGAGTCTGGAAACTAGGTATAAAGTGTACGGGTGCCTTGCACACAGCCTGGTGTGTATGCATAGTGAGTGCTTAACTGACGGTGGCTCCTTTTTATTATCTTTATTACCGCCACAGTTCCTGTTTGTGAGAGAAAGGGCTAGCTATCCACCAAAGACGCCTTCCACGATGAAGAGTTACTGCTCAGAAGCCCTGTCCAACCAGGGACTTCATTCTTCAGCCTTCCTCCAATCTAGGGAAAGCCACATTCCTAAGTTCTGGCCGATGGAATGTTCGGTAGAGGGGACGTACCGCCTCCTCTGGGCCTGGCCTGGGAAATGGGCTTGCTGCCTTTTAACCATGTGCAGAAGCCAGCAGAGCACCTACCACTCCGGAGCCCCAAAGGGCTGCAGAGGGGAGACCTCCTGCTCACCCACCCCTCACACCGCCCTTGAACTTTTCACGGACAAGAAATGAATTCCTTTTGTGTTGAGCCACCAAGGCGTTGGATTCTGTTGTAGCAGGTACTATAACCTTAATAATTATACTCTTGTTGCTGTTGTCGCTACAATGTATTGTTCAGAGTAAGGCCTCGGCTGGGAGGCCCTGTGAAGGCTCTCCCAGGGGTCAAGCAGGCACAGAATGCCTGGAGGTCAAGTCCAGCTTCGTCACTTCGCTGGCTGTGCGACTTCTGCACCACGCTAACTTTATAAAATGGGTGATGGGGGATTGTGAGGGTTGGGTGAGGAAACCTGCATAAAGAATCAGACCGTGTCCCGCACAGAATGAATTCAAGAGGCGTTACCAGCCGCCACTGCCGTCACCACCACCACCGTTGTCTTTTGTCAGAAGAGAACTGGGTGCCGAGTAAATGGGAGGTTGGAACTGTGGTCTGGCTCTGGGGTTCAAGAGCGACGTGAAAAAGATTCAAAACAGGGTTCACAGCTTTGGGAAAAGCAGTCGAGCCGCGGGAGGATGAGGTGACGTGGCTCTGAAGACAGATGGGTCCCGCCCCACGGTTTGGCGAGGAGCAGGCTACAGTCTTCTGGAAGAGGTGTCAGTCCTCCTGGCCACCGAGCATCTTCTGAGAGCCTGCCATGGATGGAGCACTGCTCTGGGCGCTGTGAGGGATGCAGAGGAGAGGACCCTGAACACCCAGGGAGCATGAGGCACCGGACTGGGCACGGTTACTTGTTGAGCCTTCGCCACAAGCTTCGTGAGGTTGCTGGACACCCATATTACAGATGAGGAAGCCGGTGCACAGGACTCCGTGGGACCTGCCCAGAATCACACAGTAAACCGTGGAGCTGAGATCTGAATCTTAAACCGGGTAGAGACTATTGTCTTGTGAGCCACATGCCCTCACCAAGGTGAATTCAGCAGAATTTCAAAATGTAGCTGGGGAAAGGCAAGGGGCATCAGTAGCCAGGTTCTTGCTTTATCTTTGCCATTAGCTGCTACTGTGGCATCTGGCAAGTCATTTCGTTGTCTCTGATGCTTTTTTTTTTTTTTTTTTTTTTAATAAGTGGGGAAAGGCTCTGAAGGGAAAAGCCACACGTGTCAGGTGCCATACTGGATTATTCTTTCAGGGCAACAATGGACTCATTACCTTTCCAGTAGTTTACAAGGTAGGTGATTGCCGTGGCAAAATGAGACCCGAAGAGAGTGAGTTGCTTGTCCCAAATCTCTGTGGCATAGCCAACTTCCTGGGTGTGTGTGTCAACAACATTTCAGTGGTGTGAAGTCCCAGGTTATTGTGCCTGGATGAAGACACACTGGGTGTCTTCAAGACCTCTTCCAGCTCTTAATTTGTTCAGTCTTCTTTCTGCAGAACTTCTCCAAGAAGCAATGCAAGGAAAGCAGCCATTTGCAGAAGCCTAAGATCATGGAAATGGAGCCTAGGAGGCCCTTTTGAAGCATGGGATCAGGGATCTTGGTTCTTCTGGCTGTGAACCCCTGTCTTCCTGCTCCTCCCCTGCTGCCATCCTAGCCATGGCACCCAGCTTCCTCTATTTCTTTAAGGATGGGGAGACGTGACTTCCATGCCAATTTCACATCCCTTCCCCCCAGATCTTCTACCACGTGTTCTGTGTCATTGACCAACTCCCACCCAGCACAGAGAACAAGACCAGGGGTTGTTTGGGTGTAGAAGAAAGTGCAGATACACAACTCGGGGTGTATCTGTCTCAGTGGACAGCTCTCCAGAGAGTGGAGTTTTTGGACTTGTGGGAGGGAGTTTTTTGCCTCTTCATGAGCTGCTTGTACCCCGCCAGGTGACAGCAGGGGGTCAGCGATTGCTTTAGGGGATTTGATAACAAGAGTGAGGACTGCATCTCAGACAGAGCGCGTCCCCCTGGCCGCATTAAGACAAACAGCTGAAGTGCTGAACTGCCCAGGCTTCTTGGGTGCATGGGAGCTGGAGGGAGAGTCGGGGCATTGTAAGGGTACCCTTGGAATATGACATCCACATCTACAGACTGGGGACCCCACAGCTGCCAGATGTGGATCCGTGTCGACAGCTGTGTGGAACACATGCTGATATGTCCTGGGCCCAGTGGAGAGAGAGAGCCAGTGTCAGCCTGGCCCCTCAAGTGTCCTGAGAGTCCTTCAGGCAGGCGCGATTCAATTTCTCACCAAAGAGAGGGAATCAACAGTGAGAAAAAGAACACGGCGTGAGCCCGTGAGGTGATGGCAGTGTCAGTTGGGCCAGAAGGGTGTTCTGTGTATTCCCGTCTCAGAACCTAGATGGTTTTGCACCCACTCATTGTACGATTTGGGATCCACTCTTGTCCAGAAGGCCTGTGGTAAAAGAGGGTTCTCTCCCTTCTGATCCTGACGTGAAAGCCTTTTCCAAATGGACAAACCAGTCGGAAACGAGACGCTGGCCGTCTCTTTTTAGCCTACTTGTGGCTCCCCTGAAATTGAGCGGGACGGTTCTTTCCAAAGCTTCACTGGTAGATTTTCATCAGACTGTTCTGCGGAGACCCGAGGGACCACTGGCTTTTGTACCTTGCTTCGTGGTTCTCAAAGCACTCCCACTTACCCTTGTTTGAGCAGCTCGTGTGAGGTGCAGGTTCAGGGCCTGGGCTCTGGAATCTAATGGAGTAGGTTCCGACCCCAGCTCTTCCACTTCCTGGCGGAGTCATTGGGACCATGTGTTCGGCCTCAGCTTCCTGAACTGCAAAGTGGAGATAGCAATTCCAGTCTCGCAGAGCTTTGGGAGAAGATGAAATGAGATGATAAATTTAAGGCAGTAACTCAGGGTCTAGCATTGAGTTCACTGCTATTATTATCACTATAAATAATTCTCAAAATGCTATGAGCTATGAGGTAATACTCTATGAGTGACTAGGGAGACGTATGCATAAATAGTATGCATCCTTGACTCAGACTATACGTTTGCCTCATGGCCGGACACCCTATCTCTTTTCACTTCCTAGAGAAAGTCACAAAAGGTCAATTTCTGGACCAATGAGGAACTTGCATTGATTTGTGAAGATGTCCCGGGAAGAATTCTGTCTTCTTATCCTTGATGTTCCATGAACAGGTCCTTCTGCTGGATTCTTGCAGGGAGGCATGAAAGATGAGGCACAATTCAGAACACACGAATCCACACCAACCCACCTTCCTTCTCGGTCTTACAACCAAACACCCCAGCACCATGGTTTAGCCTAAGCTATTGCCCATCACAAGTGGTGGGAAATGGTTGAAGGTGATAGGTTTGGTCTGGATGCTTCTTCAGCATCCCCAGCAGGCCTGACCGTCTCGTTGCATGAATCGAAAAGATAAACAGAGGTGGCGGCCACCTCCCTCTTCCCCAGAGAGAGAGAGAGAGAGATGGCAAGGACGCCTGAGGCTGGGACACCCTAGGAGTTCTGGATCCCTACTCCATCCCAAGTCCATTTTATACTGGATCCTGGCATATGTTTCTCCTAGGGGAGGCCATTTGCTGTTTAGCTGGGTAATTTGGGGAGGGCCATTGTGTTTTGTGCTCTGAGCTGTGAGTATTAGTTACCTGAACTTGAGTAAGTTCAAGCCTAACCTCGCTGATCCTCAG